>NW_022631043.1:4124997-4724997 GCF_010015895.1 Lontra canadensis
AAAAAAAAAAAAGAAAAAAGAAAAAAGAAACAAATAAAAAAAGAAAACCAATAATGAAAAAAATATAAAAAGGAAAAAATATATATATATATTAGATAAACTAGTTAAAAAACGTTAAAAAAGAAAAGGGTAAAAGTTTAAAAAAATTTAGCAGAAGAAGAGAAAAAAAATTGAAAAAGAAAAAACAATTAAATTAACTGCAAGGCTAAAGAATCATGGGGAGAAAGCCATGAGTTCCGTGCTTTGCTTTCTCCTCCTCTGGAATTCCACTGCTCTCCTTGGTATTGAAACTGCACTCCTCGTAAGTGAACTTGGTCCTGGCTTGGTTTCTTGTTGATCTTCTGGGGGAGGGGCCTGTTGTAGTGATTCTCAAGTGTCTTTGCCCCAGGCGGAGTTGCACCGCCCTTACCAGTGGCCGGGCTGAGTAATCCGCTCGGGTTTGCTTTTGGGAGCTTTTGTTCCCTGAGCGCTTTCCGTAAAGTTCCAGAGGACGGGAATGAAGATGGCGGGCTCCCAGTCTCCGGCCTGGAGGAGCTGAGAGCTCGGGGTCCCACTCCTCAGTGCGCCCTCAGGGAACAGCGTCCAATTACTCCCGTCTGCCTGGCCTCCGGCCGCGCTCCGAGCTCACCGAGCCTGAGACCGGTTCAAGGTAAGCCCGAGCTGTGAGCTCACTCCTCGGCTCCGTCTCTGTAGCCGGCTTCCCCGTTCTAATACCTTTCAGAAAGTGGTTGATTTTCCGTTTCTAGAATTGCTGTTCTTCTTCTCTTTGATCTCCCGTTGGATTTGTAGGTGTTTGCAATCTTTAGATAAGCTATCTAGCTGATCTCCCGCAACCTGAAGTAGTCTCAGCTGCTACTTCTCCGCCATCTTGACTCCTCCCCATTCAATAATTATTTACTGAATCCATCTTCTAAGACAGTCTAGAAGTTAATCATCCCTTCTGATAACTCCCAACCTACTAAGATAGGAACACAGATAAAATCCTGTTTTTTTTTCCCCCCCAAAATTTACAATATTACTTACAAAGTTATTTATGAGCAGAAGACTGAAGCTGGCATAGGGGAGGACTGGGAAAGTCACTTATAAAAACTTCATGGTCAACTTGCCCGAGGTGATTACAGAAATACTAAGAACTGTGGAAATATTAAGCAGCAACAGTAAATGTGAACAGAGGACAGCTACCATCAGGATCCATTTTCAGGACTGCTGAACTCCAGAGTCTCTCAATCTTTGATGATTCGACTTTATTGGAATTTGAAGATAAGTACATTACAACAATCACAGGGATGGCAGGGTCAGAAATCAACTCACCTCAGGGGTGCCTGTGTGGCTCAGCACACAGGCTGAGTGTGAGCCTAAGTGTCTGCCTTAGGCTCAGGTGTGATCCCAGCATCCTGGGATGGATTGAGCCTACTGTCAGTCTCCCTGCTCAGTGGGAAGTCTACTACTCCCTCTCTCTCTGCCCCTCCCCGTGACTCGTGCTTATGCCTGTGTGTACTCTCTCTCTCTCAAATAAATAAATAAAAGCTTTAAAAAAATCAACTTACTTCAGTGTGTCTCTTCATTCAAAATCAGAATTTAATTTCTCCAAAAAAATGTTTTTATCGACCTTGCACTGTATTGTTCTGAACCAGATTACAATTCATGAAATGCAGGCTCATTTAAAATGACATAATTAACAAATTGTTTAGCAAATGTTAAAGGAAGGCATAGATACTTAAAAATTCTTAATCAACCTTTGGGAATGTAGCATAATAAGCTATGCAAATTAATTGAATCAATGTAAGTGAGGAAATTAGAGAGACACCTTGTCATTTAGATTTATATATAACATCCATTTATATAGATACTACTATATGCCAGTCACTGTACCACACTCTCAAAATTAGTTGTCCCAATGAACTGATGAAGTACATAATATTGCTCTTATTGTGCTGATTAAAGAAATCTGCTCAGAAGAGTTAGTAATCTGTTTAAAGTTACAAAGATGGGAAATAGATGACCCAGAATCAAAACTATGAATATATGATTCTGGATTTGATGATTGTCATTCTACTTCACTTACAAGTTTTCAGCATGGAATGATTAGAACAGATACTGATAGAGAAAGGAGCCCGAGGGACCCTAATTTATGTTAGTTGAACAGGCAGCTAGAAGCGACACTGGCAGTAGTTCATATAACTTTCTGTCTTAGTAGATTCTGGAAGTCCAGTGGTCATTTATGATTATTTCTTAAATTACTTCTTATACCTGCAATAGTAGAAGTACTAGTACTTTTAAGTACTCTAATAGTACTAGACCACAAAGAAAGGTATTTTGATTTCTGATCTGGCATTCATAGAATTTAGATTCAGCTAATGAACATATACTGCATATCTATGAAATGCTGGCACTAACAATACCAGAGACTTGCCGATGCATGGCTTCATTCTGGTCATACAACAACTTTGCAATGATATTAATGGTTTTGACTCTACAGCCAGATTGCCGAGCGTTCAAGATTCCAGGGTCTCTCTATGTCTATTTGTCTCTCTCTCTCTCTCTCTCTCTCTGTCTCTCTCTGTCCCTCAGTATCTCTGTATCTCTCTCTTTTTTTTCTCTTTTATTTTAATTTTTTTAACCAAATTAATCTTGGAAGTCTGCCCCAAGGACCTGCCTCAACATGAAGTCAACCGAGAAGAAATTACAGCAAGAAATAGAAAGCGAAGGAAGTGAGTACTGATGATTTTGCCTGTGCTGCTGTACTCAGTTGTCTGTTTCTGGACATTTCTGAGTGTCTTGAACTGCTACTTTTTTTCCACCTGGAAGACTATAATGGGAGTTGCCTAAATCTGATGCTCTACCACCGTTCTACCAGGACGCATCAATGACTTGGAAACACATCCGTGGTTGGATAGTGGGGAGTGACTGGGTGTGTTAGAGATGGATGTATTTGTCTATATCTTAAAGCAGAGTCAAAAAGGATTTGTAGGAACCTAATCCCATCTTCTACTATCCCTTCGACCCTCCCCCTATGCATACAAACACCAGCGGCTCTAAATACCAGCTCTGCCTAAGTGTATCTGGGTATATTTATCTCCTGCTCCTAGTAAATGCCTAGTCATGTCTGTCTCTGACCAAAAGAACTCTGGGACCTTTAATATGGTGTACCTCTTCCCAGGCTTGTGAAGAAAAAAGAACAGATTGCTTCGGGGGAGGCAGGCTCCCTGCTGAGCAGACAGCCAGATGTGGGGCTTGATCCCAAGACCCTGAGATCATGACCTGAGCCAAAGGCAGAGGCTTAACCCACTGAGCCACCCAGGTGCCCTATGATACACTAGACTTTTTGCTGCCTCTATCACCAGATCAATCAGTGCAGGATTTTCCTTCAGTCCTATTTGATGAATCTGTTCTGGGACTAGAACATAGGACTCATTTCTGATCATCCCTGTGCCAATTGCCTATGCTGTTTCCTTCGAAAGAAGGCTCGGCAGAAAAGATGATCGGAAAATGACTTCAAGAGTGTGACACATTGAAGAAGACCCTCAGAGGGCTGTAGCACTTGTCATGAGAGGCAATAGTTGTTGACACACTTAAATTCTTTTGGGGGAAGTTCCGACACCAGTTCGTTTCACTCAGGTGACACTGCCTGTCAGCACCTGTGACAGCAGCATAAGAACAAAAGGTCCTCTGCTCAGGGACAGCTGCAGCACTGAGGACTGAGCGCAGGGGGTATAACAAGTCCACTGAGATTGAGGAATGAATGGCTTGCCCAAGACCGAATACCTAGCCATCCATTAACAGTGGCTCAAACATACAGCCTTCTTGCCGTTAGGTCCACAGTGATGTAGATTTGCCAAAGATAGGGCAAAAGCGATGACTGAAAGAGGCTTACTGAGGTCAAGCTTCAAAGGCTCTATGATGTTCTATCTGGCTTCCCTGTCCACTACCCCTGTCTTCAGAATCCCTCTCATTTCTCACATGGTTGGACTCACACTCATCAAAGACAATATACAAAACACTCAGATTAATATTTATGCACATTTCCCGTTTTTATTCAGTCCTCACAACAGCTCTATGAGTTGATTCCTATCATCCACATTTGCCAAGTGAGGCAATTGAATTTAGAAATACCTGACAAGATCACACATAGGAAATTTTAGAACCAGGACTTGAACCCTTATATTTTTATATTATTCAAGCTGGTCTTCTCTATGCCAGTATTTCTGAAACCTGATATGCAAATACAGTCTTAAGGCCTCAAAAGTTCTAATGTTCAGTAAAACAAAAACTGTCAATGGTAAGGGGAAAAAAAAAACATAGGAGATATTCTGGATTACTTGTTTGATGATCTAAATAAATGAGTGCTGACACACACTTTGGGGACCAACTTTTGATTTTGTGTTTCTAGGTTTGTGATAAATCAAAAACATTCAATGAGACTGATTATTCTTCCGTGTAACATTTCTTAATGCATGAGTTGTTGGATAGCACTCTATCCATTCCTCTAAATTCAGTTCATATCAATTTGGTTTAAATCAATACAAATATGCTTTGCAGGACTAGATACAAGGTTTTGGGATAATACCATACAAACAAGAGATGGTCAGACTTTTTCCAGGTCTCAGAGACCATCTCCATAGTCTGAGTGTGGGAGAGCCATAAAATAGGATAATTCAGGTAAGACTTTTACTTTCATAGCAGAATGTCAAATCTGTCTCTGGTCATGATCCATCTAAAGAGTTTGATGTTCTCTAAAATCATTGTCATCATAACATATATAAGCATGTTTATTATAGTTGCTGGCACAGAGTAAGCCAGACAAAAAGAATTATACTGTAAGACTCTATTTATATAAAATTCTAGAATAGTCAAACAAATCCATAGTGACCAATAGCAGGAAAGTGGTGGTCTGGTTAAGAGCGATCCAGGGAGGGGTTGGAAGGAGAGACGTAAGGAGGTTTGGTGGGTGATGGGGTTGTTCATAGTCTTAATTGTGTTGATGGATTCATGTGTATATACATATGTCAAAACTTACGCCATTGTACATTTTCAATAGAATATGTTTGTTTTACTGTATGTAAATTATACCTCAACAACATTGTTTAAAAATAAATTACTGGTGATGATTTTTGATATTTGATAATTGCATATAAGCAATTTAAACTTCTAGCCTACTATATTTGGATTAAATGGATTAGAAAAGAAAGAAAATTGTATGCCCCTCACTGACCTCTTGAATTTCAGGTGATAATTATTGAGGCCTGTGTTCCCAAGGTGATGGACTCTTTCCTACCGCCATCCGAGCACTAACCAGGCCCAGACCTGCTTAGTGTCTAAGATCAGAGGAGATCTGACATGTTCAGAATAGTATGTTTAGAGACAGATTCTTTTCTATGTCTGATGCTCAATTTTTCTTAGCAGAAGTTGAGAAGATTAAACCCTTTGCTTCAGACTTTTCCAACTTCATTATAAGGTTCTTCTTTTCCCAACAATTTTTTTCCAGTTTAAATGGTAAACATCTCTTATATTCATGTATGTAGCTAAATATTCCTTATATGTAAATCATACCTCAATAAAAACATTCCTACCTACAATTTATATTATGTGTGTGTGTGTGTGTGTGTGTGTGTGTGTGTGTGTATTTGGGTTCGTTTAAGATTTATTTATTTATTTGAGGGGAAGAGGGGCAGAGAGCAAGGGAGAGAGGCTTAAACAGACTCAACACTAAGCAAAGAGACAAACTTGAGGCTTGATCTCATGACCCTGAGATCAAACCTGAGCCAAAAGTAAGAGTCAGATGCTTAACTGACTGAGCTACCCAGGTCGCCCTGTTTATATATTTGTATATACTTATATATGTTAAATAGTATTTGTTCATATACACATAACCTTACTTATTATATATAATTTGCATTATATAAAATAAAATATTATATTATATATGTATAATTATATATTAATATCATAATGTATGGAATTATATAACATAATTGTATATAAATAAATATAAGTCTATAGTAAACATTCATATAATTAATATATGATATAATAAAAATATTTCTTTGAGAAGAAAATGTCTTTATGGAAAAGCAGTCAAATTCCATGATGGGAATTTTTTGAGGCAGGAGTAATCCAAAACATGCCTTCAAGATTTCCAAATTCAGAAAAGACAAAGTAATACCTAATTAAATATTTAATGAATAGCAAAAATGTGAAGATAGCTTCAATGCACAAAGCAGAGATAATATATCAAATTATGACACATGAACTTGATAGACTTTTCTGCAGCCATTGAAATTATAATTATGAAGACAATAAAGCCAAATGAAATGCTTATAATAGTGACAAAAGCAGAATGCAGAATCATATCCATGCTATAATTAGGTTTTGCACAGAAGATATTTATGAAGTTTTTCACTCAGTATCAAGCATTGTCATAGGTCCTAGAGTTACAGAGATACATAGAGAACTTCCCTTAGTTTTAAGGAGCTCACTTTACTTGGAGAGACCGACACAAGTACCATAACCTGTGAGACCCCCTATAATAACTAGATAGAGTGTAGAAGTAGGCCACAAGAAGGAGTAATAAAATCCATAGAGTGAACTAGAAAACTTTCCAGAAAAATAGATATCTGCATATGTCCGCTGGTTGGAAGGCAGCAGTATCTGAGAGGAAAATCCCCTTGGTATGTCTGAGAGAGATGAAGAGGTCAAACAAAGTATCTTCTTAGTAGTGGCAACCAGTAGGTCTATCTCAGATGGCCCAGTTCTCTCTCAGCTGCTCCAACTCCCACTTATTCACATCCTGAGCCTACAAATCTTTCCCTGGGAGTAATCTTTCCCTGCCCCCATACTGGAGCCTAAAGGGCCACCTCTGACACTGTCATAATGTATTATTTCAAGCTTCCACAAATCTTGGCTTACTTACAATATCTTTCCTGTGTGATGCTGTCGACTTTGACGCATAACCAGCAGAACCGTCCATCCGGATTCATCTAGGACATTACACCCGGGGAAATAAAAGTCCAGTCCAGAGAGTGTATGGTGAAGGCATCAGTGAATTACCATTCATGAGCCAAATCTGAGCTGCTGAAAATTTTGGTATCACCTGCAAACTAAGAATGGCCTTTACCAAGTGCACTTGCAATGAACACCAGCTCTTGTATGGAAGTGTCGAATCACTATATTGCACATGTGAAACTAAGAGTGTGATGTTTGTTAATTAACTGGAATTTAAATAAAAACTTAAAAAATAAAGAATATCCTTCACCATTATGAATTATTGCAAAAATTGAAGGAGGAAATATTTCATGACGTGCAATAATTACATAGACCACTTTTTTCGTATACATAAAAATTTCTATTGGAACACATCCATTTCACTCTTCTAAAATTTTTTATTGTGATATAACTGAAATGTAACATTGTTCAAGTTGTACAACTTGTTGGTTTGATACATTTTTATATTGCAATATGATTGTCACTGTTGCTTTAACCACTGTACCTAAACCATGAGAAGTAATTTTAACAAGTCTGACTAAAGATGACAATTTCACATACACATTTTTTTTTTCCACTCATCACAGTGTGGAGCAGAGCTTTTACTGTAGATGAAATACCTATTATTCTAAATTAAGTTGTTTATTTTTCCACTCCAAGTTTCTTTGTGCAGTATGAAAAGCGAAAGATAATCATTAATGCATTGGCTACATTAGCAGAAGAAATCTTTGCAGACAGTTAAATGATGGTTTTAAACTGTTGTCATTAGATGCCTCAAATATGGTGTCTGTTAATTCCAATACTAGTTGGTAGGTTTGTTTCTTTCTTTGTTTTTCCCATCCAACTCATGGAGTCAAAGTAAGTCTTTCTGAAGTTCATTATGTGAAAGGTGAACATTAATATGAAATGAGTATTCTGCAAATTCACTCCAATATTTTTAGAAGGAAGATATAAATCACTTGTTTCTCTGGTGATAATATACAAACACTTTTGATGGAGCACATTGTATGGCAAAAGCAATGTTCTTATAAATTAAGAAATCAACAGAGAAGATATATACTTGGAATTGATTTTGTTTCACAACCAAATACTTCCTTGCATAATGGATAATCATGATTGCATTGAACAGGGTCAATAAATCTACCACTGAAATTAAAATCATATTTGTCAAAATGTATAAATGCATTTATAAATACAGAGTTAAAATGAAGCTACCCCAAAATGTATACCAGTGGATGTTCTTAATTACAAAAAAAATGACTTGATGACAACCTATGCTCTCTCATTGTTACCAAGTACCAATCTAATTTTTGAAATGCTTGACACTTGAGAATACGCTAAGTAGATTGTGTACAACTGGTATTATTTCTTCCTTAAATGTTGGGAGGAGGTCATTCAGAGGACATGACTACCAGTTAACCCATGAGCTGAATCCAAGGGAGCAGAGACTCCTTACCTCCTTCCCTGTCCTTAGCGTATATGCACTGTCCCCTCCACCATTGTTTTTATAGTGAGAACCATTTCTAAGGAGGCAGACTTGAGAGGTTGATGGATGAGGTGCTAAGATCCTCTGTGTAGTGTACATGACTGAATCCCATTAAAGCCTCTCTATACACTTTAAAGATTCTTGTGGGTGGATGTAAGACTCTTCTTGTAGCCCCCCAAGATAAGCCTCTTAAGTAAGTTCTCTTCCTTATTCAACTTATCACTTACCAATCTGAAGTGGCCAGTTTCTTCCTTCAGTCCCTCCTTATCCTCTGTGTATGGGAGGCCACTTTCATATTTCACCTGGGAAGCTCCCAAGTTTGCAACCAACAAATGTATGGTAAAATTTTCCAGTAAAGCCATCTGGAACTTTCACTGTTGGAAGGATTTATTGTTGGAAAGGTTTCAATCACAAATTCAGTGTCTTTAATAGATAGGACACTAGTCATATTATTTAGTTCTTCTTCAGTGAGATTTGGCAGTACCTGTCTTTCAAAAATTATTTTCCATTTCATAAGTTGCCAAATTATGTGCATAATATTTCCATAATATTTCCCTCCTAGGCTCTTAATGTCTGTAAATTCTTTATTATTGTCTCACTTTCATTCCTGGGACTGGGCAGGCATATCTTCTCTCTCTCTCTTGATCAGTCTGGCTAATGGTTTATCAATTTGATCTTTTCCAAAAGCCAACTGATTTTATTGATTTTCTCTATTGTTTTTCTGTTTTTAATTTTATGGATTTTTGTTTTTATTTTATTATTTCCTCTCTTTTGCTTGCTTAATTTAGTCTTTTGTTTCTTAAGGCGGAAGCTTAGATTATTGACTTGAGAATTGCTATCTTTCCCAATGGAGCCATTTAATGTATTGAAACCCCTTGAAATTACATTAACTACAAATTTTGATATTTTGTAGTTTAATTTCTTTAAATTCAAAACATAATCTAGTTTCCTTAATCACTCACCTTTGTCCCATTGACTTATTTAGAAGTGTGATCTTCAATTTTCAAATATGTAACATTTTTCCTGAAATCTTTCTGTTACTCATTTTTAGTATACAGTTATTTTGACAGAATAAACATTGTGGGATTACAATTCATAGACCTGTGGAATCCACAGTGGCTCTTGATCTTTCAAGGTCACATACAAAGTCTATTTAGGTCATTGCTAGAATTCTGTTCCCACAGATGCTTCATAGAGAATGACATACAACAGATAAGGATGGGATCTACAAATTTGAGAAAGTGAATTATGTTTAAGTGTATAACTGTGGGTAGGATATCTGGGTTTGGGTTCTGATATATAGTCACAAATTTTTTTTTTATGTTGAAAATCTATGGATATATGAACAATTTTCAAGGAAACCTTTGGGAGTGACGAATATGTTTATTTTGGCCATGATGATGGTTTCACAAGCATATACGTATGTCAAATTTTTTATTAAAATATTTTTATTTATTTCTTTTAGAGATGGAGAGAATGCAGGGAGAGGCAGGGGGAGCAGAGGAAGAGGGAGAGTGAGAGAATCCCAAACAGACTCCCTGCTGAGTGCAGAGTCCAACACAGAACTCAGTCTGAGATCATGACCTGAGCGGAGACCAAGAGTCCGACACTTAGCTGACTGAGCCCCCACATATGTGCCCCCACATATGTCAAATCTTACCAAATTGTACAGGTTATATATTTGTAGTTTATTGTCTGTCAATTGTACCTGATAAAACTGTTAAAAAAAAATCTATATATCTATTCATAGAGAAGTCATTACCTAGCTCCTATCCCCCTGACTTTTACTTTAGATTGCTATTCTCATAAGAAAGTTGGATTGACTCTGAGATCATTTTGCGTCTGATCTTTGCCTCTTGCTTCCACTGGAAAGATAATTTTCCAAAATGAGAGACAGCACTTGTTGCCTGGATTTAGAGAAAATTCATCTGACGCTAGTAGTCTAACCTGTGGATCCACTGATTTGAGGCTTTTCACATCTTTCCCGAAGACCTTCACCTGAGGCTGTGTGCCAGCATCCGGTCAGTGGTGGGATAGACACACTTACACGTTATCTCTGAATGGCGATTTTATCAAGCAAATAATTGAAGAAGGCATATAGGGATAACAATTTTTAACCACCTCATGATTACCTAAGTGGCCACTGAATACAGGCCCTAGGTTAAGTACTGGGGAAATACGGGTAAAAAATGCACAGTTCCAGAGGATTTTCAGGTCCTCTCGGGGAGGAAGACAGGTTCAACTAATAGAGTGGGTGAGGGTCACAAGAAAGGCACATGCACAGCGCCATGGTGCCCAAGGACAGTCAATGAATGATTTGGTTAGGGGAGTACACGAGACAGTCCCTAAAAGAGATGGCGTTTCAGCAGGACTTTGAAGCATGTGGGAAAAATGAAAATGCTCTCTCCCCAGAGAAATTAAAATTTTTATCACATTTTATATTACATTATTATTTTGTTTTGGTGAATACAAGGAGAACATTTAAATCAAAGCCGAAAATGTGTGTATTTTCTCTCTCTTTACTATTTATTTGCTCACTCTCGACCTGGGATTATGGAAAATGACAGCTTTTTGGTAAGACCGGAATATGTGTGAGCTTCAGTCACTCCTTACATTGAGTGGGGAGTGGTGGATTAGTTCAAGAGAATTGTTAAGCATTCAACACAAAAACCTCCGTGAACCTGGAAACCCCATTCATATAGCATACAATATAGTCATATATATACATAGTTATGACTATATGGTTATAGTTATATATGCAATATGTACTAGGAAACATTGCATATGTATTTTTTTTCATTTGGGATTAAGATGCTTTAAGATTCAGGTATCTAAATAACAGAAAAAGTGATTTCTTATTTATATGAATTCAATTTTTATTCCTTGGCCACGTTATTAAAAATATGATAAATTATTTTGTACAAATCTATTCGTTTCACCCCATCTGAACTCCTTTTGCCTCACCACCAGCTATCTCTCTTTAATGTTTTGACATAAAACATGCACTTCTATACAGAGAGGTTTTAAATTAAAACTCCAGTTGTACAAGAGAATAAAGGTGATACTTTGGCATCTGAATAATGAGTGTATAAACCAGCCGCGGAGGAAAAAAACAAGAAAGGTATCACACATTTTGTTAGTCAGGAAAAATATAAATTAGTTACCATTTTAACAGGATCTGAGGGAAGTGAGTTACAAGTTTTAGTTCATTGTAAAAATGGTAACATAAGAATTAAAGTTCTGGATTAGAAAGAGGCTAGCAACCGTGGGATGGGTGGTTATATAAGAATTTCAGAACATTGCCTTATGTAACACGTCCTAGTTAAGTTTTGTCAAAGACCCTGACAAAGAAGAAAACTGGAAAATGACAGAAATATTTTTAAGACTTATGGAAAATAGCTTGAGAATCAAGAACTTTCTGTTGCTTATGTGTTCTCTCTCTTGTTTTATTCTTAATAACAATATTAACAGTTTAGGAAGTATTCTATAAAGAGATATAATAATATCCTCACCTCATTCCCAAATTTTAGTTTCTTTGCCTGAATTATTTTTTATTGCTTTTAATTATTTATCATATTGAAGTGTGAATGAATGAGTGATTAAATAGAATTCTAAGCATTTTAAAAGATATTTGCATATTTTCTCACTAAAGTATAAGATACTCAAAGGCAAGGACTTTCTATGCATATTGAAGCAGGGTAGTTAATGCCAGTAATTAGAAGTTGCAGTGCAACGTTTTCAACATGGAAATGAATGACCCAAATGTTAAATTTCATTTAAGTGTTTTCTAAAACATTAACATGAAAATGCCAGAGGAGTGTGATATCAGCCCTATTCATTTTAGTTAACATATGTGGATACTATGCAGTGAGAAGCTATTGGAACAAATTCTGCAGAGAAAATTGAAAAGGCAACCTATAGTTATTTATTCATTCATTCATTTTAGCTACTACCATGTGTCAGGTATTGAGTTCAGAACATTAGATTTTGGGATACCAGAGGAAATATAGGAAGTCTGGTTAAATTTCCATTCCAGATAAGCAATAGATACATTTTCATATGCATAAGTGTCATGCAATATTTGATACATACATTTAGTGGCAGGAATAGTGACCCTAAGAAAGAGAAATATGTCTTAAGTTTTAATCTCCAGAATTTTTAAAGTGATATTACTGGAAAAAGGCTCTTGGCAGATGTAATTAAGTTAAAGATCTTGAAATGAGACCATCGTGGATTTCATGTGGACTCTCAATCCAATGGCAGGTGTCTGTATAAAAGGAGGAAAGAAGGCAACGTGAAGGTGAAGGCAGAAGTCAGGCAACACACCTCCAAGCCAAGGAATGCGAGGGTTGGCAGCAGCCACCTGGAACATGGAGGGAGGCCAGAACAGACTGTCCACCACAGATAGATCCCTGATAACCCAACCTACTGACAACATGATTTCAAAGTTCTGGTCTTCTCAACTGTGAGAAAAGATCTCCATTGTTTTAACCCACCCAGTTGTGGTAATTTGTTATGTCAGCCCTAGGAAACTAATAAAATGCATATACTAAAAAATATTGGTTGTTCATCTGAAATTCAAATTTGATTGAACACTCTCTAGTTTTAGTTGTCAAACATGGCAACCCTGCTTTAGAGGAATTATGTCATTTACTTCTCTCTAAAACACGAGAACAAAATGTTATTTGTTCTGCTTTATATTAAGAGACTGAACTTTAGGACACTTAAAAATTTACCTAATAACTAAAGAGTCAATAAACAACCAAGTCAGAAATCAAGCTTGGGACCTTCTAATTCACAATCTTTAGCTATTAACTACTCTATCATGCTGTGTTCTCCAATGTCTAAGGGTGAAATTAATGATATAATATTAAGTGAAAAAAACAGAACAGAAACGTATACACACAGTATTATTCCAGTATGTGTGTTTGGGTAGAGAGGGGTTGGTAAGGAGAAAGACAGAGAGAGAAGGAGGGAGGGAGAGAGGGAAGAAGAGGATCAAAATGTTTGAGGGTCATAGAGCAGAAACAACACAATGCAGGTGACTTGCATTCAGGAAAAACTCAATGCCTGCAGGAAAACTCAAGATTATATGTGCTAGTAGCTCTCAGGGTGCAGAAAGAGGACATATTAAAGCAAGATGAAAATGAAAATGACACATCCAGAAAATTTCAAGGTAACCAATGTGAGCAGAACAGAGCAGAAGATGCTGTGGGAAGACATTTATATTGTCTTCACTGTTGTTAGCCACCACCATTCTGTATCCAGGTATTTATGTTTGGACTTCGAGCAATGTCAACAGTTCTCTGATGCAGAGGTGTGCAGATTTATACTGCAAACCTGGCTCAGTCTAACTCTGCCAGTGGTCTTCCCTTTCCTATGCATTGAGAGGGCTGTGCTACAGTTTTTCCAATGGCCATTCCAACCCTCCTATGTGATGACCCACAAGATGGTAAATAATCCTGAAATATACCAGAGGCAGTGAAAAATAGCTACTCCAACTTATAATGAACCTGCACGTAATGCTGACAGGGGAAATACTCTTTTAGATGCAATTGAAATTTTCCTCTTGATTGAATGCCATGGGTTAAGACAGTTTTTTAACTGTTTTAACTTCTAAAAAAAGTTTATGTTCAGCAGTTTTGATATATATATATATATATGTGTCTGTGTGTGTGTGTCTGTGTGTGTGTGTGTGTATATATATATATATACACACATACATACATATATATACATACAGTAAGCAATTATATTGCATGCATTAATTAATTAATTAATTAATTTTGAGAGACAGCATATTGCATGTGAGTGGGGAGGGGCAGAGGAGGAGGGAGAGAGAGAATTTCAAACAAACTCCTCACTCATCACGGAAACTGTTGCAGGCCCGCAACCCTGAGATCATGACCTGAGCCAAAATCAAGTTGGGGGCTTAACCAACTGAGTCATCCAGGTGCCCCAGTCATGTTGCTTTTAGGTCTTTAGCGAAAAAACAACTCCCAAAAATTTAAACTGATTTTACTCAAATTCTTATAGAGAGTGATTCAAGTATCAGGATAAAACCAACCCCTACAAAGAGAGCAAAACAGAGTGAGTTATTTTTGGGAACCCATGAGTAGGTAAAAATAGAGGTAAAGTGAAACCTGGTAATAGCATACATGAACAAGGTGTTCTGGCAAATCTTCTCTTATATAACATGTATCTGTATAAGGATTCAAAAATAGTGCAGAGTATGTGATATCTATCCCCTGAACACAACTAGAATAAAATCCATATTGATTTGATACAGAGAACATTTTTTTAAATTATAGGTATCAATAAAAAAAGAGACATTCGTGTAAAGGATACACCCTACCCATCTCTTTTAGGGAAATAAGTGAACTAAAAAAATGGTTATACACTTGCAGAACACCTAACAGGAGGAATCAGTAGATCTGTTAGACAAAATTGCCTTCAGTGGCAGAATCATTGCTTTGTGTTCCCCAAGTCATTTAATTTTCTAACCTAGATATACAAAAAAATCACAGCTTCTAAACCTATATGAATAAAGGCTCATTGTATTAAATGCAGTGGAAGATGTCTGACATTTCCAAGTTTGCCTCCTCAGTTGTTATACAAGATTCTCCATACGCTCTCCTTCCAGCCCATGTCCACACAGCAGGATGAAGGAGACGCTGAGATCATGAAGCCACATGACAGAAAAGGCCTAGACCACCAACTGAAGGAAAGCTGCAGACAAGATGTGCCCAACCAGGTATACCTACATCAAAATGTGCCTGAGAAAGAAATAAATCTTTGTTAAGCTAAAATAATATAGTTTTGGGTATTATTTGTTATAGCACCTAGCATTATTTTACTTAACAAATAGATTCTATCATTCTTTAAAGTTTCAACACACTTAAAAAATGTTTAGACACAATAACCAAAAGATAAGCTAATAAAGTACATTATAGAAATTAACCCTAGAACTATGCATTATTTGGGTTTTATTTTCCTTTCTTTCTTAGGGTTTGACATTTTCTCTGTTGACTTTCTACAATTGTCTACATGCATGTACCCATATACAACTGTTAATTTTAAACTCTATTCATCTCTATCTTTTATTCAAAATTAATACTGACTTGAAGGAGTTATTTTTATCTTATTGGTTAAGGGCTGGAATTTTGTTCTTTATTCTTCATTTAAAAAGCAGACAAGAGGATCTGTTTCCCTGACTTTAGTTTTACTTAGACACTGCTATCATGTGGTTTGTCAATGAGTCTTTGCATTTATTTTCTAAATTTAAATAAAAGATTCTCAAAGCATTTTAAACAGCTTGACAACAATTCTCTCAAAATATTTTTCTAGTTATGCAATTCTGATAATGGTTCAAGTTTTATATGCAAAATGCCTAATGCATTAATTCATTGTTCAACAAATACTTATGAATCCTACCATATGTGCCTTTATTATTAGGAGTAGAGCAGTAAAAAAGGTGAGAGTTTGCCCCACAATCTTGCAATACGTAATTAAAGAATTTACTGTAAAAGAACTTTTTGTTTGTTTCTTTCCATAGGATTGAAAGAGAGGGTGATAGGGAAAAGAAAGAGAAAAAAAGTCTATATACTACTGAGTTCATGAACATAAGGGATCGGTAATCTTAGGGTGACTGCATTTAATTACATCAAGATCATGAGGAAGCATGTACTGCTGGTAATCCCACTTTGCTTTTCCACTCTTGTTTGCTTCATTTTGACTCTTTTCTTTCATTTCTGTTTGGGTTCCATCACTGGAAGGACTTAAAAAATCAGTGTGTTTCTTCTCTGGTACCTCCTAATTTGGCATATTCTCTGGCAAAGGAATGTCCTTTGACAGCTATTGCTTACACAAGTCTGCTGGGCAACTAGCTGTTCCTCCTGGCCCCAGTGCTCATGGGACTCTAGTAACAGTATCTCCTCCCCTTGATCCCTCAGCCCTAAGGGTAGCAGGGAGCTCCTGCTATGTCCAGTCTCTTGGTGCATCAACACCTGTGAGAGGTGGTTTTATTTTTTTAAGGTTTTATTTAAATTTCAGTTAGTTAACATACAGTGGTGTATTAGTTTCAGATGTATAATATAGTGATTCAGCACTTCCATACATCACCCATTGCTCACCACAAGTGCCCTCCTTAATCCCCATTACCTATTTCTTTCATCTCTCCATCCACCTCCTCTTTGACAACCATCAAATTGTTTTCTGTAAATAAGAGTCTCTTTTCTGGTTTGTCTCTCTCTCTTTCTCTCTCTCTCTCTTTCTTATGGAATATTATTAAGTCATAACAAAGAATGAAATCTGGCCATTTGCAATGACACGGGTGGAGCTAGAGAACATTATGCTAAGCAAAATAAATCAGAGAAACAGAGATATCATAAAATCTCACTCACAGGTGGAATTTAAGAGAGGCTTTTTTTGTTTGTTTATTGGGGTTGGTTGGTTGGTTTTTGGCCTTCCTCCTTTACCTTACCCACATTTCTGGGCAAGGATGGGAAGAAGATGGCAGAACATGTGTAGTATCAGAAGTTGTGAGCTTTCTTCTAAAGACCTCTGAACATGACTTGGGGTGGGTAAATGGCAGTGTCAGTGAAACACAAAAGATGGTAAAATTAAATTTCATAGGTCGGAGCGAAGGACATTCAAATGAGGCTGGAGGCACAATGACTTATATGGTTTGACTGGTGGTCTAGGAAAGCATTTTAATTACATCCTCATCTGATTCATGTTAGAAGATTTGCGAATTATTAAGCAAATAATGAATAACCTATTTAGCAGATTAAAACAGACACAGTTTCAAGTCCTCTTGCTAATATGGGCAGGGTCAGAACAAAAACAAACCTTAGAGGAGTCATTTTCTTTCTAATTACATTCATCATTCAGTTTAAAATTAATAAAAAGTTTTGTCTAAGGAATGTTTTCTCAATTTAATGAAAAGTATAAAATATGTAGTTTGAAGAATTCTTAAAAATTTTAATAATTTTTGCCTAATTGTTGTTTGCTGGTATTAGAGAAAACTTAAATTGACAAGCTTTTCAATATGTGAAATTCAATGTCAAATTAATTTTGACTCGATATGCATGCAGAGGAGTCTAAATTTCAGAACTATGTGTTTGTGTGTGTGTAGATGTATTTTTTAATTGTGAGTAGTTCTAGGCATTCACAAAAGTAAAAAGGAGTATATTAATTTATCTCTATGTAACCATCAGCTAGCTATAGAAATTATGAACATTTTAGTATATTTGCTTCTTAATCTCCTATCTTATTTATTTATTTTACATGTTGTATTATTAAGGAAAAGAACCAGATATCATGTGATTTGTGTAATCACAAATCTCATGTGTTAGCACAAATCTCTGTTTCGGAACATTTTCTTACATAACATCCAAGAAATTTATAATGATTATTTGCTTTTTTCTAATAGCCAGACTGTATTCAAATTTTCCCAATAGTCTAAAATGTGGGTTTTTTTAAATTTGTTTTTGCCTTTTTTTTTACAGTTAGGATCCAAACAGTTTCTACTTAGTGCATTTTAAAAAATAAATATTTATGTTAAAAATTTAATATAAACTCTTCTCTCAATTTTTAATATATGTATCTGTTTTTAATCACTGAATTGCTTTTTGAAAAATCTAGATCTTGTCTATGTACTGTTCCTTATTCTATACTGGTATGTTTGCTATTTCAAAGTGATATTTAATTTAGCTGTCCTTTATTTTTTTGTGAAAAAAATAAATTAGTATAAATTGCTGATTTGAGTCAAGTTTAACTTTTTTAGCAAGAATACTTCATGCCCTGTGTCACAAACAAACATCAGCAGTCATAAAACATTTTGCTATCCCATTTTTCATTGTTAAAATTTATTAGTGGACTCAGAATCTCAGAAGGAGACTGAAAGATGTCTCCATTGACAAGATAGGTATTTTTATTTTTAATAAATATTTCCTCTAAAGGTTTCATCCATTTATATCTGTTGCCTGGGAGGCAAAATGGCAATAAGTTGCTTTTTCTCAGTTTATAATTCCTTCTGCTTTTATTACCAGTAATTGTTGTGCAAAGAACCAACCCTCATCAACCAGAGTTATTTTACTGACATTTGCATTTATCAAAGGGAAGTGTGATAAATGTTTAATATTTTCTCTTTAATGGCCAATTTTCTGAATAAGAAGAGTCTATTTTTGTCTTCAGTGATAAGCATACAAGAAAGATTTGATTTGCAGATATCTTGTTAGGAATTTTTGCATATATATTCATGTAGGATATGGTCTATAACTGTGCGTGTGTGTGTGTGTAGTTTCTTTGTCAAGTTTTGGTTTAAGGCTTATGCTTTCCTCATAAAACAAGATACAAAGCACTCTCTTCTCTATTATTTTCCAAAAGACTTTGTAGAAGATTTTTTCAATTTTAGTATTTAAAAGTAAAAACTAATGAAACCATGAACCTATGGTTTTTGTGTGAGATGGTTTTAAACAAAAAAGTCAATTTTCAAAATTTGGCATTCTTCAATACCTTCATTATTTAAGTTTTGCATCACTTCTTCCTGCTTCTATCTTCATTAATTCCTCTGTTCCACTTACTTTGTACTCACTTTGCTCATCTTTATGTAGACTCTCAGAAAGGAATCTTATGGTTAACTTTTATACAGTTTGTTTTTCATAATATTGCCATAAAACCTGTATTTTTTCCACTGAGCACTGATTTATTTAAATTCTATAAGTTTTATATTTTAGTTTTAGTATCACTGAATTTAAAGTATTTTAAAATTTCTGTCATGATCTTTTCTTTGATCCATGGAATACTTACAAACATACTAAATTGCCAAATATTTAGGGGGCTTCTATATTTTCCTTTAAAAACTTACTTTCAGTTATTTCAGTATTGTTTTAGAATATCATTTTAGTTTATTTGTTTCCTTTTTGGTTAAAACTCTTTGCATTTTAAGTGGCTGGCCAAAAGACTACAACATCAGGGATAATACTGAAACACGACATGTAAAATATAAAAGCCATGCAATAAAAAGGTGTATTTACAACCCTCCCTCTCCTTTACACTAAACTTCTCATATGAATTACACTTACATACAATATAAATCCACAAGACAATGTTATTATTTTGGTTTCAACTTTGTGTTTTGAAAAGATTGATAGAAAACCCTTTTGTGTTGAACCACAACCTATCTACCTTTTACAGGACGCTAATTTCTTCTGACAATCTGAGATTCCCTTTGGGATATTTCTTTTCTGGCCAAAAAGTTTTCTTTAGTATTTCAAATAGTGTAGGTCTGCTGGTGCCTAATTCCCTGTTTTTCATTTATTGGTTATGTCTTTATCTTGCCTTTGTTATTAAAAAATATTGACTTTTTTTCCCACATTGAGAGAATTTTTCCTTGTGCCATTTCAGACTGCAGTTTCAATCTCTCTGGACTGTTTTCTGTTGAGAAGTCATAACCATTCACACAACTTCTCTCTATGGAAAAATTCACTCTTTTCTCAATCCTTGTAAAATTTAACTCTCATCTTTAACAATATAACTCTGTCATTCTTGGCTTTGAATTTAACGTCCTTAGGCTTCATTAAGCCTTTTGAATATTTAAATTATTTGCTTTACTAAATTGGGGAAATTTGGGAGCATTAGTTCTTAAAAAAAAAAAAATGTTCTTACTCATTCTTACCTCCTTTCTTCCTGGGACTCCAATTACACATCTATTAGACTTTCAATACTGTTCCACACGTCACTGAAACTTTTAAAGCTATTTTACTTGCTCTAAGTTCTTCTGATTGGATAATTTCTATTGATATATCTTCAAGTTTGCAAATTCTTTCTTCTTTCATTTTCCATCTGTTGATAACCTCATGTGAACAGTATAGTTTTTCTTTATATAAAATTTTCAGATGTAGCTCTTCTTTTTTTAAGAAATTACATTTAAGCTTTTTTTATAGTTTTCAGTTTTCTACTAATATTTATTACTTGTTAATTCACCATTGCCTATTTTGAGAAGAGTTATAATAGCTGTTTTCAAATCATCTACTAATTCCTTCATCTGAGTCATTTCTGGGTTCATCCTTATTTCTTGTTTTGTCACTTACATAGCAGTCATGTGTTTTTTTTCTAATATAGCTAATAAGGTGGATAATTTAAAACTGTGTCTTGGACTTTGTGAATTATGTATTTTAGAATTTATTATGTTCTTTTCAACAGTATTATTTGTGTTTTGTTTTGTTTCTTTCCCTAATAGATAGTTAACTTGGCTGAACTGAAATTCCAATGTCTTCACTACTATAATGAGCAGTAGCTGAAACATGTATTTTAAACTTAGCTGGGGTGTATAGAATCTGAAAAACAAATGAGTAGCTGTGAGAGTCAGCCAAAGATTTGGGCAAAGGTTGCTCAGATTTCATAGCATCATCTCTCTAGCTTTCTCATTTCTGTAATGTTTCCACACACTTTAAAGCTGTTGTGGTGCCTAGAACTCTGCCCTCAGGCTTTTTTAAAAAGAACTTTAAATTTCTCTCTAAGTTCTAGCTGTTCCTAATGTCCCCAGTAGACACTACCTGTAGTCCAAAAGTTCTAGAAATAATTGTCCCTCTTTCCAAGTTAGGACCTCCTCTTGATTCTGCTTGTTTTGGTCACCCCTTAGTGCCTTTGGTTAGTTGCTATTTTATGTTTTGAGAGTGTATAGTTATCTGCCTGATAAGTAATCCTCTAGAAGATACTCCACATTACTAGATATAAAGCTTCTCTATCTACTTTTAATTTGCATTTTCTTAATATTCACAAAACAAAAACAAAAATAATTCTTTATGTTCAACAGTAAATGAATTTATTCTTCTGTGAACTATTTGTTCCAATATTGCCCATTTCTCAATCTGGTGTTTAATCTTCTTTTTCATCTTATGAGCTATTTACATGTTAGTGAAGCAATCCTGAAGTTATTAAATCTTATTTTTAATTTTTCCTTATTATAGGATTTTGAGTCATAAGCATATAACAAATGTAAATTAAATGAATGAATTTAGAAGTAAATATATTGATATAATGAATAATACAGATTTTTAAGTTAACAGAAATATCTTAACTTCATGGGGAAGTCAGTAAACCTTTAGACTCAGTAGACATTTTTAATTCTGACAGTAAAATTCAACACAATTTACTGTGGAACTGGAATTCTGGTTTTCTGGATAAATATAACAGAATTATTATATCCAAGACTTGACATGGTTGTAAATTGAAATTGAGGCTTTGACTTTCTACTTGACCATGAATACACTGGTTATCATTTTTCTTGAATGTGTGTTGCATCTCATATTCTGATTTCCTAGAGTTGGTTCTTGTAGAACAAAAATAACTTATTTGCATAATAATAAGTCCACAATATGAAACAAAATATACACTTAGCAATAATTTACCAGCGGAGACTTTGTCCTTTCTTTTAGATTTGTTTTCATAATCATGCTTTCATCATTTATAATGAGCTGCCAATTACATATGGAAATTAACTGGAAGACATTAAAGAATTTCTATATTAGCATCGCAATGACAATGTTATGATTTTATGAGATGGATGTGACTCATGCAAACTATTAATAAGAGGCTCATACCTGGGGCTATTCTTTATTTTTATAAACTGTGTATATCTGCTTTTTCAAAAGAAATTTATAAATAGAGCTTTAAATCTTATATAGAAGTTTGGAAACTACCTATTTTTGTCTTTTATAAGGCCACACACCTGCTGCCACAATTAGGCTACTAAGCATCCTTCAATATGGTGTTCTGGTTACTAGTCATAAGCTTTACATTGAATATATTCCCTCTACTCAGTCCTAATATGTCAATTCGTAGTGCAATGGACCTCTTTGACTGTGACTTTGCCACATTTTCTTTCAGTCTCTGAAGGAATATTGATGAAACTGCCTGCCACTTCTCTCCCTTAGTTAGTACTGACCCCAGTTTGCTAAGTCACACCTTAAAATGGCTCTTTCTCAACTCACTCTAAACTTGTTGAAAGAACCCATCTAATTGAGTCCATGTACTTCATTTTGTAGGTGAAGAAATCTAGGACTTCTCTTGTGATGAGAATACATTGAGATCAAACAGCCAATGTGGGACTTGATTCCAGCTGTCTTTCCTTGTAATTGAGGATACTTATATAGTAGAGTTTTGCATCTTAGTTTTATTAGGTCTGATTGTCAAAAAAGGTATACTCTAGCTTCTAAGCTTATTCACATCTTCAAGGAGTTTAGAATGTGAATAAAAAAGAAAAAGACCCACAGAAAAATAACTAATAAATTGTTGAGTATCTGTTTCTTAAAGCAGAGTTTCCACCTATGTTCTAAGGGAAACATTAAATTTAATTTTTCTCAAATATATCACAAAACTTGACAAATGTATAACTCAACTTTGGGGCAATTTCATTGTTGTGATGAAAAAAAATCAGATGATTTATGGAGGTTAGTTTGTTTTTAACTGTCATGTAGACAAGGTGACAACTTGCTGTTAAAAGTAAGAGATCCTTAGGACCAGAACGAAGGAGTGATTTGTGTTTATTTATTTTTGTTTGTTTCAAGTTTTTATTGAAATCGTAGTTAGTTAATATATAGTGTAATATTAGTTTCAGAAGTAGAATTTAATGATGCATCACTTACATATAATACCCAGTGCTCATCACAAGTGCCCTACTTAATACCCATCACCCATTTAATCCATCCCCCACCCATGATTCATATTTATAAAAGGAAGTAAGTATTATAAAGGCAGTAAAGTGTCTGTTTGAAGATCAATCAACACTATGAAGTTAAGTATCAAATAATATATGTGTATAACTGTGTATGACAGAATTATAGATACTAAGGGACTTTTTTATTTGACAGTAATTACATTTTAACAACTTTATTGAGATTTCTGACATATAAAAATTGTATATATTTAAAGTATATAACTTGATTTTTGATATATGCATACATTGTGAAAACAGCACCACAATCAAAGTAAATGACACATCAACACCTCTACCTAGTTACCATTTGTCTGCGTGAGTTGAGCAGATTCAAGTTAAAATCTATCCTCTTAAACAAATTTCAAGTATAAAATACAATAGTGTTAAGTATTACCACCATGCTATAAATTAGATCTCTAGACCTCATTTATCTTCTGTAACTAAAACGTTGTACTCTTTGACCAACATCTAAGTTCCTTTTCCTTCCCCTCCCTGCTACCCCTGGCAACTAGCATTCTACTCTTTGCTTCTATGAGTCTGAGTATTTTAAATATCACATGTAAGTGAGATCATATGGTAATTGTGTTGCTGTGTCTGGCATATTTCTCCTACCATAATGTCCTCCAGGTCCATCCATGTTTATGCAGATGACATGGTTTCCTTTTTTTTTTTTTTAAGCAAATATATTATTTTCATTTATTTTCTTTTGAGTGGTTAAGTAACCTTTTTCTCTTTTCTTTTCTGTTTCTTTCATTTCTTTTTTTTTTTTTTTCATCATGAGAAATGTACTCTTCAATCCGCATCACATATTTCACCCACCCACCCCCATCTTCCCTCTGATAACCAAAAGTTTGTTGTCTACAGTTAAGAGTCTGCTTTTTGGTTTCTCTCTCTTTCTTTTTCCTTTGCTCATTTATTTTGTTTTTTAAATTCCACATATGACTGAGATCATATGGTATTTGTCTTTCTCTGATTTATTTCACTCGCATTATAGTCTGTAGTTCCATCCACATTGATCCACATGGTTGCAAATGGCAAGATTTCCTTTTTTTTTTTTTTGATGAATATATAACTAAAATTATATATATATTTTCCCATATCTTGGCTACTGTGAATAATTCTACAATTAACACAAGAGTTTGAGATGCATATTTAATTTCATATATATAATATATGTATGTATATATATATACATATATATATACATATATATATATATATGTATATATATATGTATATATATATATGGGATTGCTGGATCATGTAGCAGTTCTAATTTTAAGTTTTTGAGGAAACTCCATACTGTTTTCTGTAATGGTTCTACCAATTTATACTCTCACCAACTGTGTACAAGAGTTCCTTTTCTCTACACTCTCACCAATATTTTTAACATTTTTCTTTTTTTTAAATTTTTTAAATTTTTTATAAACATACAATATATTTTTATACCCAGGGGTACAGGTCTGTGAATCGCCAGGTTTACACACTTCACAGCACTCACCATAGCACATACCCTCCCCAATGTCCATAACCCCACACGCCTCTCCCAACCCCCCTCGCTCCAGCAACCCTCAGTTTGTTTTGTGAGATTAAGAGTCACTTATGGTTTGTCTCCCTCCCACTCCCATCTTGTTTCATTTATTCTTCTCCTACCCCCTTAACCTCCCATGTTGCATCTCCACTTCCTTATATCAGGGAGATTATATGATAGTTGTCTTTCTCCGATTGACTTATTTCGCTAAGCATGATACCCTCTAGTTCCATCCACGTCATTGCAAATGGCAAGATTTCATTTCTTTTGATGGCTGCATAGTATTCCATTGTGAATATATACAACATCTTCTTTATCCATTCATCTGTTGATGAACATCTAGGTTCTTTCCATAGTTTGGCTATTGTAGACATTGCTGCTATAAACATTTGGGTGCACATGCCCCTTCAGATCACTACGTTTGTATCTTTAGGGTAAATACCCAGTAGTGTAATTGCTGGGTCATAGGGTAGTTCTATTTTCAAAATTTTGAGGAACCTCCATGCTGTTTTCCAGAGTGGTTGCACCATCTTGCATTTCCACCAACAGTGTAGGAGGGTTCCCCTTTCTCCTCATCCTCGCCAGCATCTGTCATTTCTTGACTTGTTAATTTTAGCCATTCTGACTGGTGTAAGGTGATATCTCATTGTGGTTAAGATTTGTATTTCCCTGATGCCAAGTGATGTGGAGCATTTTTTCATGTGTCTGTTGGCCATCTGGATGTCTTCTTAGCAGAAATGTCTGTTCATGTCTTCTGCCCATTTCTTGATTGGATTATTTGTTCTTTGGGTTTTGAGTTTGCTAAGTTCTTTATAGATTTTGGACACTAGCCCTTTATCTGATATGTCGTTTGCAAATATCTTCTCCCATTCTGTCAGTTGTCTTTTGGTTTTGTTAACTGTTTCCTTTGCTGTGCAAAAGCTTTTGATCTTGATGAAATCCCAATAGTTCATTTTTACCCTTGCTTCCCTTGACTTTGGGGATGTGCTTAGGAAGATGTTGCTGCGGCTGAAGTCGAAGAGGTTGCTGCCTGTGTTCTCCTCAATGATTTTGATGGATTCCTTTCTCACATTGAGGTCCTTCATCCATTTTGAGTCTATGTTCGTGTGTGGTGTAAGAAAATGGTCCAATTTCATTTTTCTGCATGTGACTGTCCAATTTTACCAACACCATTTATTGAAGAGGCTGTCTTTTTTCTATTGGACATTCTTTCCTGCTTTGTCGAAGATTAGTTGACCATAGAGTTGAGGGTCTATTTCTGGGTTCTCTATTCTGTTCCATTGATCTATGTGTCTGTTTTTGTGCCAGTACCATGCTGTCTTGATGATGACAGCTTTGTAGTAGAGCTTGAAGTCCAGAATTCTGATGCCACCAACTTTGGCTTTCTTTTTCAATATTCCTTTAGCTATTCGAGGTCTTTTCTGGTTCCATATAAATTTTAGGATTATTTGTTCCATTTCTTTGAAAAAAATGGATGGTGTTTTGATAGGAATTGCATTAAATGCATAGATTGCTTTAGGTAGCATAGACATTTTCACAATATTTATTCTTCCAATCCAGGAGCATGGAACATTTTTCCATTTCTTTGTGTATTCCTCAATTTCTTTCATGAGTACTTTATAGTTTTCTGTGTATAGATTCTTAGTCTCTTTGGTTAGGTTTATTCCTAGGTATCTTATAGTTTTGGGTGCAATTATAAATGGGATTGACTCCTTAATTTCTCTTTTTTCTGTCTTGTTGTTGATGTAGAGAAATGCAACTGATTTCTGTGCATTGATTTTATATCCTGAGACTTTACTGAATTCCTGTACAAGATCTAGCAGTTTTGGAGTGGAGTCTTTTGGGTTTTCCACATATAGTATCATATCATCTGTGAAGAGTGATAGTTTGACTTCTTCTTTGCCGATTTGGATGGCTTTAATTTCCTATTGTTGTCTGATTGCTGAGGCTAGGACTTCTAGTACTATGTTGAATAGCAGTGGTGATAGTGGACATCCCTGCCATGTTCCTGAACTTAGCGGAAAAGCTTTCAGTTTTTCTCCATTGAGAATGATATTTGCAGTGAGTTTTTCATAGATGGCTTTGATGATATTGAGGTATGTGCCCTCTATCCCTACACTTTGAAGAGTTTTGATCAGGAAGGGATGCTGTAGTTTGTCAAATGCTTTTTCAGCATCTATTGAGAGTATCATATGGTTCTTGTTCTTTCTTTTATTGATGTGTTGTGTCACATTGGTTGATTTGTGGATGTTGAACAACCTTGCAGCCCTGGAATAAATCCCACTTGGTCGTGATGAATAATCCTTTTAATGTACTGTTGAATCCTATTGGCTAGTATTTTGGTGAGAATTTTTGCATCTGTGTTCATCAAGGATATCGGTCTGTAATTCTCTTTTTTGATGGGATCCTTGTCTGGTTTTGGGATCAAGGTGATGCTGGACTCATAAAATGAGTTTGGAAGTTTTCCTTCCATTTCTATTTTTTGGAACAGTTTCAGAAGAATAGGAATTAGTTCTTCTGTAAATGTTTGGTAGAATTCCCCTGGGAAGCCATCTGGCCCTGGGCTTTTGTTTGTTTGGAGATTTTTGATGACTGTTTCAATCTCCTTACTGGTTATGGGTCTGTTCAGGTTCTCTATTTCCTCCTAGTTCAGTTGTGTTAGTTTATATGTCTCTAGGAATGTATCCATTTCTTCCAGGTTGTCAAATTTGTTGGCATAGAGTTGCTCATAGTATGTTCTTATAATCTTCTGTATTTCTTTGGTGTTGTTTGTGATCTCTCCTCTTTCATTCATGATTTTATTTATTTGGGTCCTTTCTCTTTTCTTTTTGATAAGTCTGGCCAGGGGTTTATCAATCTTATTAATTCTTTCAAAGAATCAGCTCCTAGTTTCGTTGATTTGTTCTATTGTTTTTTTGTTTTTGTTTTTGTTTTTGTTGTTTTGTTTTGTTTCTATTTCATTGATTTCTGCTCTGATCCTTATGATTTCTCTTCTCCTGATGGGTTTAGGCTTTCTTTTTTGCTCTTTCTCCAGCTCCTTTAGGTGTAGGGTTAGGTTTTGTACTTGAGACCTTTCTTGTTTCTTGAGAAAGTCTTGTACTGCTATATATTTTCCTCTCAGGACTGCCTTTGCTGTGTCCCACAGATTTTGAGCCATTGTGTTTTCATCATCATTTGTTTCCATGAATTTTTTCCAATTCTTCTTTAATTTCCTGTTTGACCCATTCATTCTTTAGAAGGATGATGTTTAGTCTCCATGTATTTGGGTTCTTTCCAACTTTCCTCTTGTCATTGAGTTCTAGCTTCAGAGCATTGCGGTCTGAAAATATGCAGGGAATGATCCCAATCTTTTGATACTGGTTGAGACCTGATTTAGGACTGAGGATGTGATCTATTCTGGAGAATGTTCCATGTGCACTAGAGAAGAATGTGTATTCTGTTGCTTTGGGATGAAATGTTCTGAATATATCTGTGATGTCCATCTGTTCCAGTGTGTCATTTAAGGCCTTTATTTCCTTGTTGATCTTTTGCTTGGATGATCTGTCCATTTCAGTGAGGGGAGTGTTAAAGTCCCCTACTATTATTGTATTATTGTTCATGTGTTTCTTTGATTTTGTTATTAATTGGATTATATAGTTGGCTGCTCCCACGTTAGGGGCATAGATATATAAAATTGTTAGATCTTCTTGTTGGACAGATCCTTTGAGTATGACATAGTGTCCTTCCTCATCTCTTATTATAGTCTTTGGCTTAAAATCTAATTGATCTGATATAAGGATTGCCACTCCTGCTTTTTTCAGATGTCCATTAGCATGGTAAATTGTTTTCCACCCCCCTCACTTTAAATCTGGAGGAGTCTTCGGGTCTAAAATGAGTTTCTTGTAGGCAACATATAGATGGGTTTTGTCTTTTTATCCTTTCTGATACCCTGTATCTTTTGATTGGGGCATTTAGCTCATTAACATTCAGGGTAACTATTGAGAGATATTAATTTAGTGCCATTGTATTGCCTGTAAGGTGACTGTTACTGTATATTGTCTCTGTTTCTTTCTGATCTACTACTTTTAGGCTCTCTTTTTACTTAGAGGACCCCTTTCAATATTTCCTGTAGAGCTGGTTTGGTGTTTGCAAATTCTTTCAGTTTTTGTTTGTCCTGGAAGCTTTTTATCTCTCCTTCTATTTTCAATGATAGCCTA
The DNA here is from genome assembly GCF_010015895.1 of Lontra canadensis. NCBI lineage: Eukaryota > Metazoa > Chordata > Mammalia > Carnivora > Mustelidae > Lontra > Lontra canadensis. Next base: position 4,153,914 of record NW_022631043.1, read on the forward strand.
GCTGGATATAGTATTCTTGGCTGCATGTTTTTCTCGTTTAGTGCTCTGAATATATCATGCCAGTTCTTTCTGGCCTGCCAGGTCTCTGTGGATAAGTCTGCTGCCAATCTAATATTTTTACCATTGTATGTTATAGACTTATTTTCCCGGGCTGCTTTCAGGATTTTCTCTTTGTCACTAAGACTTGTAAATTTTACTATTAGGTGATGGGGTGTGGACCTATTCCTTTTGATTTTGAGGGGGTTCTCTCAACCTCCTGGATATTGATGCTTGTTCCCTTTGCTATATTAGGGAAATTCTCCACAATAATTCTTTCCAATATACCTTCTGCTCCCCTCTCTCTTTCTTCTTCTTCTGGAATCCCAATTATTCTAATGTTGTGTCGTCTTATGGTGTCACTTATCTCTCAAATTCTCCCATCGTGGTCCAGTAGCTATTTGTCCCTTTTTTGCTCAGCTTCTTTATTCTCTGTCATTTGGTTCTATATCATTAATTCTTTCTCTGCCTCATTTATCCTAGCAGTGAGAGCCTCCATTTTTTATTGCACCTCATTAATAGCTTTTTTTATTTCAACTTCGTTAGATTTTAGTTCTTTTGTTTCTCCAGAGAGGGCTTTTATATCTCCCAGGAGGGTTTCTCTAATATCTTCCATGCATTTTTCGAGCCCGGTTAGAACCTTGAGAATCGTCATTCTGAACTCTAGATCTGACATATCACCAATGTCTGTATTGATTAGGTCCCTAGCCTTCAGTACTGCCTCTTGTTCTTTTTTTTTGTGGTGAGTTTTTGCGCCTTGTCATTTTGTCCAGATAAGAGTATGTAAAGGAGCAAGTAAAATACTAAAAGGGTGGCAAAGACCCCAGGAAAATATGCTTTAACCAAATCAGAAGAGATCCCAAATCATGGGGGGGGAGAAAGGGGATAAAAAGAGGTTCAGAAAAAAGAAGAAACAGTTAAAAAAAGAAAACAAATAAAGAAAAAATATAAAAAAGAAAAAAATTTACATATATATTAGATAAACTAGTTTAAAAATGTTAAAAAGAAAAGGGTAAAAGTGAAAAAAATCAGCAGAAGAAGAAAAAGAAATTTGAAAAAGAAAAAAAAAAGTAAGTTAACTGCAAGACTGAAGAATCATGGGGAGAAAGCCATGAGTTCCGTGCTTTGCTTTCTCCTCCTCTGGAATTCCGCTGCTCTCCTTGGTATTGAACCTGCACTCCTTGGTAAGTGAACTTGGTCCTGGCTGGATTTCTTATTGATCTTCTGGGGGAGGGGCCTGTTGTAGTGATTCTCAAGTGTCTTTGCCCCAGGTGGAATTGCACCGCCCTTACCAGGGGCTGGGCTGAGTAATCAGCTCGGGTTTGCTTTCAGGAGCTTTTGTTCCTGTATGCTTTCTGTAGAGTTCTGGAGGACGGGAATGAAAATGGCGGCCTCCCAGTCTCTGGCCTGGAGGAGCCTAGAGCTCGGGGCCCCATTCCTCAATGTGCCCTCAGAGAATAGCGCCCAATTACTCCCGTCTCCCTGGCCTCCAGCCACGCTCCGAGCTCACCCAGCCTGTGACTGGTTCAAGGTAACCCCGAGCTGAGAGCTCACTCCTCGGCTCTGTCTCTGTAGCCAGCTTCCCCAGTCTAAAACCTGTAAGCTCTGCGACACTCAGACACCCCCAATCCTTCTGTGACCCTGCGGGACCTGAAGCCACGCTGACCCCACATGGGCTTCACCCCAGTTTAGCCTCTGGAGTGATGTCCCCCAGTGGAACAGACTTTTAAAAGTCCTGATTTTGTTCTCCGTTCCTCCACCGCTTGCCAGGAGCCAGCCCCTCCCCCCGCGGTCTATCTTCCGTTGCTTTGGATTCACTTTTCTGCCAGTCCTACCTTTCAGAAAGTGGTTGATTTTCTGTTTCTAGAATTGCTGTTCTTCTCTTTGATCTCCCGTTGGATTTGTAGGTGTTTGCAATCTTTAGATAAGCTATCTAGCTGATCTCCTGCTACCTGAAGTAGTCTCAGCCTGCTACTTCTGTGCCATCTTAACTCCTCCGACATTTTTCTTTTCAATAATAGACATTCCAACAGTATGATGTGATAGATAATTATTGTTTTCATTTACATTTCCTTGATGATTAGTGATGTTGAGCATCTTTTCATGTACTTGTTGGCTATTTGTATGTCTTCTTATGAAAAAATGTTTATTTAGGCCTTTGGCCCATTTCTCTTAATTGGTTGGTTGTTTCTTTCAGAGTTAAGCTTTATGAGTTCCTTATATATTTTGGATATGACTCCTTATTAGGTATATGGTGTGCAAATATTTCCTCCATCATGTAGGATGCTTTCTCACTCTGTTGGTATTTCCTTTGTTATACATAAGCTTTTTAGTTTGATGCAATCTCACATGTCTGGTTTTGCTTTTGTCACCTGTGCTTTTATTGTCATGACAATTGTCAAGATCAATGTCAAAAATCTTTTCCCCTATGTTTTTTCTAGTAATTTTACATTTAAGTATTTCAGATCTTACATTTAAATATTGGATCCAATTTGAATTGATTTTTATAGTATGGTGTCATATAAGGGTCCAATGTAATTATTCTGCAAGTGATTATCTACAATATTTAACACTATTTATTGAAAAAAAAATTACAAAAATATTTTGTCCATGTTGTGTTCTTGGAACCCTTGATGAAGATCAGTTCTGTAAATGTATGGATTTATTTCTAGAATGTCCATTATGTTCAATTGGTCTATGTGTCTGTTTCTATGCCAGTACCATGCTATTTTGATTATTATAACTTTGTAATATATTCTGAAACAAGAAAGAGTATTAACTCAGGTTTATTCTTCTTACTCAAGATTTTTTTGACTCTTTGTAGTCTTTTGTTGTTCCATATACTCTTTGGATTGTTTTTCCTATCTCTGTAAAGAATGCCATTGGGATTTTGATAGAGATTGCATTGAATCTGCAGATCATTTGGGTAGTAGAGACTTTTTTTTTTTTTAGATTTTATTTATTTATTTGAGAGAGAGAGAGATCACGAGTAGGCAGAGGGGCAGGCAGAGAGAGAGGGGGAAGCAGGCTCCCCACTGAGCAGGGAGCCCGATGCAAGGCTGGATCCCAAGACCCTGATATCATGACCTGAGCTGAAAGCAGATGCTTTAACCCACTGAGCCATCCAGGTGCCCCAGTTGAGACAGTTTAATATTAATTCTTCTAATCCATGATCACAGGATGTCTTCCCATTTTCTGTCACTTCTTTAATTTCTTTCAGCATGAGAAATTTCATCATGAGGAACAGTGCATACATACTGTGTGCATATATCTTTTAACCCTCTGGTTAAGTTTTTTTTGTTGTTGTTGTTGTTTTTGTTTTTGTTTTTTGTTTTGTTTTGTTTTTTGTAAGTATCTCATTCTTTTGTAAATGGGATTGTTTTCTTAATTTCATTTTTAGATGATTCATTTTTAGTGTATAGAAATGCCACCAAAGGTCACAATAAAAATAAATGAAGTAAAGAATAGAACAATATTAAAAAAAGACACAAAACAAATAGTTTTTTGAAAATATAAGCAACATTGACAAACCTTAGCTGACAAACTAAGAAAAAGGAGATGATATTCAAATAAATAAAATCAGAAATAAAAGCAAAGACGTTACTCAGAAACAAAAGGGATCATAAGAGTCTGTAATAAATGACCATATGCCAACAAACAGGATATATTCTTAGAAGCATACTTTTTACCAAGGATGAATCAAGGAGAAATAGAAAGTTTGAGTAGACCAATAACAAATAAAGAGATGAATTAATAATAAAAAACCCTCATAACCAAGAAAAGCTTAAGGCAGATGACTTAACAAGTCAATTTCACCAGTCATTAAAGAATTAATACTAAATAGACCTTATACTCTTCCAAAAAAATAGAAAAGGGAATACTTCCAAAATCATTTTATAAGGCTAACATCACCCTGATATCAAAGCCACACAAAATTATCACAACAAAAGAATACTACAAGCCAATATCCTTAACTAATATAGATGCAAAAATCTACAATAATATACTAGATGCCAAATCTAATAGCACATTAAATAATTATATATATATCAGGTAAGTGAAATTTATCACAAGGATGCACATATAGTTCAACGTATACAAATAAATGTGATAGCACATTAGCAAAATGAAAGATTAAAAACCACATGATCATTCAAAAGAAGCAGAAAAAAAGCATTTGAGAAAGTTCAGCATCCAAACATGATAAAAAACTCTCAATAAAATAAGTATACCAAGAACTTACCTCAACATAATTAAGGTCATATTTTAAAAGCCCACAGCTAATATTATAATTAATGGGAATTATTATTATAATTAATAGAAAACTCTAAGATCTGGTATAAGGAAAATATGCTCACTCTCAACACTTCTATCCAATACAGTCCTGTAAGTCCTCTGTTTACCTATGACATAATCAGAGATGTAGAAAACCCTAAAGACTCAACAACAATAACAACAACAACAACAATAACAAAACACAACCAGTTAGACTAAGGAAATTCAGTAATTACATTTTAAATATTGATAACCTGATTCCTGTAATCACTTTAAAGTGTTACCAACAATTGTAAAGTCTTCCTGCCACAGACTAACTTCTGGGAACCATTATTATTCAAGACTATGCTTACTTCTGGGAAAATCTAGCACAATTCCACACATGCTTTGATAGTGAGAGGTGAGTAAGCATGGAACCATGCAGAGATGTTATAGCATGGAATGTCAAATGAGGGACAGATCAGCATGAACAAAGCATAGATGGACAAAATTCAAGTTTGGATGTGTCAAAGACAGATTATACAATAGCAGGTGAAGATGGTGTAAAATCTTTGATATAGTGCCCTACCTGGGAGTTTGGACTTTGGAAGTTAATCTTGATGGTAATGGAAATCCTAAAGAGTTAAAACAGATAAGTTAGTTGCATATGTATGTCCAGTTTTTCCAACACCGTCTATTGAAAATATAATTTTTGCTCTATTGTCTTCTTTTTGCTCTTTTATCAATGATTAGTTGACTATATTTATGTAGGTCTACATCTGGTCTCTCCATTCAGTTACACTGATCTATCTGTCTGTTCTTTCACCAATACCTCACTGTCTTGATTACTGTAGCTTTCTAGTAAGTCTTGAGGTCTGTAATATTAGTCTTCCATCTTTCTTCTTCAATACTGAGTTGGCTATTCTGGTTCTTTTGCCTCTCCATATAAATTTTAGAATCAATCTGTTGATATCCACAAAATTACTTGCTGGGAGATTTTGATTAGCATCACATTGAATCTATAGGCCAATTTGGGAAGAAATGACATCTTGAATATTAAGTCTTCCTATCAATGAACATGGAATGTTTATTTATTTAGTACTTATTTGATTGTGTTCATCAGGGTTTTGTAGTTTTCCTCATATAGATCTTATACATACTTTGTTAGATGTACACATAAACGTTTCATTTTGTGTGGTGCTAATATAGATGAGGTTGTGTTTTTTAATTTTTTAATTTCAAATTCCACTTGTTCATTGCTAGTACTTAAGGAAGTAATTTTTGTATATTAACTTTGTATCATACAATCCTGCCATAATCCTTTTTGTTTCTGCAGAGATTTTTTTGTTTTTGTTTTTGTTTTTGTTTTTGGTTGTTGTTTGTTTTTGTTATTTATTTATTTGTTTATTTATTTTATTTTGTTTTGGTGTTTTGGATTGTCTACATACATGATAATAATATCTATGACCAAAGCCATTTTTATCTCTTCTTTCCCAACTTGTATAACTTTTACTCCCTTTTCTTGTCATATTGCATTAACTCAGATTTTCCACCACAATGCTGAAAAGGAGTGGTGAGAGGAGCACCCCATCTTGTCCTTGACAGTAGTTGGAAAGCTTTAGGTTTTTCGCTATTAAGTGTGATACTAGTTGTAGGATTCTTGTAGGTATTCTTTGCCAAATTGATGTATTTTCCCTCTAACCTGGTTAATTTTTGAGGCTATGATAACAGTAATTTTAATATTCTGGGGAGTTGTATGATAGGGTTGGTTAAAAACAACCCAATGAGGGATGCCTGGGTGTCTCAGTGGGTTAAGCCTCTGCTTTCGGCTTAGGTCATGATCTTAGAGTCCTGGGATTGAGCCCCGCATCAGGCTCTCTGCTATGCAGGGAGCCTGCTTCCCCCTCTCTCTCTGCCTGCCTCAATGCCTGCTTGTGATCTCTCCCTCTGCCAAATAAATAAATAAAATCTTTTTTAAAAATTTAAAAAAAAAAGGTCACAATGATTCTGGTTTTGGATACAGTAATTTTATAAATATCTGCAATATATAATGAAGGTTCTACCATGATGTTGGATCTGTTAATTTGGAGTTCAACAGACAACTCAGGGCTAAGTAATATAAATCTGAGAGTTTTGCTTAAAAAAAAAACAAAAACAAAAACAAAACAAAACAAAACAAAAAACAACAAACTCTATTTCCCAGTCTTGCCTAGAGAGGAGCTTGACAAAAAGGGCTTGCCTACTTGTAAGGTTAAAATTCACAGAATCTTTATAGCCTATTTGATCTAGACATGTCTAAATATATATTTTTTTAAGATTTTATTTTTATTATTTATTTGACAGAGAGAGAGAGAGAGACAGAGATCACAAGTAGGCAGAGAAGCAGGCAGAGAAAGAGGGGAAAGCAGGTTCCCCACCCAGCAGAGAGCCCGATGTGAAGCTTGATCCCAGGACCCTGAGATCATGACCTGAGCTGAAGGCAGAGGCCCAACCCTCTGAGCCACCCAGGTGCCCCTAAATAGATTTCAGTTGATTATTTCTTCCTACCTATGCAGGAGTCTCAATGTAAACAAAATACTTTCCCTAAATAATCCTTCACTGGAAATGAAAAACAATCACAATTCATGATTCACAGAAATGTTCACTTTCTTAGAATGATTCTAATCTAATGACTTTGTGTGTGTACGCATGTCAGATATGAGGCATGGGAATGAAGGATCATGAAAACTAGTAATTTACTTTGGACAGGTACATTTCCTTTCAACCACTGTCTTGGAAATGATGTACTTGCTTCATAACTAGTGTCCTAATTGTAAAAAAGAAAAAAAAAGCAGCAAGAGACATAAGGCAAGGTTATTAGACCATAAAGCCATAAAGTAAACAAGAAAATAAGAGGCAAATCAGAAACATTTGAAAGCAACATATCAACTTGCTAATTAGAAACCTTGGCTACTGCATCATAAAGTCATAGAAATAAGTAAGAAGCCATTCAACAATACAATTGGGTATTTTTGTGAATTATAATAACTTATCTGTAACCAGTTTCTCTGAACAAAGGCAATCGTTTTCTTCTTGTTCATGATAAACAACATGAAACAAAAAAAGAGGGTTCTCTTAAGAACAATGATTGGGATTTAGGATTGGAGAGTAAAAGGGAGAGCACAACATATTAAATAATTGGTTTCCATCTGTTTGTGCAAATGAGGAAAGAGGACAAAGGGTATGTACCAAAGTGACATTGCCCAGGATCATGGAGAAAAGATTATAAGAAATGGGAAATCTACAAGACAATGGCTTTGGAGGATATGATACAATATATATTTAAAAAAAAAAACAGCTTTAATTCAAACTAGAGAATGAAGTTGCTATTTCTCAAAAATCTCAGCTACGGCCTGAATCACAGCTAAATCAACCCTTTTTAGGTAAAGAACATTTTGACAGAATTGCTGCTTCAACCCAACCAATAGTCCAAGATCAAAGCCCTGGCTTTAATTCACTGCAATTTGGGCCATGACTATGGAAACATTACAAAGGTAAACCTTCCTGCACATGTTGATTCTTTTCTTTTTGTTTTTTTATCCTTATTTATTTTGGGTAAATAAAAACCAAGAGCATTCTTCCTCACATTAGGGTCACTGAACTCACTGTACCATCATTTTTAAAGCATCTACAAAGGCCAAAGAACATCAAAACCACTTTCTGAATTAAAAGAATATAGAACTTCCTAAAATAGGAAAGGACCTAAAAGTACTAACCATGAGCAACTGCTGTTTATAAAAGCTATGAAAGGAAAGATTGGAAATTAATAAGTGATATGAGAAGGCAAACATGGGGGAGAGACACATACGGTGAGATTGCAGTGGTCCCTGATAACAGATGCAGAGGCACACAACAGAACAGGCAAGTAAGAGGGGAGGCAGACTGGTCAGCCAATTATGTAGAAACATGGAGAAGTGCTTTCCCTCACAGCTGATACACTTTATCCAACTTTCTAATATATTCAGTTTTACAGACAAATTACTGGAGATTATGATCAAACTGAACACTGGTGCATTCTTTCACGTATTAACTAATTCATTGATTCATTCATGTTTTTGAAAACCTATTAGGGAATACCTACCAGAATATAAATATAAATATGCTTATCACACACACACACACACACACACACACATTCTGTGTGTGTGTGTGTGTGTGTGTGTGTGTGTGTCTTCCTGTCCTCAGAGAGCTTCTGAGGAAAAACTTGAAAATGGATGATTTGGGGTGATGAATACTCACCACAATGGTAAATAACAGTGGTGCACACACCAGAAACCAGGGAGCAGGGCAAGTGTTCCACTTCCAAGTGATATAAGTAAAGGGCAGAGCAGACTCTAAGGGATGTACATGGGGATGGGCAAGGGCATAAAGTACATCAACCTGAAAGACATGCCTTTATATGTAAAGATAATACCTTTTGGAATCTATGAAAGAGAGGAAAGAAAGAGGAAAAGTATTGGAAGACAAACTGGACTATATTCAGGAGGGTAGTAGACATTGTGAGAAAATAAGTGGATGGAGCATTGGGAGGGAAAATTTGGTAAAAATTGGTAGAAATATATAATATTTATTATTTTTTTTTCTTTAGTCTAACTGGATTTTACTTGGTATCTTAGGCATTCAACTGATATGAGACAAAAATAAGAGTAAAATTATCAAAAAATAGGTACATGATATACTCTAGTGCTGTTATAAAGATCTTGCATCTATTAACTTATTTTAATCATCACCCCTTCATGAGAAAATTATACTTTGATTATTTCCATTTTATAAATGTATCATCACAGGGTTTGAGTCCTTGTTTGTCCCATCCCTATTAGTCATAATCTTTCTTTAGTAAGTTGTTATTGAATATAACAGTATTAAGGAAAAACCCTAAAATCCCCTACATTCTAGATTACAACTAATATTCCTTCGGAAATCAGAGTCAATTGTGCTAGCTAATATATTAATCTATTTCTTTTATCAGTAACACAAGGATGCAAGTGGCCAGGGGAAGTTATTAGCTTTTATATAAGTTACTTGCAACATCAAACTCAAGGTTATAAAGAAGGGATATTAAGATTGTAGAAGGCAGTTTATATATATACTAGTAGAAGAAACCCTTCATACGGAGTCTTGCTTCTTGGTCCATATATTTCAACGAAAAGGAAAATGGCAACATATGCTGGCCTAGTCCGCATCCTGGAAAGCAATATCCCAGCTTCCCTGATGATTTTATCTTAGGTGCTGATGGAGCATTCCAGTTTCTCAGCAAGCCAGCTGCTTCTGTGTGATGGGATACATGATAAGACCATGGATCCTATGGGCATAAGTGCACTGTCCAATATAGTTTGCTATATATATATATATATTTTCCTTACTAAGGAGCAACATTGAGTGGTAGAACATCAGTGTGAATGACATTCCTTTAGTAGTGAAGATGGCAAAAGATTTGAGGGCAGGAAAAGAAAATCCATATCCAGAATATGTATCTATTCTATTCTGAGACAGAAGAGGGACCAGTATAACCAACATATGCCCAGGTGTCTGTTCAGTCCACTCACGGTGCCCTATCGTGGCCTCAGGTTTAGCCTGAGTAGTCTACTACTCAGTCTACTACTCAGACTCAAGACTACTGAGTAGTCTTAGCAATTTGGGCACTCTTCAGTTTCCAAACTGTAGCATCCATGTGTAGCATTGCCCTGTCTTGGTGATCACTCATCTACAGATCCATATAGCAGGTACCAGAATGCCTGATGTGGAAGGCTGACTGGCATTTGCAGAATGGGTCAGCATTTCGACCTACTTACTCATCTCTGCAGTTGAGCTGAGTGTGCACATGAGCAAGAGTATCTATTCTGAGAGGTGCATAAATGTAGCTGTACGTCCTACCACCTTAATATTAATGTTTTGATCTTGTTCTTTACAAGTTCCAGCTTTCAAAACATGCAGAGCAGACAACCTCACACACTGTTAGAAGTTCTGACACTCGCTGAGAAGACTTTACTCAACACATTTTTCTGGGCTACTCCTGAATGTGATGTGCAACAGATTATATTTTCTAAACATGCAGACATACACTCATCTGGGGTTAATCCTCATTATTCTAGGACTCTATATTAGTTAATCAATCTACTTTGAAAATGTATTTGTAACTCCAAAATCAATCATCCCAGTGCTTTTGTGGACATTCACAGGTATGCCAAGAGTGGCAAAAATTTTTGAATTATCCAGCATGTACCTTCCTGGATAAAGTCAGAGAAAGTATGCCATGCTTTGTCATTTCAGCTCTCATACTACAAACAAATTACTTTTTTTTTTTTTGTGATCTGTGTAGTGCCATGGTTTTCACAATGTTTGTGCTTTTCTTGGTAATTTTGTTGTTTTTCTGTTTGTTTGTTTGTTTTGTTTTTGTTTTTGTTTTTAACTTTTTATTTCTTTTCAGTGTAACAGTATTCATTGTTTTTGCACCACACCCAGTGCTCCATGAAATCCATGCCCTCTCTAATAATACCCACCACCTGGTTCTCCCAAACTCCCACCCCTGCCCCTTCAAAACCCTCAGATTGTTTTTCAGAGTCCATAGTCTCTCATGGTTCACCTCCCCTTCCAATTTCCCTCAACTCCCTAATGGAGAGGTAATTTTGTTGTTTTAAATGTGTCCCAAGCATAGACCTGAACTGCTGTCTAGTGTTTTCCTATTATGCACCTTCCAGGGAAAAACACTTTTTAGATAAGTTTCATTCATGCAAGAGTTATAGTGCTGTTGACCATGCATTCAACTTCAGTGAATCAACAATATTTGTTAAATAAGGTGTCTTTAAAATAAAATGTGAATAAAACAAGGTTATATATTAATTATTATTTTTCTTTTTTTAATGTATTAATTAATGAAAATATGTGACTATAGGCTTGCAAGAAACTAACTCTATTTTCCCTAGGAGCAATGGTTCAGTATTTGCTAATCCAGGGTCCGGGACAACTGTATAGGACAGAACTATTGCCAATAATGGGCACTGACTCTGTGTGTGCACGTGTATATATATTTCTTCATGTTCTTCAATTTTCTTACAATGGAACTGACACGATTTTCATCAAGAGGTGAGGTATCTGCTTCCTTCTTTTAAAACTGGGTGGGGGCTTTTGAACTGTCTGACCAAGAGAAAATGGTAAAAATGATGTTCTATAGTATCTGGGGCTAGATCACCAAAAGAAAACAATTTCTATCTGCGTTTCATGTACTTGCCCTTTTGGAGACCTGAGGCATCCTGTGAAAAGCCTATGCAGGAGAAACTACAAGAAGCAACTACATGATGAGATAAATGGTCAGGGGATGCAATCTGTTTTAGTCTGCTGATTCTGAGACAAGAGCCAATCCCAACCACTAGGCATGTGGAGGACCAAATCTTGAAGATTAAGGACTAGAGGAACGTGAGCCCTCTGTTAGTCTCATTTACCTATGATTTCCAGATCTGCACAGGCCTGATCCTAACTAAATCCTTTCCTGTTTATGGATGAATGCTATTGTGCACACCCAAGCTTCATGATTTTTTAAATCAGATAACACTGAGCTCATGCTGGGCAGCTCAGCAAGCATAGTCTCTCTGTTCTCCAAGGTTAAACATTCTGGCTCCACGAGAGCCTGGTAGGCCGAAGGAAAGTAAAAGTACAGAAAACATGGTTTTTAACTCCAAAAACATAGTCTAAGCTATGATTACTACTCTAGTCTGAATAGAGGCACTATAGAGCATCCCTGTCTGATTCGTCACTTGAGGTACCATTGGAACTGCTGGGTCATAAGGCCCATGTGTCAGGGCATCTTGCATCAAATAATGAGCATGGATAGTAGCCCTCAAATCTGTCAGACTTATGGGTAACTCGATGGGAAAGGGTACAGTGGTTCTTCAAAAAATTAAAAGTAGAATTACCATATGATCCAGGAATCCCACTTCTGAATATACACACAAAAATACTCAAAGCAGGATCTTGAAGAGTTATCTATACACCTATGTTCATCCTAGCATTATTTACTATAACCGAAAGGCAGAGGCAACCTGACAGCCCACTGACGGATGAGTGGATAAAAAAATATGTGATACATAGACGCAATGGCATATTATCTGGTCTTGGTGAAGAATAATATTCCGACACGCACCACCACATGGGTGGCTTAAGGACATTCTGCTAAGGGAAATAAACAGGTCATAAAAAGACAATACAGTATGGTTCCACTTCTATGAAGGACTTGGAGGAGTCAAATGAATAGAGACTGAATGTAGAGTGGTGGGTGCCGGGGGCTGGGAGGACAGAAGAATGGGCAGGTGTTGCTTAATGGGTGCAGATTCAGTTTTGCAAGATGAAAACAGTTCTGGAGACAGATTTTACAACAATATGAACGAACTTACTATTACTGAACGAGACAGCTAAGAATGGATAGGATGGTAAGTTGTATTTTATGTGTATTTCCCCACAATTAGAAAAATGATCAATGGTTGCCAAAGGTTTGGGAGAGGGAGAGAAAGATGAGTAAGTGGAACCTAGAGATTTTTAGAGCGGCAGAACTATTCTGCATGACACTGTGATGGCGGATGCATGATACCACGCATTTGTCAACACCCACAGGACATTACAACCCAAAGAGTGAACCCTAATGTGAACTATGGATCTTAGTTAATAATAATGTATCAATATATTTAATTTTAACAATGGCACCACATAAGTACAAGATGTTGATAATAGAGGCAAGTTAAGTATGAGTGTGGGGAAGTATATGGGCACTTTCTGTATTTTATGCTCAATTTTTTTTCTAAAACTTAACTAAACTCTAAATAAAATCTGATACCTTAAAGAAATATATGTTAGGGGCACTTGGTGGGGCAATGAGTGAGGTGACCAATTCTTAGTTTCCCTTTGGGTCTGTTCTCAGGGTCATGTGATTGAGCCCTCTGTCGGGCTCTGCACTCAGCACGGTCCACTTGGGTTTCTCTCTTCCTTCTTCCTCTGCCCCTCCCACTCTGTTTCTCTCTCTCTCAAGTAGATAAATAAAATCTTTTAAAAAATAGATTTATTATTCCTTAAATGGATCAGAGTAGCACACACACATGGCATAAGTAATCTCCAAAATCCAAATTCCCAAGGGTTATGACTTATTTTTTTTTCTCATATCGGATGGAACAAGGTACAACAACATGCCATTTATCTTAGAGACTATCTCTATCCAAACCTGGCCCAGACCACAAGGTCCCTAGAAACCTCATTAATGTATAAATACCGCTGAAATTTCTCTGGCAAATGTTTCCTATTAAAGCACCTAGGCTTTTCTGTATTCCTTTATCTAATGCAAAATGTCATCTCTGTTATGTAACAGCATGATGTGTTGGGAAAAATTAGTATGATTACGTTATTACATATTATGTTAAGAAAGAGCACATTAAAGTGGATATAATCCTGAAGTAACACCATGAAGGAACACTGCTGTCCTTGCCAGGTGAGATAGAACTCCTCCCAACTGAATATATTAATTGAGAATGAGAAATGAATTATTTGATCAGTCAATTAGTGGCTTCATATCTATTGCCAGAATCTGATTTGTCTGAGTACAGAGATAGACCTCAGAAAACATCCTACAATGAGTGTTAATACCTGATGAAGTTCAATATAATCTATAGTCGTTTTTCAAAATCAGTCTTGGAAGATAACTCAACATGTTAAGGTATCAAGATGGAGATTCTAGCCAGCTGTCCATTGAAGAATGAGGGGAATAACCACAGAATGAGTTCTCGGGCTCTCAGCACCCCATGTGGGACTGACTTAGGCCAGCTTTCCATTTATTGCCTGATCTCTGTAAGCTCTCATTCTGACCTACAGATTTTTTAGATTCTGGTGGATTAACTCAGAACTCCCAAAGGTCTAGGTATATCCCTTTCTCCAGTATACAGTAACCTTGTTAAATGGTTCCAGGTGCCTTGGGGAAGAGCTTAGAGGAAGAGTCACAGGATGCATATCAGGCAGGAATAAATAAAGCTGCTCTGAACATCATCTTCAAATGTATCCATCCTCCTCTTCATTCAGAGGTCTCTGGCTCTGACTTAGCTGTGGGAATTAGACTTCAGGTCATACATTTTCACTTTAGCTTCTCAAATCAGGTTTCAGCTTCTCAGACCTGTGGTTTATATGCATCAAGATACCCCTCAGCAAGCTGCACATCTGTGCTGTTACTTTGGATAGAAAATCATTTAGTTGTCATCACAGATTCCCATGGGCCAAAACACTCCATCCTTGAAATCTTTTATAGTAATGTGCCAACCTTATCTCTGATAGTTAAGTATCACCAGCACCTACACCCTGCTACTATGAGGTTTTATTACTCTCACTGAAATCAGAGAGCCCAATTCCTTGGTAGAATTTCACCCCACCATGCTCATCACCACAGAACTTTCAAGATGCTAGTGTTTTCTTGAACCATAAATTTTTAATGGCTTGGTGAGGAGAATTTCCCATGGGACTTCCCAGAGTTAGGATGTGATGAGTTTACCCAGACTGTATCTCATCCAGTAGTCCCCTGATATTCACTTCAGGTGATTCTTTCCTCTAAAGCATGGAAGTTAAGTTCTGGCCTGTCAACCTTTTAGATTATAGACCACAGCTTATTTAGGCTCCAATTACTTCACCAAATAGTTCATTATAAATGTTACCTGTCCTTCAAGCTAACACATGTGATTTTAAATCTTGGTCAAACACACACATATTAGTAAAGTTTTTTTTTTTTCTCATATAATCTTACATTTTGTCCTTTTTGCTCCTTTATAACTAGGATCTATCCCTACGTATGCTTCCCAATTTTTTGATGATAGAAGTTCACAAGATTTTTGTAATTCCTTTATGTATATTTCTCTCCACCTAGAGTAGACCTTTCAGTTGTTTCCTTGGACACACTGGAATTTTACTTTCATTGTGGGTCTGGGGGGAAAAAAAGTGTTAAGGAAGAATTATAAATACAGTAGGCATTCCTTTATGAAGCACCTGGTCCAGGTGAAATTTCTGCAGGGTTTTTAATAAAAGGGATGTCTTGTTTACTCAAATTGGGAGGAGGGAATTCATTATGTACAAAATTCTGCACTTGCTGAGATCCTTCCAGTGATAAAACTATGCTAAAATTGCACAAGATGATGGATAAATTTTTAGATGACTTAGAAACTTTCTGGTCCAGCACTTCTTTGGGTAGGGAGTTGAAAGATATAAGTTTATTGTCATTTTGGGAGGGAACCTGGGTGGCTCAGTTAGTTAAGTGACTGCCTTCGGCTCAGGTCATGGTCCCAGAGTCCTGGGATGGAGCCCTGCATGGGGCTCCCTGCTCCTCAGGGAGCCTGCTTCTCCCTCTCCCTCTCCCTGCCACTCCTCCAGCTTGTGCTCTTTCTCTATGTGTCAAATAAATAAAATCTTTTTAAAAAATTGTCATTTTTGTAAGCTTTCTAGAACAGTCAAAAACACTCAGCCTATCTCACAAACTTTGTAATCATTATTGTTTCTATAGCCATCAAATTCAGTAGCCATTTGCTCTTCCAAAACATTGACCCAAAAAACAAACTCTACCCTTTCCACCATCTGGAGATAATCTGTGTAATAATGAGGCTACTTATGTCATAGATTTTCAGAATCCCATCTCATCTGTAAGGAGATCATTGATACATTCAACAAGTATGTAGGTACAGTGCTGAGTGTTCTTGGTTTGGTTTTAGCTACTCTATCAGGCAGAATTCTAAACAGGGTACACCCCTGTTTATAGTTCAAATGAAAGTACTTTAGCAAGGGAACAGAGATGTGAGCAGAGTTAAGGGACTAAATGAGGGATTTTGAAACACCCAGACTAGGAACAATACTAAGCCAATGCTACCATAGGGTTAAAGTTTTAAAGTAAGGATTAGTACTGTCAGAGCTCAGGGATGGCTGGATCTGAAGAGCATGGAGTATGTAGAAATAACTATATACTCTCAGAGGACAAAGGTGGTGCCAGATTAATGGCTCCAAGGCAGAAATATCCTTATAATCATACCCATATTTGCCACTACTGATCTTCAGCTGGTACTCCCATTGACTGAATACAGGGAAAACCAATCAACAAGCCAATGTGGTGGTACGGACCACTGAGACCAACCATTCAAGGCACACAGCCGAATACAGAAGTGCAGAGAACGGATCTGTTGGTGAAATAGGGGAAAAAAAAAGTCATCAAGACAATAATGCAACAGTCAAGGCCAGATATCACCTTGGCTAGGACCGTTTATGAGATTTTGAGATTTATGACCGTTTATGAGAATTTATGAGATTTTGGGCATATCTCTAAGAAAGATATAACAAGACTTGAGGTGGATTGAATGTGCATCTGAGAAAGAGAAATAAGAAATAGACATAGAAAAATTTATGGAAAAAGCAGGATTGAGAGAATATTTAATTTGAATATAATAACTCTGAAATGTCATTGACCATCTAAGGGGAGAGGCCAAGTAAGCAGCTAAAATATCTAAATCTAGAGTTCAGAGCAGAGTCTAGCCTGGAGATATAATTCACAATTAGTATTATTATTTAAGAATTATAATTGCTAAATAATCTGTAAAGGGCTTAGCTGATAATAGGAATCCAATAAATGTGAAGTTCTATTTCTGTTGGTCTTCAAAGGAAGACTAAAATGGCTTATGCCCAAATACTCCCTTCTTTCTGAGCCTGACAAATACAGCAAAGTGGAAGAGATTTCAAAGGGGATGAAACCACAAGTGTAAAATACACAGTCAATAGAATAAACACTACAGTAGATATAATTCTGAAAATAAGACAAACCACAGGGGCCTCTATTTCTTCTGGATGAAGTTGGGTTTATATACCACCCAGAGAATTCTCTGTAGCCTTTAACAATACCTCACTGAGCATATAATTGCCAGAAAGGTGGGAAAGAATTAAGCACTGTGAGTAATATCCTTTGTAATGTCTCACAGAGAAAGGTTAAGGAAATTTCATTTGCTATGAGAAGATGGAAATAAATTAGTTAAGTCACCATGGAAAATCAGGCAGGCAGGACCAGATAGTGATAAGATCCAGAGGAAAAAATATGAAACTTTTAAAAATAGACATTTTAATTCATACAATAATAAATGTGAGACCAATTTTATAGAGGAGAACCAATGCAAAAAGCATCAAGATTTTTCAGCTTAAGTTAGAAAGAACTGGATGTCTTTATAAGACAAGTCAGTTGTTATGAGGTTTTCACTATTTATTTACATATTTTAATGGGCAGGAGCAAATAAATCAAATCAAGCCTTGAATATGGAAATCTCTTTAACATTCTCAGAAGACTGAGAGTAAGAAGGAAAAAAAGAAAAAAGTTTGAAGTGAAATCGTAAGAAGCCCTTTCTGGTCATAATGGTTGCTGAATCATTTATTCAAGACCCATTCACCTTTTAGTCCTCCTTTTATGAGAATTTGGGCTCTCAATAACTGTTAATGCATTATTTTATTTATTAATTGGGTACAAACCTGATATGCAAGTAGTAGGTAGAAAGATCACTTTTTGTGCCAGAAAGTGAATATGAATGGCAGAGTAGAGTCATTTTATGTAATATAGACTAGAGGATGGTAATGAGGATAAATGAAATTTAAGTCACAAACACCCAGGAATAAGAATTGTAAGCCCTCATCTATTTCACAGATAAACCCAAAACTGAAGAGAATGGATGATTGAGATCAAAGCTGATTGTTCATCTCTTGATGTGGAGATATGGACTGGAGAAGACGATGTTGACAGCTGTGGTGGGACACAACCCCTGGATGCCTATGGGGCTCTGCACTTGACTCCATGAACTCCACTTTCCCAGTTTTATGCATCCAAGTCATATCCTATGTCAGTTAGGGTGGATGTGGGTGTAAGTCACAGCACTCCTCCAACTGGCTTAAACAATAGATGTTAGTTACCGGATTCATTGTTTTATTTGCTATGAAGTCCAGAATTGGAGTCGATCTTGGGTTGAGACTGATTTATCAGGTCAAAAACACATAAAATAATATGATTCTTTCCTTCTTTTCCTGCTGTTTCCCAGGGAGTCAGCCTTATCCTAAGGTTGACTTGCCACTGTGGTCACCAGATAGCTGGCAATAGGAGACAAAGGCCTGAGGTCAGGGATAGGGATGTAGGTGAGACCACTGCAGCTGGGCAGCTGGTACTCCCTGGGGAGAGATTCCTTTAAGGAGTATCCTTGACCAGGAGCAGAGGAATGGAGAGTGGGACCCTGGCAAGCAGTCACAGATGCACATTCACTCTCAAGCTCCCAGCATATTGCCTGAACTCAAAGGTCAGAATTTTAAGTCATGATTACTAGAAACCACTTAAAACTGAGGTCACCTACTTTCAGAATGTACCTCAACATAGTACAAATGTTTTGTAAAATTATGAAGATAAACCCAAAAGAGTGATGAGATTATTCATTTGACTCTCCGTATTTTCAAATATGAAGTAGGACCTAAGTTTTATTTTCCTTTTTTCCCTCTGGGTCAAACAAAGACAGTGCAGAAGCATGGAAACAGGTATACGATATGTACTGTAGAGCAGGTGCTGCCCTCAGCCTTGGTACACATTAACTTTCCATCATTTTTACAAAATTATGAGGTAGGTTCTGTGATGAACTTCTTTGTGCCAACAAGGAAAGTGGCACCACATACAACTAAATACTAGCAGATCTGAGATCTAAACCTTCACAGCTTACCACTCTCTGAATACTCTTTGAAGGAATGAATGCATTAATTAATTAAAAAATTCACTGCATTAATGAATGAATAATAAATGGAATGAAAATATTTCTGTCTACATACCCTAAACATGTCTGTGCTCTTTTTAGGGAGAGTATCCCAAGACATGCTACTACATATTAGGGGAGCTCATTTCCAGCTCTAAAAATGCCCTTACCTCTCCATCTAATTTTGAACCACTTGCGTACTACTCAGGGACATTGTGCATTCAACCATTATGCTGGGATTAAAATTCTGCCCTTTCTATTTACAGAGCATCTTTGTGGATGTAAGGAGATGAGACATTTTGGAAGTACACTGGAAACTATCAGGCATCACAGTAATATAAAGTACAATTCTAAGCAATGTAAAACTTTGCAGGTAGTAAAATTCTTCCCCTGTAATTATCAAGGTGTTGATGAATAATAAATATCTGAAGGGCACAGTCTGTGGTTATTAACTCAGCAATAGAGACCGGCCATAATCATCAAATTTTAGAATTTTAGAGTAAAAGAGCAATTAAAGATCCTTTGCTTTGAGCCTTTATGTTTCATATTGGTACTGTCTTAAGATCATCTCACCTGTGGGGCACAGAATCATCAACACAAAGTGGTCCCTGTTTGTCCTACCCAGTCTAATCATAAGTGAATAATGCCAGGACGTGTTCAAACCCTCAGGAGCAGTAATGTCATTGCATGAAAAAGTAAGAATGTCTGGTTGCCATCATCAGCTCTTTAAGTCACTCAGAACAAATAATTATTTGTACTGGAATAAACAGTGTTTATTTAGTGAATAAATTGTAATATTTTAGAGACTAGGCAGTAGCATATCTTTCTCTTTTGAGTGAGCAGGTACTCCAGGGAGGTAACTGGCCCTGACAAGGGCTAGTATGTTTCCATAACTTACTAGCTGGGTGAACCTGGCCAATTCTCTTAACCTGTCTGATATTTTTGGCTCAAGTAGAATATAGCAGCATTTTAGGTAGTTGTTGAATTAATCAATGAGGGAATAGGAGAATGGATGACACATAGGTTAGCCACACTACAATAATGCTACATGGTCACCCACCCCAAGTTCAGCACAAAACACACATTATCATACTTACATTCCTGCAGGCCAATTAAAGCAACTCTACAGGTGGGATTTCTCTGTTTTATGGTTATTCATTCTTCTGGGTTGATGAAGATATCCAGAGCAGGTCCTTCTCATGCCACAGCAGAAGCTTAGAAGAGTGAGCCTAACGTGTGGGAAACTTTTAAGTCCCTACCAATGTCACCTGACTAATGTCCCACTTAAAACAGATTGTATATGTGAGCCCCAAATCAAGAGATGAGGAAGAATATTCCACCTGCCATGAGGCCACAGTAAGTGCCATGCCCAACATAAATTGAGAGGTAGGTATTCTGTGCTGTATTGTGTTCTCCAAAATTTATATGTTGAAATCCTGACCCCCTAATACCCAATGTGACTGTATTTGGGGATAGGGTCTTTAAGGTCTTTAAGGAGGCAGTTAAGTCTAAATAATGCAATAAAGGTGGCCTTAATCCAAAAGGATTAATGTCCTTACAAGAAGTAGAAGAGACTTCAGGAGAATGCCCACAGAGCAAAAGGCCTTATGAGGACACAGGAAACAGGTGGGTATCTACAAGCCAGGGAGAGTGAACTTCCCCAAATGCAACCCAGCCAGCACCTTGAGTTTGGACTTCTTACCTCCAGATCTGTGTAAAATAAATTTCTGTTTTTTAAGCCACCAAGTCTGTGGTGATTTGTTATGTACAGGAGCTCTAGAAGGCAAATATAGAGGGTATAATTCTGTTCTCATGGAGATAAGGGTGGAGAGGGTGCACATTTGCTGAACAATCATCTATTTTAACATGGATATGCCATTTTCTAAACCCATTTTGAGTCTGAGAGTAGTAGAGTTTAGAGAACTTTGCCTCCTACTTGAGCAGTCCATTAGCAGGTGACAGAATAGGGTCTTAAATTAAAGACTTTTTAATTGAAGCCCTTTATTCTTTTTATGATATAACTTTTTTTTTCCTTCAATAGAATCCAGACTAGTAACGTATATCCAATAGTGGAACAACCTATGTGTGTGGAATAAATGACCATATCTCCTAGAGACCAGCTGAGATGATAAAGCACAGAGGGAAACAAGATGTCTGCTGGGTTGCCAGTGGAACAAGGTGAATTAAGGGAGGCTAAAGTGTGTCTAGGGATAAGTTGACAAAAGCTTAAATTAAGCTTTAATTCCATCATTTATAAACAGGATAAGAATAGTATATGCCTTGGAGGTTTCTGTGAAAATAAGTGAGATGGTATATGTAAAAATAAATGAGTCCAGGAAGTACACATTTCTAATACTAAAACAATGACAGGTATGACTACTATTTTGTTACAATGCTTAGAACGGCAGAGCAAATAGCACATCCTTGAGTCAGAGAAATACTTTCCCTGGATAGTGTTTGTATAAATCCTTCTCTTTAATTTTGAGATTTAAAAAATATATATATTTTATTTATTTGACAGAGAGAGAACAAGCAGAGGGAGTGACAGGCAGAGGAAGAGGGAGAAGCACACCCCTGCTGAGCAGAGAGCCTGATGCAGGACTTGACCCCAGGACCCTGGGATCATGACCTGAGCTGAAGGCAGGTGTTTAATCGACTGAGCCACCCAGCCACCCTATTTTTAAGATTTATTAATAAAAGGGGGAATTGGTAAAATCTTGCTTATCTCAGAATCTTTGAATGTGTTTGTGTATGTGCAAACGTGCACATGTGAATGTGTGTATTGCTGACTTTATTTCTGTTGTGATCAGACTGAAATTAAATTTACAGTTTACCTCTCAGGGGCAGGGTGATTGCCAAAACTTTTGAGTCTGTTTCCCTCAAGATTCACCCTCCTGAAGAGTACTGTCTATTTATATGGCTATAACTGACTCCTTGCCAACCTCCTCCACATACATACCAACTCAAACACACACCAGCACATATCTACATACACAGACCCCCAACAGCACCAGGCCACACCAGCGCATGCACACACATGCACAAGCACACACTTTCTCTTCTTTGCTTATGTAGCACGTATCATCCTCTCCAGCTCATTTTTCTTATCAGATTCCTTAAAAGATTTTGTGACCCTCATTTACTGTATGCAATGACTAATTTTATGGGTCAACTTGACAGGGCCACAGGATGCCCAGATATTTGGTCAAACATGATTTCTTTTGTGTGTGAGGGTGCTGTGGATAACATTAGCATTTGAGTTGACTAACTCAAATGGACTGACTAGCACAGATCACCCTCCCCAGCATGAGTGGGTATCATCCAACCTGTTGAGGGTCTGAATAGAACAAAAAGGTGGAGGAAAGAGGGGCTCCCTCTTGATTGCTGAGCTACAACCTCAACTTTCTGCTCTCAGAAGTCCTGATTCTCAGCCTGCTGACTAGGACTATTGTAGACCATTGGCTCTCTGGCTCTTAGGCCTTCAAACTGTAATACCCAGTTTCCTGGGTCTCCAGCTTTCTGAGAGCTGGTGGCAGAAATTTGCAGCTTCCATAATCCTGAGGGAGTGACAGGCAGAGGAAGAGGGAGAAGCACACCCCTGCTGAGCAGAGAGCCTGATGCAGGACTTGACCCCAGGACCCTGGGATCATGACCTGAGCTGAAGGCAGGTGTTTAATCAACTGAGCCACCCAGCCACCCTATTTTTAAGATTTATTAATAAAAGGGGGAATTGGTAAAATCTTGCTTATCTCAGAATCTTTGAATGTGTTTGTGTGTGTGCAAACCTGAGAATAGATCTATTTATACATACCCCGTTGAATCTGTGTCTCTGGAGAACCCTGACTAATACACTGTATTGACTCAGTTTCACTTTTCATACATTTTAGACTTGAACTTGCCTTTCTTCTGTCACCAATATAATGGCAGATACTTGAGGAATCCACATGATGACTTTTTGCTGTCATTTTCTCTGTGCCCAATAACCTGTACTATACACCACCAGGGGAAGCACATTATGGGCACTCAAGAAAAAAAACTTTTAATTAAAAAACACATTAAGTAAAAAAGAAAAAAATAAAAAAAAACACATTAAGTAATAAATGACTATATTTCCAATTTTCACATAGAATATTGTAATTTTATTAAGAATTTGTAATATGTTTATATTATGTAGGTCTCACATCTATCTAATAAATAAATTTTGAAATCTTCTGATTGCAAAAGTAATAAGCATTTATTATATGGATTGAAAATAATGCTAATGAATGTAAAAATATTTAAAAATCATAATCACATTTAAAATCAGTCTCTGTTAATATTTAATGACTTCTTTTCTAGTATGTAATTTATAATTTTACATTATACGGAGCTGAGATCACACTACATATTTTATGCCCTCCTCTTTTCAATTAATATTATATTGTGAATATTTTCCCATCGTTAAAAATTTTGTCAAAGATGTTTATGCCTGCATGCGTAAATCAATAATAAAATGATTAAGGTGTGTTAATGTAGTCATGCAGTGATAGGATTAAAATGAATACATTAACAGAATATTTCCTCCCATATGGATACTTCCTTTAAGCCAAAACTCCTTATTACCAAAATGACTATGTGCTTAGTTAGTAAGCTGAAGTTAGAAATTCACAAAGGCTTAATATCTTTATCACAGAGATTAATGAGGAGGTATACTTAATACTCTCACACAATACTAGACAGCTGATATATAGTGTATGATATAAATTCCATTCGGTAAAAGTTAAGCTACTGTAATATTCGTTTAACATATTAATGGGCTCTGTGGATGAGAATAAATTTAGCATGACACAAGTTTTCTGCCCTTGGGTATGAGCAATCTATTTGAAAGACCAGACATATACATGTGAGACAGTTATAGAACCATCCCAATGAACAGATGAGGGATGCACAGTGTAGAAGTGGAAAGTCAAACTGGATGGGTGCCATCCAAGAACGTTTCCTAGAAAAACCTGGGCTTCCTGGGCTTGCCTTTGGCATTCTGAACAATGGACTGTGGTGGAGGGATAGTATTTACTCAGGACCTGTTATAAATCAGTCCTCATCTCTGGTTACCCTCACACTATTCCCTGGAGAACCAGCTGTGACATTGACTTTTGATAAATGTGACTTGAACACTCTGACTCCACATCTATGCTCTTTAAATGGCACTCCCAAAAGGATGACTAGAAAGGAGAGCACATTGAGGCCGAGAACAGTGTATGCAAAAGCCCAGATAAAGAAGGGATCTAGGAGTGCAGAGGGGCAGTACCCAAGGCAGGTGCATTGCACTCTGTGGAGTTGAGAGCATGGCGGTGATGAGAGGAAACATACACAGTGAGTCACATGGTAAGAGAGATGCTAAATAACAAAAGATAGCATCCATGAAGATACCTTGGGACACTGAGTCCCCTGGTATGGTCCCCTTAGCTAGAACCTTAGCTAATGACATCAATTTTGCATTAAGTTGACTAAAAACTGCTTGGAAAAACAATTCATTAGAAAAGTGTGTGTGTGTGTGTGTGTGTGTGTGTGTGTGTGTGTAGAGAGAGAGAAAGAGAGAGAGAGAAAAATCATGAAATCCCATCTTCTCTATTATAGTGAAAACATAATTGATTTTTTTAATGAGAGTGAACTTAAGGGCCCTTTTAAGCACACTAATATACATAGTCAAAATGAATCATTTTCGTGTGTCACAAGGACCCCTAGACAGTAAGAGACCTGGCCCTTGCCCTCAGAGTGCTTAGAACCTAGTGAGAGAGACAACGTGTAACAGGTGCTTTGAAGGAGAGGGCTGGGCACCATGAAGACACACAAAATGGCTGTTGGTCTAGAGGGGAATGGAGGGTCCTCTTTAGGAGAGGGTGCAGTAGGAAATAGTGGCTGATTTCAGATCTCTAAAACACTGGCAGCCTGGGGAAATGGGGAAAGATGAGGCATTCAGGCACAGATAGAATATCACAGTCCCTATCATTTGACTCATCAAAGATTATTTTAGCAACAGGAAAAAAAAAAAAAAAAGCCATGGTGGCCAAAATATGAAGAAGAAGGAACAGCAAGTCACATGCAATCAAAAAGGTCAGTGGGGCTGGATGTTGCAGGGCTTAAAATGAGCCATTGAGGAACCTTCCCCATATGACTAGACATTAGCTAAAACGGAGGGCTGGGGTGAAGAGAAAGAGAGGTGCCTCAATGCCAAATGATCAGTGATGGGGTAAAGACAAAGTTATTAGTAGTGTTAAGGGGCTTGGCATAATGTAAAAAGAAAGACCTGAGCTCTGCACAAGGGTATATAGGAGAAATAAAAAAGAATACAGATCCTATGTAATAATATACAGAGAGATAGAATATTTTAAATTAATCAATGTAGTGCAGGGTGCTAGATGAGACAGGAATAATTAGACTAATATTGGAGATTCCACAGTTGACAAATCTCATTCAAAGCCAGGCCCTGTTACTTATCAGTGCTGAGAGTGCAGTCAGTTACCTAATTGAGATGAGCCTCACTTTTTGCTTCCACAAAATGTGAATAATCATGATTCCAATTGTATAGAGTTTGGAGAAGGATTAGATGACATAATATAGTCAAAGCAATTAACACAGAGCGTATAATCACCAAAGCCTGTTAGATGTGACTTTTTTAGAGAATTTCCTTTCCTGGTGCTGTTGTAATGCCATTACTAAAATCATCTTAATCACCATTGTTTTAAGAGCTTTAAGAGACATATTCTTTAATATAGTCAAGTATTAATGTGATCCATTTGGGGAACTGAGTTAGCAACAGGTCAGAGTAATAAAATATTTCAGAAAAGATAAGAGATTTGATGTTGATTCAACCAGGAACTCTAAGGAGCAACCAGTAGTTCAGAAATGAGTCTGCTACAACCAACATTCGTCAACAGCTTTGGAGGTGATTTACAATTAATCCTCAAAACAATCATGAAATGGGTACTAGTATGATCTCCTTTTTACTAATGAGGAAACTGGGGTATAGAGGGATTAAGTAGCTTTATAAACTTATAAAGTCAGTTTTATAAGCAGAGGAGCTGGAATTTGAATCCTGAGAGGCTATCTCCAGAATGGACAAGCTTAACCTGTAGGCACCCCTGCCTCTGTTGGGTTACAATGGGCAGTGGTGAAGGTGGCTTGCATCATGCTGCTTTTAGATCGATTTCTAATTTCTGCATGGGGTGCTACAGATAATATCACAAAAAGGAACTATTTCCTGAAACAAATTATCTGGGAAACTCCTGGAGAGGGACATGACATAGAGGTTGTATTATCATTTTTCCTTTTTTGAGGTTTCAAAATAAAAGATACATCCTAGATTCCATGTATTGTGGAGTTCCGTGTACTATTCAATCATCGGGGCAAGCAAAGGAAAACTGCATTCACAGATGAATCATGTCTGCAATCAGCCTTGAACTTCCTGTGTCCAATTGAAGAAATGATTTTCTTTGGTAATGCAACATTTGATGCAGATGGATGGTCAAATTACTCCCCAGTGTCTGAACACTCCCCGGCAAAATGAGGAAGACTTCAGTCAATTTGATTTGTACAGAAAACCATTATTGCTCAAACTAGCCAACCATCACTAATGTTTTTGTATAAAGCTGAGGAGTTCAGGGGTCTCTGGGATGTGCTGAAGCTGTGGAATCAGGAGATACATGCTGCCCGTATCCTTCAAGGCCAGCTCACATGTCATCCCCCTGACCACCAGAAACAGAACAAATGGCTGGCGGAACACTTGGCTTCCACTTCTCCCGTCTTAGTGCCCATCACAGCATATTAGACTTGTTACCTTCCTGGCTTCTGGACAACACTGATCTGTGGGTGCTGATAAGAATCATTTTTAAAGTTGTTTTTTTTCCCCCTACCCAAAGGCCCTGCGTTGATGTGGAAAATTGTTTCACATATAACTTGAACATTATAGCCAGCTGTAGCTCTACTGTGGTGCTCCCAATTTTCTGCTTGTTCAACCTCCATCTCCCTGCTAACCCAGCTTGCTGCTGCACCTCCTGGAAGGCTGCATAGAGACATACACCATGTCCAGCTCACTGGTTTTCCTCTGCCTCCTGGCCCATGACAATGCCCCTACAAGTCCATTCACTTTCAGGAACACAACCACAGTTGCTTCTGTCTCTCCAGATGCATCCCTCTCTTCCTCAGTAGGCAAATGCATCTATTTTCTCACTGTTCCCTCATGCAGGCAAGTGGGACAAGAGGCAGGGGTGTAGGTGCTGTAGTCAAGTAAGTTTTCTTAATAGAGTTGTTGCAGGTTTACCAAATGCATCAAACAAATCCCTGGATCCTCTGGGATGCAGTCCAGGGCATGTGGGGGATTAACTGGAATGGGACAGGGTCAGGGTTTGGTAGGTTAATGTCCAGCTTTGTCCTCTACTCATGATTCTTTCTCACTTCAGGCCTGGCCGTAGTGGTCTTCTGTGCCTAAACTTTAGCTCAGTTACAGCACTCCTTTCTCTCATGGATATGCTATCTCTCCCAGCACCCTTTCTTGTGGATCTTTTCTACCTTAGGTCACTCCTCAGATCTTAATAATACAGAACAGTAGTGGCCAAGATTCATCTTCTTTCCCATGCTTCTCCTAGATGTCATGGAAATAAAGGGATATGGCCACTCCCACTGATCGAAGTAAAGAGACCCAGAAGTCCAAGGGAAATGAAAATTAGTGGAAATATATCTTTCTCTTGCAAGATGAGGGAGAGATATGACCTCTTATTTTACTAAGAACCACAGTTTATTCAAAAATACGTAATACGTTTACATAAGCAAGAAACCCAGTCACAATGACTTCATCTCAGAGAAAGAGAGCAGAGATAGATAGGACATAGTTAAATCTACATGTCAGTATGTGCAAATATCACCTTCAAACCACACAGTTCTGAATATATCTTAATTTGTTTTATATCAGAATTTATTTTAACCCCTATTTCTTCACCCCACCAATTAGGTAAGTGCCTTGGACTCAGTGGCAATATCCTGTTTATAATGACATCATCATCTAAAACACAAAAGTCACTTGAAGAACATTATCTCTGCCATATTCCTTGGTATGTAATATTAAATGCATAGTTATTTTGGCATTTGATAAGACACCTTATAAAGAGGATACAGGAGGGGCACCTGGGTGGCTCAGTGGGTTAAACCTCTGCCTTCTGCTCAGTTCATGATCTCAGGGTCCTGGGATCGAGCCCCGCATTGGACACTCTGCTCAGCAGGGAGCCTGCCTCCCCCCCTCTCTTTGCCTGCCTCTCTGCCTACTTGTGATCTCTCTCTCTATCTCTGTCAAATAAATTTTAAAAATCTTTAAAAAAAGGATATAGGATATTTTATTACCCAACACTGACAGATAAGCAGGCTGAGGCACAGAGAGGTTTCCTACCTCAAAATCAAAGCCACTAGAAGCACTTAATCCACCCAATCCTATAACAAATGATCCATACTCTTTTACCAAGGAAAGCTATATGTAGTCAGTCCATCCATCCATCCATCCATCCATCCATTCATCCATCCGTCGGTCCATCTGTCCATCTGTCCATCTATCCAACCACTTATGTAGTTATTTACCACAAATATATTAAACACTATTATATACCAGATGATGTGATAGTCACTGGGGAAATGATATGAGTGAAAAAGAAATCGATCCTTACCCTCAAAGAGACTACATCCTGGTCAGGAAACAAATATTCATCAAATAATCCAACACAAACACAGCAGGAACAATGTAAGTTGGGTACCCATACAAATGTTCACCAAACAGTTTCTCACAGAACAGGTTTGTCAGACTCTGGCTAGGCATCCTGATGATGCACCATCTTCTCTCTAGACCTGTATGCTCCCATTCCAGCCAGCTACATGTTTCAACCCACCTCATCCCCTGTTACCAGTGTACTGAAAGGGTACAAAGAGGGGCTCAGCATAGCACTGGACCAAGCACTGACCTTGCTTTGCTGTTGCATCTGCCATGACTTTGATGCTGAGCAAGTGCCCGGTTCCTTTCTAATTCTCTTTCCCCATCTTGAGCCTGGGGTGTCAGAGAAAAAGGAGCTTGCCTGGAGATGTGGTGTGATGGAAGAGCAGTGACCTCCCTTTAGGAAAGCCTAAAAAAAGTGCGTTTATTAAATAATCAGTATGTACGCTGAACATAGTGGGTATCTGTCAAAATCCAAAGTAGAAATACTAGCTGCCATTCATGGAGTGCTCACACCTGCTTAGCTGCCATCACCAAACTTCCAAAGTCTACGACCCTGGTTGTGTAGTATAGTCCATGTTGTGGTCACAGCTACTCAGATGCCATCTGTGTTTGTCTTGGTAGAAGTTTTGAGTAAATAAATATTACTTTGAAAATAGCAAATACTTAACAAAGAAATTGTTGCTCACCCTTTGTCCATACCTGTCTCCTAAGTTTGTTGTACAACTTAAACACACACACACACACACACACACACACACAATGAAAATTTAGGATTTTTTTTAGAAGGAGATGAGCCAGAATTGCCAAACAAATATGGTCTCTTTTGTGAGGAGATGTTTGTTATAATTTATTAATTATAATAACTAAATTATATAATAACTAAAATTATATAACTAAAATTTGTTATAATTTAATCTTAGAGTCAGATGGATTTGACATTCATTCTTGGATCAGCAATTAATAATTGTGTAACCTCGGGAAGTTGACCTTGTTTTGTGTGTGTGTGTTTGTGTGTGTCTCAGCTTACTCATCTCTAAAATTGAGATAAAAATCCACACATTTTAAATATTTAATGACACACTTCAGCAGAGTGCATGATATGTATTAGGATTGCAATAGCTCTACGTCTCAGACCTATGTGATTCAGGAAGATGATACTTACACCATTCCAACAGCTCAGAGAACATAAGCTGATTAATTCATCTTTTACTATGACTTTTAAAGAACCAAATATGATTTTAAAGTGTGAACTCTGTATACATCTGCCTTGATCTGATTATATAAGGAATTATCTCTTTGAAATGTGTTGTGATCCTAAAGCTTATTTTATTCTTTATTCTGTGTGATTCTTTTCTAAAGTTGGTTGGTAAAGACAAGGGGAGAAGCACAGTCTGAACAGACAAATGTCTCAGGCTTTTTTTTTTTTTTTTTTTAATGAGACAGCATGGCATTATAGGAAAAAAGCCTAGACTCAGAGTCAGAAACCTGGATTAGAACTCTAGATTTTCTATAGCCTTTAGGCACATCATTCACCATTTCTGAATCTCTGATATCTTTACTAAAAGAGGATCAAATCACCTACCTTGTAATGTTGTGTCAAAACTCAAAATACAGACAAAACTCCGAGTACAAAGTCGGTGCTCAGTACATAGCTACTACATTTGTACGAAGATTTTCATGCACAATCTATGGCAAGTAAATTCTTTTTTAAAAATATTTACTTATTTGTTTTAGAGAGAGAGAGAATGCAGGGGGAAGGGGCAGAGGGGGAGGGAGAGAGAGAGAATTTTAAGAAGACTCCATACTGAGAGCCTGACTTGGGACTTGATCTCAAAACTGTGAGATCATGACCTGAGCCAAAGTCAAGAGTTGGATGCTTAATTGACTGAGCCGCCCAGGTGCTCCTATGGCAAGTAAATTCTTATCACTGTAACTTTCTTTATGCATAAGTTAAAAATATATGTCTTTGCGAGAATAATTTGGTATAGATAAGTTTTTGAGTATTTATGACATATTTTGTTCATAATAAAGAAGGTACTAAAATGATTGCAGAAAGGTATATACAGGGAAAACATAACTAGACCGTGTCTCAGAATGAATAAGAATTTCAGTGCATATTTGCCAGTATTAAATTGGTAGTTTGAAAGCAGCTATATGATTCACTTTCTTAATCTTTAAACCACTCTCTCCAAAAATGAGGAAAAATAAATTGCATTTATCATTCTCCATGATATGCCCACCTACTATAGCACTCGTTATCATGTTGTATGCTTCTTCTACAAAAACAAGACAATATTGGCAGAACAGCCATATCCTGTACGATAACCATGGATATGAGGGTGGACGCTGGAGTCACACACCTGGGACTGTCCCTAGGTGTCCAATGTGCTCATCATGCAGCCTTCACCAAGTTCCTACAGGTATCTGGGCTCCATTTTACTGATCTGTGAGAAGGGAGGCAGGTATTTGCTCTGAGTTTACACAGTTGTTGTGGGGGCTTCTACTTTATTAGAACGAAGTGAGGCACATGACAAGCAGATTGGTAAGAGTTAGCTAGTATGTCATCTCAAAATGCTCAGCTATGGTAGGTACTGAGTGAATGTTGAATGAATGAATAAATGCATAATGGACAAATGAATGTGAAACAGATGCAGAGTATTGGAGAATTGAGAATGATTAGGACTTCAACTTTGAGACAGCTACATGCCCGTGCTGTCTCCGAAGAGGCCTCACTAGTCCACTTTTCAGAACAGGCTGGCTTCCTGTAAGCAAGGTCAGGCGTCTCCCACCTGTGATCTTCCAGGATTCCAAGGTGAGTATGGGTGTTCTTTGATTGAATTCATGCTAAGTGTGTCTAGAAAACACACAATGCCTAAACAATAGTCTTTATCAGTAGGTCGACCTGGGCTTTAGGCTAAATACTCATAGGAAAAATTACAATGAATTTCCAGAAAAGTGATTCTGTAAACTCATATTGAGTGCTGTGTCGTTCTTCTCTCAGGGCACCCTGATGTAGAAAGAGAGAGAGGACAGCCCTTTCTCAAAACTGATTTCTTAGATATTTTCAATTTCATAAATGCTTTTGTTCCTTCTGGCAACAGCAAAATGAATAAGCACACAGTATGGGGAGGAGATGCATCTCCATAAAAACCGCTCTGAGTGCGCAGGCAGTGGCTTCCCTCAGACCCTGTAAATGTCTCACCAGCAGGGGCAGCCTTCCCCCAGCCGAAGCTGAGCAAGCTGGGTAAAGGCTTCTGAAATGTAGGGAGATGTGATCTTGTTCAAAGAGGTCAAGGAAACAAACCTGAGCCTTGTTTCAAGGATTAGGATTTGCCATAGGGAGAGCCCAGGAAGTGCCACTTCATGGCAAAATCTTCCACTCCATTCTGGGATATAGATGCCTACTTTAGCGATGCCCTCTTTCCTAGAAATGAAAATCCATAGCAGGAGGTTTTGTCAAGTAATTGATACCTCCCTCTGATGGAAGTGGTGACGTTAGAAGAAAAATAAGGAGGAAAGAAAAGGGACACAAAACGACACAACATGGGGCTGCTTAGGTACTAGGTCATGCTCTAAGAATGAAGGTGGTCTTTCCACTGTAAGAAAGAATAAACTTGGTCAATGAGTCCTGATGTCACCCCCTTTCACTTGAACCCTAAACTAAATGGAAGTAAATTTGGTATAAATGTCAAAATGTCTGGTATAACTTCAATAGCAGCCTATAAGAGAAGGAAAGTGTACTGCAAACTTAGCATAAATCAGTTTATCATAGTCCATATATGTTTGGGTTTATTGTATTAGCAGTAGGGCAAGACTAAACAAAATTTAAATATATGGCATGATCAACTTCTTCTTTTAGAAAAATCCTATAGTTGTGTTACAGATCATGCTTAAGAAGAAAGTAAGATGAAAGCTGGAGGAGAGGAATACAAAGTGAGTACTATTGGGATTGTCCAGATAAGATTTAACTTTGAAGAGGGTATCTGTATTTGGGGCCCAGACATATCAAATATTTTGGGACATACCAATGTACAGGACTTAGTCATTTATTTGGGACAGAATATAAGGACAGTAAGAGGTGATTACTAGATGTGAACTGCAAATTATTCTATCTGCATCCCTCCTTCCTCCTTTCCTCCCTACTTCCATTCTTTCTAATATACATTACAAAAAAAAAAAATATTCCTGTAGATCAGACACTGTATGTGGTGGATTGCAATTTCCAATGATATTTCAGGTATATTCTGTCCCACATGTTCTTCCTACAAAATGTTGTTGACATATTTCCATTAAGCGATCTTATTGCCTCCCTTTAATATGGGCATGGGTCAAAGTTTGAATCTAGAGTCTAACGAATGTGATGGGATGGGAGTGACTTTGTGTCACTTTTAAGATTAGGTCATAAAAGTTGATATGGTGAGTTCCTCACCCATTCTCTCATAGGGCAACGGTCCTTAAAACATAGCCACCACATTTTGAGGAAGTCCAAACTACATGGAGAGGCCATGTGTAGATGTTCTTACCAACAGTCCCATCTCAAGTCTCAACTAATAATATTATCTGATGGACATGTGAGTGAGTGAGGCTTCATATGACATCACAGATGATGCTGAGACAGGCAAAGAGGAACTATCCTCACAAAACTCTATCCCATTTGCAGACCTCTGAATAAAATGCACACTCATTGTTTTAAGCCACGATGTTTTTAGGAAATACATTAGCAGGTACAGAAACATTCTATAATATTATGAGATTATAAAGTTAAATAATGCTAATTCTTTCGTCCAAATAAGATACTCTCTTAAGTTAGACACATAAGCACCTAATATCAGTAAAATTAGATTAGTGTAAAGGAAAACATGGTCAAAGTCAAATGGAGATGTAACAGCAAGATAACTTTCTAGGTGATCGACGCATATTTCCAATGCTTATTGTTTACCTGCAAATACATCCTAAATCTTGGTATATGCTGTGCTTAATGCCCACAGTGGTATATCTTAAAAATCCTATATTATGTGCTGGTAAACATGACCCCCTGTAATAAGGAACTAGCAATGATGAGATCCCAATAAAGTAGAAAGAGAAGGAATTGCCCCTGTGTTTATAAATTGTTTGGAAGATACTTTAAGATTTCACCCCTTAGGTCCATGTGTATTTGAAATAAACACCTTTGGATATTCTTTGTTGCCTAAAGTTCCATCAATAACTGGCTTTTAGAATCCGTCTTTCCTGGTCTTTACAGATAATCTATATGTCATAGTTGGCCATTTTGATTTGTAAGTGAGCAGGTGCCATTGGCATGACAGTTCACAAGTCCTGTGGAAACTACAAAATGGATCTCAATATACTGTCAGACTTTCTGGGTCCAGATGCAATATGTATGTATGTAAATTTGCCACTGGGATGTTAGCTGTTGGGCTCATTGCCTTGGCTATCACCTACATTACCCATGTTGGACAACTAAAATTTGTGCAGCAATGGTAAATTAAGGTTCCATTTCCATAAGTAAGTGGATTTCTTGCCATAGTAATTAACATTTAGTTTCAAAAGTAACAGTCTCGGGGCGCCTGGGTGGCTCAGTGGGTTAAGCCGCTGCCTTCGGCTCAGGTCATGATCTTGGGGTCCTGGGATCGAGTCCCGCATCGGGCTCTCTGCTCAGCAGGGAGCCTGCTTCCCTCTCTCTCTCTGCCTGCCTCTCTGTCTACTTGTGATCTCTGTCTGTCAAATAAATAAATAAAAATCTTTAAAAAAAAAAAAGTAACAGTCTCCATGGTTTATGTAGTAGATGGCAGGATTGTTATCTTTGCTGTGAGTGAGCCTAAAAAAGGGATACTACTTAGTTTGAGGTGGGAGGTAGGTTGTTATTAAGACTGAGCCTACTTTCAATAGCCTAAGAGACTTAAAACAAGATATTAACACCCTTGAGAAGAGAAAAATCAAGGGTCTCCAAGTGGACAGACTCATTCCGATCATTAATAATCCAGGATTACAAGGAGTTCTGTTGAGTGGTCTAATGAATAGACCTTGGTCATATGAACCTGGATTCAAGTTTATGCTTAGTCATGTATTTACTACCAACTTAATTAATTTCTACATTAAAGGCCTCATTTGATGCATTTAAAGAGTTTAGCACAGTACCAGGCATGTAATAAACACCCAGTAGATGAGAGCTGTTATGAGTACAATGCCAATGGCCATGTTGGCATTATGAGAATGTAGTTAATACCATTATCATTATTATTTGGGATGCAGGTCACTAGAAGTGACATCATATTCAGGTGAAATGCCAGATGGCAGAGAGCTATGGGGAATGGATATAGGAGTAATGATCCTGCAGTATGGAGTTAGAATCATGGAAATAGCCTACCCAGAGATTAAAACAGAGAAAGACACAGAGAAAACCCTAAGAGTACAATGGATGATGGTGGAGTAGAAGCGGAAGAACTAGAAGAGTTCAGTGTGTAGCAAGAGACAAATGAGGGGCAAGAACCATGGAAAATGAAAAGGAAGGGGTTTGACCTAGAAACTTAAAGAGAGGCAAATGAGTAATACCTTATTTGTTACCACTCCATTCCTCTGCATTCCATTCCACATTTGCAGTGTGTCTGGGGACCTCTGTGTTGTAAGTGGAATATTTAGCCTGGCTAATAGGAACCATAAAACAAGCAATTAATCCTTAATATATTGGAAAGGAGCAGCTTCCCAATAGGTAGATATTTCCTTAGATGAGTGGTGGAACAGTTAATCTCTGTTGTAAGTCGGCAGCATGTTTGAATTATTTATCTTGGGATGGATTCTTATGACTCCTGCTGTTTTCTTCCTTATATCTAGTAACTGTCACCCTGCATGACTAGGTAGGTCTGTTCTGGCTGGAGGAAGGATTCGATTCAAAGGGAAGTAGCGGTCCATTTCCAAAGAGAGGTGGTTCCTAACAAAGCCCCACAGGGGTTTCTATCTCTGCCTCTTCTATGAGAAAACTGCAAGATACCACCTTCATTCATCTCTTGTTCAGAAGGCAGTCTTCTGCGTGCTATTTGAGATATTGTAATCAGCATGCTTAATTACAAAGCCCTATGAAACCTTTTGAAAGGAAAAATAAAAAAGAAAAAGAAACAGTCTTTCCTACAGTATAGGCAAAAAGAAAGACAAATTAACAATCCGTTTCTGTGCTAGGGTGAGATAAACCCGCCAGCTGGATTGAGATTGAGTGACTCTAGATTTCAGTTTCCTGGGTGTGAAGATGGAGGTCAAAATTGGGCACAATCTGATTTCTCACTGCATCCTTTTCTCAGAAAGACAGGCATTTGGGAGGGAAAATGTAGTCAGTTATGATTGAAGTTTTATTAAAATGTGGACCTTATTAGAAGCTGGCTTCTAGTCTATAGTCTACCTTTAGTTCATAAGATGGTCATTTACAGGTCACTTGCCTTGTCTCTAGGTTAGAGTTTGTCTCCCTTTTAGAGGAGGGGACATACTATTCCAGAAGCTATACTAGTCCAAAAGCTGCTGGTGTTATTGTGTTCTTTGTATTATTCTTCCATAATTTTAGGGTTTGTGATAATTTCGATAAAACCTTGAACAAATTCAATGAGTGAGAGGGAGCTTGGGGTAGTGGTCAAATGGTGGTTTCAAAGAACTTTGATTTTACCTATGCAAGGTTGAATGTATAGGGAGGCTAGTGTCTGGGCTGGAATCCTGGCTCTGCCTCATGCTGCCTGTGTGAGGTTTGTGCCTCAGTTTCCATATTTGTAAAATGGAAGCAATAATTTTGGTGTCTTTCTCCTAATGTCAGGAGGTTTAGTGGAATTGATATTTTTTAAACAACATCAGAACCATGTCTAGCATATGAATGTATGTAAGTGTTAGATAAAACTAAGTCTGAAGCTCCACAAGGTTATTATTACAATAAGACTTTACGTTCGGACACTATTGCCACAGTTTATGCACAAACCACTCAGATATTTATCTTTATCTCTCATTGCTTCGAATACCCACAGGCCCGCCTAAGTTGCCATCCTTAATCTTATGCTAAAACAAATGTAAACCATTCAGAGTTTGGCCTGATGGAATTTCTCTTGAATTTACTTATTTAACTCCTTTTATTTCTCAGAAAAACCACATGTTTCCTCTCTTCTATATCGTGGAGGCAACAGTGCTCAACCCTCATCCAACGCATGTTGCTGCCTTTTTCTCTTCATATTACCCATTCATGTCTCAACTATTCTTTTCC
The DNA here is from genome assembly GCF_010015895.1 of Lontra canadensis. NCBI lineage: Eukaryota > Metazoa > Chordata > Mammalia > Carnivora > Mustelidae > Lontra > Lontra canadensis. The sequence continues at coordinate 4,190,968 of NW_022631043.1, forward strand.
CATCACCCTTAAAGAACCTGATGCTACTGCAAAACCTGATGCATCGGGTTTTTACATATATTCTGCACCTCTCCCCAAACACCTCTTCAAAAATGTCTCTTCCCTTCTCAGAAGGCCTGTATCTGTGTCTATCTCACTGAGGTTCCATGAGTAAAAGAGCATTGACTATTGGCTCTCTATTCCTCCCTTGATGTGCCCACAAGGATAAATGACAGATGATTTGGATTCATTCAGCATTCATTCAATAAACAAATATCTACTGAGCTCTCTGCAATGGAAGAAATAACTGAATATGCATATATATTATTTTCTCCCATTTTCACATTAATGATAGAAAATTAAGCACACCGTGTTTGTACATTATTTTCTCCCATTATTCTGTGTCTTAATGATATTTCCATATCATTTCTTATAAAGTTTGTGATAGTTTTAAAATATGTCTGTCAAAATATGTCATATTCCTGCCATCAAAATGTGAGTCATATGACCTTCCACAAGAATATGGGCAAGTCTTAGAAAGAGATAGAAAGTGATGGAGTTAACATTGCATCACTTCTGAGGCTGGGGCTCAATTTTACAGTTTCTTTTTTTTTTTTTTTTAATTTCTTTTCAACGTAACAGTATTCATTGTTTTTGCACCACACCCAGTGCTGCATGCAATCCGTGCCCCCTCTAATACCCACCACCTGGTTCCCCCAACCTCCCATCCCCTGCCCCTTCAAAACCCTCAGATTGTTTTTCAGAGTCCATAGTCTCTCATGGTTCACCTCCCCTTCCAATTTCCTTCAACTCCCTTCTCTCCATCTCCCCATGTCCTCCATGTTATTTGTTATACTCCACAAATAAGTGAAAACATATGATAATTGACTCTCTCTGCTTGACTTATTTCACTCAGCATAATCTCTTCCAGTCTCTTAAAAGGTCACAGATTTCACCGGCATACCTCAGATTTTGCTTCTCAAAACCCAGCTATCATGCTGCAAGCAAGCCAAGGAGAGGCCATTCGTAGGTGTTCTTGTTGAGGGTCCTCATTAAGGTCCATGCAGGCTGCAAGCATCCTTCAGAGGACTCCAAGCCCATCCTTCCAGAGACAGGGATGATGTTGCACAGAGAGGAAAGGAACAATCTCTGAATTGCAGAGTAGAGGTCTAAACAAGACGGCTGTGGCTTCATGCGGCTATGATACGTGGTTCTTTGCTGCACAATAAACAACTGGAGCATCTGTGAACCATTTTAATATCTCCTTTGTTGATCTCCACTCCAACTCTCTTTCAGGAGCCAACTTCCACTGCCAGTAGAGCCCATCTCCAAATTAGCTTAAATATTTCCACCTGCAAGTTCTACTGCCTTTGAGTCAGTGGCAATTTCCCTGTAATGATAGTGATAGGGGTCTGAGAAGGTCACAGAGCTCTCACCTGACACTGTTTGGGATGCTTCCCTTCCCAGTATAACTTTGGCTCTGAGTAATTCCATCCCTGAAAGTCTTTGATGGGGACTTTCATTCTGCCATTTAATGGCAAGAATAACGTACTTAGAGTCAAAAGAACCTTCTGTATATCAGGTCTACCTACCATGCCCTTCTGAGTTTAATATTTCTCAACATCAATTTCTCAATTACTAGCATGGTATTGAGCTAATCTACACAAATGTTTTTGAAAGCCTATATGAAAGTGATTTGGAAGGTGAAAAGTGTTATACAGAATTTAGGTATCAATATTATTGTTAGACACTTATCTTAACGGCAGATGAGCAGTATCAAGGGGATAATTTAAGTCCATTGATTAAGATTTACTAGGTAGAGATTCAAAAGTGGCCACTGTGTTTTTACTGCCCCAATCCAATGTAATAAATGCTACAGGTGCACATCAACTGATGGAAATAAAGTTTACCCTTTATTAATATGCCTGCACATTTTACTGGTGCCTTTGAAAATAGATTTCTATTTTGATTTGGAAACAGGTGTTTTGGAATACATTTTGAAATGAGTTGAACAATGCTTATTCATGAGGAGTTTTGCATCATATGACAGCTGAAGTTAATATTGACCATGCTGAATTTCCATACCAGGCCCAAGTATTTGAAAGCCACAGTGATTCTAAAGGTGTCAGTAATTTAGTTATTATCATTAGCACAAGACTCTACAGGACATTTTAATTGCAAATCATAATGACAGAACATTTATAACACTGTTCATTAATACATTATTTAATGCAAACCTATGAAAAATTTAATTGCTGTTAAATGAAGTGTACCAGATAACATTCCAAGAGATTCAATTTGTAATAAAAATAGGGTTGCTTCATGTTTGATGGCATGGGGTAGTCTGAGAGAATATTAGATATAAGAGGAATTTTTAAATATGAAAATTATTTTAGTACCTAGTATTTTGGCCACTTTTTAAAGATTGTATTTATTTATTTTAGGGAGAGAGCATGAGTGTGAGTGTGGGGAGGGACCAAAGGAGAGGATCTCAGGCAGACTCCCCCCACAGTTGGGCACAGAGCCCAATGTGGGAGTCAATCTCACAACCCTGAGATGATGATCCAAGCCAGAATCAAGAGTTGGGCACTCAACTGACTGAGCCACCAAGGCAACCCAAGCCATTTTTATAATAAAAAATAATACCTACCCACTAACTATTGCATAGTTTTACAGTTTTTAGAAAACAATCCCTCCACTATGAATTAGCTCTATGCAATTGGGCAGATGATTTAAACTGCTTGAGCTAAATTTCCTCATATATAAAACTGAGTGATCATATAGTACCCACCTGTAGCAGAAAAATTGTTCACATAAAACTATAACCCTGTAATGGTCTCTAATGGCTTTATGGTCTTGGAATAGTGAACAGTTGTCAAATCTCAGGCAGACATAAGACAGCAATTATGTACTTCTTGCTAAAGGATGGCATTCATTAGAAAATAACTGGATCTTTGGTCCAGGGCCAGCATCACACTTGCTTTACAACCAAGGCTGACAAGAAAGCATAGTCTGGAATACCAGTAATTGTTATGGCAGGAGAAAGAGAGGAAAACAAAGCACATGTTTATTAAAGCCTGCCCTGAAGATAACCACACATCACTTTTGGTTATATTTCATTGGACAAAACAAGTCCTAACACCTGAGATCAGTGGGGCAGAAGAGTGCATTCATGACTAAATATCTTATAACACACCTTTTGATTCCAATAACCCCCTTCTGCTTTACCAAGAGCCTCCCTTTTCTATGGGACAAAACTATCTTCTAAAATCAAGGATTCCCTTACTACTAAAAGTGGGCACATACTTCCTATCTCTGTTGGAGAAGAAGTGTATTGTTTTCCCTCACAGCCTTTTGACCATTTCATTCTAATGAAGACATCCTTGTTTCCCTTTGGAATAATTCTGCCTTGAATTCATGTTGGTCAAACAGGTTGCTCTGTCTCCAACATGGAAGGTAAACAAGGGAACTACTCTGCAGCATTGAATTCTCTCTTCTAATTCTTGAAGTACTGTTTGAAGTTAAGTACAAGTGAACAATCAAAATCACTAGAGATTAACCACTATGGCAGATTAACCAATAGTGGAAGCTATCCCTATAAAATCTTCAACCTCTGGATAACTATCAAAATATTTTAGATGTACAGATGAAATTGCAAATAAATAAATAAATAAATAAATAAATAAAACTCAGGAGCAATAAATGAAGAGATCATTGACAACCAAAGTGTTTGTGTCACAATCAATGCAAAACAGCCTTCAGGGGAAGGGTTTGGGGTACTGAGCCAGTAGTACTACCTGTTAGTGTGTCCTAACTTGAATATCGCAACCAGTCAAAGCCCTGGGCTGATCAAAAGAGGAGCTGATGACCACTGCACTAAGCCAGAGTACCAGTTAAAAATAGTTTTAGGAGATATTCTACCCGTATCCCTGGGCAGCAACAGAAGGTTATGCCTGTTGTTTTGGCAAAAATAAAGAAAAAGAAAATGTAACTCTCAACCTACACCAGGCAAACACTTATCAAAAGAAAGCTGGTGATTAAGAAAATAATTCCATTCACAATTGCATCAAAAATAATAAAATGCTGAGGAATAAACTAGAAAAAAGAAAAGTGTGAGGATTGTACACTGAAAACTATAAAACATTTTTTCAAGTTTTCATTTAAATTCCAGTTAATTAATATATAGTGTAATATTAGTTTCAGGAGTAGAATTTAGTGATCCTCGCTTGCGTACAACACCCAGTGCTCATCACAAAAATGTCCTGTTTATTCCCTTTATCTGTCTAGCCCATACCCTACTCACCTCCCTCCATCAACCCTCAGTTTGTTCTCTATTGTTAAAGCATTTTGGGGGGGAAAAATGAAAGATCAAAATGAATAAAAAGACACCTATGTTCATGGACATATTTAATAGTGTTAGATAGCATTGTTCTCCTAATCCATCAACAAACCCAGCCCTTTCAGAAACCCAACCTACTGTTTTTGCAGAAACTGAAAAGCTGACCCTAAAATTCATATGGAAATGGAAAGGAACAGATTACTAAAACAATTACACTGTACAAGGCTTACACTTCTTCTTTCAAAACCTATTGCAAAATTCTAGTCATCAAGAAAAGTGATAATAAAAAAAAGTGTAATAAAGATGACATAAAGATGGACATGCTTCATCTTTAATCTTCATCTTCAATTAATCTTCAACAAAGATACGAGGACAATTTAATGGGAGAAAGTAGAGTCCTTTAGCAATTGGTGCTTGGATAAATGGATATACACACAGAGACGTTGGTTCGGACCTCTTTCTCATTCCTTTTACAGATTTAACTCAAAGGGGTACATAGATCTGAATCTTTAAAGCTCTGCAAGAAGACTTAAGAGTAAATCGCTGTGACTCCTTATTAGGCAATAATTTCTTGAATGACACCATAAATACAAGCCATACAAGCAATTTAAATAAGAACAAGAAGAAAGAAGAATAGGAGGAAGAGGAGGAAGTCAATAGCCAAAATTCACAAATTACAGAAGAAAGTATTACTAGATAGTATATTAAAAGTTTAAAAAAATGCATAAGTGTACTTATTTTACAAATAAGTGAAAAGAAAATTCACATTTCTGGGAGATGATATTTGAGATGAATATAATCAAAACATTTGGATAAAGAATACATTACATACATCTATAAAGCAACAAGAAATCATATTGCTACTTTGTGGAAAATATAAAAAGGAGTTACAGATTTAAAAAGTTAATCTTACTTCTAATTAGGAATATACAAATTAGCAAAACAGTAAGAAGTCAGTTCATGTCAATCAGCAAAATGTAGAGTCCGGTAATACCCAAGTATCCTTCATCACCTTTACTGTGGTCAAACTGGCTCAACACTATGTAGTCTTGCCTGCCCTCTTAATTGATATTTTCTTCTATCTTTACCCTCTTACAATCTATTATAAGTATAGCAGTCAGATGTCAAAAATGATCATATGATCTGTGTTTCAAATCCTGAAGTGGATCCCTATCCCATTCAGATGAATATCAAAATCCTTAAGACAGTCAGCAAAACCCGGAAGAATACTCTTGTTATTCTTTTGCTTTCTTTTCCAACTACTCTGTCTCACACCCACACTAGCCTCCTTGCTTCCTAAGAAAAGCAAAATAGAACAGAACAACAACAACAAAACCCAGCAACACTCTCACTTCATTTGATTTTTCCTTCCCTATGTCTAGCAAGTTTTTCTCCTAGATAACTAGTGTGCTTGCTCTGATATCTCTGTGAAGTCAAAAGGTCTTTCCCTGGAAATCATTCCTAAGTGAGAACTTCCCTTAGCTGTTAATTTTAAAAGGTTAATTTAAAACTGCTGTTTCATTCTCCCTCCAGAGCTATCTATTGCTTTGTTTTATCTTGTTTTTCTCCCTGACTGCGTCGCAGAGTACTCTGCATTGCTTATCAGCACCAGGGGAGGATTCCAAACACCCCTACTCATTGCATTTAGGTATAACTGTCTCCAAAGAAAACACAGCATAGCTAAGCACTGGATGGAACAATCCCCCACCTACACAAAGTAGAGTTAGAAAAAGACCCAGTCCCCAAAGTGGCCATAAGTCCCTCATGGCCAGTTCCCTTTCCAGACCATGGTGGCAGGACAAACTACCCATGCCTAACCCTCTCCTGCCACAATGGAAGAAACCCTGTCCCCTCCCTGCAGAGGACAGATATAATAATAGGGTTGGCTCAGTGCCATATAACACATACACTTTAAGCAGAGAAAAGAAGAGAACTAACTGTTCTATAGTAAGGACAGATATTCCCACACAAAGTGATTAGTATAGGCTCTTTATCTGTTGGTAAGGAAGTGTTCTGGGTCCAAGTTCCATTCTTACATGACTGAGAGGAGGTCAGAGACTGTGGACATAAGACAACCTTTCCCCAACAAATAATACTGTCTTCTAAAACAAACAAAAAATTGTATTTTGGGGTACGTTGTGGCTCAGTCAGTTAAGCGTCTGCCTTGGGCTTAACTGGTGATGATCCCATGATCCTGGGATGGAGCTCGGCGTTGGGCTCCCTGCTCTGTGGCAAATCTGCTTCTCCTTCACCCTTGAGCTTCTCCCCTGCTCATGCTCTCTCTCTCTCTCTCAAATAAATAAATAAATAAATAAATAAACAAACAAACTGTATTTCAGGTTTTGGGTGGCTCAGTTAGTTAAGCATCTGCCTTCGGCTCAGGTCATGATCCTGGGGTCCTGGGATCGATCCCCACAGTGGGCTGCCTGCACCGCAGAGAGTCTACTTCTCCCTCTCCCACTCTCCTTGCTTGTGTTCCCTCTCTCACTGTGTCTCACTCTGTCAAATAAATAAATAAAATCTTTAGAAAAACCAAACCTGTATTTTGATCTATTGGTTATTGTATGCGCTGCCTCATCAATGTATAGGTTTCTAAGGGCACACATTTCTATCTCTTACATGTCCTATTATTTCTGAAAAGGTTTAAGAGTTCTTGACTTGTAGCATGTGATCAATAAACATTTGATAAATTGCCCTAAGTTACCAAATATAAGTTAGAATTTAGAAAAATAGGAGCTCAGTTACACTGCTAACTGGTATATTAGTTGTTACAAACACTTTGAAGTATAGTTTGGCAAAATCTGGTGAAGCTGAAGAGGATGTACTCAATAGCTCAGCAATTCTCTTCTAGAGGTAGAATTATGATTAAAGATAGAGCAAGTCCATTACAGCAAAGAAAAAAAGTGCAAATGACTTACCTTTTCTTCAGTAAGAAATTATATAAATAGATTTATTCAATGAAACACTATGGAGATACTAGAAATGAATAATTTGATGTAATTTAGACCAAAATAAAGTGAGGTAATTAAAAAAAAAAATTTAGGTGGGAAAAGCTAGTTGGAAAAGTACAGAGACAGTACGGTAACATTTATACAAATATTAAAGCAATATAAAAATATGTCATTTTTCATATTTATGAATATTAATATAATAAAATTACTAAGCATGAATGTGGATACTATAGATGGACTTAGGGTATAGATTACTCTTAGGAAAGAAAATAGAGTGAGTTTTTAGTTATATCTAAAATATTTTCTTTTTTTAATTTAAATTCAATTTGCCAACATATGGTATATCACTGGTTTCAGATGTAGTGTTCAATAAATTTTCAGTTGTGTATAACACCCAGTGCTCATGACATCACATGCCCTCCTTAACACCCACCGTCCAGTTACCCCATCCTCCCACCCATTCCCCTCCAGGAACCCTCAGTTGGTTTCCTATAGTTTAGAATCTTTCATGGTTTTTCTCCCTGATTCCTATTCAGTTTTGCCTCTCATCTCCTATAGTCCTCTGCCCTGTTTCTTATGTTCCACATGTGAGTGAAACCATATGACAATTGTCTTTCTTTGACTGACTTATTTCACTCAGCATAATACCCTCCTGTTCCATCTACATCAATGTAAATACTAAGTATTCATCCTTTCTAATGGCTGAGTAATATTCCATTGTATATATACCACATCTTCTTTATCCCTTCATCTATTGATGGATATCTTGGCTCTTTCCACAGTTTCGCTTTTGTGGACATTGTTGCTATCAACACTAGGGTGCAGTAGCCCCTTTGGATCATTACACTTATATCCTTTGGAGTAAATACCCAGTAGTGCAATTGCTGGGTTGTAGGATAGATCTATTTTTAACATCCTGAGGAAACTCCATACAATTTTCCAGAGTGACTGCACCAGGTTGCATTCCCACCAACAGTGTAAGTAAGAGGGTTGGTTCCCCTTTCTTCACATCGTTGCCAACATTTGTTTCCTGTTTTGTTCATTTTGGACATTCTGACTGGTGTGAGATGGTATCTCATTGTGGTTTTGATTTGTATTTCACTGATGTCAAGTGATGTGGACCATTTTTTTCATGTGTCTGTGGCTATTTTTATGTCTTCTCTGGAGAAATGTCTTTCCATGTCTTCTGCCCATTTCTTGACTGGATTTTTTGGGTTTTTTAAAAAAATAATAAAAAAATACTTTCTAACAACATATATTTGAAGTAAAAACTATCAATCTATTAAAGTTTATTAAATCTGGTACGTGAATACCTCTGTAATTATTTTTTACACTTTTCTATGGGTTTGAAATACTTTATAATAAAAAAAAAACACTAAAATTAAAACATGGCTCGTAACAATGAATCCAAATGGCAGTGACCTAATAGTCCCATTTTATTGTTTTCTGTTCCTGTTCCCCAGACCCCAGATGTACCTTTCCTCTTAATCTTTCTAAGCCTGATTCTTTAGCTTACCTTAGTATATTTTTACATACTTTTAATTTTTTCCCATAATATAAATTTAGCAAGATTTGGTTTCTGTTTTATGCAACTCAAAATCTCTACAAGTACAGTAACTAACATTTCAGTGATATATGGAGGGATATTAAGGGAGACCTAATAAAACAAACAAACAAAATTAATATTGTTTTTTAACCAAGCAGTGAAGAGTTGATGGCCCCTCCAACATTTCTTATCAGTGCAATACTGTGAAACCCATTTCCTGTCTGAATAAAATAATATTACATTTAAAGAAACTTACACATAGGAAGCATTTAATCAATATATTTTCCCTTTTTAAGTAAAGTGAAAAATCATAATTAATCATTGGCTACTGGCTTATGAAGTTTGATTCCATTGAAAGAGCAAGTATTAATATGTACACTTCACTGGGGAGACTTTTTTTTTAGAGAATTATTATTTTTTTATTGAATATTTAAATTATTTTTTAAAATAAACATATAATGTATTTTTATCCCCAGAGGTACAGGTCTGTGAATCGCCAGGTTTACACACTTCACAGCACTCATCATAGCACATACCCTCCCCAATGTCCATATCCCCACCACACTCTCCCATTCCCCCTCCCCACAGCAACCCTCAGTCTGTTTTTTGAGATTGAGTCTTTTATGATTTGTCTCCCTCCCAATCCCATCTTCTTTCATTTTTTTTTCTTTTCCTACCTCCCAAACTCCCTACATTGCATCTCCACTTCCTCATATCAGGGAGATCATATGATAGTTGTCTTTCTCTGATTGACTTATTTTGCTAAGCATAATACCCTCTAGTTCCATCCATGTCATCACAAATGGCAAGATTGCATTTCTTTTCATGGCTGCATAGTATTCCGTTGTATATATATACCACATCTTCTTTATCCATTCATTGGTTGATGGGTATCTAGATTCTTTCCATAGTTTGGCTATTGTGGACATTGCTGCTATAAACATTTGGGTGTACGTGCCCCTTCGGAGCACCACACTTGTATCTTTAGGATATATTCCCAGTAGTGCAATCGCTGGGTCATAGGGTAGCTCAATTTTCAGTTTTTTGAGGAACCTCCACACTGGTTTCCAGAATGGTTGCACCAGCTTGTATTCCCACCAACATGTGTAGGGGAGGGTTCCCCTCTCTCTGCATCCTTGCCAGCATCTGTCATTTCGTGACTTGTTAATTACAGCGATTCTGACTGGTGTGAGGTGATATCTCATTGTGGTTTTGATTTGTATTTCCCTGATGCCGAGTGATGTGGAGCATTTTATCATATGACTGTTGGCCATCTGAATGTCTTCTTTGCAGAAATGTCTGTTCATGTCTTCTGACAATTTCTTGATTGGATTATTTATTCTTTGGGTGTTGAGTTTGCTAAGCTCTTTATAGATTTTGGATACTAGCCTTTTATCTGATATGTTGTATGCAAATATCTTCTCCCATTCTGTCTGTTGTCTTTTGGTTTTGTTGACTGTTTCCTTTGCTGTGCAAAAGATTTGATCTTGATGAAATCCCAATAGTTCATTTTTGCCCTTGCTTCTGTTGCCTTTGGCGATGTTCCTAGGAAGAAGCTGCTGCAGTTGAGGCCAAAGAGGTTGCTGCCTGTGTTCTCCTCAAGGATTTTGATGGATTCCTTTCTCACATTGAGGTCCTTCATCCATTTTGAGTCTATTTTCATGAGTGGTGTAAGGAAATAGTCCAATTTCATTTTTCTGCATGTGGCTGTCCAATTTTCCCAGAACTATTTGTTGAAGAGGCTGTCTTTATTCCATTGGACATTCCTTCCTGCTTTGTCAAAGATTAGTTGACCATAGAGTTGAGGGTCTATTTCTGGGCTCTCTTTTCTGTTCCATTGATCTATGTGTCTGTTTTTGTGCCAGTACCATATTGTCTTGATGATGACAGCTTTGCAATAGAGCTTGAAGTCCGGAATTGTGGTGCCACCAACTTTGGCTTTCTTTTTCAATATTCCTTTGGCTATTTGAGGTCTTTTCTGGTTCCATATAAATTTTAGGATTGTTTGTTCTATTTATTTGAAAAAAAAAAAAAAAGGATGGTATTTTGATAGGGATTGCATTAAATGTGTAGATTGCTTTAGGAGAATAGACATTTTCACAATATTTGTTCTTCCAACCCATGAGCATGGAACATTTTTCCATTTCTTTGTGTATTCCTCAATTTCTTTCATGAGTACTTTATAGTTTTCTGAGTATAGATTATTTGTCTCTTTGGTTAGGTTTTTTCCTAGGTATCTTATGGTTTTGGGTCCAATTGTAAATGGGATTGAGTCCTTAATTTCTCTTTCTTCGGTTCTGTTGTTGGTGTAAAGAAATGCAACTGATTTCTGTGCATTGATTTTATATCCTGAGACTTTACTGAATTGCTATACAAGTTCTAGCAGTTTTGGAGAGAACCCTTTTGGGTTTTCCACATATAGTATCATATCATTTGCAAGGAGTGATAGTTTGACTTCCTTCTTTGCCGATTTGGATGGCTTTAATTTCTTTTTGTTGTCTGATTGCTGAGGCTAGGACTTCTGGTACTATGTTGAATAGCAGTGGTGATAACGACATCCCTGCCAGGTTCCTGATCTTAGCAGAAAAGCTTTCAGTTTTTCTCCATTGAGAATGATATTTGCGGTGGGTTTTTCATAGATGGCTTTGATGATATTGAGGTATGTGCCCTCTATTGCTACACTTTGAAGCGTTTTAATCAGGAAAGGATGATGCACTTTGTCAAATGCTTTTTTAGCATCTGTTGAGAGTATCATATGGTTCTTGTTCTTTCTTTTATTAATGCATTGTATCACATTGATTGATTTGAAGATGTTGAACCAACCTTGCAGCCCTGGAATAAATCCCACTTGGTCGTGATGAATAATCCTTTTAATGTACTATTGGATCCTATTGGTCAGTATTTTGGTGAGAATTTTTGCATCTGTGTTCATCAAGGATATCGGTCTGCAATTCTCTTTTTTGATGGGATCCTTGTCTGGTTTTGGGATCAAGGTGATGCTGGACTCATAAAATGAGTTTGGAAGTTTTCCTTCCATTTCTATTTTTTGGAACAGTTTCAGAAGAATAGGAATTAATTCTTCTGTAAATGTTTGGTAGAATTCCCTGGGAAGCCATCTGGCGCTGGGCTTTTGTTTGTTTGGAGATTTTTGATGACTGTTTCAATCTCCTTACTGGTTATGGGTCTGTTCAGGTTATCTATTTCTTCCTGGTTCAGTTGTGTTAGCTTATATGTCTCTAGGAATGTATCCATTTCTCCCAGGTTGTCAAATTTGTTGGTGTAGAGTTGCTCATCATATGTTCTTATAATTGTTATGATTTCTTTGGTGTTGGTTGTGATTTCTCCTCTTTCATTCATGATTTTATTTATTTGGTCCTTTCTCTTTTCTTTTTGGTAAGTTTGGCCAGGGTTTTGTCAATCTTATTAATTCTTTCAAAGAATCAGTTCCTAGTTTCGTTGATTTGTTCTATTGTTTTTTGTTTTTGTTTTTGTTTTTGTTGTTTTGTTTTGTTTTGTTTTGTTTCTATTTCATTGATTTCTGCTCTGATCCTTATGATTTCTCTTCTCCTGATGCGTTTAGGCTTTCTTTTTGTTCTTTCTCCAGCTCCTTTAGGTGTAGGGTTAGGTTGTGTACCTGAGACCTTTCTTGTTTCTTGAGAAAGGCTTGTACTGCTATATATTTTCCTCTCAGGACTGCCTTTGTTGTGTTCCACAGATTTTGAACCATTGTGTTTTCATCATCCTTTGTTTCCATGAATTTTTCTAATTCTTCTTTAATTTCCTGGTTGACCCATTCATTCTTTGGAAGGATGCTGTTTAGTCTCCATGTATTTGGGTTCTTTCCAACTTTCCTCTTGTCATTGAGTTCTAGCTTCAGAGCATTGTGGTCTGAAAATATGCAGAGAATGATCCCAATCTTTTGATACCAGTTGGGACCTGATTTATGACCCAGGATGTGATCTATTCTGGAGAATGTTCCAAGTGCATTAGAGAAGAATGTGTATTCTGTTGCTTTGGGATGAAATGTTCTGAATATATCTGTGATGTCCATCTGGTCCAGTGTGTCATTCAAGGCCTTTATTTCCTTGTTGATCTTTTGCTTGGATGATCTGTCCATTTCAGTGAGGGGAGTGTTAAAGTCCCCTACTATTATTGTATTATTGTTGATGTGTTTCTTTGATTTTGTTATTAACTGGTTTATATAGTTGGCTGCTCCCACGTTAGGGGCATAGATATTTAAAATTGTTAGATCTTCTTGTTGGACAGATGCTTTGAGTATGATATAGTGTCCTTCCTCATCTCTTATTATAGTCTTTGGCTTAAAATCTAAGTGATCTGATATAAGGATTGCCACCCCAGCTTTCTTCTCATGTCCATTAGCATGGTACATTGTTTTTCACCCCCTCACTTTAAATCTGGAGTTGTCTTCCAGTCTAAAATGAGTTTCTTGTAGGCAGCATATTGATGGGTTTTGTTTTTTTTATCCATTCTGATACCCTGTGTCTTTTGATTGGGGCATTTAGCCCATTAACATTCAGGGTAACTATTGAGAGATATGAATTTAGTGCCATTGTATTGCCTGTAAGGTGACTGTTACTGTATATTGTCTCTGTTTCTTTCTGATCTACCACTTTTAGGGTCTCTCTTTGCTTAGAGGACCCCTTTCAATATTTCCTGTAGAGCTGGTTTGGTGTTTGCAAATTTTTTCAGTTTTTGTTTGTCCTGGAAGCTTTTTATCTCTCCTTCTATTTTTAATGATAGCCTAGCTGGATATAGTATTCTTGGCTGCATGTTTTTCTCGTTTAGTGCTCTGAATATACCATACCAGTTCTTTCTGGCCTGCCAGGTCTCTGTGGATAAGTCCACTGCCAATCTCATGTTTTTACCCTTGTATGTTACAGACTTCTTTTCCCAGGCTGCTTGCAGGATTTTCTCTTTGTTGCTAAGACTTGTAAATTTTACTATCAGGTGATGGGGTGTGGACCTATTTTTACTGATTTTGAGGGGGGTTCTCTGAACTTCCTGGATTTTGATGCTTGTTTCCTTTGTCATATTAGGGAAATTATCTACAATAATTCTCTCCCATATACCTTCTGCTCCAATCTCTCTTTCTTCTTCTTGTGGAATCCCAATTATTCTAATATTGTGTCATCTTATGGTGTCACTTATCTCTCGAATTCTCTCCCCGTGGCCCAGTATTTGTTTGTCTCTCTTTTGCTCAGCTTCTTTATTCTCTGTCATTTGGCCTTCTATGTCACTAATTCTTTCTTCTGCCTCATTTATCCTAGCTGTAAGAGCTTCCATTTTGATTGCACCTCATTAATAGCTTTTTTAATTTCAACTTGGTTAGATTTTAGTTCTTTTATTTCTCAAGAAAGGGCTTTTATCTCTCTGCAGAGGATTTCTCTAATATCTTCTATGCCTTTTTTGAGCCCTGCTAGAACCTTGAGAATCGTCATTCTGAACTCTAGATCTGTCATATTACCAATATCTGTATTGCTTAGGTCCCCAGCTTTCAGTACTGCCTCTTGTTCTTTTTTTTTTTTTTTTTTCCTTGGTGAGTTTTTCCACCTTGTCATTTTGTCCAGATAAGATTTGCTTTCTCCTCCTCTGGAATTCCGCTGGTCTCCTTGGTAAGTGAAGTTGATTTTGGCTGGGTTTTTTGTTGATCTTCTGGGGGAGGGGCCTGTTGTAGTGATTCTCAAGTGTCTTTGCTGGAGGTGGAATTGCCCCGCCCTTATCAGGGTTCAGGCTGAGTAATCCGCTCGGGTTTGCTTTCGGGAGCTTTTGTTCCCTGAACACTTTCCGTAGAGTTCCAGAGGACAGGAATGATAATGATGGCCTCCCAATCTCCGGCCCAGAGGGGCTGAGAGCTCGGGATCCCGCTCCTCAGTGCGCCCTCAGAGAAAAGCTCCTAATCGCTCCCATCTTCCTGGCCTCTGGTCACGCTTGGAGAAGAGCGCTCATTTGCTCACGCTTGGAGTAAATCCCTCGGTCTCTTCTGTCTCCCTGGCCTCCAGCCATATGCTTGGAGAAATGTGCTCAGTCACTCTGTCTCCCTGGCCTCTGGCCGCACTCTGAGCTCACCCAGGCTGTGCCCGGTTCAAGATAACCCCGAGTTGAGAGCTCACTCCTCAGCTTTGTCCTTATAGCCAGCTTCCCTGCTCTTATACCTGTGAGCTCTGTGACACTCAGACACCTTGGTCCTTCTGTGACCCCAAGGGACCTGGGGTTACGCTGACCCCAAGTGGGCTTCCCCCCTCTCCGGTTTAGCCTCTGGAGTGATGTCCCTCAGTGGTTGGGGAGACATTTGACATAGGTCTATTTCCCTGGCAGACTTAGTTATTGAAGAAGACATTTGTTCAATTTACATTTTCTATCCATTTCTGTTAGTGTCTCTATAGCATGCCTCTTCAAATGTCTGTGGAGTGGTCCTTGACATTTTCATAAAAGCTGCAGGAAAGAAGTACAAAGGCAGTCAACATGTGCCAGACTAGCTCTCTGAAGAGTTAATGAACTCACTGGTCCCTGGGGAGTTTGAGGGGCTCTCAAGTGGGGAGTCTAAACAGCATTAAATTGCTCTCCTCAAACCTGTCAAGACACTCACCAGTAAGAACAAGAAGGTCTGAGACAGGGGTGCTTGGCCTAAAAGTTTTTATCTTTTACAAACTTAATAGATAATTAAAGAAGACTCACTGGGAAATACCAGAATTGGAGTGAGAAAACATGTTGTGCAGATTTGAAACATTCAAATCCAGCTCTTCAACAGATATACTTTTATCCCAATTTCTTCTATAAAATACAGGAGATAGTCATTAATATACAAGGTGGATCAAATGAGCATATAATAAAATGGAGGTGAAAGAACTTTAAAAGAAATATGTTTCCTCATAAACATTTTAACATTTGATTTAGGATCTCGGTGAATAGAAATTAAGAACTTTTAAATATACAGGATGAGAAAAAAAAAAGAACTTTAAAAGAAGAGAAACAAGGTTGTTTTCTGCCTGAAGGTATCTTCTTGACCACAATACAGGCGAAAGAATACCAGGAAGAACACAATGGTCTTGCTGAATTGAAAAGACAGAAATTGGAATACAGGGAGTAAGAAATGATTAAAAGTACCAGAAAGGAGTGACACAGAGAAACAGGTGCTGATACTAGCATGGTGTCATACTCTTGAGTCGGTTAATGAAACTTAAACTACACATGGATAAGGATCTGTAAGCCAAATGATTCCAAGTGACATAAGATTGGGAGACATATGAATTCCAACCAGCCAGAACAGAAAAGTCCTTGCTGAATATTGGAACACTCAGTAGGGACTCTTGAAGAGTCATTCTTTAATATTAGGGAGAAAGTAGACCCAGAGTAAAACTGCATTAAACTCACTCCAACAAAATTTAAAACAATCTCAAAAGGATTGAGCTGATCCACAATTAACTAATCTTCCTGACAGAACAAAGTCCAACATAGTACAGACAAATACAAAACAAATCCAGTATTTAAAAAAAAATGTACAATTCTAAATGTCTGTAATCAAAATAAATTACTTGGCATGTAAAATAGGAAAAAATTATTCATAAGTAGAAAATATATCAGTTTATATAAATAGACTCAGAGATGACAAAGATGATAGATTTAATATAAAATGATTTTAAGCCAGCTATTATGATTTGATTTAATCACATAAAAGTAAATTAATAATAAGCAAGGTAAATCAAAAGACATAAGGAAAAAAAGTTGAATTTCTAGTTTTAAAAAATCAGTATTTGAATTTAAAAAGTAATTAGATGGGATTACCAACAGATTAGACACTACAGAAGAAAATAGCAAAGAATTTAAAGGTAGATCAATAGGAAGTATCCAAGTAAAAGAACCAAAGTTATTACAGAACATTCTATCACAGGTATAACTGGAGATACCAAAAAGAGAGGAGAAAGTTGGAGAAGAGAAAAGAAAGAAAGAAAGAAAGAAAGAGAAAAGATTAATGAAAAGTATATATCTACACATCAAAGAAGCTCAATAAAATTTAAAATAAAAATAAAACAAACCAAACCAAGTTAATTATAATGAAATTGCTAACAAATCAGTGTACAAAGAAGATCTTAAAAATGAGCTAAGAAAACAAAATGTGTTTGGTGAAGCAAGTTGTCATTTTATGAAGTTCTTGTAGAAAGACAGACGGCAGGAATCTGCAGGGTGACTTTAGGACATTAGGTCAGACTCCAGTGAAGAATCATGGGGACTTCATCTTATACCTGAAAGAAAATGAATCCTGTCACCAACCTGAGTGAATCTGGAAGAAGATTCTTCCAATCTTCCCCAGTCAAACCTCCAGATGAGAATGGGGTGTATACAACACCTTGAGAGTAGTCCAATGAGACCCTGAACACAGGCCCAATTAAGCTGTACCAAGACTCCTGACACAGAAAAGATAAGAAATAATAAATGGACATTATTATATACCACTAAGTTTGCTATAATTTATTATGTATTATAGAAATATGATATCCCTGACACTTGATATGCAAGAGGAATGGTTAAAGTAGAGGAAAGCAAGTATTTTCCTCTTTATATAAAGCTTTGTGTTCAAGACTATTTTTCACAGTAATGTTTGGAGAGAGTCACTTTGGGGCACAACACTGTTCACTGACATTTCTGTCTATGTGGTAGCCACTTTTCCTTTATCGTGATAATAGGAATTGCATTTTGCCTTAATGGATATACAGGTTTCAAGGTAACATAATACATAGCTGAATAAATAATATCCAGCTTCTCTGTTCACAGTGATTTCCCCTAATATACTTCTGAAATGTTAGGTGTTATTATTATTGTTGTCTTTATTAAGGCAATATCTGAGGAAAGAGGTGGTAAATTTTTCTAGTCTCAATAGCCAGTCCAGCCAAATTGACCTTCTTTAAATTCAAGCAGAAATGCATTTTATAAGAAGCTTGTATACCTTCATTTGCCCTGGGGAAACTTAAATAGCTAAATCCTCTGTAATGTTTCTCTATACATAATGAGATTATTAAGCAGCTCAGGCAGTCTCTAACCTAGAAGAAATTCCCAAATGATAAGACTAAACTTTCCATTGCTCATTTTGAGTAAGTCATCTCTAATCAGTCACTGAATGAACAGACTTATAATGAGTTCCTACTTTGGGTCAGGTATTCTATTATTAGAGGCACAATGATGACCAAAATATCACCTCAATCCTCAGGGTGCTTACAAAAAGTCTGGAGTGAAAAAATATACAGGGTTAGAACACTCCTTTCTCGGGAAGCATGAAATCACAGGAGAATCAAAATTATATGTTAAAATCAAGATGGATGGGAACTCAATTATTGAGTCATTCCTGTGCACCTGAAACCCTCCAGGGAGTTTTTCAACACCATCTGATTATCATGACACATTTTATTAGTCCAGGCAACAAAGGCTCAGAGAATTGAAGTGACTTTCCCAAAGTCACATGCCTTATAATGTATAGACTCAGGATTAGTTCTTAGATTTGCCAGCCCCAAAATTCAATTTTTTATCTAATCACAATACTCAGATTCTACTCTCAGAGATAATAGTAGTAATCCAATCTCATGAAGCTTTCAGTGACCCTTTGTGGAGGTTTTCCATGTAATTTTGCCATTTGAACACCAAGCTTACCTTTTAAAGGTAAATCCAATATTCACAAACTATACTTTTCCCTGTCATGAGAGATCCCCAATTCCTAATAATGAATGTTCTTTTAAGGAGTTCATGTGTGTATATGCATTATGATTAAGAATATGACGTTCTCATTTTTTTTCCCCATTGGGGAAGAAATTTTTTGGTATAATTTTCAGCACACATTTAGTATCTACATATCCCCTCTTGGTTTATGGGAAAATACAGGTACTGTGGAGGGGAGGGTGATGTTACTCTCCTGGCACAATTCTGGAAAATCACCTTGTCACTTGAACTCAGAGGCATCTGACAGGTTTATGTTAGTAACTAAAGCCTGTAGAGTGCTAGTAAAAATAGTCCACAGTGGTGAGTACCAACAGCGCCATGGATAAGTAACAAAAGCCCACCACAGTCAAAGTCAAATAAAAATGAATCTGAACTTGGGTAAGAAGAAACTTTATTTGGGAAACAAAACAAAGCAAAACAAAACAAAACTACTGCAATCGGGAGAGAGGGTCTGTTGCAGCGGAAGAATACTCCAACCCTAAGATCTGTAAGTATCTCAAAGTTCAAGCAGAAATGACTTTTCTTTCATGGGGAGGATTAAACAGGCTAGAAAAAGACCAGTGTAGGGGAATTTGATGAACAGGCAGCATGATTGGATAATTGAGGAAGAAATATCTTTGTCTGTAGTTAGCCGATTTTCTGGAGGAGCCATTAAGAGGAAGTTGTTCCATATTTCAATGTCAATTTAAAATTCTGATGTTTGCTTAAGCTTAACAGTGGGGCAGAGTTCAGGGGCCCTGTAGAAGGAGAGAAGACTGACTAAAGTTTGGTCGAGTCAAATTAGGGGACATTTTGTCCAGATTGGTCAGTGTGGACAAACAGTTGAGGTAATTATTTATGCCACAAGAGTGAGACTTTGCAGTGCCTCTGTCTTATTATTGGTTAAAAAAAAAAAAATGGACCCATCTTTGAGTCTTATCTAAGTCACATGCAGAAGGATGGTTCTTGGGAGGGAGCTGGATTCAGAACACAAAAAGTGGGGAATTTCTAGGCTATAGCTGTTTTCTAGGAGTACAGGGCTCAGAGGAAGTTCCACACTGTCAATGAGCATAAGGAGCCTGCCAGGATGAGTAACAGAAACCTCTGGGGTAGTACCTACAGCCTCTGAGGTGAGTCCAAGAAGCACATGGTGATGGACAAGTGGCATTTGTGCACAGAGAATGTACATACACAGAATCAGAGCTACAGATGACCTAGGATGTTTGGAACATAGAAGGAGATCAGAAGTGCACATACAACTCTGCCCAGCCCATCTCTTGAGTCTGATATCCTTCCACTGCTACTGTAAATTCATTCCTACAGATGTGTTTTCCTCTCATTTTGTAACAAATCACATTCTTACAGTTTCACACATTAAAAACATTTTCTTATTAACAAGAAATAACTCCTGTCTCCTCTATTAAGAAGCTCCTTTTTCTTTATGACCCCAGGCCACACTGTTGTCTTATTAAGTCTTCCGCATCCTTCCAGCCTGTATTAACTGCCACCTCCTTTTTGGTCCCGTAGATCTTTTCATTTATGTCTAGTGGGCATTAATTTTATTACATGGGAGACATCTGTAACCAATTGTCTTTACGACTGAATCCTGAGACCTACTGAAGAAGTGCCCGTCTTCAACTTCCTTGATATCTAGCACTACTTTACAAAGTGCCCGACATCACAGTGTGTGCTGAGCGAATGTTTGCTGAGGTGAATCTCCTAAATTGAAACATGTGTATTGAGAGCTAAAGGTCCAGACTTGGTATCTGTTCATGTCTTGTCCTTCCATCCTAGGGGAGTTAGCATATTGTCAGTGATTTTGCTGAAATTATGTAGAACATAACTGTTGGATTCTAATTTTTCCATTTATTATCTGTGTATATTCAGTTAAAATATTTAAGCTTTCCAAGATCTATTTTCCTCAGCTATGGTAAGAATAACACTACTTACATGAAACAGAGTACATAGTAAGAGCATTCAAGTTCCAGTTATGACCTGTTTAACAAATACTAGTTGTTTTATTAGGGTAGTGGTATGTTTCCCTGCTGGTGTCTCTAGAACAGCCTATAGCGAGTAATTCAGATTTCCAGGGGAAAATGATCTCTAGCTAAGAAAATAACAATTATAGAAAAAGGGCTGGCCATATTTTTAATTTGGGGGGAATCTCCACACTGTTCCCCAAAGTGGCTGCACCAACTTGCATTCCCACCAACAGTGTAAGAGGGTTCCTCTTTCTCCTTCTCTCCAACATTTGTTGTTTCCTATCTTGTTAATCTTTACCATTCTAACTGGTGTAAGGTGGTATATCAACATGGTTTTGATTTTAATTTCCCTGATGGCTAATGATGATGAACAGTTTTTCATGTGTCTACTAGCCATTCATATATTTTCTTTGGAGCTACCCTAAGACCCTGCAATTGCACTACTGGGTATTTATCCCAAAGATACAGATGTAGTGAAAAGAAAGGTCATATGTACCCCAATGTTCATAGCAGCAATGTCCATAATTGCCACACTGTGGAAGGAGCCAAGATGTCCTTCAGCAGACAAATGGATAAAGAAGATATGATCCATATATACAATGGAGTATTTTGCCTCCATCAGAAAGGATGAATACCCAACTTTTGTATCAACATGGGCAGGGCTGGAGGAGATTATGCTGAGTGAAATAAGTCAAGCAGAGAAAGTCAATTATCACATGGTTTCACATACTTGTGGAGCATAAGGAATAGCATGGAGGACCTTAGGAGAAGGAAAGGAAAAGTGAAAAGGGGAAATCAGAGGGGGAGATGAACCATGAGAGACTGTGGGAGGGGATTGGGGCATGGATGAATCTGGTGGTGGGTATTAAGGAGGGCACGTATTGCATGGAGCACTGGGTGTGGTACATAAACAATGAATCTTGGAACACTGAAAAAATAAAATTAAATTTAAAAAAAAAGGGAAAAAAAAAAAAGGGGGGCTGGCCAGCAGTCAAAAGATCTGGGCTATTGTCCCTGCCATACCTCATCATCATGCAACTAAGCTAATTAATGTAACCTGAGAAATGTAAAGAACATCAAGAAAATTTTTTTGTGTCTAAATAATTTTAGAGGATAAAATACTTTGAGGGCAAAAGATTATCTCATTGAAATATGCTTACATAAATATTATCAAAATTATTTTTGATTAAAAGGGTTAAGTTGCCTATTTACTTTGCCCCCAAGTCATTTGATTTTAAACATATAACTCTCTCTTAGAAACAGCTAGTAATTATAAATAAACATTTAAAAAAGTAAGTAGTAATTTATGCAGTAAAAAAAAAAAAAAACATGCTACTATATATACCTTTATGACTCGTTCAAAGAAATCATTGATTTTTTTTCTTCCCACAGTTGGCTAATTAATTTTAAGCAATTAGTCAGTACAAGTAACATCTAACTAGTTAGTTAGCTTATTATGCAATGTTTCTCAATACTGCTCCCTTGAAAATCATTAGAATGCAGATTTATAGCCTCCAATGTACTGCAAAAGTAACAGCCAAAGAAGGCCAAGGAATTTATATTTTTAAAGAAAATGAAAATGCAGAGAAGAGACACTCAGGAAATAGATTCTGAAAAACTGATTCTTTGGAAATTATTTGTTTTACTTATTTTAACTTATTGTACCATTTAGGGAAAATCTATCTATATCTCTCTATATAGAGAGATATAGATAGATAGATAGATAGATGATAGATAGATAGATATACCTAACTTAAAAATACCCATATTCTGGGGTGCCTGGGTGGCTCAGTGGGTTAAAGCCTCTGCCTTCAGCTCAGGTCATGGTCTCAGGGTCCTGGGATCGAGGCCCGCATCAGGCTCTCTGCTCAGCGGGGAGCCTGCTTCCCCCTCTCTCTCTGCCTGCCTCTCTGCCTACTTGTGATCTCTGTCAAATAAATAAATAAATAAATCTTTAAAAAATACCTATAATCTTACTATTTGTAACCATTATTAATAATTTCATAATCCACCTTGCCGTAAAATTTACACACACACACACACACACACATTCACACAGATATACACACATTTGCAAAACAAAAATGTGTTAATCCACGCAACATATGCATATTGATCATTTACTGGGCGTCAGGCACCATGCTTGGAAACATAATATCCATGGTATGTGATCTCTCTGAAAAGAGTGGGGAAGATGGAATATTAATGAAATAATTACCCAAACAGAGGCATGATTACAAAAAGATAATCAGCAAGAAATCCACACATTATTTTGGGAACATATAAGAGAGAGATTTGACTCAGGCTGTAAAGAATTTTTCCCTGAGAAAGTAATATTTTGAGCAAAGTGTGAAAGAGGAAAAGACTTATGCTATAATAAGGGTAGAGAGAGTGATACCAGAAGACACAGCCAGAACTAGAGGCAGGAATCAGACCACACAGGCTGTTGCACAAATGTGGTCGCTTACATTGCCTTCCCAAAGCAATGGGGGGGGGGGGTGGCACTGGGTTGTTTTAAGCAGGGACGAAACAGTTTTATATGGTTTCAGTATCAAAAAATTTGTTGAAGGTAATCAAGAATGGATAAGGGAGACCAAAATGCAATAGTTGAGGAGAAGCAGGGACATACCTTCATCTAGGGCCAATGAAGTTGGGGAACATATAATGAGATGAATCAAGAGATACCACAAATACTATTCACAGGTCTTGGTATACAATAGACATGAGGGGTAAGCATGAGGTAAGTGTGGAAGATGTCTCTGGGTCACACAGTGGGTAGGCTGGGTGATTTTTAGAGGTGGAAAGCACTAGATCTGACCTAGATTAGAGCAGAGGAAGGTCACAGGAGTATCAGTGTTTGATGTGTTGACTCCACTATGCCATTGAGACATGCATGTGACAGGTCACATATGAGTTAGATCTGAAACTCCACAGTTTGGGGTAGAAATGGAAATTTAGGGATCATCTGGAAAAAGAAAGATAGGTTTTGGAAATTTGGGCATTGATAAGATGGCTTAGGAGAGAGAAAAAATATAAGGGGAAGTATATGGGGTAATGTACGAAAGCATGACTAAGACTTTTACAAAAGGATGAGATCAAAGGGTCAATAAGAGTATAATAGTATGTTCAATTCCATTGTAATTCAAAAAAAAATAAAGTAAAAGTGGAAAACTTCTTTATACCAACCACACTGTCATAGAGAAGGCAGGGTAAAGCCAAGTATTGGTAAAGGCACAGGCAGACAGAAATTGCCATGGAAATGAACACACATAGCCTTTCTGGCTATCAATTTAGTACTATGTAGTGAAATCAAGTGTGCATATGTTTATAAATGAGAAATCCCACCCTTACATATATAATCTAGGGAAGTCCCCACCGGTCCATTTCAGAACATTTACGATGGAAGTGCAGCATTTCTTTTGATAGCCAAGAACTTTTCACCAACCTACCTGTTTGTGACTAGGGAAACATGTAAGTAAAAGGTAGTAGATGCCCACTATGGATTGTATATGACAGTTAAAGATAATACCTAGATAGGTATCTGCCCATACGGGGAATCATAAAAATAGATGTTTGTAAAGCTGGTGCTGTGACAAGGGATAAACATAAAATATTTTAAAAAGCAAGCAGTGAACAAAAATAAATACTATGAGAAGTCAAATACATGAAGTCTGAAATCTGCCCAATGAGTCTGGTGACAAGAACCAATGTCACCTTATTGTTCACCTTACTAGGAATTGTTTCCACAAAGTGAGTAAAGTAGAATTCAATGGCTTGGACTGATAACAATGATATAGGTTGGATAAAAATCCCAAAAGATCAAAAATTATGCTGCTATACACATTCATACAAATCATATGTGCATGTTTGCATGTTTTCTGTGCATGTGTGTGTGTTGGGAAGTAGTGATGCTACATATTTGGAAGTATCCTGGCTTTTATAAGTTTCATTTAATCATATTCAAGTTTTTTTCATCATTGCTAGTAACATAAATAAAATTAAGACCAAAGTCATTAGATATGCATATAGATAACTTTGAAACTTTAAGAAAAGGTGAAATTAATTCTGATAAGGGGCATTTGCAGATGAGGAGGTATTGGAAGGGCCTTGAGAGGCAAGTAGACATACTTCTCCATCTCCTGTGTGGAATTACTCTTCATCTTCATTTTAGAACTCTGAAAGTTTCTGCATGATGTACATCTCTGAGGATGAATTTTCTCTTAGCCCATAGCCATGGGGATGGAAGAGGAAACCAGTCCCAATCAGAAGAACACTGGTGTTAATGAGGGGTTGGACAGATGATGGTTCCTGGCTGGGGGTGTTGCATGTGTTTCTCACATTAGTACAAGGGAAACCTAAGAGTCACTACTCCATCAGGAATATTTCCTGGGCTGAGCCATCACTATAAATCATTTAAAACAAAGAAACACTCTGAAAAACATTAAATCTTTAAACTAGAAATGTAGACTTTGGTGGGATAAAGTTCTAGCAAATGGGAATAAATTCAGGAGGACTTTTCACACTCAACTTGTAGTGTTGACTTTACTTCTAGGCTCACAGCCCTGGAGACACAGTTTTATACTGAGTTCCCAATTTATCAAGCGGAAACAATACATCTCAGATGCATACCGAATGATTCATTACTGCTGACTGTTATTATTAAGGATTCATCCCATGGATGAACGCTCCTATTACAGTGAATGATGGAACACAATAAATAATTACTTCCCAGTTACCTTTGACGAAATATGTCGGCCAAGTATGTTTTGAACTCCAATACCTTAATTTTATTACTTATTAATTTGTGGAAGTTATTAGTTGTGATGGGCTTCCCTAAAATTAGTGTTATTTAATATGCCTAATCTGGATAATTTAACGGTTATATTTTGACCCAGTGTTGAAAACAACTGAATTGCTGAAACGCAGGCATGATTTACAGCCACATGAAAGTTAAGACATGGCAGTGTCCACTATGGGTCCTGTATCTGAACAACTGGATGTGTGACTTGTTTGTTAATCTCCTTCTCTGTCAATGAAATGTAAGATCTGAGAAAAAAAAATCACCTTTGTTTTTTTGCTCATAATTTTGTCTCCGGTGCTAGTATGGTATCCAGCAAGTATTATTTTGAATGAAAAAGTAAATCAAAGGCAAAACCCAACTTATGTCATAAAGCCTTGAATTCCTGAGGGGATGAAGACAGCAGGGATAGGTGCTTGGGATTTCTTACAACAAAATTCTTAGATTAAGGATAGAACTGGGGGTGGGGGAAGGCAGAATATGGAGGCAGTGGGAAGAGAAGTGATTAATATCTTTAAGAGTGACCAGATAAGATTTCAAGCATATTATTGTCTTGTTGGGACCCCAGGCATATAAGCTACAATGTAATAAACTAAACACAGAGTATTAATAGTTGATGTATTATTTTTGCCATATTATAACCTTGATTAAGCACTGGATTAGTTTCAATAACACTGTTCAAGCAAATAAACTACAGAATGCCAGTGGCTGACATAACGGAAGGTTATTTTCTTGTACATAATTCTACATTGTTGTTTCCCTGGTTAGCAGGTTGCTTTTTTCTCAAGGTGACTCAGGGACCCTGTTTCCTTCATCCTGTGACTCCATCATCATGGGCTCTTGAATTCTCCAACCAGTAGGCAGAGGAGGGGTGATAAAGGAAAAGCCTCAACAGCTTCTTAGAGTCACTAGCCCTGAAGTGACAACCATGACTTATGCTCACATTTTTTTTTTTTACTAGAATGCAAACATGTTCATTAACAACTACAAGGAGGATTTTTTAAATGTTCTTGTTAAGGTAACTGTCTTTTAAAGGCAGCTTTATAGTCTGGAATTGGAAGCATGACAATTTAATTACTAGCTATCTGCCTTTGCTACATAATCAAAGCAAGAGTCCTGGTCCCTTATACACATTATTTCACATAATCCAAAAAACAATGCCTTGTAATAAGGAGTTTACTGATTTTAAGATAAGGAATTGGCAAATAAAAAGGTCAAGTAACTCTCTAAGAGAGAGAGAGAGAGAGTGAGAAAGTGTTAAACCTGCCTCAAAGTTCCATATTTATTCTATATATTTCTATGATACCATTGCCTCCTTTTCTACGTGTTTTAAAGAAAATAATACATAAAGCATGCAGCGACAGGACTGGGAACATGAAGAATAAATAAATACGTGTCATCTATTATTTCATTATTGCACGCAATGCAAGTTAAGTGATTTTTCTCTAGATTGTTAGCTTCTGGAGCTTTCAGACCATGTTGCAAATGCATTTGCAACTTCAAATATATAACATGAATCTTGTGGCAGAAACCATTAGCTGCCTACTAAAATCTTATTTTTTCCCCCTCCTGGACAAGCAGCTATATTTACATTTCCCAGCCTCCTTTGCAGTTAAGGGTAGCCATGTGACTAAGCCCTCTCCTGTGATATGTAAAAGGAAACTATTTGTGCCATTCTCAGGCCTGATCCATTAAAAAAACAAACAAACAAACAAACAAAAACAAAGACAAAACAACAACAACAACAACAACAACAAACCAAGACTTTCATGTATTCTTCCAGGATATTTCTGGAGAAATTTTCAGATTCCACCTGACAACAGTGTTAATGTGCAGGTAATCTGGGAAGCCAGTTGGTAAAGATAGCAGAGCTGCTGTGAATGGCATAGAGGACTGAATCTTTCCCTGGACTGTTAAATGAGAAATAAATCAACTTCTTGTTCTTCAGCTTCTAAAATTTTGGGTTTATTTATTATTACCACTTGGCCTGTAGTAACTATTACAATCATGATGATAGAAGGCTCTCAGGATTAATGGCTGAGCATGAATTTTGGAAGGAGATGTAAGACCTCACTAACTTGCTGAGGTTAACCTCTCATGAGCAACAGAGATTAGAATCAAATACAGTTCTACCTGATATCAAATCTGTCAATCCTCTGTATATTATGTCTTTCACATGCCTTTAGTTTTTCTTATACTACTGTTTTCCACAAGTCTGTGCTCTTTAGAATCATCAAGGAGGAAAATATGACTTTGGTGCTAATTTAATCTTTTTTCATGGCAGAACCAATGTTTAGTCTGACTGGTCCTTTTTTTTTTTTTAAAGATTTTATTTATTTATTTGACAGAGAGAGATCACAAGTAATCAGAGAGGCAGGCAGAGAGAGAGAGAGAAGAGGAAGCAGGCTCACCACTGAGCAGAGAACCCGATGTGGGGCTCGATCCCAGGACCCTGAGATCATGACCTGAGCCAAAGGCAGAAGATTTAACCCACTGAGCCCCCCAGGCGCCCCAGTCTGACTGGTCTTAATAGTGAGGTTCTCATTCCAAACTCCTTCAAAGGCTGAAGTGAGGGCAGCTAGCTATTTTATGCCTCTCCAATTTTATTTACAATAAAAGAATTTCACTCCTACCAAGAAAGATGGAGGACATATAGCTAAGATTTGTAGCTTTTGTTAGATAATGGCATAAATAGTAATTTTGCTAATAAATTGAAGGAGGATGCTAGTTTAAAGACTGTTGGTCACATTTGAAGGATGGTATTACCCTGCCTTGGTCTAACTGTTGAATAACTAACCCACCATGGACAAGTTCTTTCCTTAAGTAAATTAGAGGAGAAATTTGATTTAATTCTATTTGATTCAACAAATACTTCTTTAGGGTTCATTGAATAAGAATATATGGGAGAGGGACTTAAATAAGGAATGATTTCTGCCTGGAGGGACATCCATTCTAGGAGATATTATAAGAACATTTTAAAGCACATACAGCTTAAATTATCTATGGAGTTTATAGGAGGAATTCATTACAGCATGGGTAGATGGCACCATTTTTGGTGGAGTGGCGGCAACAAGAATTCCCTTCTAGAGGAAATAACAAAATCTAGACATATGACCTAGAGACAGCACCACAGAATGAAAAGGAGTTATAATTTAAGATGAAAGGAAGAGCAAAAGCAAAGGCATGGAAGGGAGAGGAGCAGAAGTTCTCCTTAGGAAGAGAAAGGAGTTTGGGAGGCTTAAGAGTGGGGCATATGAAGGAGTAATAAGAGGACTTTAAACATTGGTTGTCACAAAAATACGAAGGTGCATGTCTTCCAACATAAAATAATTTTAAATATAGTTTAGGAAGTCCCAGGGATCACTGAGTGCATTGATGATGGTGTCACTGTAAACTGGGATGTATATATCTTATGGGCTACTTATTTTATTCACCATCTGATATGCTGATATTCAGCATGCAAGAAGGATGATAAATGTGTTGAGATATCAAATTGAACATCATAGAATATAAAGAGATTACACATAAAACATAGAAATACTTTCTAAAATAAAGAAAACTTTATTCTTTTGACATGGCTCACTGCATCTTTCTAGAAAACATTCATTTCACAACTGCTTTGTATATGACAGGTTTGTACCATTAGAGGAGGACTATATCTGGAGATGGAACATAAAATGGTGAAAAGTATTAATTGGGTGATTTTCAAGTTCTAGTTTCCATATTTTCTTTTCTAGGCAGTCATTGTACCATCAATGGAATATTTGTCTGGATAAGCTGGATTGTGCTATAATAACAATTGACCAAAATATTATTGGAGGTTATAGCAAAACAGGAGGAAAAAAAAAAAAAAAGCTTTTCTCTCCCCATAAAAACAAACAAAAACCAAAAAAATGTGATTCTGAGACTCTTTTTCCTTTCAGAAACTTATGAGAACCATACATTGATTCAACTCCAGCCCAAGGTCTTTTCTGGTTTTATATTTTACTGGTCTTGTTATAAGCACTCACCTACTGTAACGACAAGTCCCCAAGCTCCTGGTCCATTTCTATTTCCCTTTATTTAGTTTTTCTTTTTCTTTTTTTAATGTGCTTTAAGACAGGCCAATTCCTTCCTTTACTTATACTACTACTATTACTATTTCTTCTTCTTCTTCTTCTTCTTCTTCTTCTTCTTTTTGAGAGAGTGAACATGCACAAGAGTGAGCTGGTAGAGGGGCAAGGAGAGAGGGAGAGACAGAATCTTAAGCAGACTCCCCACTGAAAATGGAGCGAGGCATGGGGCTTGATCTCATGACCCAGAGATCATGACCTGAGCTGAAATCAAGAGTCTGATGCTTAACTGACTGAGCCATGCAGGCACCCCAAAATCTCATAACTTGTCAAATACAACCAATAAGAAATATCACATAATATTATGTTTTAACTTGTTTCTTCTTTTCCCTTCACATAAAAGTTTACTAGAAACAAGAACTCATACTAAAATTCTGTTTTAGACCTTTTGTTTGAACATCATGGCATAGGCCATCTCTTTTTTGTTTTGTTTTTGCTTCTCCCTGCTAAGCACAACTTTAATACTTGAAAATGGCACAAGCTAAATCTAAATAGGTACTCTGAATGGTGAAAAGAAGGTAAGCTATTTTGAGACTTCAAGAATGGAAGAACAACAAACACAACAATAAGGTATTTGTTTATTTATTCATTTTTAAAGATTTCATTTATTTGACAGAAAGAGAGTGAGAGAGAGAAAGACCATGAGTAAGGGGGAGGGGCAGAAGGACAGAGAGAAGCAGACTCCCTGCCCAGCAGGGAGCTTGAAACAGGGCTAGATCCCAGGACCCCAGGATCATGACCTGAGCTGAAGGCAGACACTTAACTGAGCCCCCCAGGTGCCCCCAACAACAGGGTATATAGAACCCTGTATCCAAGAGAGGAAGTCTACTCAGACCTGGTATTTCCAGGTCCTCTACTTCAGAAAGAGAAGGTAATCGAGGTGGGCTCATTCTTTTTCCAAATTGAACATGAGGGTTTGTGTGTGTGTGTGTGTGTGTGTGTGTTTGTTGTTGTTGTTTGTCTTGTTTTACCAAAGCAGGCCATTATTCAAGGAAAATAAAGTTGGCTTAGAGGATACATTGGATGGCCATTAGATTTTTATTATTATGTTCAGTTAGTCAACATATAGTACATCGAACATGAGTCTTTCTGACAGCATAGGTAAATGTGACACCACAGACAAGGGGGACTGAGTGGCAATCCTACCAGAATTAAACAGCCAAGGGAGATCTTCTCCTTCCCTCATAGATCTAAGGCTCCCCTCTTCCACCTTAGACAGGCTGATGGAACTGGAAAAAGAGACTCAGACACACCAAGTGTCCTGGTACAGCAAGCCTCTTTTTCCTCAATAGCTTGTTCCACTGAGCTGGGGTACATCAGTAGAGAGAACCCACCATAGCCACCACTCAGTGGAAGATACATGATGGGGACCTGGCCAGACAGTATCAGCAGGGATCAGAGGGAGCCCAGCAGTACCAGATATACCAGGCAAACAAAAATAATGCTGCAGAAGCTCCAAAAATCGTGGTTGGAAGCTATGAGTAGAGGGAAATGATCTCAACTTGGTAAAAAGCATATACACAAAATCCTGCAATTAACATTATACTTAATAGTAAAACACTGAATGCTTTTCCTCAAAAATTAAAAAAAGAAAAAAAAAGATATCTATCCTTTTTTATTCTTATTCATCATAGTGCTAGAAGTTATTTCCAGCCTGTATCCTAAAGCAAGAAAAAGGGGAAAAAGACATGCATATTGTAAAAAAAGAAATAAAGGTACTCCTATTTGCAGATGACATAACTGTCCATGGAGAAAATCCCATGGAATCCATATAAAATTCTTAAAAGTAATCAGTAAAGCTCAACAGTGTCATAGGATACAAGTTTACCACCAAAACCAGTCACATTCCTATCTACTAATAAAGAATGTGCTGTTCACAAAGCAAAAGTAATAACACAATAACACTTACAATTACTCCGAAGAAAATTAAATACTTAAGCATGCTTGTAAAAATACCCATGCAAAGAATTACAAAATGATGATTAAAGAAATCAAAGAACACCAAAGTAATTGGACAGATACACCTTATTTATGGGATGGAAGACTCAACATCATAAAGATTTCAATTCTGCCTAAAATTGATTTACAGATTTAATACAATTCTTAACAAATACCAAGCAAAAATTTTCATGAGGATGCAGACAAGCTTATTCTCACGTTTATATGGAAAGGCTCAGGTCCTGGAATAACTAAAACATTTTTGAGAAGGAAAGATAAAGTAGAAAGAAGTACCCTACTTATTATTAAGGCTTACAATATAGCCACAGTTATCAAGGTAATATGATATTTGAGGGGAACAGACATGGTGAAATGGGACAGAATAGAAGACTCAGTAATACATCAAGGCAAATATGCTCAACTTGTCTTTGAGAAAGGCATAAAACACAAAGCCAACTCAACAAAGGAGTTTCCTCTCCTTCCCTTATGGGTCTAAGGCTCCTCTCTTCCACCAAGAGACAGTTAGGCAGGTTGATGGAACTGGAAAAAGATATTAAGTAGGAAGGGAATATAGTCTGCAGCAACTAGACTTCTGTCGGCAACAGAAAAAAAGAAAAGAAAAAAGAATAAAAACATAATAAAGAAAAAATAAAGAAAATATAAACCTCACAACTTGTACAAAAATTAACTCAAAAGAGTAACCTCTTCGACCTCAGCCACAGCAACTTCTTTCAAGATATTCTCCAAAGACAAAGGAAACAAAAGCAAAAATGAACTTTTGGGACTTCATCAAGATCAAAAGCTTCTGCACAGCAAAGGAAACAGTCAACAAAACAAAGACAGAATGGGAATAGATATTTGCAAATGACACTATAGACAAAGGGCTGATATCCAAGATCTATAAAGAACTCCTCAAACTCAACACACACAAAACAGATAATCATGTCAAAAAATGGGCTAAAGACCATGAACAGACACTTCTCCAAAGAAGACATACAAATGGCTAACAGACACATGAAAATATGTTCATCATCATTAGCCATCAGGGAAATTCAAATAAAAACCATAATGAGATACCACCTTACACCAGTTAGAATGGCCAAAATCAAGAAGACAAGAAACAGCAAGTGTTGGAGAGGTTGTGGTGAAAGGGGAACCCTCTTACACTGTTGGTGGGAATGCAAGTTGTTGCAGCCACTTTGGAAAACAGTGTGGAGATTCCTTAAGAAATTAAAAATAGAGCTTCCCTATGACACTGCAATTGCACTACTGGGTATTTGCCCCAAGATGCTGACGTAGTGAAAAGAAGGCCATCTGTACCCCAATGTTCATAGCAGCAATGGCCACGGTCGCCAAACTGTGGAAAGAACCAAGATGCCTTCAACATATGAATGGATAAAGAAGATATGGTCCATATATACAACAGAGTATTATGTCTCCATCAGAAAGGATTAATACCCAACTTTTGTATCAACATGGATGGGACTGGAAGAGATTATGTTGAGTGAAATCAGCCAAGCAGAGAGAATCAATTATCATATGGTTTCACTTACTTATGGAGCATAAGGAATAGCACAGAGGACATTGGGAGATGGAGAGGAGAAGTGAGTTGAGGGAAATCAGGGGGGAGACAAACCATGAGAGATTATGGACTCTGAGAAATGAACTGAGGGTCTTGGAGGGGTGGGGGGTTGGGGGTTGGGTGAGACTGGTGGTGGGTATTATGGAGGGCATGTATTGCATGGAGCACTGGGTGTGGTGCATGAACAATGAATTCTGGAACACTGAAAAGAAATAAGATAAAATAAGATATAAAAAAGATTATAGACAATGTAAAATCAAACAGTATAAACCTTTTTATAAATAAGCATAAGAGGAAGGTCTTAGTTTATAGTGCCAATTAAAAAATTCTTAGACTTAACACCAAGTGCACAATGCATCAAAAAAGAAAATTGAGATACTGGACTTCATTAAAATGAAACACTTTTACTTTATGAACTACCCCTTCACCATTCCTTGCCCTGTGCATCTATTCCATCTGGCTGTGGCTGAGTTAGATCTGTTTGTAATAAACTGGCAATGCAGTAAGTAAAATGTTTGAGTTCTGTGAGCACTCTGGCAAATTAAAGTAACCCAAGGAAGGGGGTTATTGGAACTCAGAATCGATTGCTGATGGTTGGAAGCAGTAACCCAGGCTTCTGAAAGTCTGTATTGCCAGTGGGGGGAGTGATCTTGAAAGACTGAGCCTCACTTTGTGGGATCTAACTCTATCTCTCGGTAGACAATGTCAGAATTCAGTTAAATTGTAAAACAACCAGTTGGTTTTGCAGTTTCCTGGTGGTGAGCAAAAGTCCCCTCCCACACACATCGTGATTGGGTCTCAGGACCCCCATTAAAGATGAACAGACAGTTCACCAATGCATATATATGAATGGCAAAGAAGGGCATGAAAACCATCCAACAGCATCAGCCCTTGAAGAAATGCAAATTAAAGCTGAAATGAGAAAGAGCTACACATTGGTACAGGCAACAGCTTGGAAGAATCTCTGGGAAATCATTTTGAATGAAAAAGTTAATCCCAGCAGGTTATATTTGGTATGTTTTTATTTGTAATAACAAAACTGTAGAAATGTAAGCCAGATTAATAGTTTCCAGGGGTTGGGGAAGGGGACTGAAGGGCGTGGGTGTCGTTATAAAAGAGCAAAATAGGGGATCCTCATGGCATTGTGCTTTCAATAACTGTAATGTGGTGGAGGAGATGCAAACACACATGCTAATGAAATCATATAGACCTTACACACACACACACACACACACACACGAGTAAAACTGGGGAAATGTGACTAAGAAGGGAATTGTATCAATGTCAATATCCTGGTTGTGCTATTATGCTATAATTTTGCAAAATGCTATGCTTGGGGAAAACTGAGGAAAGGATACAGAGGATTTCTGTATTACTTTTACTACTGCATAGGAATCTACAAGTATCTCAATGTTTAAAAGTCATTTATTGGGTTTATTTTCCACCTTTGAAGTTATGGCAAGCAGCAGTTTCACCAAAAGTCTGCTACTAGGTTACAAGTTTTCTTTTCCTTCCAGTCTGTGATTTCTGTATCCTTAATGCCTCCTCACCAGCCCCTAAGATAATACTACATTGTGTGTGTGTTGTTGTTGCTGTCGTAGTCTTGGTAGCATATCATTGGTCATTGAAACTCAGTTTCTGCTATTCTAGATGGACCCTGAAGATCCAGCAGTCACTATCTCGAACATTACTGGTTGCCGAGGAAAATCAAACGATGGCTCCTCAAATTTGCTCCATGGTGGTGTGTATCACTTAGGGTTGAGTTTTAAGTAAAATGGTGACATCTCACTCCAAGGAGGCAGATAATTCTCCTGCTATTCTGTGTTTGCAACAAGAACTGGAAATGTTTGATAAAGATCCTATTCACTACCACAAGTGAAATAATTTGGAATTGTATGTTTGTTTCAAGATTTTGACAACCATGGGCACGTGGGTGGCTCGGTGGGTTAAGCCTCTGCCTTCGGCTCAGGTCATGGTCTCAGGGTCCTGGGATCAAGCCCCGCACCGGGGCTAAGCAGAGAGCCTGCTTCCCCTTCCCTCTCTGCCTGCCTCTCTGCCTACTTGTGACCTCTGTCAAATAAATAAATAAAATCTTTAAAAAAAAATTTTTTTGACAACCAGACCAGAGTGTCTTCTTTAACTTACTAGATCAGAACTTATGCCAGGACAAGCTATTTTGATTGAACATTATGATGTGAGAAAGAGAGAAGTGTCGTAGGTAGTGAAGAAATGGAGAGTCCAGATTAGGACCCTATTTGAGAACAATGAACTCTGATCCACAAAGAAGGAGAGTTAGGAGAGAAATAGAGGCAAGAAACTTTTGGTAGTATATGTAAGTGATGGATCTGATGGCAGAATGGAAAGTTGGTGATGGTTTGGATCCTGTTGAAAACATATAATACTGGGATTGTTTCTCTCTCCCTCCTCCCCCATCTATTTATTTGTTTACACACATATATATTTATTTACGTTTGTTAGGTAAACTTCCAGCCCATGATTTAGCAATTCTCAGCTACTTTCAAGTCTTCAAATATACTCTGTGTTTCTCCTCCATCCTTTGCTGTTCTGTTTCATATGCCGGGGTGTGCTGACATGGTGAGTTCTCCTGTCTGTCACTCTCACAGACTGCGTGCTCTTAGTGAGTAGAGATGGTGTCAGACACTTCCTCCCCCTTGTAGAGTGGGATATTCTGAAAGTGCGGAGTCATTAGTTGAAGAATGTTGAAGCAAAGGGCTCATCTCACTAGTAATGGAAGGATAAGAAGCTAAGCTATGCCCTACATTTCCTGTGGATTTCTTGGTGTCTGTATCTATCAGCATCTTTATTCAGCCTTCTATGTCCCCATTTGTCATTCCTTCCATAGCTTTGTCATTAAATATATTCATTAAACATACAAACAGGACAGTTAGAGAACACCATACATAGAAGAAAGATAATATTTCTTGTTCGGATGCATCCAAGTTAAGACAGAAATAGGAAATCACTTTTATGTGACAGATTTATAGTGTAATATTCCCTTTTTCTAAAAAATATTTCCGTGCAGAACAACTTCTTGTCTGTAGATGGAATCCTACTGTTCTATTTTCTATGGAAATAAAATTAATGGCTTATAAAAATCTCAATAAGTGGACAGCAAATGGTGGGGAATGCATGGAGGAATTCTCTTAGGATGAATATGAGTAAACATGATGGGATAGGGCTTGTGGCTTCGACTGGGGATGGTTGGTCTGGGCTCAGGCTTGGTCTGTCACCTGGAACAGCAGGGTGCAGACACAGTGTGAAAAAAAGGGACAAGTTAAGACTGGCATCATCCCAGGAACCAGGCTGAAGCTACAAGAAGCAAATATCGCATAAGGCAAACATCTGAAAGTACGTTATTGTGTCATAATGGACAGCAGCTGATGAGACAAAACTGCTCAGAATTTAGCCTGAGGGACCCCACCCACAGGAGCCAGTTCCAGGGCCTTGGGCATTTCTGTGCAGGGAATGGTGTATGCCAACTTTAAAGGAACAGGGCAAAGCTGAAGAGAAATCAGTTCAGGTTGTATTTTTAAAAATTAGAAATTAAAATAATAATGAGCTCCTACTCAGAGTACAATTGTGTTAGACACGGAGATACCAAAAGGTAAAGCACCTTGAGTTTGCAGAATGAAATGAAATGGGGAGTCCAATTTGGTCGTGTATCAAAAAAGAAAAAATTCTGCCAATGCTCTCTGCAAGGGCAGACTAGGGACATAGAAGATGCACATCCCATGAACTTGGTAAGGCAAAAAGAGTACAGTGGAGGGATTTGTTACAGGAAGGCAATGCCACAGAAATCAAGCTTCAGGTAAACAAAACTTCCCCCATGCTTTCCACAGATAGCCTTCTCTCAGGCAGAAAAAGAAAAAGAGAAGGCTGCTTTGATCATATATGGAAGCCACTCAGAAGTTACCTCAACTGGGAACTGACAAACATTTTTTGAGCCACCTTCTCAAATAACCCCAGTATAAAAATATGTTATATACAAAGGTTATTTTCAGTCAGATTTATAAGGGAAAAAAGTTATAGCCTGTATAGATAGTGCATTAGGGTATACTTATATTAAGTCATCTAAAATAGGATAAAATTTAATGTTGTGATAAAATGCTCATGATTTTGTAATAAAAAAATAGGATCTATCTTATAGATATACAATGTTCACTACTATAAAAAATAACAAAATAAAATTCAAACAACAAAAATTTGCAAATAAAAAATTCCAATGTCAGGGGCGCCTGGGTGGCTCAGTGGGTTAAAGCCTCTGCCTTTGGCTCAGGTCATGATTTCAGGGTCCTGGGATCGAGCCCCACATCGGGCTCTCTGCTCGGCAGGGAGCCTGCTTCTTCCCTCTCTCTCTGCCTGCCTCTCTGCCTACTTGTGATCTCTCTCTATCAAATAAATAAATACAATATTAAAAAAAATTCCAATGTCAATGCAATGAACACTGTCCAATAAGATTTTTCGTGATGGAAATTCTGTGCTGTTCAATACAGTAGCCATTGACAACAGAGAGTTCCTGAGTAGCAAAATGAAGCTAATAGGATTAATTCAAATGCAATTTTATGTATAATTTAATTTTGGGGTTTTATTTAATATGGGCAGTGGCTACAGTACTGGACAGTGCAAATATATTTTTAATAATGCATGATCCCCCCCCCCACCAATTATGTGGAGGTGGAACTTGATAAGATATATTGACTTGTGTGTGAATTGGGGACAAATGAATGATAGAGCCAATGTTATTGATCTACAATGAAAAGTAAATGAAAAATGCATGAGATAGTGGTCACTTAAGCGATGCTTAACAAATAGAAATTATTTTATAAATAGAAATAGTTACACTTCTGAAGTTATGGATATTATTATTCCATAAAGGTAAAACACCATGTCCCCTAAGGCAGATGCATGCAAACTCATGAAAGCCTTTGGGAAATGGCCTGTCTTTTTATCATTGTAATTTTAGGATTTGATTATCTCCACTTTAAGACAGTCCTGGAGAGGGGCACCTGGGTTCCTCAGTTGGTTAAGCGTCCAACTCTTGATTTCAGCTTGGGTTGTGATTTTGGGGTCTGAGATTGAGTCCTGAATTGGTCTCCATGCTCAGCATGGAGTCTGCTTGAGGTTCCCTTCCTCCCTCCACCTCTGCCCCTCCCCCAGCTTATACTCACCTTCTCTCTTTCCCTATAAATACATACATACATACATAAAATCTTTTTTTTTAATGCCGTCTGTAGGATATATGGAGGAATCAGACATGTTTAGCCAAATGTATTGAATAACCCTTCTTAGTTTAGAGATGCAGAGAGTATGATATGAAGCCACATGACTTGTCTCACTAGACTTGAGGGCATTGTTTTTGTAGGTGAGGAAAGGAGACAAAAGTTGAAGGAAGGAGCAACACATGAAGTGAGAAGAAATAAGAAATAGCTCCAACTCTTTGAGGGAGTCCTAATTCTCTCCCCCAAGTTCCACTCAAATGCTCACCTAAGCATGCTTTAATTCTATCTGGCTTCTCTGAAGTTGGTGTAGCTGTCTCTGAGGTCCAGGTATTCCTGATCCTCAACCCAAATTCCATCTCAGGGAGTACTATAGGACTATTAAGGAAGAAGAAGGGAGGGGGGTGCAAACGCTTGACCTAACAAAGGAGTGGGACAGACAAATGGCTATGTCTTCTGCAGTCTTAGTCTGATGTTTTATTAATGTGATGGCTGCATTTTAATTAACAGAATCCTTTATTGTGCATGTGCCCTGGGGCTGTTTAAGAAAAGGGCATGGTTTTAAAAGTCTACAGAGTAGATAAATAAGCAAATATTGCCTGAGACAACATTTCCCTACATGTACCAGAAATAGGTATTAACTACTGGATTGGGATTTTACAGACACAATCCAAGCAATTGAGATTGCTTCAAGGACAAAAATGATCCAACTGGAACACATTTAAGAGGGAAATATGGAAGCAGTGAGGGGACTCAATTAACCTGCAATGAGTGAAATATATGGAAGTTTCAAAAAATTTGAGATTACTTTTCAGTTTGGGTTCTCCCAGAAGCAAACTCTGAGACAAGAATCTGAGGGGAAGTAGTTTACTTGTGAATTTATGTCAAGAATTACCAGTAGTTGAATGGGAAACTGAGATAAGGAAAGAAAAAATGGCCAATGAAATTTACAAAATTATCTAGTAGCCACCATGGGCAACTGAAGCAAATTCCCCCTGGGAAATGATGACAGAGATTATGGAACAAACCTCAGAGTTTTCCCAATGCAAGGATAAAGACATTGGTAGATGATTCCACTATGCCCCATGTGCCCATAGATGAAGGCTGCATCTCCAGTAGGTACTAATCCTCTGGCACTTAGAGCTTGCCCTTCATGTAAACCCAGCATGATCCCCAGAGAAAGACAGAGACAGCAAGTGCCTTTTGTTATGTGAAGGTTGATGATCAGATGACTCAGCTAGACCAGCAGCATCTGCTTCTGTTACAACAGAGCTGCTTTTGGGGAAAAGTAAACACTTCACATTTTTGTCACTGATCACTTCTGATTGTAAAAAGTGAACCCACTCTGGAATTCAAGAAATCTGAATTTGAATCTTTGGTCTGCACTCTTCAGTAGGTGACCTTAGATCTTCTGTAATAACCTTGTACATCCTTTTCCTGATTGGTCTACAGGGATAATGTAAAACATGTAGTAGTAGACTAATGTTGCAAATTTTATGAAATCTTGTGTGGAAAACCAGCCAATGCCTTACATGAGTACACCAAATATACAGAGGAGAACATAACACCTAATAAATAAATGGATGATATTACACTTATTGAATTATTGAAAATGAATTAATGCTAATTCATTTTCCACATTCACTAAAAGGGACAAGGTTCATAAATGACAAAAATCTGGTAAGTGCAATGCCCTGAGTTTCTAGATAAGCTTTCTTCTGTTCTCTTCACATGGGATTGTAATATTGCAGGAATGCATAGTCATGGAAAATATCATTCCATTATTTAATAATTACCTTAAAGCTATTAAATAGTCACTAACCTCCTTTGATTTACTCCAGATTTATTTACTGAAAGTACCTACCCACCCTTACTTAAGATTTGAGGAGGGGAATTCTCCAGCTCAGAAAAATGTAATAGACCACCTAAAGATGAGGAGCCTTCACTGAGACTGCTCAGATCGTGCAAGTGTTCAGAGATTTGCAAAAGGAGAACACTAAGTTTCTTTCCTCAACTTCCTGTTTCACTGCAGGATTAATTATTGAAAAGAAGGAAATGTACTATTGATCTTGTCAGTAAATGTGTTCAGTTAAAACCAATTTTACAACATGTAGAAATGAATGAGATCCTCCATAAATAATGTCTGTCTTGAAAGATGTGCTTGTCATTATACTCACTCATTCATAGATTTATCACTCACTAAATATCCTCATCCACAGTAATTCAGAACTTCTTAAGCAGGCACTGTTCTAGGCTGGGGGACAAGGCAAAACTCATAGTTCCCTCCCTCAAAGAGCACTTTGCTATGAGAACAACAGTCAAGTAAAAGGAAGATTACTCTTTTGCTCCCTTGGGATAACTGAGATTACTACTCAGGGCTGTGGGTAAAGGTCATAGAGACAGCTGCACTGAGAGATACTAAGACCACTGGGCACTGAAAAGTCATCTTCTACCAGCTGGGATACCTGAAGAAGGAAGAGTCCTTTTCAAAGTGCTAAATTCAGTGGGATGAGACACAAAGCAAAAGATGGCATTGTGCTCTGAAAACTAAGGGATTTATCGCCTCCACTAAGCAACAAGCTTCCTGAGGACAGGCACTATTAGCTGTTCTTTTGCATGCCATCCCTGCACTAGAATGCACCTGGAAAGAGCAGACACTCCCAGAGCAAGGGTGCAGTTTGTGAAGCCCCAGGAAGGAGGGAGGCATTGCTGGGGATCCAAACAGGTACCAGAGGGCTCAGAGTCTAATCTCTATGCAAAGGGAGATTCATTAGAATGGTAGATGATGGAAAAATATGAAACATTTAGAAGTTTGTCCTCTTCTGATAGGAATGACACTGAAAGTGTAGATTGTTCCGGGCAGCATAAGCATTTTAACAATGTTTATTTTCCCAAACCATGAACATAGAATGAAACCAGAAAAGGTCCTGAATTGTCAAGGAAATGTTGGAAAAAAAAAAAAAAAGCTGAGGGCATCACATTATCTGGTTTCATGCTACATTACAATGCTGTGATCACCAAGATGGCATGTTATTGGCACAAAAACAGACTCATAGATCAATGGAACAGAAGAGTCTCCAGAAAGGGACCCTCAACTCTATGGTCAACTAATCTTAGACAAAGCAGGAAAAAATATACAGTGGAAAAAAGACAGTCTCTTCAATAAATGGTGCCGGGAAAACTGGACAGCTATATACAGAAGAATGAAATTCAACCATTCCCTTACACTGTACACAAAGATAAACTCTAAATGGATGAAAGTCTTCAATGTGAGACAGGAATCCATCAAAATCCTAGAGGAGAACATAGGCAGTAATGTCTTCAACATCGACCACAGCAACTTCTTTCATGACACATCTCCAAAGGCAAGGGAAACAAAAGCAAAATTAGCTTTTGGAACTTCATCAAGATCAAAAACTTCTGCACAGCAAAAGAAACATCAACAAAAGTAAGAGGCAACCTACAGAATGAGAGAAGATATTTGCAAATTACATTACAGATAAAGGACTGGTATCCAAGAGTTATTAAGAACTGAAACTCAACACCCAAAAAACAAATAATCAAGTCAAAATTGACAGAGGACATGAATAGACACTTCTCCAAAGAAGATATACAAATGGCTAACAGACACATGAAAAAATGTTCAACATCATTAGCCATCAGAGAAAGTCAAATCAAAACCATACTGAGATGCCACCTTATACCATTTAAAATGGCAAATATTAATAAGGCAGGAAATAACAAATGTTGGAGAAGATGTGGAGAAAGGGTAACCCTCTTACACTTTTGGTGGGAATGCAAGTTGTTACAACCACTTTTGAAAACAGTATGGAGGTTCCTCCAAAAGTTAAAAAATAGAGCTACTCTACAACTCAGCAATTGTACCACTGGCTATTTATCCTAAAGATACAGATGTAGTGAAAAGAAGGGGCACGTGCACCCCAATGTTCACAGCAGCAATGTCTACAATAGTGAAACTGGAAGGAGCAGAGATGCCCTTAACAGATGAAGGAATAAAGAAGATATGGTTCATATACACAATAGAATAATACTCAACTATCAGAAAGAATGAATACCCACCATTTGCACGGACATGGATGGATCTGGAGGGGATTATGCTGAGTGAAATAAGTCAAGCAGAGAATGACAATTATCATATGGTTTCACTCATGTGTGGAACATAAAGAATAGCACAGAGGACATTAGGGGGAAGAAAGGAAAAAATGAAGGAGGGGAATCAGAGTTGGGGGACAGACCATGAGAGACTATGGACCCTGGGAAACAAACTGAGGATTTCAGAGGGGAGGGTTGTCACGGGATGGGTGATCCTGGTGATGGATATTAAGGAGGGCACATATTGCATGGAGCACTGGGTGTTTTACACAAACAATGAATCATGGAAAACTACATCAAAAACTAATGATGTACTGTATGGTGACTAACATCATCACCATCATCATCATCAAAAAAGTTTGTCTTGCTTTAAACAAATAACAGAGAATCCTCAAAAAATAATTATTATTAGGTTGTAAATATGAAAGAATTTACCTTCCGAGAAGAGGAAAGCCATTTCTAGTTTTATGAAAGGAAGAAAATTCTAAGTTTATCTAGAGGTTGAGACTAGTTTTCTTATGGAAATGGATCTGAGTCCTTCTCTAGATTGGAGTGGTGGAAAGATGGTGCAGATTAGAGCCAGAGAAGTTTCAGGCTCTTATTCTTCTCTGCAAAGCAGGCTCACATGTGCTGTGTCATAAAGAGACACAGAGTCCATACGAGCATACTGTGGTCATAAGACCAAACAGCAAGCCTGTAGCTCTAACTCAGCCATATAATTGCCTGCTGAAGAGTGCCTTCTGGATTCACTCCACTCCTTCACAGACAGCCAACTCTGAAACTCCATAATCCACCATTCTTCTTCCTCCCAGCCCAGAACTGCTGGGCAAGCACAGGGACCACACAGTAAACACAAGAGTGAGATTCAGGACACAAATACCCAGGACCAGGCTCTTCTCCACTTCCATGCAATTTATACTTCATCCAAAAACTTATGAAAGTTATTTTAAAGAAAAATAATGTCTTTTCTTGTGGATGGTGGAATTTTGTGAGGTTTTGTTTTTTTTTTTCAATCCTAAGACTCATGGGTAGTTCAAAAGGAAGGATGATAAAATGAAACTTAAGTGGGTCATTGCCTGGAGTCAGTCACTTCTCCAGAATATAGATCTGGTATTTTGTGGAATTAAAAAAAACTGAGAAAGTCAGCATGCCTAGGACCTTCAGTTACCAGGGTGCTGGGGTGGAAAGGAAGAATCAATGAAAGTGGTGAAAGAAAGAAAAAAGAAAGAAAAAAAGAAGAAAGAAAGAAAGAAAGAAAGAAAGAAAGAAAGAAGAAAGAAAGAAAGAAAGAAAGAAAGAAAGAAAGAAAGAAAGAGAAAGGAAAGGAAAGGAAAAAAAAGAAAGCAGAGGAAGGAAGGAAGGAAAGAAGGAAGGACGGAAGGGAGGAAGAAAAAATGAAACAGCTTAAATAAGTGGAGTGAGAATTTCCCAGGTTCTGATTA
This sequence comes from Lontra canadensis, assembly GCF_010015895.1. Taxonomy (NCBI): domain Eukaryota; kingdom Metazoa; phylum Chordata; class Mammalia; order Carnivora; family Mustelidae; genus Lontra; species Lontra canadensis. The sequence continues at coordinate 4,234,692 of NW_022631043.1, forward strand.
CTCCACCTCCGAAAGATAACTGTCAAGTCCAGCCCTGCTGTCCCTTATTTTGACTAGGCATGGATATTTCAGGACAAGAAGCCAAATGCACAAACATGGTTCTGGAGGTTCAAAGAGAATATATTCTCATAAAAACCATGATGCAGTTCAAAACAAGCTCCTCACAAGGTGGATGTGACGACAGAAGAACTGAATTTCTGGAGTAAGATCTCAGATGTCTGCCAGCTTAGATATTTAGAATCATAAGTACATTTTGCATTTTTTAGTTCATTTTGCAAAACACTTTTCACATCTATAGCCAATAACTTTGAACATGGGTTCAAACAGCACAGGTCCACTTATAGGCAATTCTTTTTTTTATAAATACAGTATAATACTGAAAATGTATTTTTTCTTATGATTTTCTTAAAAGCATTTTCTTTTTCCTACCTTATTTTACTGTGAGAATACAGTATATAATATATATGTATGTTTATTAATACAAATCTATGTTAATCAGCTATTTCAGTTTCTGTTCAATAGTAGGCTCTTAGTACCTAAATCTTTGAGAAGTCAAAGTTTATATATGGACTTTCAACTGCATGGGGGGTGGATACCCCTAATCCCCTGCATTGTTCAAGGTAAACTGTCGAGTCTTATTTGATCTTCAGAGGAACCTATGAAGCCAGTATTATGATCACTATTTCACAGATGGAAAATAGGGTTCTCCATAGCATTTTGTAAATATAGAATGGAAAATCCATTTTTTTGTCACTGACTACTCACCAACCTAAGCACTAAGGATCCTTAACATAAGGTCTCCAGCGTAACCTCCCAATAACTTTGAGGGACAGCTATTTTATCCTCATTAACAGAGGATAGAAATAGACTAAGATTAGAAAAAATGACATCTCCACTCTGTCTTTCAATGAAGTATCTGTACATCACTATTACTGGGCTTGTAATATTCTACTACTGGGTTTCTATGACATTTCCTCTGTAATGCTCAAAGTACTTTTAAGCCAACTCCTCTTTTTTTTTGTTTAACCAACACCTAAACACATTAGTTTCCCACCTGTTGCATAATATAATGAACACAAAATGTGATTATTACAACCAGTGAGCTATTTAAATAAACAATTCTTAAGCTGAGGCACTATGTTTTTTTCAAGTTTCCAGAATGATCCTGATGTACATGCAGGATTAGAAATACTAACCATGGGCATAGAAAGTATTCAGCAGCATAAACTTAGTCGTAAACTTGATTTTAGTCTATCTATAAAATTGGTAAAATGATACCTTTGTGATAGGAAAATTGGAAGGATTAAATGCAATTGTAGAAATAAAATTGCTTAGTATATTGTTTAGCACATAGCAAATAATGGAAAAGTAGTAGTATCATGATCATTCACAGTATTCTTGTGATCACTCTAAGTGATAATTATTTGAAGATTGAATAGATAAATTATTTGCTAGGATGTTATATCTGTGACAGATTTGGGGTTATATCAAAATTATATCACTTTAGGGGCGCCTGGGTGGCTCAGTCACTAAGTGTCTGCTTTCGGCTCAGGTCATGATCCCATGGTGCTGGGATCAAGCCCTGCATTGGAATCCCTGCTCGGCAGGAAGCCTTCTTTTCCCTCTCCCACTCCCCCATTTGTATTCCCTCTCTCACTGTCTCTCTCTCTCTCTCTCTGTCATATAAATAAATAAAATCTTTTTAAAAAATCTATCAATTTTTTTGAGTATTAGTTCCACCAAGAATGTACCAACAAATAAGTGATTCTCAAACTTATCCATCCTTGGTTCCTTTACTTGTTCTCAGACTGATTAAGGAATTCAATGTCAATGGCAGACAAGACTGGCTCTAGGACAAAGACATCCCCAGCACCAGGTCTCTGTAGTCAGGCAGCCCCATCAGCCCAATCCCCACTCTGCACCCCTTCAGAATTGAGAAGGCAATGCCATTATGGTGTGCCAGTACATGCAGCCCAAATTCCTGCTTGAATTTGAAAGTGTTAAAGGGTACTCTGTAGAATGAATCTGAAGGGGGAAAGGTATAACAGAAAAAAAACCTGGTTTACTATGGATAAATTTCAGTCTTCAATAAGGTTAGAAATGAAAGGTTAATTTCTGACCTTCAATGAGGTAAAAATGAATGTAGAGAGATACACATGGCTTCCCTGTCTGAGAATGTTTGGAACTGTCAGCCATCAGGCACTGATCTTTGAACTTTGATTCTTTCCCTAGCTGTAAATTGGGGATAATAATATAATTCCTCCTGGCCTTGTGAAAATCTAGTAGGAAAGCATTATCTTTGTGCAAATACGAGGGTCGTCACTAAAGTTCTTAGACCCTGTTTCGCAGAGGATCTATCTTTTAAAATCACAAAATGAGCAGAGTGAAACTAAGGAAGTCCTTTACAGACCAGCTAGGCTAATGCGGTAATTTCAACTTAAGGAAAAGTTGTATGACCTTGGCCAAGGTCATACAGTGCCTTCTGCCTCCCAGTCTTCTTGCTAATTTATCAGTCGCACTGCCTCTCCTACAAATGTGACACGGTCTGAGGGATTTCCTTCAAAACCTCTCACTTTCATTTTTGACTAGAGAAACAAGGCACATTTTCCAAGAGTGACTCTTTGCATAAAGTCATTCTTAATGTGATTCCATTTAAGTGGCCACTAAGTTTGATCATACTCTTTTACCCAAAAAGAACATTTCAGGCACCTAGATAATTATAAACCAGTCACAGTTCCACAAAGCCATGATTAACTTATTCAAATATATAACAAGTGATTATATTATAAGAGCAATTCAGCTAATTACATTGCATTAAAAAATTAGAAATAAATTAATTCTAAAAGCAAAGTATATACTCAAGTTTTCTATGTAACAGATTGGGCATAAATATTTAATGCATATGAAATGTTTGATGGGGAGTGTTTGGCAAACATTCACTTGGGAAGGAAATCAACAAATTATGTGATAATTGCTTTTGTGAAGCTCGGTTCAAGAAGTAGAGGAAACTAGAAATGAAGCTTGGGAGTTTTAGGATAGAGCATATATTTTCAGACACACATGCCTTAAAAATTCTATTCACTTTTCTGAAATTTTAATATGTGTTTCTATATATTTTTGTTCACATACTGTCTTTTCTACTTTATATTGAAAAAGAAAAAGGGGTATTAGGTGAAACACTGTAATCTGGGAAAGAAAATGTGGGTTCCACCATGCCCTTCTAACATTTCCTGAGTGTGACTTTTAATAAGCACTTTAGTTCTCTGAATATCAATTTCTTTTGTTGTAAATTTAATTGATTCATTACAGACTTATTTATTTTATTCTATTTAGTTTTTAAAAGATTTTATTTCTTTATTTGAGACAGAAAGAGAATGAGAGAGAGCATGAGAGGAGAGAGGTCAGAGGAAGAAGCAGATTCCCTGCCAAGCGGGGAGCCTGATGTAGGACCTGATCCCAGGACTCCAGGACCATGACCTGAGCCAAAGGCAGCTGCCTAACCAACTGAGCCACCTAGACTTATTTATTTTAAAGTAATGTTTTAGAGCACCTGCTATATAAGGCAGACCTTGTGATAGGTGCCAGAGTATAGAACATGACATACACATTTCCTGTTTATGTACATGTAGTTTCTGTTCAAGTAAAGAAGCTATATCTTTGAGAAAAACATTTGCAAGTTATAAATGTATTAAAGTTGGAATGAGTGCAAAAAGTGAGAAGTGACATGCTGTAAAATCATGTGCCAAGACACCTCATTCCATCTGGAGAGGTCAGGGAAGATGTACAGAAGTTGAATCCTGAAGGAAAGAAAAATAGTTAATACACATAAATTAGAAGAAGATGAAGGGTTAGGGGATGTGGTTTCCTAGACAGGAAAAAGAAACATTATTGATCTTCTTTTCTCTCAATGAGCTCTTATGATGCTAAAATTAAACTAGATAGTCACAATAGTCAGAAAACTCTGACTCATTATACCCATTGGTCCCAGAGTGCTCTCTACATAGATGAGGCCTTTCTGCTTCATAGGACTTTCTACCATACGACTGGCAGATTAAAATCTATGAAGGACAGCCATGTGCAGAAGAATGAACTTAGACCACTTTCTTATATCATACACAAAAATAAATTCAAAATGAATTAAATACCTAAATGGAAGCAGGAAGCCATCAAAATCCTAGAGGAGAGCACACTCAATGACCTTTATGAAATCAGCCTTAGTAACTTCTTATTAGACACATCCCTTGAGACAAGAGGAGCAAGAGCAAAAATGAATATTGGGACTTCATCAATGTAAAAAGCTTCTGCACAATGAGGGAGACAATCAACAAAACTAAAAAAAAAAAACAAAAAACAAAAAACCTACAGAATGGGAGAAGATATTTGCAAATGAAATATCATATAAAGGATGAGTATCCAAAATCTATAAAGAACTTATCAAACTCAACACCCAAAAAACAAATCCAGTTAGAAAAGGGCAGAAGACATGGATACATATTTTTCCAAAGAAGATACCCTGATGGACAGGAGACACATGAAAAGATGTTCAACATCACTCATCATCAGGGAAATGCAATTCAGAACTCCAATGAGACACTACCTCACCTGCTGGAATGGCTAAAATGAACAATGCAGGAAATAATAGATGTTGGTGAGGATGCAGAGAAAGGGGGAACCCTCTTATGCTGTTGGTGGGAATGCAAACTGGTGCAGCCACTCTGGAAAAGGGTATGGAGGTTCCTCAAGAAGTAAAAAATAGAAATAACCTACAGTCTAGCAAGTACACTACTTGGTGTACCCAAAAGATACAAAAATACTGATTTTTTTGTTTTTTTAAGTAAGCTCCACACCCAGCCTGGAGTCTAGTGTGGGGCCTAAACCCATGACCCTGAGATCAAGACCGAAGCTGAGACCAAGAGTCAGATGCTTAACTGACTGAGCCACCCAGATACCCCCAAAAATATTGATATGAAGGGGTAGATGCACCCTGATGTTTTTAGCAGCATTATTAACAATAGCCAAACTATGGATTGAGCCCAAATGTGTACTGACTAATAAATGGATAAAGAAGAAGTGATGTAGATAGATGATAGATAGATATATGATAGATAGGAGTAATATATATATGCATGCATATATATGTATATATATATATGAATATTACTCAACCATAAAAAAGAATGAAATCTTGCCATTTGCCATTTGCAACAACATGGATAGAGGTAGAGAGATTTGTGCTAAGCAAAATAAGTCAGTCAGGGAAAGACAAGTATCATATGATTTCATTCATTTGTGGAATTTAAGAAACAAACAGATGAAGATGGGGGTGTGGGAAAAGAGACAAACCATAAAACATACTCTTAACCATAGAGAAAAAACTGAGGGTTGCTGGAGGGGGTGGAGGGTGTGTGGATAGGCTAGATGGGTGAAGGGTATTAAGGAGGGCACTTGCTGTGATGAATATTATATGTGAGTGATGAATCATGAAATTCTACACCTGAAACTAATATTACACTATATAGTAACTAACTGGAATATAAATAAAAACTTGAAAACCAAACAAATGCCTATGAAGGTATATTTGGCCCACATCTGTTATTTGGTTTAGCATGGCTGGTGGAATAAGTCATGCTGCGTCCAGCACAACTGAGACTCTGAGATCTCAAAGACACTGACACCTCAGCTTTTGTTGACCTATTTAATCTTTCCCAATTCTACCTCCAGAATTTTGGGAACAATTTCACTTAAAACATTGCCTTACATAGCCTCAGTTATTTCTTACTGTTTCAGAGGCTAGAAGGAAGGGATGAAAGGAAACCTAGCAATGAGCTGCCATCATCTTTGCATTTTTTCAAGGGATCTACACCACACTATATGCAAGGGGGTTCACGTCCAGCTGGTATAGATAGAGTGATCACCAGTCTCTCCACTGGCCTTTTACTGTCCCAATCCTACTTACTTTGCTGACTATTTTTTCATAGTTCCCATTATCTTATTCTTACATCAACCAGTCCAGACCATGAGCTTTATTTCAGTGCTCAACCATAGCATGTTAAGTTCTACTCTTCATGATTGGTCTTTTTGGTAGGACTGACTCTCTGAAGATTCTTTCATCTGAGGGGTTGGCCTTCCTCTAAACTCCCCACCTTTGGGAACCTAGGGCCACTTGAAGCCATTGGTTTTACACTTAGAAGATGAGAGAAGAATTAGAAAATGGTACCACTTCATATTCAATTCTTAACTGCCCTTCATATGTTTCGGCTCCACTAAAATTGCTCATTTCTGTGGCTGTAAGTAGCACCTCTTTCCTCTAAATTACCATAGTACTGTATCTATATGTCTTTGAAGTCACTTCTCCCAAGTAAAATAAATTGGTAGGTATATGTTTAAAGGCCAGTACTAGACTATCAGCTCCTTGAGAACATGATTCATTTCTGGTCATCTTTAAATGCACTATGACACAAAGTACCTGGTTACTACCAAGAACAAGAACAGGAAGGAAAATATGAGATAGAGAGAGGGAGAATAATAAGGAAATCAAAGAGTATGAAATGACACCTTTATTTATTTTACAGATTTATTTATTTGAAAGAGAGGGGGAGGAGGGGCAGTAGGAGAGGGAGAGAAAGAATCTACAAGCAGACTCCCCATAAGCACAGAACCCAACGTGGGTCTTGATCTCACAATCCATGAGATCATGACCTGAGCTAAAACCAAGTGTCAGACCCTTAACTGACCAAGCACCCCAAGGAATAACAGCTTTAAAGAAAGGAAGAAAAATGTAAATATTAAGAGGCAACCAACAAATGTCAGGAACTAAGCTATTATTTCCCATAATATATATTAGCATACATTTATTTTGTAACCAAATATAACACATTTATCTGAAAATGATGAAAGATGAGTATAATGAGAATCTTCATTAGAAATCAGGAGTGATAGTTATAATCTTGTAAATCTTCAACACTTAATTCATCTGTTTACTTTTATTATATGATTAAGAAAATTCAAATCACAGAGATTAGTATTTGCCAATGAGAAGCATTTTATTAAACCTCAGGAGAGCATGAAAGTTACATATTATTTACTGATTTTCTATCCACGTAGGTTCTTGGGAATGCTAACTTATTTAAGGTCACCCAGCTAATACATAGCGAAGGAGTAATTCTCCCTGCATGATATGTTCAGAAGATGGCAATAAAGAGACAATGCCAATCAAGCAAGTGTGTGAATGATGGATTTGTGCAAGACTAGGCCACGGGGTAAAGTCTCTAGCTATCACACAGAGCAAGGACACTGCTGCATCTAGGATTACTCTCCTGATCTTTACTTAATTAATATATCATTTTTAACCAACTGGCATAATGTCAGTCATATTATCAATAGTATCTCATTTACCAAAAGATCGTCATTTTAATAGTCACAAAACCACCCAACTCATGGATGTGCAATCTTTTCCATCAACGAATTTTCATATAATCTGTACATGATGAGAGATTTTTTTTTCAAATAATTCAAGCAGTATGCATCTCTTTGCTAACATAGTAATACATTTTTTTGTCAAGATGAAAACAGCCGTACTTATCACAAAGTCCATAGAATGCATTTCATTCATTCATTCCTTCGTATTTTTAAATTTCTCTGCTTTCTTTTTCATTCATTCTCTCTGCCAACATTTATTGGCACGTATTGTTGAGAAAATATAATATGTTAAAAATATGTTTTAAACCACAGTTATAAAAAGATGAATAAAAGAGAAAGATAAAAATATGAGCTAAACAAATTTTAAAAAGCAATTCCTATCATAAGTAGATGCTTTTGTTGACAAAAATGGAATGTGTACTGTTTAAGCAATAAGGAGTTCAATTTGCGTTTCAGAAAGGAAAGCATTGGGAGCTCTTATTTCTCTTCTACAGAGATTCTCTCTAGAGAATTCTTCAATTTTCAGAATGGTTTGGTAATTCTTTGGACAATGACATTTTGTTCTGGTCTGTAAGTTTATCTACTCCCAAAGATTTTGAAGTGAAAGTAGACTTATGGTAGTCTTATTTTCTTCCCCTAGATAGAATCTCTCCATATCATGTCATTTTATAACATAGATAACTCTTTACTTGAAATTTTCCAAATGCAACTAAAGGTATATGTGAAGTGGGGTGACCAACTTCCCTGGTTTGGTTGGGATTCTTAGCATGTGAGATGTGGTCTTTTAAAACTAGGATGGTCATGGGAAAATCCTGTCACCATAAACTGTGGAGCACAGTTTCATTCATCAAGCCACCCAGAGTTCCACACAGGCCAAGTTTTTTGAGTAGCTGAAATTTCCCGCTTCAAGGAGCAAAACATGGCTTTACAACTTTAAATATTTTAAGTAAAAATCTTATATACTTCCATTCCTTCTTGAAAATAAGACAACTGAACATTGCTTTTTCACTTTGCAAACTGAACAATAAAAAAGAAGTGGTCCTACAGTCCCTTTATTTAAATCAGGAATTGCCCCCACATTTACAATCTGAGGTTCTCCACTTTTAAGCTACAATTATTTGTGATAATTTTGCTATCCAATTGCCTAGGTACCTAGTATCCTCCTGTCTCTCCCTGTAACCTGTGAGCTCCATTGAAGGAGGATCTTTGTCTCAGTCCCCTTCCTATTTTTCCCTATGAGCCAGCCCTCACCATCTCAGAAGAGAGAAGACCCACCTTTCAGAGCACAGCTCTGGAACAAGGCACAATGCCATTTATGGTGAGGTGACTTGCCCCTGCTCAGCATCACCCAGCTGAACATTTCTCTTTTGGAATCCAGCAGTGGTTGACTATTAAATAATAATTTAATGTTAAGCATCTTATAACAAGCATTTTGTATTTTACTTTCCATAGCACTCGCTATCATTTTTGGTAATTATTTATTTAATTTCTAGGTCCTTGACTGGACTTTTAGGTGTATAAGGAAGGGCAGGGTGTTCCAACTCCAGCTCTATTCCCAGTGCTCTATCAACAGGCTTTTCTTAGTGTCTGATACATACAATTGTTAAATTAGTGAACTATTACTTTCGATAGCAAGCACTTATTGAGTATCAGTATCATCTGACCATATGTTAAGCATTTTACATACATTCCTTCCTGTCATATGATCTTAATCTTTATCATGACTAAGTATTAACTGTTAATAATAATATCAGGTGATATTATTAAATGAGTACTGAGATAACATTTTGTTCTGTTGTTTCCTGATATCAATGTCTGTTTTCTACAAATACAGGTCATTGTTGTGGGGATGGAGTAGGGCACAAGGATACAATTTCTAAATTTACTCTTGCAGGATTCTTGGCAAGTCTCAGTCCTCCCTGGTTATTTACTGGAAAATCAATTCCTTGGCATGTGGGACTCTCTGTAAGGCTACTCACAACATAAGAGCTGGCTGCCCCAGAGCAAAGATTCAGAGAGAGGTTGAGAGACTGTACCCAAGAAAGAAACCCACAGCTTACCAGTAACCTCATCTCTGCTGCTGGGGCTGGGCTGGGTTTATCAGAAGGGAGCCAATAATTTCAGGCCACAATCAAGGAGAGAGGAGTAAAGAGGGCAAACGTCAAGAAGAGGGATCATTAGAGTGATATTAGAGGCCACCTGCCACAACACAAAAATAATGGATTTTATTCTAAGTATGTGAAAGCAGAAATCAACTGGGACTTGGGAGAGATGCAGCATAGGCGAGGACAAATGAATCTATTTGTATTACAAATGAATCACATAACCACACTGAAGGGGTAGGGACAGAAAGGGGATAACCTGAGTAATACTCAAAAATATTTTTTTCACTGGAAACTATATGAATAAAGAATGAAATAACTTTGCATGTATACAGTACTCCAGTTGATAAATTCGTTTCTCACAGGAGTACAGATTATTGACTCTAGAACTATATTACATGCATACAAATAAGGGACGAACACATAAGTAAACAAATTATAAATAATCGATCCAGGTTTCCTGCTGTCAGATTAAGAAGTTACAAATAAACAAGGGAGAAGGTAGAATGAACCCTGTGGTGTTGAATTAGAGTGAGAAAGATCAGGACAAACTTATGTTTATTCTGATGTATAGATAGTCACATACATACATACACCCACAGAGAACTAATTACAGTTGTGTGTGTGTGTTGGTGTGGACATACATAAGGAAGCACACATCTATGTATTTCCTGGCTCTTTCCTAGCTTATACTACCATAACCAAATGATCCAGGTTAATACAAACAGCGTAAGTCATGTTGATGTCATGCACCTAACGTACCCTCAGGAATGAAGTGATGAGATAAATATCTCTCTTCTCTGCTATTCCTCCCCAAAACCATACCCCCAGATGAACTTTGCAAAAACAACAGAAAAAAAAGTTAGGGACATCTTACAAAATGCCTGGACAATTACTCTGTGGAACTGTCAAAGTCATGAAGGCAAGGAAGGACGAGGACCTGTGACAAACTGGAGGGATAAAGGAGTCATGATGACATCATTCACTGTGGGCTCCAGAAACAGAAAAAGGACATTAGTAGGATGAACTACCCCCTAGGAGGTCTGTTCTTTAGGTAATAGTATTGCACTATGATTACTTTCTTAATTTTGATAGTCTATGGTGGGATATATGGTAATGAGTATATGGAAATTATCTATACTATTTTTTCAACTATTTTATAATCAGAAAATGATTTCAATATAAAAAGTTAAAATCCAGGAAAGTAAAGCAACCTTCCCAGGTAAGATGGCTTTCTTGAGCCATTTTATCTCTGCAGCCATTTGAAGTTGAGGTCAGGCTGAGAATTTGGTGCAGACAGTGCTGGGTGATTCTGTTGGAGCTTCTGACAGCTGTGCAGCACTACTGAAACAGACCGGACACTATAGGAGTCAATTTTTTTTTAAAGATTTTATTTATTTATTTATTTTAGGGGACAGGGGAGAAGGAGAGAGAGAATTCCAATCAGACTCCGTGTTGAGCACTGAGCCCAACGTAGGCCTTGATCTCACAACCCTGAAATCATGATCCAAGCTGAAACCAAGAGTCAGACAACACTTAACTGACTGAGCCACCCAGGTATCCCTAGAGGAGACTATAATGCAAGTCTAAGTCTTCCTATAGGGCATCTGCATAATTCTTTAGTAATGTCAAAACCTGGGAGACTGAACCAGACAGGCAGAGATCCTAGAAGAGGAAAGAGCCTGCAGTGAACAAAACTAATCTCCCTCTCAAGACATTTACAAGATTTTGAAACTGTGGCAAAGTTAAAGACCTAGGTTAAAACCTCCACGAGGTAAGGTCTTCAGGGTTCAAGATGCAAAACTCTTCCACATCCTTAATAAAAGATTTGAGGGGGATATCACCTGAGGACCACAAATGAACAAATGAGAAGTCTCATTAAAAATGCAAAACCAGTCCAGCCCATCCCAACACATAATGATGTGGTGGTGATAAGCTTCTCATCCTACAAATTTAACAAAAAAGAGGAAAACTCTAAATGGGAAACAGATCATCTAGGTCCTCTGTTGGTACTTTTATACCCGGTCTGAGATGTAATAAAAATATAAGGAAAACTTATCACCTGTGTGAGGAGGCAGAAGAGAAATACAAACAACAGAAGCAAATTCCCAGATAATCCAGGTATTGAAGTTATCAGTCAGGACTTTAAAATTCCTGGAATGATGTGAAATAAAGTAGAGGAATGAAGGGCAGATAGATGAAAAAGTGGCTATTTCAATAAACTAAAAGCCATTTAAGAAATCAAATCAGGGCACCTGGGTGGCTCATTCGGTTAGGCACCTGACCCTTGGTTTGGGCTCAGCTCATGATCTCAGTGTCCTAGGATTACACCTAATGAACGGCTCTGTGTTCATCAGAGTCTGGTTGAAGATTCCCTATCCCTTTGCCTCTCCAGTTCCTTCTCTGTCTCTCTCTCTCTCTCTCTCAAATAAATAAATAAATCTTTTAAAAAATAAAATAATATTCCACACTAGAAGATTATGCAATATCTGAAGTTAAGAATTTAGTGAATGGGTTTATCAACAGACAAGCCACAGTAGAAGTCAGGTTTAATGAACTTGAAGCTTAATCAGGAGAAAATCTGGAATTGAAACAAGAAGAGAAAAACAAAGCAAAATAAAACTGAAATAATAAAGCTTAGTGACAGAACCAGGCAGGGCACAGATGACCTAATATATTGACCCTCCAGAAAGAGAGAACTAGATACACAGATGGGAGCCATATTTGAGGAGATAATTGCTACCATTTTCTAAAAGTGATGAAAGCAATCAACTCACAGATTCAAGAGGTCTAGTGCACATTCACAAAACCTAAATTAGATGGCTTGTTTTCTTGCCTCAGGTCATTGATGTTATAGGACAGAATGTCTGTTGGACCTACCCTGGCATATACTAATGTACAACCTGAAAGTTAAAGGAGTTAATCCCTTGGGGCTAGCTTTAGCCATTGGAAGACCTAGTATAAGATAAATAGTATAATATGTATCTCATCTCAATTAGCTTAAATGGAGAAGAAAAATAAATTGTGAATTCAAATATATAATTAAGGGTTGAAAGAAATAAATCATAACAAGTAAGTATAGGAGCTCTGTTCCTTGTATCAAGATCACCTCCAGTTAGATGAGAGGGATATGGATATATATAGTTTTTGCATTGACTTTTGAAGAACAGCTACAATTTGTTAAAGGACAATTTGAGGATGTGATATTGAGATGACTTAGTTATCCCAAGCAAAATAACTGAGTGAACTCTATTAGCCTTCTCTTCATAATTGTAATCAACTTCCTTCTGCCTTCTTGGTAATTGTGGGAGGTGCAAAGATAATGATGAATATGTCAGTTTCAGTCACCAATTAATTTACAGCTTAGTGGGGAATATGAGAATCATTTATTAGTTTCCAAAAATAAATACAAACATGCTAATGCCTTTAGTTCACATAGCAGCTCCAATTTCTAAGAGTCTGTGAGTTTACAAAGGTTCAGTGATAACCTCCTTTGCCTAAGATCATGCAGACAACATTTGGAAGAGGTGAAATAGTTCAAATTCAAGTCAACTTTCTCCATACATTATGTATTTTTAATATATTCTACACACACAGAACCATAAAGTGAGGTGGAAAAGGAAGACATCAAGAGAAATGGAGAGATGAAGTACTACAGGCTTTCAGAAGGAAAGTCTTACTAGAATGAAATATTCAGGTAACCGGGAATTCTTTATAAATGGGTACACTATTCAGGACCATCTGCCATATTCATGTATAAAATATGATGTGGGCATTACTTCACAAAAAATCATACATTTTCTACCTCCTTGAAACTTTTGGATAAAGACTTGAACTTTACAAATTAAATAGGAAGCACTGCATTGATTGCCTCAAGCGTTTGCAGATTTTTGTTCATGTGTTAAAAGACCATGAATTCCCCCTAAGGAAGGAAACTACAAATTCTTTTGAATGGAGAGAAAGACTTAACATCCAAGTAACTAGGGGGAAAACTATCAATAACTAGGGCTTGTCAGTTTTTAATAAGCCTGAGTTATGATTAAGTTATAATTATGATATAAAATATCATGTAAAGCAGTAAGGAACAAATGTGAGATGTGCTTATTGAATCAGACAGTATAAATGATAAGTACTAGTGATAAAAGAACACTCATTTCATATTCTAGTAAAATATGGTCATCATCCTGTCATTGATTATTCAAAATATTAGAATGAAATTCTTAAATATCCAGCTCTCATAAGAAGGGTAGAATCCAACCCTGAGTTCAAGTTTCCCTGCACTAAACAGCAGTGCACCGTGCTGATGGGTGGCCTCATCCCTTTTGTTCCAGTTCCCTCAGCTATGAACTGAGGAAAATGGTTCCTGACAAACCTGGATTTTACATGGGTTAATAATCACATACGGGGAGTAACTGATATATTTTATCGATACTGCTCTGTAGTGGAGGGATGGGTAAGATATAGATCTGCCTTTGATCGGTGCCCCTTGGGAGATCAGTCTCAATGTTCCTCACCCTCTTCTGGTCCACACCCAGGATGAAAAAAAAATCTGACCCATACGTGATAGGTTTGTTGTGAGAAGTAAAGGAAATTACTTCAGGGAAAAATGTTCATCACAATGTCATGGACTCAGAAGCATTGGCTGTGGTTGAAGCAATGATTTTATTTTTGCTATTACTGTCATCCTCACATCTCCCAGCCCATGTGGGTGGGTGGGAGAGCAGACAGGGGTTGGGAACTCCCACCTGACCAAGAACAACATTAATGCAACCACCTAGACACAGTCATCTATTGGATTCCTCTGGGACCTAGATGTGAAACAAGTGTAAATAAATTTCCTAGTAACCAAAAGGCAATGAAATCTGTTATCAGTTAAGAAAGCTCTTTGGGCCTTTGAATTATTATGTGAACCTAACTCTCCTGACATGAGCTGGTTGTTACAGGCTTTCCTCTTAATTCTTGCTATTTGTGTGAACTTTTATTTCAATTTTCATTAACTCACTTTTTCTTTCATTTATTTGCTCTTTCATGAAAAATAAATTATTGTGGATCAGCTACCAGCTTGGGCACTTCAGAAGTTGAAAATAAGTAAGATAGTGTCTCTTCTGGCAAAGATGGAGGAGGAGACAGAAATTTGGGTACATTTTTATTGTAATAGAACATGCAGATTCCCACGACAAAGACTAGAGTGATGAGACAAAAGCCACAATTCTCAGTGCTAATTGCTGAGCTCCAGAGTCAGACTTCATGGGGACATGACACTGGAATAGGATATGGAGGGAAAGAATTTTTTTTTTCTTCAAATCTTAATAAACTCTTTATTGAAAGTGTAAGAATGAAATAAGACATTTTTAAAGGAAAGGAAAGGGGTAAATATATGACAGGTAAAGGTTAGTATTTATTGAGCATCTTTCCTTACCAGTCTTTTAGGCACTAAAAAACAGAGCAGTAAACATATTATTTCTGCTTTTGGTGCGTTTACATTCTGTGCAAAAGCATAATGAAGTAACACGTTAGCATGAAGAATAGACTGACCGTGACTTTGGACTGGATTCGGGGTCCAAAGATAATCTGAATGGGAGAGGAGCTAGGAAGCAGGTGTAAAACTCAGATAGTGATACAGCCTCACTGGAATAAAACTGAAATAAGTCATCAGTGGGGTTTCTGTCCCCTGAACGCAGTGCTGCTCTTAATTCGATAGTGCTTTCTCAGACTCCTTCAGTCGCTCATCACATGAAGCATCTTTCCACCTGAATTGGGATCTGCTCAGGGAAAGAGGGTACAAAGTGCACATTTCACTATCCCCAGGCTGAGTGACCAGCATAGAACAGGCGATCAAAATGGTTGCTAAGAAAGTGCTGAATACATGTTCAACAATTATCTACATATGTATCTATGCATCTACCACCTATATCAAACTAATAGTAATCATAATGTTAAAAATAATATGAACTAAGTTTGAATAAAAATCATCAACTGCCTAAAGATAATTCTAAGATGCATAAGACTATTACTTTAATAATCACAAAATAGTGCAAGTGTAATAAATTTATAATATATTATATGTATATATCTATATAAATTGCACTAAATATATAAATACAGAAAGAAACCGTATTTATGAATTTGAAAACTCACTATTATAAAGATATCTATTTTCCCAAGTTAATCTATACACTAAATAGATCCCAATCAATATCCTGGCCAATTTATTTGTATGTGTACATGTTCATGCGTATCTGTTTATGCCTGTAGAAAATGACAAACTCATTCTAAATTTTATGTGGATCCATTTACGGGTTCTCTACTCTGTTCCACTGATCTATGTGTCTGTTTTTGTGCCAGAATCATACTGTCTTGATGATGACAGTTTTGTCATACAACCTAAAGTCCAGAATTATGATGCCTCCAGCTTTGCTTTTCCTTTTCAACATTATTTTAGCTATTTGGGATATTTTCTGGTTCTATGCAAATTTTAGAATTGTTTATCCCAGCTCTGTGAAAAAATGCTGGTGGGATTTGATAGGGATTGTACTGAATGTGTAGATTGTTTTGGGTAGCATAGACATTTTAACAATATTTGTTCTTCCAATCCATGAGCATGGAATGTTTTCCCATTTTTTTGTGTCTGCCTCAATTTCTTTCATAAGTGTTCCACAGAGAAAAGAATAGCCAAGATGAACTTGGAGAAAACAATGCTGGGATACTCACAGAATGAGACATCATTATTTGTCATAAAGGAAGAACAATTAAGATGGGGCAGTGTTGGTAAAGAATACATAAGGACATATCTGTGAAATAAAATGAAAGTTCAGAAACAGACCCACACATATATGGTCAATTGATTTTAAGCAGAGGTGAACCTTGAGTACTCAAGGAGAACATTGAGTAAAAACTGTGACTTTTTATTAAAGGGAGCTGGGTCAGTGCAGGACGGATTGGACCTGTAGGTGAGAGGTGAAGGAAGGAAACTGGACAGTATCTTCATAGTTGTGGAGTAGGAAGACTTTTGTTTTGTTGTTGTTTCAATAAATTGGTCACAAAAGGTACTAACAAAAAAAAAGGAAAAATAATAAATTAAGCTTTGTTAAAATTAAGAGCTAAAATACAGCTTGAAATTGGAAGAGGAATGGGAGGGAGAGATATTTGTGTGCCCTGCACACTGTGGGATTCCAACATGCTCCCTAGCAGCCAAGCAAGAGTATGCCAGAAGATCAGAATGAACAGGGTTTGACAAATGTCTGTTGTATTCATCAATGTTTACACATCTAACACTTATACATACAAAATATAAAATCACAGAATATTTAGGAGAATAGCATAGACATATAAGTGATGGGGATGTCATCATCTTGGATTCTGGAGCCTACATAGTCACTGAGTTTAAATATTTAGTTTCTGGAAAAAAAAAATTACTAGCCATATGACCTTGGAAAAGCCAGGTAACTTTTTTGGTGTTTAACATTCTCAATGAAGAAGAGAAAAGCACTAATAGCATATATGTCATCGGCAAGTGATACCCGTAGTGTGTTTTCAGCACAGAGTACACCCTAACTGGGAATCATCCTCACAAGACATGCTTTACCATACTGCATCATGCATCAGGGGATGCACTCTTTATATATTCATTATATATCATCAGGAGGTTTTCTTTTCTTTGGTAAAGGACTTAACAATAGCAGGTGTATATAATAATATTAATTTAAAACCCTCTCCTTCTGCCTATAGATGTGCAGATATAGGTAAATTATCTTTGTTTTTCTATGAATAACCAAGACTTTATGTGGTAGACTGTATTAAAGTCTGTATTATATACTTATTGTATAAGCAGATTGTGTAACTCATGATTATCTGACATTCTTTGGCAGTAAGAAGAAGAAATCTCGTTTATTGAGCACCTGCTGTGTCTCATGCATTTTACATGTATTTTCTCATTTGATCTTTCCAACAATTACTGAAGGAGATACTATTTTCCCCATTTAACCAAGAAGAAAAATGAGGATGAACACAATTTTGTAATTTAGTCCACACTACAGAGCCAGTGAGTGGTAGAACTAGCATTCCCACTCAGATTTATGTGCATTTTTTTCAGAGCACTGGACAGTCTTCTGGCCTGTAAGAACTTTGCTTATTTATAGATGTCATCAGACCTACATACTAGTGGACTTTATAGCAGGTAAAAGGGTCATCAATGCCATCAATGCTGAAAATACTCTAGGCAATTAGATAAAGATGGAAACATTTGTAGTGATGAGTGTCAATAAAGTGTCCTGTTTGAGTTATTTTTGAACATGACACTGTTTATAAATAATTATACATATTTGTGCTATATACATCTAGCCTTTCATTCTAGTCTCTTTATGGGACCAAATCTACCCTATACTTTATATACTACTCTGTGTCTTGAGTAGCTATTTCCACATTGTCATCACTAATTAGAGATGTTGAATTAAAAATTGAAACAAGTATACAAAAAGAATAAAAGTTTTCAAAATAACCCAGAGTCCAAGCAAAAATTTCTATATAGCCATCATCTCTCAATTTCTAAAGTCTGTGTTTTAACCTATTTATCTGCTTAGTTTTGAAATCAGGCAGTTCTAAAAATGTACCCCGGACTTGCTTTGAGCAGGTATAGTGAGACACACAGAGATTAAAATGATTTCCATCCAGGAAGAAGTTTCTATTGTACTTATGATCCCCTAGTACAGAAGGTATGCCACGCCATGCAGGGCTGCTCAGGGAGGCACCAAAAGCAAGAACAGGCAGGGGACACTTTTCCAGGGAAAGGTGTGGATGAAACCAGCTAAGCAAACTTATGATTGAATAGCTTGAATAATTTTGGAGGGCCGTTCCCCAGCTGGCAGTACCTGGCTCTGTAGTGATTAAAGCAATGACCAGAGTTCTGGAATTTGGTAGTTAGATAAAATGAGAACGTAGGAGTTTTGGACTACGGATGGGTTAGTTTACATATGAAAAGCGTTTTAGTCTTTGGGGGCTATTATAACAAAATACAATGGAATGGGTAGTTTATACACATTAGAAATGTATTTCTTTATTTCTCACAGCTCTGGGGTCTGGCAAGTCCAAGATGAAGGCACTTGAAGATTTGGTGTCTGGTGTCTGGTGTCTGGTGTCTGGTGTCTGGTGAGGGCTTGTTTCCTAGTTTACAGATAGCTGTCTTTTATTTCCTGAGCTAGTGGAAGGGGCCAGGGAGATTTCTGGGGCCTCTTTTACAAGGGTGCTAATTCCATTCATGAGGAATCTGCCATCAATCTAATCAGCATCCACATGCACTGTCTCCATTCCCCTGGGAGATTGGTTTCTACACGAATTTGGGGGAAATACAAACATTCAGTCTATAATAAAATGCATTCTTGCACCCAAGTTGTTTGTTATCTCAAGGAATTAGCCCTGGAAGGGGAAGTTTTCAGGTCTACAAAGCTCCAAATGCCAAAGCATCAAGATTACAGAAAATAAAATATTTTTAACATAAGGCCTTCTATATTTGTTTAGTGTTTACTCAAAGAAAGTTTGGTAAAATCCTAGCAGGTGAGTCTCTGTAAGATCCTATCTGTGCTAGGCATCAGGAAATGTCAGGAAAGGGCTGCCTGGGTGGTTCAGTCATTGTGTCTCCTTTCAGCTCAGACCATGATCCCAGTGTTCTGGGATAGAGCCCCAGATGGGGTTCTCTGCTCAGCAGGGAGTCGGGTTCTCTGCTCAGCAGGGAGTCTGCTTCTCCCTCTCCCCCTTTCTCCCACTCACGCTTGCTCTCCCTCTCTCTCTCCCTCTACAAAATAAATAAAATCTTGAAAGAAAAGAAAAAGAAAGAAAAGAAGGAAGGAAGGAAGGAAGGAAGGAAGGAAGGAAGAAGGAAGGGAGGAAGGGAGGAAGGAAGGAAGAAGGAAAGAAAAGAAAGAGAGAGAGAGAGAGGAGGAAGGGAGGGAGGGAGGGAGGGAGGGAGGAGGAAGGAAGTAAGAAAGAAAGGCAGGTAGGTCATGAAAACACACAGAGGAATTAAACTGCAGTGTCAACCATGCTCTGGGTGGTCCTTGTTTTAGGTCATTCTTCCCTTTTTAAGAAATTTCCAGTCATTTACAGAAACCAGGATTATTTAGATCTGCAGTTAATGTCCTTTGCTTCATTCATTTGTCTTTCCTGATTGTTCCATGACCATATGTTTTTTGACATTTTTTAATTGTGACGGATGAAGGAACTTTAGATCCTACATTTGATTCCATGCTCTTATGGTGCTTTTCAAATTACAAAAAACATACATCCAATAACAATTTCTCCAGGGACTTTAACTTCCCTCATCTCTACCTAATAATGGGTATTCCTAAGGTTGGATGTCGTGTCTGAGGCTGTCTGTGGAACTCCAAGGAGAGAAGCAAGTCGAGCTCTCTGTGGATCTCTGCAGCCATCCCCTCTCTGCCTGACTGGACACTGAATGTATTGCATTTTTCAATGTTTGGGGGCACTATGCATTAGAGGAGAGACAGGAGTTCTATTAGATGTCATTTGAGCAGAGGGAACAAGGAATATCTAAACCCAACCTTGACCCAGTCACAATTTATTGCCAAGGAAAGTATATGACAAGGGGGCAATAGGCATTAAAAATTAAGGCAGCACTTCCTTGTTAGCCGAGCCTCTGAATAGAGCCACGATGAACTACACTATGTCAACGCCTTTGCAGCACATCTCTCAAGGCTACAGCCTAAAAGGCTGCATCAATGATGTGGCTCTCTCCTCCTCTTCCCCAAACATAAGAAGTTATATGTCCTTCACACTTGCCACCAACCCAGACTTCTTAGGTTTTCTTTCTCTCTCTGCTTTTCAGCATGAGAAGAGGAAGGAAGCGGATTTAGGGAAACGGCAGTGCAGGCTCTCTGAAGGGCCAGAGCATCTCATCACCATGCCCTTCTCGGTCCAAGATTTCTGAACCTACCTTTTTACAGTCACAGTTGGGTACTGAGAAGCACCCAATGGGATCACTTGGGTTCCTCACATATTCCCCTTTGCCCTGATCATGTAACAACAGCCCTACCTCCTCCCGGTAATAAGGTCAATTACTTCACCAGAAAGGTGACTGCTCTTCCTACCTGCTAGTTTCTAGATGTCAAAAGGCAAAAGTGCCAGGTAGCAGCATAGCTGATAATTCAGTGGGACTCCTCTGACTTGTCTCCTTTGAATGTGCCTGAGGACATCTAGCCCTGCAGAATGGGGGGCATTAGGTAGGATGTTTAGGGGGCACAACTCCTGCTTTCACCTCTTGTTTTCTGGATTCATATTCTTTCTCCTGGAAACACATACCCATGTGATGGTCTTTGATTTAGTGCATGTACTATGATCTGCAATGTGGCACTTCCCCTCACAGAGTAGTGCCTTTGGACTGGGGCTTTAGCCTTACCTTGAGCAGATCATCTCAAAGTTCTAGCAGGGCAGCAGGTTCTGCACGGCATGGTCTGGATACAACCTGTGAATGTTAGGGCCGTGGGCCATGGGCTCACTCCCACACCTCCTTAGTTGTAAAATGGTTCTTTACACGATGCTATGCTGTGTAGGATTCCATGCCTCGTTCTATTAAACCTCAATATTCTCTGTGCTCTTGCTTATTGTGATATTCACACCTTTTCGATTTTGACAGCTAATAAGCCCCCCAGGCTTTTCATGTTTTGTGTGCTATCATCCCCATTGATGTTAGTGGGCCAAATTTTGTTAACAGGCAGTTATAATACCAGCCCTGACCTACAGAGAAGAACCATCACTGATGGACCATCTTACTGCTGGTGTGGCACACTGCTGTCTAAAAATTCCTTGCAGCCTTGTATCTTACGCTGCCTTGGGATCTCAGCATGGAATACAATCATGCAGCAGGTCTCATGGCCACACACGGCATGTACTCTCTTCCTCTACCATCTGCTCCAGCAATTCTTGCATTTTGCTTGCCATGTGAGATTGCTTCCTCCATGATTCTAGCAGCTACCCTTCTTATACTGAGTTCACCCTACTTCCTGGGGTTCTCTCCAGAAAATTACACCTTATTTCAGGAGAACAAATCCTTCCCAATCCAATTTGTTCAGGGAGCAAATACTGTTGGGTCCTAGTTCATGTACATTCTCCCAATTCCTTCAGGCCCACGCTAGCAAGATCTTGCAGCCTCTATAAGGAACAGCACCTTTTCTCCTTGGTCAGGCTCAGAGCATCCCCAGCTAGGTTATGGGCAACTGAACAACGTTATAGACTCAGTGTTGAGGAGAAGAGGTGGAAAATGTGCAGTCGAGGCCTCCCTCCTCTGTTTACTATTGGAGGGGGAGATGAGCAGGGAAGACTCTTATTGGAGAGGGCTAGGTCCCAAGTACAGGCTCAGAAGAGTCAGAGGAATCCAGAGGGTCAAAACCTCAGGGATGCATCCACATAGTATCATTTGTTGAATTAAGGTCCTTTGTTTTCCCCATCAGGACCCTTCTCTTAGCATAACAAACCTATTTGATTAGTTAATCTTTGACATTCAGCCACTGTGCTTAAAAAGTCCTATTTCACTTTTTCTTCCTTGCCTTCTTCTTCCTTCCTACACACTAACTATAAGACTTCTTTTTTATGCACCCAAGAAGTTGATGACTTTTTTTTTTTTTTTTTGAGGTTGATGACTTTCATAACTGACTTTAATTTACCTATCTGTCATCATCAGGACATGGAGAGCATCTGTGGTGCTCAGCAATGGCTACCCAAGCCCATTACATTTCCAACCACTGTTTTCTCCATATGTGGTTGAATTGATAAAAGTAAACTGCCCCCTTGTCTAAGGTGCCATCTCTATTCACCCTCCTACCAGTAAGAGTGATGCAACCCCAAAACTGAATCTTATCACTTCCTTTCTCAAATTGCTTGCCATGCTGAGTTTGCAAGTTGAGTTCCCTGGAAGCTGGTGCAGAGACATAGTTTGGTGTGCAAAACATTAATTCAAGATCGTCTTCTGAACGAAAGGGGGAGGAAGCAGGATTGGACAGAGAAGGTCCAACTATGGTGCCAGTTGGCTTGACAGCGTTGGCTAGTCTCCAGGCACCTCTGGTGTGGGAACTTCTCACCAGAGACCAGGCATTATTTCTCTTAGTCACTGGGTTTGAAGTTCCCATGGAAAGATATGACCTCATGCCTTGAGACATAGCTTTCATCTTCCAAGTGAGAGCCTGAAGGAGCTGATAGCTGGAGGCTGCTAACTCTGTGCTTCATGTCTGTCCTTGAAGGAGGACCTGGGGAAATCCACATCTTGAAAATCCCACTTATAAAACTATACTGCAACTGCCCAAATCAGGGAACTAAAAGAGAGAACATTCTAACCTCTTAAATCACTCTATATTCAAATTTTACCACTAGTTCCATTAACTTCCTTTATAGCATTTTTTCCTAGTCCAAATTCCAACCTAGGATTGTATATTGTACTTAAATGTCATGTGCTGGGTTTTTATTCCCCTTTAGATCTGCAAGAGTTTCTCAGTTTTTCTTTGTCTTCTCTGATATTTGTATTTTTTCATGGATATAGGTCCATTGTTTCATACACTGACCCTTAATTTGGGTTTGATAGATACCTCCATAGGATTAAGATATGCACTTTTATAAGAAATATTACAGAAATTATTATGTGCCCCATTAAATCTTATATATTGTCTTATTTTTCAAAAACAAAACAAAACAAAACAAAACACATATACTCTTATTTTCCCTCAAAACAAAGCACAGAAGTATAATTTTCTTCATTGCACAGATAAAGAGACCAAAGTACAGAGATGTTAAATAATCTAACAGTCCATGCTGAAGCAGCAATAGAATCCAGTTTAACCATTTAAATCCTATCTTCTTTATAGTACTTCCCACTTCAGAAAACTATACCAAAGAGTTACCTTCAAACTTTCCTGTCTATCGGAAGCAGCCAGGGAGTTGACTAAAAATACGTATGTCCGACCTGTACTCCAAACTGCTCAAATTATAAACTTCAGACTCTAAAGAAAGGCACCTATATTTTTAGCAGGTACCACACCATCCTGATTCTGATACACCAAAAGTCTGAGCTCTACAAACACAGACAACTATCTCAGTGATGGACAAGGTACATTTTCTTTGGCTTTGGGTAGTGAGCCTTAACTCACACCATTATTGTCCTTGTGTTATCACATTTCTACAAGCCTGGCTTCTTCCATCTTCAGACTTAACTCTAACTGCCAGACTCAGTGTTTGAAGAAAGTAAAAGAGCACAAACTGTTTAAATCTTGGCCCTGGCAGGCTCCTTAACTCCTCTGAACCTGTTTCCCTCCCTTCCTTCCTTCCTTCCTTCTTACCTACCTACCTACCTTTTTAAAGATTTATTTATTTATTTTAGAAAGAGAAAGGGATGAGGGGCAGATGAAGAGAGAGAGAGAGAGACTCTCCAGCAGACTCCATGCTGAGCATAGAGCCCAGTGCGGGGACAGATCTCAGGACCCTGAGATCATGACCATAGCTGAAACCAAGAATCAGATGCTTTATCGACAGAGCCACCCAGGTGCCCGCGAACCTGTTTCTTTATTGAATGGCTGAGGTTAATGATACCTCTTCTGTGGAGTTTAGAATAGGTTACAGAGTGGCAATCATTAGGCAAATAATAAACACAAGCAAGTTTTATTCTTGTTTTACAATGTTTTCTCCAGGTTTTACATTTGACTCTGAGTGCAAAGAACCCGGTCTTACCCCTGCTTTCTGCCACCATCAGCCATGTTCACACTCAGCCCTCCACCCTGTTGAAGTTTCCCTGATACTGCACACACTCCAACTCTATTTCTGCCCAACTGCATCCCTATCAAGCCACATGTTTAAAACTACAGAGAATCAATTCATTTTTCTTTATGGGATTAATATTCTTTCTCTTAGAGAAGTGATTGATTTTCCCACCACCTGCTTCTGAATAAAAATATAAGAAATGCCTTGACATCTGTCTAAGTCCCAATAGGGCTGTTCTAAGAAAAGTATCATAGACTATGTAGCTTAATAAAAATTTATTTCTCACAGTTCTGGGAATTGGCAAAGATCAAGGCACCTACAAATTTGGTGTCTTATAGAAGGCTGTAATTTTGCACGTGGTAGAAGGAGCTAGAGAACCTTGTGGGATTGCTTTGTGTTTTTTTTGTTTTTGTTTTTGTTTCTTTTTTAAGATTTTATTTATGTATTTATTTATTTGAGAGAGAGAGTGCAGGGTGGAGCAGAGGGAGAAGAATAAAGCAGATGCTGTGTTGAGCTCAGAGCCCTCTGCAGGGCTTGATCTCACAACTGTGAGATTTTGATCCAAGCTGAAATCAAGAGTTAGATGCTTAACTGACTGAACCACCCAAGTGTCCCAGATCTCTTTTATAAGAGCACTGATTTTATTCATGGGAGCTCCATTCTCATGACCTAACCACTCCCCGAAGGGCCCACCTTCAAGTACCATCTCATGGGGGTTAGGTTTCAACATAGCTAACATAGTTAGCGAACATACAGTGTAATCCTGGTTTCAGGAGTAGAATTCAGTGATTCATCACTTACATACAACACCCCAGTGTTTATCGCAAGGGCCTTCTTAACGCCCATCACCCATTTAACCCATTCCTCCACCACCCTCCATCAACTTTCAGTTTGTTCTGTATCCTTAAGGGTCTCTTATCTCTTATCTCATCTCTCAGATGGATGTAGGGGAAGGGAATAGAAAAATATTTTGTATTTACATGTTCTTCTGCTTTCTAGTGATAAGAACTCAAATGTTTCTATTTCCTTCCATTTTTTTGATAGTTTGAGATATATAACCTTGAAAGGTCTTTAGAAACCTCTTTCTAATATTTCCTGTACATGGTTCTAGTGTAACTTATACCACCATTCTTTATTACTGGATGTGTAAGATTTATAGTAATTTTATGAATAAATTTTTATGCATTTGATTATTTTCCTCAACAGTTTTTTTTTTTCAATTCCCCCCTAAGTATTACCTTTAATGTGTTCCAGAGACCATTATGATGTGATTTATTTGTTTGTTTATTTATTTTTAAGATTGTATTTATTTATTTGTCAGAGAGAAAGTGAGAGCCTAAGACAGTTGAGAGACAGAGGGGGAGAAGCAGACTCCCCACTGAGCAGGGATCCCGACACGGGGCTCGATCCCAGGACCCCAGGATCAAGACCTGAGTAGAAGGCAGCAGTTTAACAGACTGAGCCACTCAGGCGCCCCTATGGTGTGATTTAAAAGCAGAAAGGAAAGACAGAGGAAGACAGGAAGCAAGCTTGGGAGGTTAAATCTGATCTTAGTGAGTTGTTTCCGGGGGAAGGCTAGGTTTTAGGACTGTTCCTCTACCAGCCCGAAGGGACAGCTTCAGGCAGGAATTGATCTGCAAATCTGGTTCTGGAGAGCAGTCTAGCTCAGAGGCAGCAGCACGAGAGGATTCAGCTTCCAGGAGTCAGAATAGAATCCGGAGGAGCACAGTGGACCCCATCAGAGCCTAAAGCCAGAGAAGATAAGAAAATCCCCAAGAGATCCCCTGGATTTGCCCCGGCCCTGGAAATGATGGCCAAGGAAGCACTTTCTCAAGACTGAGTTCATTCACTAAGAACCTCTTTAAGGGAGAGTTTATTCATACAGGAAATGGGATTAATACATGGGATGGTCTCTATGGTTTATTGGAAAGATTCAAATTTGGTAGACTTTTTAAATTTTTTTTTAAATTAATTAATTTATTTGAGAGAGAGGGAGCATTGGGGGAGGGGCATAGAGAGAGAATCTCCAACAGACTCCCTGCTGAGTGCAGAGCCTCATGTGAGGACTCGGTCTCACAATCCTGAGATCATGACCTGAGCCAAAATCAAGAGTCTGATGATTAACTGACTGAGCCACCCAGACACCCCAAAATTTGGTAAACATTTAAATCATCAGCATAGTCCTAGAACATGGTAAGCCTTCAGGAAATACCCATTTATTCCAGGTATAATGTTATTTATTTTTTTTACAACTAATGCTTTTTTCCACAATTCTTCTCATTTTGTAATTATATATTTATTTGTTACCTTTTTCCTTTTTTCTTTTTGTCTCTTGATCAGCCTTTAAGCCCCATTAGGGAAGGAGCATGTCTGTTTTATTCATTAATGTTTTCTTAGTAAATGTTTGTTAAATTGGTATTAAATGAAAATTGGGATTCTCTTACTCACCTCAATGATTTCAGTATAATTGGTTTAAACGCTAGAGCATTTCCCTGCGTCTGAGACTGAAGCTAGCACCTCTGAACACTCACATTTGTTCTCTACTCTGTAGGCTGCTTCTGTTTACCAAACTGCAAAGCTGAAATTCCTCAAAAACCCACTCAGGCCAATAAGGCTGCAAGATTGTTAACTTTTAGGAAGAGATTTCACAACAGCATCTTCAGACCCTCTATCTCTTGGCCCAAACACCTTTCTTTACTCTCCTTCTCCTCAGGGACAGAGAACTGTTTTCTTCTCTAAGCATAAAGTTTTGCTTGCCTTTCTGGAGTCTGTTTTGATGTCCTAGGGTCATAATTTGCATTTTATTTTATTTTTATTTTTTTAAATTTAATTTTATTTTTTCAGTGTTCCAAGATTCATTGTTTATGCACCACACCCAGTGCTCCATGCAATACGTGCCCTCCTTACTACCCATTTTAAATTCCCAAAGAGATTATTCTTTCTGCAAAATGAGCAGGAATGAGAAATGGGGAAGAAATGAACATGCAGGCCCCTTGCCTCGAGAGAATAGCAAGGGTGCCATGGAGTGACACACCAGTGAGTCTCTAAGGTAACAAGCACAGTGTTGATGGGGAAGGGCACAAGCGCAGAATAGACATTCAGGATATCTGAGGGCAAAGGGTGAAGCCAAGTACTTCCTAGATCCCTTGGCATAATCACTCAGCACTTCAGCTCCACGGGAAATAAAAGCCCATGGGAAAGGTCTTGATGGATATTTGTGAAATCAAAGCTATAGTCTTTCTACTTTCGAGCCAAAAGAAAGGACTTAAACACGATTAGCTTCTGGGGAATGATCCCTGGAGCAACAGCAGTGTGATTATTTGCATTTTCTCTTTGTCTTGGTAGTCATAAGTCTGGGAAATAAAATGTATATTTTGTTGAATTTGTAATTTTACTGTTCTTCTTTAAGCTTTGTGTGCAATAAAATATGTACTTGCAGCATGGCCATAGTACAATGGTCTGGAAATTTGCCACCACTTTGCCATTAATTAATGCTTTGGTCACTTAAGTTGGCTCAAGATAGATGCTCCATAATGTCAGGTGAACGAACAAGTACGAATGAAGGCGGCAGGTGCTGACTCATCAGAGCTCTATTCGTTATAATAATATTTGACCTATGACGTTGTAATCGATACAAAATCCTACGGGCACCGTATATAGATCTCATCTCTTCTTGAATTAATGTTATAAAACAGGGGCTAGAAAGTTTTATTTATGCATACCACTAATTCAAAGGCAAAACAAGTCCACTGAAGGGAGAAATGACAAAGCAACTTGTTATAGCTAGTTTTTAAAGAGACATTTGGAGTTTCCTACTCACTTGCTTTTTAAAAATAATATAATTTAACAGACACCTATTGATCATCTGCTGCAAGCTTGAAACTGCAGCAAGACAAATGGAAATAGCTAAAGCAGACACATTGATATCAGAAATTCAACTATGGTTTAATAAATAAATATATACATATTATATATATGCATAACATATACATATTATATATATCAATAATGCATGATATATGTAATGTGTATATGTGATATATGACATGTGTGTTACATATATGTACATATAATGTATGTGAATAAGGTATAATATATTATTATGTATTATATATAATGTATACATAACATATGTGTATAATATGTATATATTATTATATATTGCACATATAATATATAGAGTATGCATATTATGTTTGTACGGTATATATACATATATAAAATATGTATACATGTATATTATATAATAAACATATACATTACAAACACATATAATAGATGAAGGGATCAACGACTAGGTAAGAACATTCTTAAGTTTTTGATAATTCTTATTTATAGAAGGGAACACTTTCAAATTATTAACAAAATCTAACATAAATTTGTAATTTTCTGCAGGTTTCTCTGACTTACCTTATATTCCAGGAATTATGAGCTACCTGACCAGATCTAGACTTTATACCTCTATGCAGTCAATCCCACACTGCCATTTAACTCACCATAGTTACAGATCACTCTACTGGATTTATACAAATACAGATCCAGAATTCTATCTACTTTTCACATAGTTTCAAAACATTAGTGTACCTTT
Source organism: Lontra canadensis (assembly GCF_010015895.1). Taxonomy (NCBI): domain Eukaryota; kingdom Metazoa; phylum Chordata; class Mammalia; order Carnivora; family Mustelidae; genus Lontra; species Lontra canadensis. Next base: position 4,263,552 of record NW_022631043.1, read on the forward strand.
ATTTTTTCTTGCCATATTCTGAGCTCTTTTAAATGAGGAACAGGATCTTGTTTGGTCCACACCAACAAGCACTCATTAGATTGATGGACCAAAAGCACAGGCTGGTTAAAATTTGATGAGTGTTTGAGAGCATATATGTGACTTCACACTTATGCACTTCTCTGTAGATAATACTATACATGCATCTGCTTTATATAGCTAGTAAAAATTCAATATTTATTTTAAAATAACATTACAGAGACTAGTTTTATGTACTAGAAGAGCATTAAGATGTTGAATTTGGATATGAGGAGTCAAAACCTTCCACTTAATGATTCCATCCCACAAATCTTCCAGAAGAGATTTCACAAAGGACAAAATAATATCTGGGATCTGGGTAAGTGCCAATAGTTCTCACTATAAAGGGTCTCTGTCACTCCATGGGTTGTCCAGTTTGTTGGCATAGAATTTTTCATAATATTCTCTTATAATCCTTTGTATTTCATGGTATCAGTTTAGATTTTTCTTGTTTGTTGAGGTAGGCTTGTATTGTGAGAAACTTCTACCACAGAACTGTTCTTGCTGCATCCCAAAGATTTTGAACCATTGTGTTTTCATTTTCATTTGTCTCCATGTACTTTTCAATTTCCTCTTTGATTTCTTGGCTGACCCATTCATTGTTTAGTAGCATATCATTTAACCTCCATGTATTTATGTTCTTTCCCGATTTTTTTCTTGTAGTTAGTTTATGGTCAGAAAAGATGCATGACATAACTTTGATCATTTTGAATTTGTTGAGACTTGTTTTGTGGTCAGTACATGAATTATTCTGGAGAATGTCCCATATGACCTTGAAAATAATGTGTGTTCTGCTGTTTTAGGATGGAAAGTTCTGAATATATCTGTGAGATCCATCTGTTCTAGCGTGTCATTCAAAGTCACTGTTTCCTTGTGGACTTTCTGTTTGGATGATCTATCCATCAATGTAAGTGGGGTGCTAAAGTCCCTTACTACTACTGCATTATTATCCATTGCTTCCTTTATGTTTGTTATTAGCTGCTTTATGTATTTGACTGCTCCCATGTTAGGTGCATAAATATTTGGAATTGTTATATCTTCTTGTTGAATTGTTTCTTTTATGATTATATTGTGTCCTTCTTTTTCTCTTGTCACCGTCTTTGTTTTAAACTCTAGTTTGAGTTAATTGAGTCCAATAAGGATTGCTACTCCAGCTTTCTTTTCAAATCCATTTTACATGATAAGCGCTTTTCCATTCCTTCATTTTCAATCTGTATGTGTCTGTAGGTCAAATGAGTCTCCTGTATACAGCATATAGATAAAAAAGGTTTGCTTTTTTTTTTTATCAATTCCTTCATCCTATGTCTTTTGATTGAGCAGTTAGTCCATTTACAATCAAAATAATTATTGATAAGTATATACTTATTGCCATTTTGTTACTTTTTATGAGGTTTTTTAAGTTTGTTGTTTTTTGTTTTTTTTTCCCCCAGAGCAAGTGATTTAATTATTTAATTAGCGTAAGAGAAAAGCATTTACACAAAGATCCAGACACACACTCTGTCATCAAAAAATGTCTCTGAAATGGTAAAACACATATTAAAGAACTGGGGGAAAAGGACAATGTTGTATAAACTAGTATGAGTGCAAATTAATTCTTACATGTCCGTGATAAATGGAAACATAAAGTATGAAAATAATTTAATTATAAAAATCCACAAAATTGATGTTTGCTATAGAATACTTTATATATATATCTTGTGAAGTTACTGAAAGTTTAAATTTTCTATTGCTTCAAACTAAAGAGTAATCTGTTTGATCTTATTTTAATATTTATATAATTAAAATGCATCTATTTCCTTCATTACTTTTCAAATGCTCATTAAATGATTTTTTTAATTTTTTTTTATTTTTTCAGCGTAACAGTATTCATTATTTTTGCACCACACCCAGTGCTCCATGCAATCCATGCCCTCTCCAATACCCACCACCTGGATCCCCCAACCTCCCACCCCCTGCCCTTTCAAAACCCTCAAATTGTTTTTCAGAGTCCATAGTCTCTCATGGTTTACCTCCCCTTCCAATTTCCCTCAACTCCCTTCTCCTCTCCATCTCCCCTTGTCCTCCATGCTATTTGTTATGTTCCACAAATAAGTGAAACCATATGATAATTGACTCTCTCTGCTTGACTTATTTCACTCAGCATAATCTCTTCCAGTCCCATCCATGTTGATACAAAAGTTGGGTATTCATCCTTTCTGATGGAGGCATAATACTCCATAGTGTATATGGAGCACATCTTCCTTATCCATTCGTCTATTGAAGGGCATCTTGGTTCTTTCCAGTTTGGTGACCATGACCATTGCTGCTATAAACATTGGGGTAGAGATGGCCCTTCTTTTAACTACATCTGTATCTTTGGGCTAAATACCCAGTCAATGGCAGGGTCATAGGGAAGCTCTATTTTTAATTTTTTGAGGAATCTCCACAGTGTTCTCCAAAGTGACTGCACCAACTTGCATTCTATATATATAGATATATATATATCTGCACAACAGTGTAAGAGGGTTCCCCTTTCTCCACATCCTCTCCAACACATGTTGTTTCCTGTCTTGCTAATTTTGGCCATTCTAACTGGTGTAAGGTGGTATCCCTGCATATTCTCAGATCACAATGCTTTGAAACTGGAGCTCAATCACAAGGAAAAGTTCCAAAGGAGCTCAAACACCTGGAAGCTAATGGCCACCTTGCTTAAGAATGCTTGGATCAACCAGGAGATCAAAGAAAAACTGAAACAATTCATGAAAACCAATGAAGACACTTCGGTCTAAAACCTATGGGATACAGCAAAGGCTGTCCTAAGGGGGAAATACATAGCCATCCAAGCCTCCCTCAAAAAAATTGAAAAATCCAGAATACACCAGCTGTCTCTACACCTTAAAGAACTGGAGAATCAACAGCAAATCAAACCAACTCCACACATAAGAAGGGAAATAATCAAGATTAGAGCAGAGACCAATGAGGTAGAAACCAGAGATACGTAGAACGTATCAATGAAACTAGAAGCTGGTTTTTTGAAAGAATCAATAAGATTGATAAACCATTGGCCACACTAATCCAAAAGAAAAGAGAAAAATCCCAAATTAATAAAATTATGAATGAAAAGGGAGAGATCACAACTAACACCAAGGAAGTAGAAACAATCATCAGAAGTTATTATCAACAGTTATATACCAATAAGCTAAGCAACCTAGATGAAATGGATGCATTCCTGGAAAACTATAAACTCCCAAAATTGAACCAGGAAGAAATTGACAACCTGAATAGACCGATATCTAGTAATGAGATTGAAGCAGTGATCAAAAACCTCCCAAAAAACAAGAGTCCAGGACCTGATGGATTCCCTGGGGAATTCTATCAAACTTTCAAAGAAGAAATAACACCTATTCTCCTGAAGCTGTTTCAAAAAATTGAAGCAGAAGGACAACTTCCAGACTCTTTCTATGAAGCCAGCATTACCCTGATCCCCAAACCAGGCAAAGACCCTACCAAAAAGGAGAATTTCAGACCAATATCACTGATGAATATGGATGCTAAGATTCTAAACAAGATCCTAGCAAACAGAATCCAACAGCACATTAAAAAGATTATCCACCATGACCAGGTGGGATTCATCCCTGGGATACAAGGATGGTTCAACATTCACAAATCAATCAATGTGATAGAAAAAATCAATAAGAGAAGAGAGAAGAACCACATGTTTTTTTGTTTTTATTTTTGTTTTTGTTTTTATAGTTCTCTCTTCCTTTCCTCTGTTGCTCTCCTCTGTCTTGGTTTTCTGGCTTTCTTTAGTTATACACTTGGATTCCTTGCTCTTTATCTTTTGCATATTTGTTACTGGTTTTGTTTTTTGTTTTTTTTGTTTTTGTTTTTGTTTTTGTTTTGCATGAGAACACAGATGTTTATTGTATTATTCTTTATATTCCAGATATACATTTAAGTATATTCTTTAGTATGCATGAAACATATCGTTATGATTTGTGGCTGCCATTAAGTTTGTATATGGCATCTTCTGCATATAGCAATCTGCATTAAGTTGATGGTCACTTAACTTTGAACCCATTCCTTGTTCTTCTCCCCAGCAGCATTTTAGGTATATGGTTTCATAGTTTGCATCCTTTTATTTTGTGAATCCTTGACTGACATTTTGGATATGCTTAACTTTACTGCTTTGGGGCCTCCTACTTTTCTTACCCTTAATATTGGCCTTTCTTTTCCACTGAAGGAATCCCCTTTGATATTTTTTGTAGGACTGTTTTAACGGTGACAAAGTCCTTTAAATTTGTTTGTCTGGTAAACTATCTATCCTTCTGTTCTAAATGATGGTCTTGCTAGATAGAGTATTCTTGGTTGCAGGTTTTTTCCTTAAAGCACTTTGAATATATCATACCACTTTCTTCTGGCCTGCAAAGTTTCTGCTGAAAAGTCAGCTAATAACCAATAGCCAAAAGGGTTTCCCTTGTCTGTAATTGTTTTTTCTTTTGCTTTTAAAACTCTCTATTTGTCACATGTTTCCACTTTAATTACTATGTGTCTTGGTAGAAACCTCCTAGGGTTGATTTTGCTGGGAGAGTTCTGTGCTTCCTGGATATGGATTTCTGTTTCTTTCCCCAGATTCAGAAATTTTTTCAGCTTTATTTCTTCAAAAAAAATTCTGCTCCCTTTTCTCTTTCTCCTCCTCCCAGGATCCCTTTAATGAAATGTTATTATGCTTGATGATGTCACTTTTTTCATTTCTTATGATTTTTTCCTTCTCTCCTGTTCAGCTTGATTGCTTTCCCTTACTCCTTCCTTGAGGTCACTGATCCTTTCTTCTGCTTCATTTAGTCTACTGTTTATTCTACTGAGTGTACATTTAATTTCAGTTATTAAGTACTTCATCTCAAGTCTAGTGAGTATCTTTATGACTATTATTTAAATTCTCTATCAGGCATATTACTTATCTCCATTTTTTTTAACTTCTTGCTGTGATTTTGTCCTATTGTTCCAGCCCACTTATTGTAAATATTATCTCTATGGTGACATCAGAGGTACAGAGTTGCATAAACTGAATCTGTTTTTAGCTTTCCTTTCATCTTCCATTAATTTGTTTATTTCTATTTATGCAAAACTGCACTCTCTTTACTTAATATAATTTCCTAAGTCTTGAGGATACCTTAATTTTATTCAACAGAGTTCATGCTATTCTTTTCCAGTTATATATTTACACTGTTTGCAAACAGTATCCAAATATGTTTACAAATCACCTACTACATGCCAGTAACTATTATAAGCACATGGGCCATATCGTGCAACAAAACAGACAAAATTTTCCATTCCTGATGCTCTTATGTTCTAAAGTGTATGGAAGAACAGGCAACAACAGTACATTGCTAGTGCCCATGATAGTAATAATACAAAAAAATAAGATGCATTCTAGAAAATATTAGAAGGTAAAGAAGGTTACAAAAACTATAGGTAAGAGAATGTGGGATAAAGATGGTCTGGTGGGTAGGGTTTAAATTCATAGTAATTCAAACTTCCTATGAGTATTTTAATTAGCTTGCCTGATTCTTGAAACTACTAGCATTTTAATAAAAATGGGATTGATATTTTTATATCAAAGGAAAAGATATTTTAACACAATTACACAGCTAATCTAAAACCTTGCTTTATTCATCTTTTATTTGAGATTTTGTTTGTTTTATTTTGTTTTGCTTTTAATGGCTATCACTTAAGTATTAGAATTTTCCCTGTGGAGGTGTTACCTGTCTCATTCCTGGGTACTTGGTGTGTGTTTTGTTTTGTTTTGTTTTTTTTAGAAATTTTAGTTTATAATTTTTTTTGTTGTTAATTATTGCTGGTATATGAAAAGATACTTGATTTTTATCATATCTCAATCTTGTTAAACTCTAACAATGACATAAATATGTTTATCTTAAAAATCTGTGTAAAGGGGCACCTGGGTGGCTCAGTGGGTTAAAGCCTCTGCCTTCAGCTCAGGTCATGATCTCAGGGTCCTGAGATCGAGCCCCGCATCGGGCTCTCTGCTCAGCAGGGAGCCTGCTTCCCCCTCTCTCTCTGCCTGCCTCTCTGCCTACTTGTGATCTCTCTCTGTCAAATAAATAAATAAAATCTTTAGAGAAAATCTGTGTAAAAATATGATCTTTCTTACATTTCTTTCAAATCATTTTTGATATCATTCATTCATGCTTTACCATCGTGTCTTAAACCTTCTACACTGAATTAAAAGACAGTTGTGAGAACACACACCTTTTCTTATTTCTAAAACTTTAAAAAGATTTCAACATTTCATATTTAAATATAATGATTACTATACTTTTTTTAAGATTTAGATTTTAAAAATTGCATTCTGTATTAGTGTTCTCTAGAAGAACAGAACAAATTACATATATATAGTATGAGCATGTGTGTGTGTGTATATATATTAACTAAAACAATGTATGTATATAGTGTATACATATTGCATGAGTCTGTGTGTGTGTGTGTGTGTGAAGGAGAAAGAGAGATTAAAAAAAAAAAAAAAACAAGCAAACAACAACTAGCTCATACAATTGTGAACACTGGCAAGTCTGATACCTGTAGAGCAAGCCAGCAGATTGAAGACCCAGGAAAGAGTTGACGTTTAGTTCAAATCTAAAGGCAGAAACGCAAGCAGAATTTTTTTCCATGGGGAGAATCTCAGTCTTACTCTCTAATTTTTATTATTGTAATTTTTATTATGTTCTGTTAGTCACCACACAATACATCATTAGTTTTTTTGTTTGTTTGTTTGTTTGTTTGTTTTTTGGTTTTTGTTTTTAATGGAGTTATGTTAGTCACCATACAGGACATCATTAGTTTTTGATGTAGTGTTCCATGATTCATTGTTCGCATATAATACCCAGTGCTCCAAGCAATCGTGCCCTCCTTAATACCTATCACCAGGCTCAACCATCCCCCCCTTTTAAAACTCTCCACCTGTGTCCCCAAGTCCATAGTCTCTCATGGTTCTCCTCTCCCTCTGATTTACCCCCTTCACTTTTCTTTTCCTTCTTCTAATGTCCTCCATGCTACTCTTATGTTCCACAAATAAGTGAAACAATATGATAATAGCATTTCTCTGTTTCACGTATTTCATTTAGCATAATCTCCTCCAGTCCCATCTGTGTTAATGCAAATGTTGGGTGTTCATCCTTTCTGATAGCTGAATCATATTCCATTGTATATATGGACCACATCTTCTGTTCAGTCTTACTCTCTTAAGACCTATAACTGATTAGATAATGCCCAGCCACATTATGGAGGGTAATCTGTTTTACTCAAAGTTAGCTTATTTAATTTACATTCAATTACATCTAAAAAATATACCCTCACAGCAACATGTAGGGTGCTATTTGATCAAACCACTGCATAGTCTGGCAATAGCCTCACCAAGCTGACACATAAAATGAATCATCATTCTTCATTCCAAATCAACTAAATATATGTATTTCTTTAACAACTGACAATCAATTTATTAAAAAGTTTGATTTAGGGGTGCCTGGGTGGCTCAGTGTGTTAAAGCCTCTGCCTTCAGCTCATGTCATGATCCCGGGGTCCTGGGATTGAGCCCCACATTGGGCTCTCTGCTCAGTGGGGAGCCTGCTTCCTCCTCTCTCTCTCTCTGCCTGCCTCTCTGTCTACTTGTGATCTCTGTCTGTCAAATGGATTAATAAAATCTTAAAAAAAAAAAAAGTTTGATTTAAGCACCACAAAAGTGACTTCAACCTCAACTCCTAACTCAATATGGAGGGAGACATCTGCTTAAGGGTCTTAGAAGCATGGGGCAATCAATGATTCACTTGTTGGTCCTGATATGAAAACAATCCCCAGTTTTAGGACCCTACCTCGGGGAGTTTTTCTTGTTTGATTCTCAGAGTCTTGGTGGGCATCCAAACTGGTCTTTTCTCTTTGGAGATTTCTTTCCTTTTTGCTCCTGAAGGTAAGTCAGCCCATACTTTCTCCAAAGATTTTATGTCATGGCTGGTTAGAGTAATTCTGATTCTGTGAATAACCACCTCTGGTGTCTTTCTGGTATCTTTAAAAGCCATATCTGTGCTGAGGTTTCCTGGTCAACTTGTTCCACAAGGAGAATGAACATCAGTGAGGCAGGAGAAGGAGTGGACTGACCTGACCAGAGGTCCACTGTAGCTAAGAGTGTCTTCCTCTGGGAGACTAAGTGTATTCAATAAGAATGAACTTCATTCAAAGTTTTTTCTGCATCTATTCAGATAAAATTATGTTTGTTCATTTTAATCCAAATATATGGTAAATTCTATTCAGAGATTTTTCTAATGCTAAATCTAATTTGGATTCCAGAATAAACCCACATTTTTAATTAAATCAATATATCAGTAGATGGATACATAGATTGACTTGCCAACATTCTGTTTTGGACTACTCTTTCTAAGTTAATGTGTAACATTGGGCAGCAGATTTTCATTTCTTGTCTTGTTCTTATAGGTTTCAGTATAAAGGTAATGTATAAAACTCATAAATCTCAAAATGAGATAAGAAATGTTCTTAGTTTTTCTATTCTTTCAAAATGCATTTGTGCACTCAGAATTATTTCTTGAAAGTTTCATAGGATTTTCTGATAAAGTCATGCATGACAGGAGTTTTCTACCTGGGAAGACTTTTAACTATTCAATCAGTTACTTCAGTTCGTATGGTATCAAGGCTTTATATTAATTCTTGAGTCAGAATGTTAGAACTTCATGGTTTTTTGTTTATGTGTTTGTTTCTTTTTAAGATTTATTTGCTTATTTGAGAGAGAGAGACAGCAGGGGGAAAGGCAGAGGGAAAGGGAGAGGAGCAGACTTCCTGATGATCTCAGAGCCCAATGCAGGGTTCAGTCTTGACACTGAAACTATAACCTGAGCCCAAATCAAGAGTTGGCCACTTATCTGACTAAACTACCCAGTGCCCCACAACTTTATGTTTGTTTTTAAAAACTTTTCATTTCATACAAGTTTTCTAATTTATTGGTTAAGGATTTCTTGATACTGTCATTAAAATATCTTAATTCAATCTGTGACATCTGCAGTTATTAGATTATGACTGGATAAAACTGTTTGCTTCACATTCTTTGATGGGTAGAAAACAGGACAGGGAGTAAATGCTTGGCCTCAAGCATGGTTGCCCTGAAGTTATTATTATTATTTTTTTTTAATTTGAGTACAGTTGACACAAAAAGTTGCATTAGTTTCAGGTATACAGCATTGTGATTCAATGACTCTGTATGTTATGCTGTGATCACTGCCAGCTTAGCCACCATCTGTCACTAAATAGCACTATTAAAATACCACTGACTATATTCCCTACACTGTTCATTTTATTCCCATGACTTCCAGTTATGGAATGAATAAATCCTGCAGTTAATTTTATTCATTCTTTGTTCTGTCCATTTCAGAACCTTCTAGGGAATTAAAGTTGAATTTTCTCCCAACTTACTATTCTCCTCCTTCAGAAGAATTTACTAGTTGGCCATGGGCTTATTTGATAAGCTCAGTGGGGTTTCAAGAACAAACATTAGGGGAACTGTCATAGATGAAGCAATTCCTTCCTCTGAAACTTATTTCAAAGGCAGCTATAACATCTTCTTCTAACATTTTACCCTTTTGGGATTATATTATAAAATGCTCCTGAAGTTTTCTGTAGTGGTGAGAGGGAAAGACAGACATTCATTGAGCCATGTTTCTCTATAGAAGATGAGTGGTCTAACCTCTTCTGAATTTCCTTTAAAACAGCAGAACTTCACACAGGGCACACTTTTCTTATATTCTCTGAACTGGCTTCCATATATTAAGCATGACAGGTCAGAGCTTGCACATCCTTCTAGGAATCAGGTTGAATGCTCACTGGCTGGCTAGGTCAGTATCCTCAATAATAAAATGTTTATGACAGCATGGGACTTTGTCTTCTTTGTTTCTTGCTGTACATAAAGTATCTAAACAGTTGCAGAAACATGGTAAGACACTCAAGAAATAATTTTTGAAGAATGACCGAATGGATGAAAACACTAAAGACATGGCATTTACCTTGTATGGGTCCAGAGATACAGATTTGAGGAATACTGCAGGAAGCCCATTTTTTGTCTCAGATATAAACCTATTCTGTGATCCAGACTTGTTAGTAATACAACAGATATGGATTTTGAATTACTATTGGTCTCAAAAGTATATTCTGAAATGATTCAAAATCTAAAAGAGAGATTGGTACTTTGTATTCTGAAATATCACCAAAAAATTCTAGGCAAGTCATGAAAGTCATAAAAAGGAGATTAATTCATTAGGCCAGAACATGAAGTATGTGCGGGATATAATACAACAAATGAATACTAATTAAAAAAACAAAACAACAACAACAACAACAAACACAAAGCAAAACAACCCCCCCCAAACACAAAAAATGACCTTTCTCAAATATATCAAAACTTTCCCTGATATGGAGACAAATAACCCAGAGATATTAGTGTCGCAATTTATTTAGGTCACAAAGCTATTTGGTATCATATTTGGGACAAGAACTTACTACAACTGACACCTGCCTTATTCTGAATGACTTTTGTAAGATTTAAATATATATTATATATATATATATATATATAGAGAGAGAGAGAGAGAGAGAGAGAGCACCACTATTTTTTACAAGTAACAAATAATATATATATATGTTATTATATATACTTGTAAAAAATAGTGGCTCAAAAGTGCTTCACACTATTCTCAAGAAATGACACATGAGGCTTTATTCACATAATCTATGAAGCAGCATGAACTGTCATGGTGGCAGAAAACTTTCCAAGCACCAGTGCAATTTAAGGATAGAGATTTATGTCATTTGCTTTGCATGAGAACTCTAACTGCCCCATATCTATAGTGTGTAACTTGGGAAATTCACTTTATCTCTCTGAGGCTGTTTTCTCATTTGTAAAATTGTTTTAAGACCACTTACCTTGCATTGGGAATGAGAGGGTTAAAAGTACTTAGGTAAAACATACATGAACCCTGAACTCCCCCAGAGATAACCTGGTAGGTGCAACACCTCTGGATGAGGTCCATGCAAATTCTAAGCAGACATTTGCCTCTGGTTTCCTCTCTGTTTACAACAAGGACTAAAAATTGGAGTATTAAGAAGGAGGGAAATAGAAGGAGCTGGAGAGGACTAGAAAATATTTATATTTTATGCTCTGAGTCAGTATTTTTTCAACTGTTGCCCATCTAGTATCTCCAGCAATCAGAAGTAGTTGGGGTATGATTCAAGATTAATGTTATTTCATTTTCTTTGTATCCTTCAAGCCACCTACATAGAAAACCCTACGGTATGCAGGGAGCACGGAATATTCTAGAGACATGGAAGAGATGGGGGAAGAGATGGAGTTTGAGCCTACCATGTCATAAAATGGAGAAACTTATTTATCATACAATCAATAGAGAGTTAATAAGGGATTTTTAAAGTAAGAAAGTGCAAGATTATGTTTTCATGATCATTCAAAATTAAGGAAAAACATTTTGAATATTTCTATGCTATGGTTGTTGAGCAATGATTTACTTAAGCTACAAAGACAAGAAGCACAAATGCACAGAGACACTGGTGGTAAATGAAGCGCCCTGAGTCCAAGCTTACGTCCTGCATTTATATTATTTGTAGTTATGGCATGCAGGTCTCATTTGCTCAGTTAAACATACAGACCTGTATTGAATTCCACCAAGCAGCAGTTTCTCTTCTTGGCAGTGCAAATTGGAAAATTGGATTTTCCTTTGCATTCTAACCTGCCTCAAAATTTATTTTGTATTTAGACCCTTTATATAATTATTACTATCATCATTATTTAGCAACTTTTGCTAAATCTATTAATGAGAAATGGGTATTTTCCATGTGAGTGCTCTGTTAGGACTATTAGGGATGATTATTGCTGGAAGCACAGTGTAAATGTATGAGTCAGGCTGGTCATTGCATCGTGGTCATGTTTAGAGCTCTGGGCAACCAGGGCAGGGGATGTGGTGGGAATAAAGTACCACAGAGGAAAAGAAGGAAAATCAGATCAAGGCATAGAAGAGCAGAGTATCCAATCCCAGTGTTTGATCAAAGTAGCTGTATCATTTTAGGGGAGAAGAATCTGAGTTTAACTACCACATCTTCAACAGTAACCTTTGGGAGGAAAAAAAAAAAAAGGCATTGTCTCCTAGCTTTCCTCCTCAAAAACTTAATAAACCAGAACAAGATTCTGGAGATAGTGAAATTTCCCCAGCATACAACTCTTCATAACTGTGACTTCTGGAACACTCAGGAGCCAGTTTCATGTACATATGCCAACTTCTAGCACTTTAGGGTCCTTAAATTTATAGAATCAAAGACACTGTACAGGTATTCTAGTCTAGCGGTATAAAAAAGGTAAGCCTCAGTAACTTTAGGGATTCTTGTGTTTTCTTCAAATAATAAAAAAAAAAAACTGATAAGAAAAATAAATCATAGAATAATTCAAGAAGTTGAATCTACCTTTTTTGATGAGTTATTTAGAGAATAAATTATATGAAACTTTACAAATCGGAATGGCAAGAAACCATAACTTCCTAGGTATGTCTCTCACTTTTGCTTGTTTTTAAATGTTATGCTTCTTCAGATTAATGCAGTAAATACTATTTATTAAAACATTTCATGAAAAGAGCAAAATAAAATGTGTTTTAATCAGGTATAACCTATATGAATAAATAAGGGGGTCAAATTGAGCTAATATCACATACAACAAATACATAGTGGATGAGATCTTCAATGAGTAACCTTAACTCTCTGATACAAAAAGGTAATAGCAATATGGGCTAGATGCTCATAAAAATATTTTAAATAAGACTTGAATTCTTTTCTTTTGAGGATGCAGCTAACAATGAAAAAATCTCACTTAGCTAAAACACTCTCTAACAGAACAGAGTTACACAGATGATTTATCAGTAGTTACTCAAAATCAAGTGAACGAACTTACTTTGGAAAGGCAGGGCCTCAGCATTACTATATTTTATAAGTCTAGATAAGGGATCTGGCTAGGAAATGCAACAGAGGTGGCTAGAGCACAGAACTGAAGAAGGTCCTCACTCTCAGGTATCATGCTCACACAACCCTGAGAAAGGCAGTCACCCCAGCACCTCTCTTTCCCCACCCTAGTCCTGGTCCTGCTCTGGAGAAGATGTCAGTCATGCAATGAAAATGTAAATTTTGACTCAAATTTAAAGAGATGCAGAACAAAAGATATGCATCAAAAAGATAAATAAAAATAAATTTTGGATAATGACACATATTCAGATTGCTGAGGTTACAATCACATTATTGAACATTTCATAGTATTAAAGACTCTCTGGCTTGAAAAATACTTACTAGCTTTCCCCAATACTCAGTGTTACATCTTGAACCTATTACTGATCATTCAAATTTGAAATAAAGCCTTGCCTCATTCAAGATTCTGGAGTACTTAATGAAAGCAAATTCTTAAAAGCAAGAACATCCAAAACACAACTTTTGCAACCGCTTGTCTACAAGAAATACACAGAAAAAGGAAAAATAAAAGCTAATTTTAAGGCTTTTAAAGATAGAACTGGGGGCCCTGGGTGTCTCAGTTGGTTAAGTGTCTGACTTCGTCTCAAGTCATGATCTCTTGGGGTCCTTGGATTGAGCCTCTATCAAGGCTCTGCACTCAGCAGGAAGCCTGTTTCTCCCTCTCCCTCTGTCCTTCCCCACAGATGTACACCCTCTGTCTCTCTTTTTCTCTCTCTCTCAAATAAATAAAATCTTTAAATAATAATAATAATAAAATATAGAGCCAAGAGGTATTATGTATAACCCCCAATTAAAGCTTTTAACATCAAAATAGGATCCTTGTGTTTATTCTTTGCTTTTAAAAGAAGTTAATATTTTGACCCAATATTTATGAAATAGGTCTGTTCTAGACAAAAATATGGACATGGATTGTGTCCATCAGCCATCATGCTTGTCCTGGAAACAGTGAGAAGTAGAATGCAAGGCCTCTATCTCCACATACCTACATTGTAGGGATACAGGGAGACTGAACGCAAGTAAATATATTTGCATTTTTATTTCAGTTTGTGAAAAGTGCTATAAAGAGCATAAAGCAGAATAACTTGCTAGAGTATTGGTGAAAAGTCAAACGCCCAGGAAGCTCCTCCATAGGTGTGTCCTTTACAGTGAAAGCTGAGGATGAGGGTGGTTCAGCCACGTGCAAGGCCTGGGAAGTGTGCTCCTGGCAGCATCAGGTCTACAAGGGCCCGGTGTGTCGACACCAATAAGGCTAGGTGCTAGCTGGGGTATCAGTGAGCTGAATGACATTGGAGGTAGGTAAGAAACAATCCATGATATAGTTTGAAGGTATTAAAAGCACTTTAGTTTTTACAGTATTAACCAAATTGGAAAGCCTTTCAAATGTTTTTAGTAGAGAGCAACCTTACCATTTTTTTTTTTTTTTTAGTTGTGTCATTATGGCCAAATAGTCTCAAGAGCCTGTCTCAAGCACCTGTTTCCAAATATTTATTTTAGAAAGAATACCTGAAACAAAGGGGAAAGACAGCAGGAAAGACAAAGAGTCTGGAAACCCACACAGTCTTCCTGGTAAGGGAATGGTGACCAGGGCTGCCAGGGGCCAGATAAGGGAAGGAAGGGGTAGGGGAGAGGGAGGCTTCAGGATTCTTCTGTCTGCAAAAGAGTCTCAGAGAGGTGAGTTCAGTTTCAATAGTCAGACTACAACCAGGTTCCCAACAGCCAGTCTGGATCATTTGTAGGATTCTGAATCACAGAGATCAATCTTTATCCTCTCTCACCATAAAAGTTTGTGTCATAGGTTTCTTAACACTTCATAAGTATTAATTCATGTATCTTATCAATTGTTGCATTTAATACATTGAGAGACCCATGAGAAAACAGCATAAGAGTTTGGAAAGTTTACAGTACTACACACGACTCGGTAGATTTTCATTTGGCTGAGTATAAAGTGATAACTTAAACAAAATACTATGTTTTAGAGATATCTTCTGGTTAAAATCAAGACTCTTTTTCATCTTAGTTCCTAGCTTCTTGGTACATACATGTCTTCCAAAGAATTCTTTGTTTAATCTTGTTCTTATGTTTATGTTCATTTTTATATCCTATGGTCCTTGTAAATCTAGAATGTGTAACAAAATAAAATCATAGTGTCTTTGAATTAGAGGGTGCAGTAGGGATCATGAAACTATCCCACCCTTTATCTCACTGATGAGGGGACTTATGGAAAAACCGTTAAGGAGAACTAAATTTACTAATCTAGAGTCTCTCTCACTAAGCTGGTAAAGAAAAGGGGGAGGGACTCCTTATCAATAAATACAGTGAGTGCATGGAAATTTGCACAGCTTATTAAGAATCATATATCTAAGGAAGGAATAAGTCTTGCAAATACCTTTGCAACTCGTGCTCAACCAAGTGTAGAAGAAAAGATGGAAGATGAGCTCCCAGGAAATGTAAATGTCTTTCCAGGTAGACCAACATTAGAGACAGAGGAGAAAGCAGAATGTAAGGGAAAAAGAATACGGCATCTTGTTTTCTTAATTCCTTTTCTTTTTTAGCCATTACTTAAGTACAATTTGGAAGTTTACATTATAAACACATTCCCATTGTTTCTTGTTTATTGTACACATTTGTGATGATGTTAACATATAATGAAAATGTACATATTTTGTATTCTGTAGCAAATGTTCACTCATTCTTTATTGCGTGTTTTATTGTTCTTACAAAATCCAGAGGTAAAAAGCACTATTTCAGGTGTTGGTATAGATTGTTACCTAGTCTGTGTGTATATTATTTGACATTCCAGAGAAGCTCTGACGCGCTATGAAGCAAACCAGGTAAACAGACTTCCCACTACAGGCTATTTTAATAAGGTTTATTTCTTCATGGGTTACATTTTATACAGCCCAAAGAGAGTGATGCAGAGATGGGATAAAAGGATGGGGTCTTAGCTGAATATTGATTTTTTTTTTTAGAAGCATCAGTCAGCCATTACTATAAAATACCAGTCACTCCCTCACTTTTACACCTTGGCCTAATTCCAAAGCAGTGAATCTAATAGGGCCCCGAGGCCCCTAAATCCCCATGCAGAAATGGTGTTTGTGGTTTCATTTGGTAAGTAAAAATTAAGCTGAAGAAATATGAGATGACAGTGTTTGTTAATTCCTCCAGTAAAACCTCAACAGCTGTATTGTCTTATGCAGAGAATCTGATATTCAATTTGTATGTACAGTTTTCACTGGGACAAGAGGGAAATTGAGGACAATCTAATACAAACATGCTAAAAAGATTTCTTCTGGTGTGTCTTAGAATTTGTAATGGTTCTTAAATATGCCAGTTTACAGAAAGTAAAGACAAAATAATAATAATAAATAACAAGTATCACGTTAGAAGCTCAGATGCCTTTTCCGTCACAGTTATGTCAGGCAGCTAATGATGTCACCGAATAACATGCAAATGGTGTAGTTTTTTTTCAAAGAGAAAACAAACTGAAGAAAGCCAGTAATTTTTTAAAACCGTAATTGCAAATTTGAATCATCTGGGAGACTTAAAAAAAAAAAAAGTATATGATCTTACACCTAAAGCATTGATTAAATTAGTCTGCAGGTGGGGACCGCATGTCTTTTAAAGCTCCCCAAGAGATTTTAATGTATTGTTAAAGGGAGCTATACCGCTGGTATAGAAAACCACAGATAAGACAAGATGTGACTTTGTCTCGCTTTTTAAAGAAAAAAGAAATCAATTAAGGATTTAAACTAATTGGAAACTCCATGTGAATTATTTGATTGATATGGTGGGGAAAATGTTGTGAACTATTTTATGTTAAGTGTTCAAATTGAAAGAAAAAAATGACAAAGAAGAAACAAAATGCCAGGCATTCTTGCATATAGCCTTATGACTTACTTAGCCCTGGGGTGTTCAGTAGATGCCTGGAGTTCTGTAATCATTTCTTTTCTTTTCTTTTTTTTTTTTTTTTTAAGATTTTTTTATTTATTTGACAGACAGAGATCACAAGTAGACAGAGAGGCAGGCAGAGAGAGAGGGAAGCAGGCTCCATGCTAAGCAGAGAGCCCGATGTAGGGCTCGCCGATCCCAGGACCCTGGGATCATGACCCAAGCCGAAGACAGAGGCTTTAACCCATTGAGCCACCCAGGTGCCCCTGTAATCATTTCTTATCAAAATACTTTAATAGGATCACTGAAGATGGGTTCTAGCAATATGGCTCCTACATCACTCTTTTACTGACTAGTTTCAGCTTCAAATCCTATGTCCCTCTATTCCACCCTTTTAAATACCTCAGATGGTTTAATACTTTATAAAAGTGGTAGAATTTATGGCCGAATATATACACAGCTCCAGAATGTGAGGACCCTCTCATGCCAAGGGCAGTGGTTTGGAATGGATCCAGTTGACCCTGGAAGATGAATGGACGTACTTGAGCAAAGGTGAGATCACTTAACACAGGAAACCATGGGAAATATGTATGGGAGAAGAATGGTGGGATAGAGAAGACACATGTGATCTCTTCTCTCCAGGCAAGAGATCATCAGGGCCTGGACTAGGGAGATCAGGTAAGAATATGAAATGGAAGAGGATGTTTAGGATGGATTTTAGAAGAAGAATTATTATAAAGCTTTTTTATTCTTCCCATGGTCACTGTCTTGACTTGTCATGGTGTTTTTTTACTTGCCACTTATTGTCATTGTAAAGAAAGAGAAAATAAAATTTTAAATCATTTAGCATGAATTGTATGTTTATCTTGTGAAAGTAGAGTTTTGAATGCAAGCATAAAAGTCATATGAGGAATCAATAAAATACATATTTATAATTCATAATTCATACATGTCAATGTGCCTCATTCCTGCAAGAACAATGTAAACAGTGCACAAAATAAACTTGACTGTTTTCATTGGATTTGTTATGCATATATTGTAGGGACCCTTGGTACCTGTGATTACTGATGAGTCAGGGAAAACTGAGAAGAAAAGGCACTGGGGTTGCTGTTTCATTCCTTCTCTGTAATCATTTTGATGTAGTTTTTGGAGTAGCATGGCTCAGGTCCAGAGCCAATGGCCAAGAAAGAATTCTTGAGACATCTTGGGTACAAAAAAGGAGGGTTTATTAAAGCACAGTGACAGGACCAATTGGCAGAAAGAGCCGCTGTCCCAGGATTATGGGAACCAACTGATTAAATACTTTGGAGTTGGGGGAAATAAAGGTAAGGGAAGTTCCAAATGTATTTTCATATGCTAAAGAAGACTCATAGGATACTGGAGGCCTTGCTATTGTCAAGCTAAGGTAGTTTTTCCCTCTAGCAAAGTAATAACATTAAGACACTTGGGAGTTTCCTAGAGGAACTTTATACCGGGCCTGTCTCAAGTATTGGTCAATGGGCAGCAAGTTATAAGGACATTTAAATTTATATACATTTCCTTCTGCCTTTGTTTCCCAAATTAACTTCAACGTAAGTGGTTGGCTAATACAAGAGGTAACATGAAGAAGAAAGCCTATTACAGAGGTCCTTCCTTGGTCATTCAATGTTCTTTGAATATCATTGTCTTCTTTCTTTGAGTTTGGGTTTGGATGGAAAGCATGGCTTCTTGAGTTGTCAGCACCCCACTCAATCACAGCTGTAGCATGCTTGCCTTACACTTTCTTTGAGATTCCCCGACTTCCACCAGGATTCTGTGCTGAAGGGCACTGTGGATGCTAACTTGCAAGGAGTAACAAGAAACAGCTTAACTCCTGTGTTGGTGTATATGCTCCATCGTCATTTAAGGGGAGCAGAATTTACCACCTCAAAATATGCCTCTTTGGCATAAGGATTATCTTGAGCTTGCTCTTTGTAAGAAATAGAAGACGCAGAAGAAGAGTTGAAAATCAAGTAGAAGTTACCTTTTTGTAAGAGAAATTTACATGGATAAGAGAAATCTCTATTTGGCAGGTGTCTTCCTCTCTGTACCAGGAAGAAGAGGATGACTGAATCTCCAGGAACTCCTATCAGTGAAGAAAACAAATGACTTAAGTCTACATAACAATTACGTCCTTGCTTACTGTGCTTTGCCTGATAACCACCCATAACTGGCTTGCCTCCTCTGTGGACTTCTTTCCTCTTTAGCTGGAAATGGTATTCAAGGTGGTAGCTTGGGCCATTTTGGAGATGTACTTGGTTTCTTTTAAGCTTTCCTGTATATACAGAGTTATACATGTTCTTAAACTTCTTTTTGTTTTTCTCCTGTTAATCTCTCTCTTACTGGGGACAGAGGCAGTCTCAGCTAAGAATCTAGAGGTGTAGAGGGAAAATTATTTCCCCCCATACATTCCACCAGATTTCCTTTACAGAACACCCCAGTTCAAATATAAAACTACTAACAATTTCAGTAGAGGCACAGCCAAACATTAAACAAATCATGGGTCCCCATGAGTATGGGACCCTATGTAACTGCATATGTCACATGCCCATGGAATGAGCACTGCTTCTAAACAATGAGAACAGAGCAGGAGGAATGGTCATATATCATAGGGCCATTTTCCTAAAACCTCTGTCTCCTGTCCTTCAGTACAGGAGGCTGAAGAAATCCACATTACCCAGTATTTTGGAGGGAAGCTTTACCTCTAGGCAGAAGCAAAGAAACAACTAAAGTGGGTAATACTGATTTCCTGCCCAGTATCTCCCAGTTCATGGGGCTATGTGACCTGTCAACCATTCTAGTCTCTGCTGTGATTAGTAAATGCTTCTCTCAGTTGTGGTAAGTTAAATAGGATACTTTCCTTGACCCTGTGTTTGTTTTCCATTTCAAAGCAATTGATATTTAAGTAGCTCCTTAAAGTCTACTCTGTCAAGTGTTGACAGGAATTGGCAAAGCCCATTAAGGAACTCATCATTTTGCCAGATTTTCACAAAAGCTTTGTCCTGTTGAGCAGACCTTGTTTAAACTTTCTGGTATGTTTATTTGTTCTAAGATGTTTCTGTGCACAGTGAGTTTGAGACTTTGTTTCTTTTTTAAAGATTTATTTGTTTATTTTAGAGAAAGCATGAATGGGAGAAGCAGAGAGAGAGAGAGAGAAACTCAAGCAGACTCTGCACCGAGTGTGGAGCCCAACATGGAGCTTGATCTCATGACTCTGAGGTCACAACCAGGGCCAAAACCAAGAGTTGGATGCTTAGCTGACTGTGCCACCCAGGCACCCCAAAATATTTGTGATTTTAAATAAAAGTTACTTGAGAACAAGGCTGTGCATAGACACTCAGACTCTCCTCTATCCCCCTGAAAGCAGGAAACAAATCTCCCATGTTCAAAGTGCCAGGAGCCAAACAGATATTCTTATCACTAGAGATGGAATATTTGTTACCCAGAAGGCTGTACAAATACCCTTATTACTTCTAACATATTTACTCCCCCAACCCAAATTCTGTTTAGAATTCCTTACTAATTGAAGCTTTCAAAGTTCAGTTTTCTTTGTCTTATCAATTCCTCATAGATTTCCTCCCTCTTTGTCTGAAAAGTGTAAAAAACTTATGGCCTTGATTGTTTCTTTTGGGCCCAATTTCATTGTTGGGCCTCCATGCACACTTAATAAACTTTATATATATTTTTTCCTCCTGTTAATGTGTCTCCTATAAATTTAGTTCTTAGTCCAACTGGAAGACCTTTAGGGTAGAGAAGAGTTTTTCCTTCCCTTCAGTTACAGCTCAAGACCATGAAAGCATGTAACACAATTCTGGAATCATGACAAATAGTCACTTGAAAGGTGTATGCACAGACCATGGGGGAATGCACAGTTGATAATATTACCACTTCTCCCTTTAAGTACCACTCAGTCTGGCCAATGAGAAGATGGTGTGACAGTGTGGCAAGACCACGCACCTAGAGAGTAAATCTAGCTTTAGATGGAGGCTGTGCCATTAAAGTAACTAAGGCTCATTGATTTTATATTTTTATATAAAGACCACTTATGTGCCAGTTGGTATGCTAGGCATCAAGGATACACCAGGGAACCAGAAAAACAAAATCCCTGCTCTCATGCACAGTAAGCCTATTACACCCATATTTGTCATTAATAACACTGATACAACAATATGGACTCCCTCAGTTTTTTCTGTGCATTCAAACAAAATGACTTGTGCCAACACTCTTGGTAAAGTGATTTCTCCTTAAACGCTTATTGATCACTTGTAATGTGCATGAGAGACAGAAGATGCAAACTCCACTAAATGTTCAGCCCTGTGAGAGTTTAAACTCTAAGAAATGAAAATAAATAACTTTAGCTGGATGAGATTAAGGTACAAAATATACTAAGGAAGGGGGCGGTTAATAAAAGAACATCTAATGTTGTTTAAAGAAGTTGTATCATCCAACACTTGACAAAGTTTTTTGTTATTTGAGCAGAACTTGAAGATATGTTTCCTGAAGGGATCAAGCTGGGGGAGTGTTATGGACAGAGGAAACATGAACTGTGTGTATGTGTGGGTATGGGTGTGTAAAGATAGAGTTGTAGAGTTAAAGAGAAAAAGATTTCTTTTTAACTATCTTTTCATTACATTTAACAGGTGTCTTGTCAATTTTAAGGAAAGTTTTTTAAAAATGAAATTAATCTCTTATTGCATTTAAAATCTATCAATCATGTAGACTCTACAATGGGCATATTTTTGCATTGTGCTAAGTATCTCCTTATGAAATGAGTTGATCTCTATTCTCTCTCTCTCTCTCTCAAATTTGAATGTTATTTGGATTTTTTTTAAACTTCTCAGGATCTTTCTTTTATTTTTTCTTTATTAAATTTTTATTTTATAGAAACTGAAAAAAACAATAGAACAAATCAATGAAACTCAGAGCTGGTTCATTGAAAGAATTAATAAGATTGATAAGCCCCTGGCCAGACTTATCAAAATGAAAAGAGAAAGGACCCAAATAAATAAAATCATGAATGAAAGTGGAGAGATCACAACCAACACCAAAGAAATCATAACAATTATAAAGAACATACTATGAGCAAATCTACACCAACAAATTTGACAATCTGGAAGAAATGGATACATTCCTAGAGACATATAAACTACCACAACTGAACCAGGAAGAAATATAACCTGAACAGACCCATAACCAGTAAGGAGATTGAAACAGTCATCAAAAATCTCCAAACAAAGAAAATCCCAGTGCCAGGCTGCTTCCCAGGGGAATTCTATCAAACATTTAAAGAAGTATTAATAACTAGTCTTCTGAAACTATTTCAAAAATAAATAAATAAATAAATAAATAAATGGAAGGAATCACCTTGATTCCAAAGAATCAGGGATTCTTTGGGAACCAGACAAGAATCCAGACAAGAATCCCATCAAAAAAGAGAATTACAGACCAGTATCCTTAATGAACACAGATGCGAAAATTCTCACCAAAATACTAGCAAATAGGATCCAACAGTACATTAAAAGGATTATTTACCATGACCAAGTGGTATTTATTCCAGGGCTGCAAGGTTGGTTCAACATCTGCAAATCAATCAATGTGATACAACACATTAATAAAAGAACAAGAACCATATGATACTCTCAATAGATGCTGAAAAAGCATTTGAAAAAGTTCAGCATCCCTTCCAGAATAAACTTTTCAAGGTGTAGGATAGAGGGCACATACCTCAATATCATCAAAGCCATCTATGAAAAACCCACCGCAAATATCATTCTCAATGGAGAAAAACTGAAAGCTTTTCTGCTAAGATCAGGAACCTGGCAGGGATGTCCGTTATCACCACTGCTATTCAACATAATACTAGAAGTCCTAGCCTCAGCAATCAGACAACAAAAAGAAATTAAAGCCATCCAAATCAGCAAAGAAGAAGTCAAGCTATCACTCTTTGCAGATGATATGATACTATATGTGGAAAACCCAAAAGGGTCCTCTCCAAAACTGCTAGAACTTGTACAGCAATTCAGTAAAGTCTCAGGATATAAAATCAATGCACAGAAATCAGTTGCATTTCTTTACACCAACAACAAAACAGACAAAGAAATTAAGGACTCAATCCCATTTATAATTGGACCCAAAACCATAAGATACCTAGGAAAAAACCTAACCAAAGAGACAAATAATCTATACTCAGAAAACTATAAAGTACTCATGAAAGAAATTGAGGAATACACAAAGAATGGAAAAATGTTCCATGCTCATGGATTGGAAGAAAAAATATTGTGAAAATGTCTATTCTCCTAAAGCAATCTACACATTTAATTCAATCCCTATCAAAATACCATCCTTTTTTTTTTTTCAAATAAATAGAACAAACAATCCTAAAATTTATATGGAACCAGAAAAGACCTCAAATAGCCAAATATTGAAAAAGAAAGCCAAAGTTGGTGGCACCTCAATTCCGGACTTCAAGCTCTATTGCAAAGCTGTCATCATCAAGACAATATGGTACTGGCACAAAAACAGACACATAGATCAATGGAACAGAAAAGAGAGCCCAGAAATAGACCCTCAACTCTATGGTCAACTAATCTTTGACAAAGCAGGAAGGAATGCCCAATGGAATAAAGACAGCCTCTTCAACAAATAGTGCTGGGAAAATTGGACAGCCCCATGCAGAAAAGTGAAATTGGACTATTTCCTTACACCACACATGAAAATAGACTCAAAATGGATGAAGGACCTCAATGTGAGAAAGGAATCCATCAAAATCCTTGAGGCGAACACAGGCAGCAACCTCTTTGACCTCAACCGCAGCAACTTCTTCCTAGGAACATCACCAAAGGCAAGGGAAGCAAGGGCAAAAATGAACTATTGGGATTTCATCAAGATCAAAAGCTTTTGCACAGCAAAGGAAACAGTTAACGAAACCAAAAGACAACTGACAGAATGGGAGAAGATATTTGCAAATGACATATCAGATAAAGGGCTAGTATCCAAAATCTATAAAGAGTTTAGCAAACTCAACACCCAAAGAACAAATAATCCAATCAAGAAATGGGCAGAGGACATGAACAGACATTTCTGCAAAGAAGACATCCAGATGGCCAACAGACACATGAAAAAATGCTCCACATCACTCAGCATCAGGGAAATACAAATCAAAACCACAATGAGATACGACCTCACACCAGTCAGAATGGCTAAAATTAACAAGTCAGGAAATGACAGATGCTGGTGAGGATGCAGAGACAGGGGAACCCTCCTATACTGTTGGGAATGCAAGCTGATGCAACCACTCTGGAAAACAGTGTGGAAGTTCCTCAAAAAGCTGAAAATAGAGCTACCCTATAACCCCACGATTGCATTACTGGGTATATACCCTAAAGATACAAACATGGTGCTCCGAAGGGGCACGTCCACCTGAATGTTTAAGCAGCAATGTCCACAATAGCCAAACTATGGAAAGAACCTAGATGTCCAACAACAGATCAATGGATAAAGAAGATGTGGTATATATATATACAATGGAATACTATGCAGCCATCAAAAGAAATGAAATCTTGTTATTTGTGATGATGTAGATGGAACTACAGGGTATTATGCTTAGTGAAATAAGTCAATCGGAGAAAGACAACTATCATATGATCTCCCTGATATGAAGTGGAGATGCAACGTGGGGGGTTGTGGGGTAGGAAAAGAAAAAATGAAAGAAGATGGGATCAGGAGGGAGACAAACTATAAAAGACTCAATCTCACAAAACAGGCTGAGGGTTGCTTGGGGGAGGGGGGTCAGGAGAGGGTGGTGGGGTTATGGACATTGAGGAGGGTATGTGCTATGGTGAGTGCTGTGAAATGTGTAAACCTGGCAATTCACAGACCTGTACCCCTGGGGATAAAAATACATTACATGTTTATTAAAAATTTAAAAAATAATATTTTTTTAAATTTTATTTTAATTCCAGTATAGTTAACATATGGTATTATATTAGTTTCAGGTGTACAATAAAGTGATTGAATACTTCCATACAGATCTCTATTCTCTTACTTGACAAATATTTATAGAGTATTTATGATGTGAGATGCTTTGTCAAGTGTTGGAGTACATAGGAGCTAAATAAAACATTGTTCTCCATCAGTCCACTATCCAGTATCAGGAAAAGTAAATGATTACTATAGTGTATTATACTTGTCAATACTTTTTAAATTATAAGGGTGCCTGGCTGGCTTAGTCAGTAGAGCATGTGACTCTCCATCTCAGTGTCATGAGTTTAAGCCCCCATGTCTTGTATGGAACCTACTTAAAACACACACACACACACACACACACACACACACACATACACACACACACACACACACATACTTTTTAAGTTACAAGAGACAGAAACTCAGTGAAGATTAGCCTTAGAAGAAAAGAAAGACAGAGACAGAGACAAAGAGAGACATAGAGAGAAGGGAATGCATTGGTGTCCATAAAAGGGGAAGAAAGAGAATGTCTTCAGAAAAAAAGACTGGATGCAGAATCTTGAAGATCAGGAATTTCTTTCACTGTCCAGTCTTCAAAGGTTAGGTTAATTCTTTCCAACTGCATTATAGCAAGATAACAGGAGATAACACTAATACTTCCATCAACTGCAAATTGAAAAGCTCAGGGAAATCTCTCATCAGCTGATCTGGGTATACGCATGGATCAGACATCAACCACTATAGCCAAGGGACAAAGTTTCTCCTGGGTCAAGGGCCTAGCCATACAGATGTTGGGGTTAGCTAGAGAATCTCCCCATCCCAAAGAGATGGAGGCATGGGTCCTTCTGGGATCATGATGAGGAAGATCCTGGTTAGGGCTGAGAGGAAGGTCAGGGAGGTGGCTTTTGAATTGAGCTTTAAGATGACTTGACTTAGCCATGAGCAAGAGAATAGGCTGGAAGGGGGTAGTGTTGGGATTTAGGAAGAGGTAGTAGATTATAGGAAGTGCGTGGGAGGAGGCAACCATAGTAAACTCTGACAACTGAACTTGGAAAAGAAATGAGAAGATGAAAAAAGCATGCACCCAGACAAGATGAGTAATTGTGATAAAGTCTAGTGATGCATTATTAACATGCCTCTCCCAAACAAATGCAGGCTCAAGACAAGACAGTAGTATTAACGATATGGTTTATTATGTTCATCATTTGAATTATGTAAAGTCAAGGAATTTTACTTAATAAAGTCTTCTCAAATCTTAATTATGTTTAATGGCAAAGCCTTGATCTTAAACAGCAAAAGTAATAACAAAAGAAATCCTATTAATATTAATAATGGTTTATTTTAGGTCTGCTCTGCATGAAATTTAAAAATTCCATTAGATGTTTTCATCCAAATTCCATTCTAATATTTTGTAACTTCTCTGGATCTGGCAGGTTCAGAACGTGGTATTGGCGGTAACTGGGAAAACACTTGGAACTGCCTTGATCCTGGACAACACTTAAACAGTCCTTCAGGGTAGAAACACTTTTTCATCTTCTGCTCTATTAACTCTTGCCCATTTTTTAGGGTCAACTCAAATTTTACTTCCTCTGTGATTTTTTCCCCTCATCTTCCTCCAATCATCAGAGATAAAGATGGCCTTGCCTATCCCATACTTTCCAAGTGATACTTAGTGCAATGGTTTCTAGTACTTTATTCAATATATTCGATCATTAGACTAGATCTTCCCGGACACTCAAGGAATGGTTATTCATCTCTGTATCCCTCATACTTGAGATAAGATCTGGAATACATTTGCTCAATTTGTACCTTTCTTGCAATAAATTGATGAATGAAATAATGAACAAATAAATAAGTTTTGCTCTGATTCAAATGCTTTATCTATATACTCCTGATTCAGATAAGTTCACCTCTCTACCACCTACAGCTAATACTGCTACTGTAGATGGTGAGCTGAAGGTTTTGGGTAGGAAAAAACAATAAATAATACTGCATTTCCTTATTTGGAAAAATCAGTTAAAAATATCTATATTAGATTGTTGTCTTGACGGTCATATGAGATAATCCTAAGCAATCAGCTTTTGGGACAGTAACTTGCCAATGATAGATGCTTAATGAATATAGAATATATCTGTATAGGAGAACGGTCTTAGAAATTTAAAAATAGTTCTTCAGCAACACTTTCATAAATTGAGTATCTGAATCTTTTTATTTTTTTTAATTTGATGTACGTGATAAATAATTGAATTTAGATAATTTTAGATTGTATAGATTTTAGATGGAAGGTTTGTGTTTTTCTCTTCACTTTATTCTGTCTTAACCTCAAATTTATATTTATAAATATGAGAGATTTTATTCTATAATGGCCACATCTAAGTGTTTTTGTTTTCTTTAGACTATACTATCTCTAACTCACTCTGATAAACTAAAATTGGAAATGTTAATGAACTCAAAACTCATTCTTTACTTCCTCTTTTAAGATGGACATTTCCAACCTCAGGTTCTGATACACATAAAATGAAAACTTAAACTAATATATTTGATTTGCTGTTTTGTAATATATTATATTGCTTTGTAAAAGTAATACTGCTTTATGTGGAGGGTTCAGAAAGCATAAATGAGTTTAAAAACAACAATTAAAAATAGATTATTCACTAAGAAGTGTACAGTAATTGTACATTGGTATGGTTCCTTCTATCCTTTTTTTTCCATAAAATATTTTATAAATATAATTCAATAGGTTTTTATTAAATGACTGCTATGTAGGCATTTCTAACATTTTGTGTATGTAAGTTATATAATGTGTTATAATGTGATAAGTGACATGGAAATATACACACAAAAGGAAAAGCTCAGGCTGCAATTTTAAGTAAGGTAGTCTGGGTAGGGGCGGCTAAGAGAGAAATATCTGGGCAAAGATTTGAAGGTGATGGTAAAGTTAACATATTTTGAGGAATGGTAACCCAGGCATTAGGAGAGTCAATGCAAATGCCTAAGACACAGCATCTAGGGAATTCAGGTGGGACCAAATAAATCAGTGTGAATGATGGAAAGTCAATAAATGTACATAACAGGATATGAAGTGAGAAACAACGGAGGCCAGATCATGTAGGTTTTGTGAAACCTAGGTTTCTACTCTGAAGGAAAAAGAGGTATTCAGGTTTATAACAGGATCTTCCTGGATGTTATGTTGAGAGAAGATGGTAGGCAGGCCAGCGGTGAGACCAATGAGGCCACTGTAGTAATTCAGTGGATCCTGTTGGCAAAGACCAGAACGCAGATGCTAGTGTACATCCTGCTATTCAGTCTGCATCACCTCAGATCACATGGTCACAGACCTCTAACCACAAACTTCTATTGTCATAAAACATTCCAGCCTTAAGACTGTATCGTGATTAACTTTAGGAACCTTGGAGTCAGAAAACAGCATGCTAACCAACCTAAGATCTAAAAAGATCATCCCAACTAGTATTTCTAAACACAGTCCACTAATTGATGAAAACAAACTACATGGCCTACCACCTGTTGGCTCCTTTGCAACTATTATAATTGGGCTCCTCTCCTCTTACCTCCTCATAAACTCTCTTTTCTTCATTTCTGAGGTGTTAGATAGTTTAGAAATCTGAAGAGGTAATTGTGTTAGGAAAAAAAGTCAAGTCAAATCCCTTTGTTTGTATAGCTAAAGAGAGTCCAGAAACTCTATTACTCTCCTGAGGTTGAGTAATTTTCAGAGACACACAAGTAACTCACATCCAATCCATGGCTCAAAAGGGAGAGTGCACACAACCAGGGAAGAATATTAAGGAAACTCTTAGCTCTAAAAAGTAGAAGGTACTAATCAGTGCTCTGCCAAAGCTAGCTATGTATAGACAGCTTCTAAATTGGGTCCTAATGATCTCTGCCTGTGGTGCCTATGGCTTTATAATCCTCTTTCCATCAGTAATTTGCTTCTAATCAACTAAACACCTCAACACTGAGAGGACATAACTTTTGTGATTAGGTTTGAAGTGATGAAGCAAGGTGCCATCTGGTGACCTGTGACCACATGAGAGGAACTATGAGTGGTCTACGTTCAATGGTCAGCAAGAAACTGTGGCCTCAGTCCAACAACTTGAAAAAAACAAGAATCCTATGAACAGCTAGATATGCATAGAAGTGGACCCTTCCCAGTCAAGTATTAGAATGAGATACCATCCCTGACTAACACTTATTGTAGACTTTAAAGATCCTGCAGCAGCTGTCCAGCTAAGCCATGCCGAAATTCTTGACCCACAGTCACTGTGAGATGACATTTCTGTGTGGCTTCGAGCTGCTAACTTTTGTGGTAGTTTTAATGTACCAATAGATAGTGGATGCTAACTTTCATTTCCTCATGCTATTTTCTTAAGTTACAACATTTAAGAAAATCACCCTTTAATTATTTTAAGCATACATTATATCACTAGGCATTTAAGCAAAACTGTTAAAAAAGAATCTGACTTATTCAAGTTTACTCTTAAGAAAACCTATCGTTATTAAGAATGTGATTATTTTAGTTGATTTGCATAATTTATATTAACACCCCACAAGTTATGAATTTTAAGTCAATACAAGAGAATGAAATGGTGATGAAAGAGAATTTGATGTAGAAATCTAAAATACTTCTCATTATAAAAGCAGATTTCTGTAATTGAAAAAAAAGTTAGAATCCAAAAATGTGACATGCTCTTTTGGGCACTGTTGATGCCAACCAACTCTGGCTAAATAAATTTAAAAAAAAAAAGAAAAAAGAAAAAAAGTAAAGCCTTTTTTTTTTTTTTTTAATGGGAGAAGAAGAGAAGAAGTTATGCACCAACTATAATCAAAAGTATTGCTGAATTACCCTCCAGAAGTGTAGGAGTCAAGATGGAACAAAGAAATCATGAATGGAACTTTATGGATCTCCCCTCTTGGAGAAACCATTGACATGTCAGCTCTCATAAACTCCTAAGTCCCTCTCGTTAAGTCACACTAGACAATCTCTAGGGAGTAAATCTAAGTTGGAGGGAGGGACAAGATGGGTATTTAACATAGGCAGAGCTTCTGATGGATACACCTTCAGAGGGAGGACCCAAACAGCAAGAACAATGCCTGACACACAGCAGTCACCAAATTCACATTGTTGAGTGAATGAGTGAATGAATCATAGTGATCTGGCTAGCAAAAGAAAAAAAAAAAATCTTCAAGTGCTATTTACAATTTTAACATTGTGATTAGCAGAATAGTGGTCCCCTAAAGATGCATACATCCTACCTAACCCCAGAACCTGTGAATGTATTATCTTCCTTGGCAAACGGGACTTTGTAGATATGACTAAATTAAGGATCTTGAAGAAGGGATATTATCCTGGACTATCCAGGTGGGACCATTATAATTACTAAGATTTCTCAGGGGAAGGCAAGAATGTCAGATTCAGAGAAAATGTGAGGACAGAAACAGAGGTCCCAGTGATAGAGGGTCATTGTGACACCCTTTATATCAGCCCATCCAGTTCAGGGTAGAAGGAAAGGTGACTTTATGCAAGCTACCAAATCTCCTTCTCTTGGCTTCTGTCCCTTCATCTTTAAAAAAATGGAATAGTAGCATCTACTGCATGACATAATTATGAGAAGCTAATGTGACCATCCAAGGTCTTTGAAGAGTATCTGGCATGTGGTGCATGCTCCACAAATACCAGTTATTTTTAACAAGACTATTGGAGAATACCAAACAATTAATAATCTTAAAATAATAGCCATGGTAATCTGCATATCCTTAAAGGTGTTTTAGAGCAGCGCCTCTGTCTCAGCCTATGAAGAAAGCAAAGTTGTTTTCCTACATGATGCAAATTCAAGAAGTTAATTGCTGTAAGCATATCTACCTCTTTTTAGCCATTCCTGTAGCTGTCCCCCTCTTCTAGTATAACTTCTAATATACTGCCAAGGGGGTGTCCTCCTAGGACCTCAAGTGGGCTCTGTGAACTCACAGGTGAATTACTTTCACTCTTCTGCAATGTTATATATGTTCCCTATGACAACAAGTCTTCTTTCTTCTTTACTTACCCTACTCACTCTCCAGAATTCTCAGATCCTTTCTCCTATCTCTTACCAGCAGAACTTTCTAAAGATAGATTACTTTCCATCTTCAATAAAGGCACGTGAGGGACCATTTGTGACCCTTTCCAAAAGTAAATGTCTGAGTTTCTGGAGGGACATGACATCTATGACAAACCAATCTTGCTAAGCTAGGATGCCTTGTTGCCATATGGAATGTGAAACCCCTGGTACAGGGCCTAGCATATAATAGGCACTCAATGAATAATGACTATTGTTATTTATATTATTGTTATTTATATTGTTATAAATTTATATTTATATTATTTATATTGTTATTAATATTGTTACTATTGCCACCACTACAACCCTTACAGCAGTCTGTCTGCACAGCTAGACTGCAAGAGAAGGAACTACATCTCATTGATCTTAGGAATCTGCCCCAATGCTCAGCACAGGGCCTGGTGCTCACACAATAGGCGTTTGCTAAATGTGTAGCCTCAAGACGACTTCCTCTAGGCACGTCTCAAAGATCTCCTTTGCACAACATGCCCACATCTGCCTACAGGGCAACATCAACAGAACAACAGCCTGGGTGCAGCAGGCTGTTAATGACCTGTCTCTGAGGAAATACTACCTAGTACTAAAATGACTCACCACC
This sequence comes from Lontra canadensis, assembly GCF_010015895.1. Classification (NCBI taxonomy): domain Eukaryota; kingdom Metazoa; phylum Chordata; class Mammalia; order Carnivora; family Mustelidae; genus Lontra; species Lontra canadensis. The sequence goes on from NW_022631043.1 coordinate 4,295,259, forward strand.
AAAAGGTGTGTTTTATGGTGTCATTTTTCTTCTGTGATATTTTGTGCAGCCTTAAATTTTATCCATAACAATTGAGATTCTAAATCCAGGCTTAAAGGCAGAAGGCCAGGGAGGGGGCTATCATTATGGTGATATTGGGAGCAATGATTGCATTCAGCAGTGAAAGGAGGATTCTGCTTCAGTGTCAATGCCTGATAATTAACTAGGAGAAAGCTTCTTCCTTGCCCCTGGTTAAATTCCAAATCAAGATGCTGGGCTGGAGAGAAGATAGAAAAATGTGCCTCCAGCTCTCTTACCTGTCATACTAGCAAGTCACATCTGTAAAAAGTCAGAGCTCTTTCTTAGAGGAGCTGAAACAGCTTTGTGCTTTCTTCTGGCTTCATTCATTCAATCCATCATTTCATCTACATGTAGACATACAGTTAAACCCATCTCTTACCCCTGATCAGCGTCCCACATCTTTCCCATGCATCCTTGGGACTACACCAAACATAACCATCAAACCCATGCCTCTTCCTTTCTGTTCATCCTGAAGACCTGGCTCACCCACCGGTTATTTCTACAGCCCTGAGGATACAGGGGGGAAAGGACATTTCTTCCCTACTACTGCGATTCCAGAACATCTTCTTTCCCCCAAAAATAACTCAAGTTATAAGTCGTTCACTCACTAACCCTCTTTGTCCTAGTCATTTATTTCTGTATTGCAAATATTACACTTTTATCAATACCAGAGGCACATTTGCAATTCCATGGAGATTTTAGCCCCTGCCCTGATGTCCTTTTTGCAAGACTGTTCTTGTTAGTAATTCAGTGATTTCAGTAGGCACATCAGTAATTCCTCCAAAGCTTTGGTTTCCAAGTTTTGAACTTCTTGCAATGATCTTGATCTGCACTTTGAGCTACTCATGCCTGTGGTTGCTCCCTAGACCTTGTATTACCAGTAAGTGCCTCACTTCCCTTGTCCCAAGGCTCTCCTGTTCTAGTTCTCCCATGCTTCTAGTCTGATCAAAACAATTACTTGACCTTGAAAAAAAAACCTTTATTCTTTTCACCCTACCACATGTCCACTGCCTTTGGTCTCATGGTGACCTCACTTTACCCTGTATTCAGATCTTGGATTCCATGGTCCTTCATTATAATCATACTTCCTAACAAACTTTATATACCCTGCTCCTTTATCAAACTCATGTAATATAGTTTTGGAACCTGGTCAGGTTCAACTTTGCCTCCTCTGGACCTACCTGGAGAGCTGAATGTGGCTAGTATCAAAGAAAACCAGGACTGGACAGTAGTTGAAGAAGTAAAAACAAATTTTGTGGAGGAAGAGTTGCAACAGAGGAAAAGATAATTCGGTATAGAAATGGGCTAAATTCTGAATACCCCAAGAATAAATGAGGATTTATAGGCAAAGAGCAGGCTGGGGGAGTAAGTGCCTGGAAAATTGCAAGAAAAGACAACTCACAGGTAGGGGGATTCCTTCTGAATTGACCTGACCTAAGAGGTTCCTTGCTGAAGGCAAGCCAGGATAATCAGACCACCTGTGAAATGGTGTGAGATGAGGAGTTTGATCAGATATTGATAAGACACTGGAGGTGAGAGATTCTCACTAAATGGACTTAGTAGGATTCTTGCTAAAACTAGTCTAAGCCAGCCTGAGGACAAGGCCCAAGGTCAAGGTCAAAACTCAAAATATGCTAAGTGGGCTAAATGTAAAATAGTGATCACTAAATCAGGTAGAATGGAAAATGAAGATAATGAAGTGCTAAATCCAAAGCACTATGAGAAGGAATTTTTTTTTTAATTTTATTTATTTGGGAGAGAGAGAAAGCATGAATGGCAGGGGTGGACAGAGGGAGAGGGAGAAGCAGACTCCCCCTTGAGCAGGGAACCCAATGCGGGACTCGATTTCAGGGCCCTGGAATCACGGCCTGAGCAGAAGGCAGACACTTAACCAACTGAGCCACCCAGGAGTCCCTGAAAAGAAATTATTAACACCACTTTTACTGTTCATATTAGGTGCCAGGCACTTGTTCTAAATGATTTATACATATTCAGTCTTTAATATATTTTATTTATAGATAAGAAAACTGAGTCAAAGACCTGCCCTCTGACAACTGAGAGATGAATCAAGAGAAAAGCTGGTGAGGGTGAATACAAATTTAAAAATTAAGAAAAAAAAAAAAAGATTTAATTCTCCCTGTTGAAAAAATAAGAAGAGATCTCCACAATCCCCCTGAACCCCTGCCAACACACACACCTTTTCCTAGAGGATTTACTTTTGAAAATGTGTAGTCACAGGTTCTTTCTCTGTCTCTTTGAAATGTATTTAATCTTTTCAAAAACTAAGTAACCCTCTTGCCAGCTTTATAACCCAGGCATGTCTTCCTCAAGGACTTGGGGACTATCTCTTTGAAATGTAATCATCAGAGAAGGATAATAAGCCTCATTTCCTGCTCCTATGAGGACAAGAGCCTAATTTCCAACTTCCCAGAGCCTAGATCCAAGTTGGAAAATCATCTCTTGTAAAGATATAAGAAGTGTATTTTTCCTTTGGATAAAACCAATTAGCTAATACAGATTGTCACCCCAACCACCAAGTGAAGTTAAGATAAACCATGTGTGACAGATGGTACTATCAAGTCCCCTTGCTTGAGGACTAGTTATGATGTTTCTTGAGAACATGTACAGGATGGGTCATATCTGCCTGGCTATAGAAGAAGGTAAGATTTATTTCTACCTTTACAACTTCCTGCTAGATTGTCTGTGTTGTGCATTATGTTCTGGTTTAATGCTTTTCAACAATAAAACAGCTTTCTTTTTCTTCTACTTTTGTGGAGTGTTTTTCTGGGTTGGGTTTTGTTTGTTTGTTTTTAAATTATATTTCCAAAAAAGTGCCAGAATGGGATGTGTTAGGATAAATGAGATTAATCGTGAACACTGGAACATAATTCTGTACCTACTCCTGAGGAATTTAAGGACTAGGGGGTAATGTAATTTTGATTTTTTTACATCATGTGATGATTCTTTGTAAGGTGAATATGTGTTACACATTTTAGGACATGATGCAAAAAGCCAGAAGCTGGTGCTGCCAACAACAGCACATTCAGAACCCCCTAAATGACCCCAGAGATTGCTGACTGAATTTTTCTCTCTTCTTTTTGTACATCCTTCACTGATATATATGAGAAACTTGTTGCTATAACAAATTACCACAAATTTGGTGACTTAACACAAATCAATTTGCCTTACAATTCTGGATGTCAGAGGTATAAGATGGGCTGAGGGGGTGGCCGTGCTTCTTCTGGAGTCTACAGGGGAGAATTCATTACCTTGCTTTTTCTAGCTTTTAGATGTTCCTCACATTCCTTAGTTCCTGGTCCCTTCCCCCATCTTTAAAATCAATAGTGTGGCATCTTTGAATCTCTCTCTCTCTCCTCTTTCATCACTTTGCAGGAGGTAAGGAACGAAGATGGTGTCTGTTCAAGCTGCTATAACAAAAATACCATGAACTGAGAAGCTTAAACAATAAACATTCAGGTCTCACAGTTTGGAGGCTGGAAAATCCAAGATCAAGGTGTTGGCAGATTCAGTATCTGGTGAGAGGCTGCTTCCTGGTCATAGATGGCCTTCTTCTCCCTCTGTGGTCACACGGTAGAATGGACAAACTCTGAGGTCTCTTGTATAAAGGCATTCATCCTACCATGAGGGCTCCACCCTCATGACCTCATTACCTTCTCCAAAGAAGGCCTTGTCTCCAGACTCTTCCACATTGGGATTAGAGTTCAGCATATGTTTTTGAGAGTCCACAAACACCCAGTTTGTAAAAGATGGTCCGTGCACGGGAGACTGGTTAGATTGAATTCATTCTGTTTAGCTCATAACTTCTATCTTCAAAAGCATCCTATTCAACATCTGCTGGGTTTTCTGCCCAGAGATTACAAGAGTAGTGATTAAAGTTCCAAGCCCTATTCAAACAGGATTTCATAGAAGACGAATCCAGAACTCAGACATGAGCGTGTTAATCTTCTCTCCTGCTGAGTCAACCACGAGCTGCGTTTGCTTTGCAGCTAACACTTCATAATAGTTATGTGCTCAATAAATGTCCACCCAGAATATGGATTTCACAAAAATGCAACACTATAACCACCCCAAGGGTTTACGATCCATAATTCATTTTGGAAAATGGCTTGATTCACTTGGAGCAATAAAATCTGAGAACTTCATGGCTCATAATAATGTCAGAGAGAGCAATCTTCCATGCTAACTGTGCACAGAGAATTAAAGCCGTACTGTCTAAACATTGTACCAGCCCTGTCCCCACACAAATCAGGTGGGGCCCACTCCCAAACACCCGAGCACTTGGATGAGTAACGATCAAGACCAATCTATATTTTATCTTCTGCAAACCAGGCAAGTTGTTGATACAGGCATTCCATAGAAAATAAGCCTACCAGGAGAGGTGGATTCTAGTCCTAATACTTCTTCTTTTTTTTTTTTTTTTTTTTTTGTTAATTTGTGGCCCTAGTTGGGCCTCAATATGCATTTGGCCTCACATATTCCAATGTAATATCCAGCATATATTTCAACCTCAATCCTTGACACTTCCATCCTACCCCTCCATATCCTTTGCTTCCTTAACAAAAAAGGTTCTTGTATTTCCAGAATAAAGTTATGATTCTCCTTATCTCCAAGCATTTGCACAAAGGTTCATCTCTGCCTAAAATATGCCTAACCTTCTTCAAGGCCTGATTTTAAGGCCACTTTCTCTAGGAACTCTTATCTTACTTTTCCATAATGATTTTTCCCTTGAAGACAGGGGCTGTTTATTAAGCTAATCAACACTTAATAGTTACTTATTTTTATTTGTTTGTTTCTATGTTGGTTTTGTTTAATATGTTCTAAATATTAAGCACATAGGTAACATAATTTTATAATAGTTAGTATTTTCGTCCAAGTATACTATATGATAGATTCAAAAGAAGAGATAAGAACAATTAAGACAGGTGTCCAAGACCATGTAGTTAGAGGAACATGACCACAGGTTCTTCCTCTTTTTGGAGTCAAGTATTTACCCCAAAATACAATGCTGCATTATATCTTTTCATTAAAAAAAAATATATATATATATATATATATATATATATATATATATTTAGAGAGAACATGTGAGCAGGGAGAGGGGCAGAAGAAGAGGAAGAGAGAGAATCTCAAGTAAACTTCCCCTCAAGCCTGGGGGTCAATGTGGGCCTCAATCCCACAACCCTGAGATCACGACCTAAGCTGAAACCAATTGTTGGAGGCTTAACCTACTGAGCCACTCAGGCGCTCCTGCATAGTATCCTTTCAAAAAGAAAAACTCTGATAAAGATGCAAAGTGCTTGGCATATGTTCATACATTTTTAAGGCACCCAATGGATGACATTTATTGTTTGTGTGCTGTATTTCTATTATTAGTGCCACTTCACAAAAACAAAACAAAGTAAATATTATTATCCTTAATTTACACATGAGGGAAGTGGAGGCTTAGATTTTTAAAATCTTCACAAGGATCACCCAGTTACAGAGGCAGTGTTGAAACCTCATTAACTTTTATTATTTCTTAAATTGTCCTTTCTTTATTCCAGTTCAGTGCTGTGATTAAAGGGAAATTTGGACTGTGTTTCTGATATCTGTGGAGAGACTTATGATCCTATGTCCTCTGATGCTATTGTCTCCTCAGGTATAGAATATGGTCTATGAATCACTGGGCATTGTCTGGTCTTCAAACAGTGCCCTCCTCCAAGGCACAACACATTTATTAAAGCGTCCAGTTGCAGAGCAAGTCATTTATCTGATTCTGGTTTCGAACCATCTGATTATTCACGAAATGATTCATCATGGAAATAATGGCAGTTTAGTAGGATGGAAGCATTCTTAAAACAAAGTGAAACAAAATGTCACACTTTAGGCACCACAGTTCCCAAGGCTACCATCTTGGTGGTGCTCCTCCTATGCCTTTTGATGGGCAAAAGCTAGTCTCACAATTTGGTCAAATATATTCCTCGTGGCGGGGAAGGAACTGGATGAGCTCCTCAACAAACATTTATTGACCACCTGCTAAGTAAAGCAGATGGAACACATGATGGATGATACAAATAAATATAATGCAAATCCCCTTGCCTTCAAAGACCTGGAACCCCTGGAACTCTCAAACAGTGCCAAAGGAATCATAATTTGTTACATTCACTTCGGGAATTTGGTAATAACTACTAAATCTAAGCATGCACCTACCCTCTGTCTCAGCAACTGCCCTCTTACTTATATTCCCAGGAGCAGTGAATGCTCATGTTCACCAAAGACACAGATAAGGATGTCTATAGCAGCTTTATCTATTATAGCCAAAATAGGGAAAAAACGGATTCATTACCAGTGAAATAGTAAGTTATTCACAGGTTAAAATATCCAGAAATTTAAAAGAAAAGAATAAACTGTTCTATGTATCGCTATAAATGAATGTCACAGACTTAACATTGAGCGAAAAGAAGCCAGATATCAAGGTATACATATTTTATGATTCTATGTACATGAAGTACAAGGAAAAACAAAACTAAGATGATCAAAGTCAGACAATAAGTATCTTAGTGTGGTGAAATATTAACAGGAAGATGAACAAAGGAGTCTTCAAGGATGCTGCAAATGTTCTGTATCTTGATCTAGGTGTTACATAAGCAATATTCAAACCTCATAATATATGTATACACATATATATGTAGATGCATTGAATTGACCATAATACTTCTGCCCTTCTCTGAATGTATGTTATATTGCACTCATTAAAAAGAAAGGGAAAAAAAAAAGGAAAGAAAAACTCCAAAAGCAAATGAAGAAGAAGACATCAGGATGGTGAATTGCTTGTAATATGGAAAACACTGAGACAGTGATGCTCTTATGTATTTTACATATTATACGTTTTATGAGAACAAATTATGTGCATAAACCTGTTAGAGCATTCTTTTTTTTAACTAATCAACTACTTATACTACTTATACTATTTCACTTATGTATTCCTTTGACAACACCTAGAGAAGTCTGCAACATATGCAATTGGAGTAGAGAGGAGACAGAGCTCAAATACTGTCCTCTGGTGACATGGGAAGCCAGACCAAACTTATAAATCACAAATTATCAAAATCCCAGGGTAGCACGACACATAGCAGGACCAACACGCAAGGCCTTAGTTTTGAGGAGAAAAATACTGATGTTCTGAGCATCGTGTGATTTAATCAGCTGAGCAATGTGGAAGCCGCTCTTCTCACAGTTGAGTGAGCATGCATATCTTCTGAAGCTACAAGCCACTAGACTTTCTTACTCCAAGTGTTCTTAAACCTAAGATCCAGCATGAACAATGGTTCATAGGGGCTGGAGGGAGCTTTTGGACTTGTAGGCATGGTGCCTGTGATTCAGTGTTGGAATGAACACTCATTGTATAGTTGTGTAACTGTGGCCCATAACCACGTACTCTGAGCTCCACTTTCTACAGCTACAGAATGAGACTAAAAATGTTTATAGAATGCTTTCCATGACAAACATCAAGTCCCAAGCAGCTTAGTGTGACTTTTACAAGCTGCCCCCAACTATTTTCCAGCCTCGTTTTCTATCTGGGCTCATCAACTATTTGTCGAGGGCTTGTCGTATAGCAGATGTATTCCAGATGCCAGGGTTTGTAGAGAGGGCAAGTTAGAAGTATGTTCTGGAGGGAGGTAGATGGTAAATAAGTAAATGAACAAGAAAATAAGAGAATTCCAGAGAGAACAAAGTGATATAAAAACAAACAGGAGATGATGAGAGGGAGAGCTCAAGTGGTTGACTCTACTTTAGGTTGGATTATTGAGGAAGGCCTGTCTAAGGAAGTCACCTGGGAACTGAAATCTTGTGTGGACCTCTTTTGAGCTTCACCTCACTTCCTCTCTGTCTACTTCTTGCTCTCACTAAAGCTTCAGACATCAGCTCTGAAGAACTCTAAGCAAGTGGCTTCTTACCTTAGCTACACCTTATTTGACCATGTTCTACTCAAGGCTCCTCTGAAGTCACACTATAGCATGCCTGTGGGAAACTGTTAGAGCCTTTAGATGTCTGAGCCAGCAAGGACAAGAAGATTAGTACACCATGGGGAACCTTTGACCTGATGTATGGCATCTAGAAGATGAGGGCTTGTTCCTTCCACATTTTGGTTGGGCAATTATAAGATTCATTCTATGTGACTTTTATATGTGTATACACACACACACACATATATACATATGTGTGCACACATATGTATATATGGGTGTGTATATTATATATATATATGTGTGTGTGTGTGTGTGTATATATATATATAGTGTGTGTGTGTGTGTGTGTATTATATATAAAAGTAAAACAAAAACAAAACATGGACACAAAGGGCATACACCAAATTTATGAAATTGTCTATCTCTGATGGAGGAGGGGAATGGAATGGTGAGGTGAACCTAGGAGACTTCAAACGCTATCTATAGAGTTCTAGTTATTCAAAATGAGAAGCAAAAATAACAAGATGTTACTATTTCTCAATTCCTGATGAGGTGTTATGAGGGTCATTCTCTCTTGCCCTCGAGAAGTACGTTTAGTCTCCTGCACCCTCTGTGGCTCAGGAGGCTGGCGTCTCTGCTCAGCTGCCTGGCCCTGTGGCTCCCACTGAGTTCATCCTGTGGGGAACAGGACAGAGATGGGAGGGAGAGAAGGTAGGGACTCTGGGTATTTATTTGCACCGCCCCCTTTCCACTCCCACTCTGTGGAAATGCAGTCTCCTTTCAGTAAGCCTTGTCTTGACAAGTTCTTGGCAGCTCCCAACCCTGCCCCTTAAAGATGGTAAGGCTCCTGAAACTTGGAGTACAGCACTATCTCTTGTGGTTTTTCTAAACCTTGCTCATTTCTTAGCTATATATTTCCTGTCAGGACCCTTCTTGATACAAGGTTTATTTTTAATTTAAATTCAATTAATTAATATATAATGTATTGTTATTTTCAGAGGTAGAGGTCAGTGATTCATTAGACATATCATACCCAGTGCTCATTATATCATATGCCCATCATCCAATACCCCATCCACCCACCCCCATCTCTCCAGCAAACTTCAGTTTGTTTCTTATAATTAATAGTCTCTTATGGTTTGTCCACTTCTCTGATTTCATCTTTTTTAATTTTTTTCTCTCTTCTCCATGATCCTCTGTTTCTTAAATTCCATATATCAGATCATTTAATTGTCCTTCTCTGATTGACTTATTTCACTTAGCATAATACCCTCCAGTTCCATATGCATCATTGCAAATGACAAGATTTCTTTTCTTTTCTTTCTTTCTTCATTTTTTATTTTTTTTATTTTTATTTTTTATAACTGAGTAGTATTCCATTGTGTGTGTGTGCGTGTGTGTATGTGTATACACACACACACACACACTACATCTTCTTTATCCATTCACCTATCCTGGACATATGGACCCTTTCCATAGTTTGGTTATTGTGGACATTCCTGCTTTAAACACTGGGGTGCAAGTTCCCCTTTGGGTCACTACATTTGTGTTTTTGGAGTAAATACCCAATAGTGCAATTGTTAAGTCATAGAGTAGCTCTATTTTCAACTTTTTGAGGTACCTCCATACTGTTTTCCAGAATGACTGCACCAGCTTGCATTCCCACCAACAGTGTAAGAGTGTTACCTTCTCTCTACACTCTCAAAAACATCTGTCGTTTCCTGGCTTGTTACTTTAAGCTGTTCCAATTGGTGTGAGAAGGAATATCATTGTGGTTTTGATTTTGTTTACATAATGCCAAGTGATGTGGGGCATATTTTCATGTGCTTGTTGGCCATTTGTATGTCTTTGTTGCAGAAATTTCTGTTCATGTCTTCTGCCCATTTCTTGATTGAATTATTTGTTCTTTGGGTCTTGAGTTTGATAAGTTCTTTATAGATTTTGGATACTAGTCCTTTATCTGATAAGACATTAGCAAATATCTTCTCCCATTCTGTCAGTTGTCTTTTGGTTTTGTGAACTGTTTCCTTTGCTGTTCAAAAGCTTTTTATCTTAATGAAATCCCAATAGTTCATTTCTGCCTTTGTTTTCCTTGCCTTGGAGATGTGTCTAGCAACAAGTTGCTGTAGCAGAGGTCATAGAGTTTGCTGCCTGCTTTCTCCTCCAGACTTTGAAAGATTTCTGTCTCCCATTTAGTTCTTTAATCCATTTTGAGTCTATTTTTGTGTATGGTGTAAGGAAACGGTACAGTTTCATTCTTCTGCATGAGGCTGCCCAATTTTCCCAACACCATTTATTGAAGAGATTGTCTTTTCTCTACTGGATATTTTTTCCAGCTTCATTGAAGATTAGTTGACCATAAAATTGAGGGTCCATTTCTGGGTTCTCTATTCTGTTCCATCAATCTGTGTGTTTGTTTTTGTGCCAATGACATACTATCTTGATAACTACAGCTTTGTAATAAAGTTTAAAGTCCAGAATCGTGATATCACAGCCTGTGGTTTTCTTTTTCAACATTCCTTTGCTATTTGGGGTCTTTTCTGGTTCCACACAAATTTTAGGATTATTTGTTCCAGCTCTGTGAAAAAAGTTGATGGTATTTTCATAGGAATTGCATTGAAGATACAGATTGCTATAGATAGTGTAGACATTTTAACAATATTTGTTCTTCCTATGCATGAGCATGAATATTTTGCCATTACTTTGTGTCTTCCTCAATTTCTTTCATGAGTGTCCAACTGTTTTCAGAGTACAGAACTTTGGCCTCTTTGGTTAGGTTTATTCCTTGATATCTTATAGTTTTGGTGCAATTGTAAATGGGACCAACTCCTTAATTTCCCCTTCTTCTGGCTCATTGTTAATGCATAGAAATGCAACTGATTTCTGTGCATTGATTTTATAACCTGCCAGTTTGTTGAATTCCTGTATGAGTTCTAGTAATATTGGGATGGAGTATTTTGGGTTTTCCATATAGACTATCATGTCATCTGTGGAGAGGGAGAGTTTGACCTCTTCTTTCCCAATTTGGATGATTTCAATCTCTTTTTGTTGCCTGATTGCTGAGTCTGTGACTTCTACTACTATGTTGAACAACAGTGGTGAGAGTGGAAATTCCTGTGATGTATATGACATTAGGAGAAAAGTTCTGTTTTTCCCCCATTTAGAATGATATTTACTCTGGGCTTTTCATAGATGGATTTTAGATACTGAGGTATGTTATCTCTATCCCTATACTGTGAAGAGCTTTAATAAAGAAAGCATGTTATAATTTGTCAAATGGTTTTTCTGCATCTATTGAGAGGCTCATACGGGTCTTGTCCTTTCTTTCATTAATGGGGCATATCATGTTGATTGATTTGCAGATGTTGAACCACCCTTGCAGCCCAGGAATAAATCCATTTGGTTATGGTGAATAATCCTTTTAATATACTGTTGGATCCTATTGACCAGTATCTTGGTGAGAATTTTTGCATCTGTGTTCATCAGGGACATTGGTCTGTAATTTTCCTTTTAATGGAATCTTTGTATGGTTTTGGGATCAAGGTAATACTGGACTCATAAAAAGAGTTTGGGATTTTTCCTTCTATTTCTATTTTTTTTTTTAAATAGCTTCAGAAGACTAGGTATTAATACTTCTTTAAATGTTTGATAGAATTCCCCTGGGAAGCCATCTGGCCCTGGACTCTTGTTTGTTGGGAGGTATTTGATTACTATTTCAATTTCCTTGCTGGATCTGAGTCTGTTCAGATTTTCTTTTTCTTCCTGTTTCAGTTTTGGTAGTTTATACATCTAGCAGTGCATCCATTTCTTCTGGATTGCCTAATTTGTTGGCATATAGTTGCTCATAATGTGTTCTTATTACTGTTTGTATTTCTTTGGTGTTGGTTATGATCTCTCCTCTTTCATTCATTATTTTATTAATTTGGCTCCTTTCTCTTTTCTTTTCAATAAGTCTGGCCAGGGGGTTATGAATCTTATTAATTCTTTGAAAGAGCCAGCTCCTAGATTTATTGATCTGTTCTACTGTTCTTTTGGTTTCTATGTCACTGATTTCTGCTCTGATCTTTATTATTTCTCACTTCTGCTGGGTTTAGGCTTTATTTGCTGTTCTTTCTCCAGCTCCTTTAGGTGTAGGATTAGGTTGTGTATTTAAGACCTTTCTTGTTTCTTGAGAAAGCCTCATACTGCTGTATACTTTTCTCTTAGGACTGCCTCTCCTGCATCCCAAAGATTTTGAACAGTTGTGTTTTCATTTTCATTTGTTTTCATGAGTTTTTAAATTCTTCTTTAATTTCCTGGTTTACCCATTCATTCTGTAGTAGGATGCTCTTTAGCCTTCATGTATTTGGGTTATTTCCAACTTTCCTCTTGTGATTGAGTTCAAGTTTCAAAGCATTGTTGTCTGAAAATATACAGGGAATGATCCCAGTCTTTTGGCACCAGTTGAGACCTGATCTCTGACCCATATGTGATCCATTCTGGAGAAAGTTTTGATGTACACTTGAGAAGAATGTGTATTCTGTTGCTTAGGGATGGAATGTTCTGGATATATCTGTGAAGTCCCTCAGGTCCAGCATGTCATCCAAAGCCCTTGTTTCCTTGTTGATCTTCTGCATAGATGATCTGTCCATTGCAGTGAGTGGGGTGGTAAACCCCCCTACTATTATCATATTTTTATCAATGTGTTTCTTTAACTTTGTTATCAGTTGGTTTATTTAATTGGCTACTCCCACGTTAGGGCAATAAATATTTACAATTTTTAGATCTTCTTATAGGTTAGACCCTTTAATTATGGTATTGTGTCCTTCCTCATCTCTTATTACAGTCTTTGGTTTAAAATGTATTTGTCTGTTATAAGGATTGCTACCTCAGCTTTTTTTTTTTTAAAGATTTTATTTATTTTATTTGACAGATAGAGATCACAAGTAGGCAGAGAGACAGGCGAGAGAGGGGGAGGAGGAAGCAGGCTCCCTTCAGAGCAGAGAGCCTGATGCGGGGCTCGATCCCAGGACCCTGGGATCATGACCTGAGCCGAAGGTAGGGGCTTTTAACCCACTGAGCCACCCAGGTGCCCCAACCTCAGCTTTCTTTGGATGTCCATTAGCATGATGAATGGTTCTCCACCTCCTCACTTTCAATCTGGAGGTGTCTATGGGTCCAAAATTAGTCTATTGCAGACAGCATATCAGTGGATCCTGCTTTTTTATCCAATCTGATACTCTGTGTCTTTTGATTGGGACATTTAGCCCATTTTCATTCAGAGTAACCATTGAAAGATATGAATTTAATGCCATTGTATTATCTGTAAAGTCACTGTTTCTGTATATTATCTCTGTTCCTTTCTGGTCTATGTTATTTTTGGGCTTTCTCTTTGCTTAAAGGAACCCTTAAAGGGTTTGTTTAGTGATCATACATTCTTGCAGTTTCTGTTTGTCCTAGAAGCTTTTTTACCTTTCCTAGTTTGAATGAAATCCCAGCTGGATAAAGTATTCTTGGTTGCATATTTTTTTCTCATTTAGCACCCTAAATATATCATGTGTATTCTTTCTGGCCTGCCAGGTCTTGCTGGATAGGTCTGCTGCCAGTTCAATTTCTATTCTTGTAGGTAATGAACCTCTTGTCCTGAGGTGCTTTCAAGATTTATCTTTGTCTCTGAGATTTGCAATCTTCATTATCATATGTCAAGATGTTGACCTATTTGAATTGGGGTGTGGGTGGGTTCTCTGTGTCCCCTGGATTTGAATTCCTGTTTCCTTCCCCAGATTAGGGAAGCTCTCTGTTATAATTTGCTCCAATATACCTTCTGCCCCCCTCTCTTTTTTGTCTTTTTTTGGGATTCCAATCAATTTATTTATTTATTTATTTTTGCTTTATGGTATCATTTATCTTTCAAATTCTCCCCTTGTGATCCAATAGTTGTTTATCTCCATTTTTTCTCAGCTTCTTTATTCTCCATCACTTGGTCTCCACATCACTAATTCTCTCTTCTCCTCATTTATCTTAGCAGTTGGAGCCTCCATTTTTTTACTGCATCTCATTAATAGCCTTTTCAATTTCTACTTGATTAGATTTTAGTTCTTTTATTTCTCCAGAAAGGTAATCTCTATTGTTGTCTATGCTTTTTTCAAGCCAAGCTAGTATCTTTATAATTGTTATTCTGAACTTTAGTTCTGACATCTTACTTATATCCATACTGACATACTGATTAGGTCCCTGGAAATCAATATTGCCTCTTGTTCTCCTTTTTAAGGTGAGTTTATCCATCTTATCATTCTGTCCAGAGAACAATAGATGAAGGAGAGATCATAATACTAAAATGGCAATAAAGATCCCAGGTAAATATACAGTAAAAAAATCAGAAGAGACCCAAAGCAAAAATAAAAATTAAAAAGAGAGAGAGAGAAAGAGAGAGGGAATATAATCAGACAGGAGAAACAGAACTGAACAATACACTGGAGCTTGTGTCTATTTTGGTCTGTTTGTTAGAAAACTAGATGCCTAAATTCTAAAGAAAGGAAAACTTATATATGTATAAAAATAAAATTAAATACAGTGAAAGGACAGAATTTAACTGTAAAACTGAAAATTAAAAGACAAAAAAACAAAAAGTAATATAAACAGACAGGTGAACAGAACATATCAATACACTAAATCCTGAGTGTATTTTGGTCCGCTTGTTATAAGAAACTACATTCCATAATTATAAAATAATAATAATAATAAAGAAAGAAAAGAGAAACTTACAGATATACAAAAATAAAATTAAATACATTGAAAGGATAGAATGTAACTGTAAAAAACTATAAAAATGAAAATTAGAAAATATTTTTTTAAAAAGTTGACAAAATAAGAAATTGGTTGATTGAAAAAAGAAAGGGGGAAAGGTTAAAATTGAAAGACTAAAGAATTGTGGGGGCGGGACCCATAGTGCTAGAGTTTTGCAGTTCTGTGTGATTGGTAAACTTAGCAGGATGTTCCTTCTGATCTTTTTTTTTTTTTTTAAAGGATTTTATTTTACTTATTTGACAGAGAGAGATCACAGTAGACAGAGACAGGCAGAGAGAGAGAGAGAAGGAAGCAGGCTCCCCACTGAGCAGAGAGCCTGATGCGGGACTCGATCCCAGGATCCCGAGATCATGACCTGAGCCGAAGGCAGCGGCTTAACCCACTGAGCCACCCAGGCGTCCCTCCTTCTGATCTTTTGGTGGAGGGGCCTGTCATGCTGATGCTCAGGTGTCTTTGCCCCTGATGGAATTGCACTGCCCTTATCAGGGGGCAAAGCTAAGTAACCAGCTCTATGTGGCTTTGATTCCCTGAACAGCTTCCATGCTGCTTTAGAGGATGAGAATTAAATGATGGCCTCCTAATTTCCAGCCCAGACCTGAAAGGTGGGGGCCCCACTCCTCAATGAGGCCTCAGGGAAAAGCAGTCAATCACTCCTGTCTCCCTGCTCTCAGTCCACACTTCATGCTCACCTAGCCTGTGACCAAGCATTTCCATCTCAGGCACACAACCCTGTTTCAAGTCTCCAAACCCTGAAAACTCCTGTGGTGTGTACCCACACTGCTCTTCCCAGGGGAGAAAGGGGGTTTCATGAGGTTCTGCCATTTGCTGGGTCCCTGCTCAGACTATGCTCAGACTATGAGTTGCCCACTATGCTGTTTTTCACAGTTTAAGGCAACCCCGAGTTGAGAGCCTACTCCTAGGCTCACCAATTGCAGTCAGGTTCCCGGCTCTGATACCTGGGAACTCAGCTGCTCTCAGGCACCTCTAATCTTCCTGTGATCCCAGGGATCCTGGGACCACACTGTCCCAGTAAGGATTCCACCCCAATTCACCACCTGAGCGCCTTTAGACAGGGACATTCATCACCAGAGCAGACTTCTAAAAGGTCTGATTTTGAGCTCCCCTGCTATATCACTTTCCAGTAGCTGGCATTAAGAAGTCCTCCCCTTCCTGGTTTATGTTTCCATATATCACCTTGGATTCAAGTCTCTGCACCTCCTAACTTACAGAACGTGGTTGCATTTCTATGTGTAGCACTGCAGATATTCTTTTCTTAGATGTCTGCTTCAGTCTGCATATTCAGAATGATTTGATAGCTATCTCACTGAATTCCTGGGACCAGACAAAACTAAGGTCTCCTATTCCTCTGCCATCTTGATATCTCTCTTCTCTACATTTCACTTTTACCACCAGCTCACCTTATTCCTTGATAAGGTATCCCAGACTAAACTACCAACATGCAAGCCCATGTCTCATGCTTTGCTTTCAAGGAAAAGCCAAGGATTAGACAGACATGGATGAGAATCAATCATGTGACAATGAAAGGGAGAGTCTTCTGGGCAAAGGAAATGGCAAGTTCCTTGAGTCTTACTTTGACCATTACAGACCCAAACTTTCTCAGTGTCCCATAGCCATGCGGGAAAGGAATTCAAAAAAAAATTATGTCATGAAGGAACGCTAGGTACCATTTGGGTCTATAGGATTCTTATTGCCATAGTAGGGAATTTCAAGATAATTTGTTAATGCGAAAGCTCTGTGTAGTCTGGAGAGGACTGATCAGATTAATTCTGTGAAATTCAGGTTTCTGGGTGGAGAATAGGGTACAGTGAACAGATATGGAAGCAGGAATTCCAGTTTGGAGGCTGTGACAGGAGTCCAGGTCTCCATGCCAAGACATAATAATGATACCATCTCTGAAAAAAGCAGAGGGGTATAGAGGGCAAACCTACAGGTTAAAGCTCACTTAGCCATTTCAAGCAACTTCAATTTGGATACTCATTTAAATAAACTGTATCATATTGCATATATATCTATATATCTATATCTCTCTATCTATAGGTCTATCTATCTATAGATTGGTATTTATTTATACAAATATTTGTGAAAATACAAACACAAATATATGAAATATTAAAAAATGATTGTTGTTTTTGAGTGTCAAAACAACATTGTAGTTATGTTTTACAAGAAAATTCCTTGTCTTTTAGAGAGACATAATGAAATTTTTATGGATGGAATAATACAACATCTCAGATTTGATTTAAAATGAAGCATGAAGGAAACGTGAGGTGGGGGAAGTCAGAGGGGGAGACGAACCATGAGAGACTGTGGACTCTGACAAAACCAACTGAGGGTTTTGGAAGGGAGGGGTTAGGGTTGAGTGAGCCTGTTGGTGGGTATTAAGGAGGGCACAGATTGCATGGAGCACTGGGTGTGGTGCATAAACAATGAATCTTGGAACACTGAAAAAATAAAATTAAAAAAAAAAGAAAAAGAAACGTACGTGCTCAAGTTTTCACGCAAACTGGTATAGCACTAGCCTTGATGCTAAAAAAAAAAAAAAAAAAAGCATGAAGGAGAACAGTGGATGTGGGTATAGACAAACTAGCATTGGCCATTAACAGATAATTGCTGAAGGTGGGCAATGAATAGATCTGGATTTTTAAAAATTCTATCTATGGTGGTATCTGTTTAAATGTCCCATAATAAAACCAGAGAGAAGTGTGTGTGCTTGTGTGTGTCAGAGAGAGAAAGGTGTTGTGGTTCAGTGGGCTTGGACTATTTGGGTCGCTCCTGAGGTGACCATAACCAGTGGCTAGAATCTAGGATATTTGAGAGGCAGAGTGAGCAGGACTTGCTGACAGGCATCTGAGTCCTGAGATTTGGGGACACTGGTTTTAGTCTGTAGTCAGTGCTGAGCCACTGGAGGCTTTTTGATCAAGAGGTTTCTATGATCTGCCATGCTTTGGGACTGCAGCTGACAGCACGGGATTAAAGCCAAGAGCACTGGCTCTTTTTCAATATGGAATGGGACCTCTGAGATGTACTAGGGGCTTTTATTCTAAAAGTGTGTTTTGATCCCAGTGGGCATGGAGCGTGTCCACCTCCGTATTCAGCGGTGCCCATCATGTAATGTCTGTGATCGGCAATCAAGCACAGGATGGGGAATCTAGCCTCGTGAATGGATTAATGTGCTAAAATTGTCCTCAGCTGGGAAAGCCACGACCCACCCAGGCATTGTTAAACAAATGCTACACCCCCCATGCCTGCATTTCCACTTACGGCCCAGCATAATCTGCTTTTCACACTCATTTACCCAAAGGATATAAATGTCCCAGACTTCAAAATGCTTCCCCTAAATGGTGCTGAGCAGAAACCTCCTGTATTTGTCTTGCCTCCTGTATTTGTCTTGCCTCCTGTATTTGGGGGCAAGTTAGACTGTGCTCCAGACAGAAATTCTAGGCTCCTGGAAGCCCAGGCATTTCTTTCATTTTCTTGTTTTTTTCTTGTTGCTTCTTTTGGGTTCACCCTCAACAGACTTTCCTTGTACCTTCTAGAGCATACAATTTAGATGATGAGTTTGAAAGTACATTTTACAGAAATCTACTTGCATTCCTTTGCTCAGGACACATGGGTCTGACTGAGGTGCCCTCACCTGCACCACCTAAGTCAAAAATTTCCTCCTTCATGAACATTACCCTCTATCTCCAGGAACATCTCATATTTCATTATGGATTTCTACCACAGCCATGCATGCTTCTAAATTAGGTCTTTTGATAGCCTTCAAATATAGCTTTAGGCATGCTTGTCTTTCTCTACACCACGTTGTAAAAACCTTTAGGACATGCAATTAAATATACTAGTCGGAAGTTTGCTTTCTGGAATGAGATAGTTAAAGGTCAAAAACTCAGCTCTGCCACTTATAGTTGGTGCACCTTTCTAAAGACTTATCCTGTTCATTTCTAACATGGAGATAATAGGATTTTTTCATAGATTATATGATACAAAGCATGTAAATTTGTTACCTTGGAATCTGTCATAGGTGGTAAGTAGCCAATAAGTGTTAAGTATAATTATCAGTTTATTATTCTAAGCCCATGTTGCAATGTCACACATGAGGGCCAACTATCTGGGTAAGTAGAAATACATCAGTTTAAAAAAAAAAAAAAGAAAAGAAAACAATATCTGCTTTAAGCTCTTATGTGAATAAAAATCACAGGGAATCTGGATAAAATGCATCTTCACTGGCATTTCTTGCAAGTTTGCAGCTGATGGCTATGGTACTGGCTCTCAGAGCACACACTGAGTGGCAAGAGTCTAGATCTTTAGCATTGTGGAAAATCATTTTAAATACAAAGAAAAGTAGCTTTGGGAGGAATAGAGTTTGTGATTTTTTTATATGCAGGCATTATGTTAGGAAGTACAAAACCATCAATTTTGTGTATAGCCTCTATTTATCCTGTTTCTACGAGACACATAAGAACTACTATTGAAGTTAGGGATTATTATTTCTCTGGCATAAGGAGGTGAGGCACAAAGGCAGAAAAATCCAGGGGAGGTCCACAGGGATTCTAGGGAAAATGAGGTGAGAACACACAGTCCCAGCACGAGCTGTGACATCTTGGGCCATCCATTATCCTTCAGAACCTATCTTTTCCAGTCTGTAAAATGTGATGCGTAATGCCTTTACAATGCTTCAATGAGATGGTGCCTCTGACATGCGCCGGCGCAGCTCTTGCAAATGGGACTCCGTTAACAAATGTCAGTTTCCAACCCTGTCCTGTTATCTATTCTCTCCACATCCCATTGCCAGAACGTCAGAAATTTCACCACAGCCCCAAACAGCTAATAAAGCAATTCATAAAGTGGGATTTGAGTAATGGGCAGAAAGGGAAGGTCACGCATTACATCCCTAATATGTGCTGTGGCCTTGTCAATTGTCAGGTGCTTTAGTTACAAACCCTTATCGTTGCCCTCCAGTAGTCCACTGCAGGGCCTGCTTCTCATTCTTGCATCCCAACTAGGCCAGGTGCTACAGCACTTGGGAGTGGCCCCTCTGCAAGTCCTGAGCGGACAATAGCTGCCTATGCTTTCTCTTCTGTCATCTCAGATTCCAGTGTGACCTCCAAGAAAGAGGCAGGGAAATTGGAGGTCTCTTGTCTAACTTGCAATACTTTCTCTCTTGTGGCTCACAAAATCATTCAGTTTCTTACTTATAAAATCAATGCATATTTATTGTGAAAAAGCAGAATGTGGAATGTAAACACTACCAATAATCCAAACACTTAGTTATGTAGAAGTGTGTGTGTGTGTGTACGAGTGTGATCTCTCAACCTAAGAATATAGGGTCACATCCTGACTACCAATACACTTAATACAGAAAGAAGTCCATTGGCATTTAAGAATGAACTCTGGGGGTGCCTGGGTGGCTCAGTCAGTTAAGCATCCAACTCTTGGTTCCGGTTTAGGTCATGATCTCGGGGTCATGAGATCAAGCCCGGGTCAGTTCTATGCTCAGTGGGGAATCTGCTTGAGATTCCCTCTCTCCTTCTCCCTCTGCCTCTCTCACTTGTGCTCTGTCTCACTTTCTAAAATAAATAAATAAATATCTAAAAAAAAAAAAAAGACTGTGGACTTTGAAGTCACGCAGATCTTAACATTATTGCTTCTTCACTTTCTTCTTCTGTTAACTTTAAGCAGCTACTTGTTATATCTGAGCCACAGTTTTGAAAATTAAAAAAAATACATTAAGTTGGTTTGTACAAGTAACTATTCACATACAATTTGAATAAATGTTTAATATTATTATTTTATTAACTACACTTCTGTGAGTATATGGGCATAGTACTAAGAATCCTTTAAAATATCATCTTTATTGACCTTATAATAGCCTAATCTGAGGATGTATCTGGCCTATAGCATAACACAAATCAATATAGAATGAATCAATGCACAATAATTTACTTAAAAATCAATATTTACAAAGCTTTGCTAGGTTTGTAACTGAAAATATTTCATGGTTTTAAATTCTACTCTGGGATTATTTTTTCTCTTTTTTTAAGTTGTTGGTGTCCTTTGCTCATCTTTATTACAGCACTAATAGTCTATCATGTTGTATATACATTTTATATATTAATCTTTTAAAGTTCCTACAAGTATTTACCACTTATTATTAATAATATTATTAGTTTACACTCTTTCTTGTTAGTGACAAGTCTATAGGACACAGGACAGAAAAAAAAAAAAAAAAAGGTACTTACCATTTTACCTAAATGCAACTTGGCTAAGTCTCATATATCTGGGATCTCTCTTCTCTTTGGGTGATGTTCTTCTTCTGTATCTTGTTTGCTGGTCATAAAAAAGGCACTGGCTGGGAATTCCCAGATGTGTCTCTAAATAGCAGTTACTTTCCCTTCCTTGTAGAAGACACTATATTGTATGTTGTTTGGAAGGTGGTTGGTAAAAACACGTCTGGACTAGAAATAACATCCTGAGTGACAATCACTCTATTATTAATGAATTTCCTATTAATTATATTTGTGTCACAAATACTGTTATTTAGGTCTGGTGTCATCATAGCTATAGAACTATACAGTATTTTCAACTCTTAAAACAAACAAAATCTATGATTTCTGTGAGTGACACTGTATTTATGCTTTTAGTTCATGGGTAAGAGTAGCACCCTGCCCAACCAACCCTAAGTCAGTCATTTTGATACAGATCGACACCCTGGTTGGTTTTCAACACAGCAAAGGCAAAAGCTACAGCCATGGTTGGTGGCCAATTCCTTTCGCATTTAAGAATCACATTTTTTCTCTCCAATCTTTTTGGATTAATGACCATACATCAAGAAGTTTTTAGGAAGAGAAAAAGGAGAGTGAAGGAAAGAGAGACTTACGAACAAAGAGCAGGAAATTGTTATGAAGACAAAGGAAACAAATGAAATAAATTTGGCCATAACGGAAGTCCATAATAAATACAGAAGAAGAATTACATGTCATGGTGGAAGTAAAACAAAGTAAGAACTCGAAAGAAATAAATGCCTCAGTGAACTTTTATTTTTCCCTTTCTGTCCAATTGAATGCCTCGTGATTCATTCCCACTGAACATGTGTGCCTTAGTGGTGGCCGTATATAAAAACTGGCATTCCGGAGGCTCACACCTCTTCACCTTTCCAAGTAAGTCAGCTCTGGAAGCTTTGTTAACTCCTTCAGTCCATCAGAGAATTCAACTGCAAGACAGCCCGGAACAGTTTTCAGAAGCTTATATTCCATGTTGTGGATGCCCATGGAGTCCGTGCACACTGATTTTCTGGTCTGAATCAGAAATGCAGCACAGACCAAAAACTCTGCTTAGGAACGTGGGGATCTGGAATTTGGAATTTAGATCAAGTGCATGATTTACTAATTGTGTGACCCTCAAGACAACTCTTCCATTCTTTGATCGGTTTCCTGAGTTTTATAAGAGAGAAGGAACCCTTAACTCTTCTGGACGACTAAAAGGATTAAATGAAATAATGTATGTTAGCATTCTGATTTCTTAAATATAAATTATTTTATGAGTTTTATGGTTAACATGTTAAAATTATATATGTATAATATATGAATAAATTATAAATAACACATATAAATTATATACCCATAATTTTATATCTATCTATATCTGAGACTTGCTGGATTCCATTGAATTTAATTCCCTTTTAATTATTGATTTCCTGCAAGCCATCAAACAACCTATGCATGTGGGTGGAGATACAGTTTAGATTACAATCAGCCTGCCATATACTCGTAAATCATGTACTATCAGAGCATTGCCTTCCGCAAAGGTTCACATAGTTTGCTGAAAGAATATTGGGTCTATGACTGAATGTAATAGTTTGCAGGGCTTGAGAAAGGTGCTTGCTTGCAAATTAATATAAATATTCAATTAATCTATCAGCTATTTCCCCCTAGATCTAGAGAGCTTATTCTTCTCACCACTTACAACTAAAATGCCATCTAGTTGTAATTAACAATTTCAAGTCTAAATTCTAACTGACCCTTTGTGTAGTTGAAATAGCGTGCTTGTGATGGAAAAAAAAAATTAGCCAAGAAAGAACAAAAAGTAGTGTTTTAATGTTCAAACAAAATTCTCAATGATTATACCAAATTAGAAAAAAAGGCTTATATTTATCCAGGAATCTTGATCTTAAGGAGGAAAAAAGTCTTATTTATTTAGGAATATTAGGGAATAAATAGAAATTAGTAAAGACTCTCATTTGGTTTACGGTTAGTCTCAAATAGCTCTCAGGTTGAGAAAAATGGGACATGATTCTGTTTGTTTAAATATTCTAGAAAATCCTGAACAATAGGCCCTGTTATTTTGTTTCAGAAATGAAGTAAATGTGAGTATGAGAGAAAAAAGAAACATTTGGAGTCTGCATATAAAAAACAAGAATTCCCCTAGGGAAAATTTAATTAAGCTACACAGAGTAAGATAAAGAGGAAGAAAAACAGGGAACAACATAAAGCATTACCTCTATGCCATCATCAATAACAGAAAAATCGTCTCCTCAAATCCATATCTTAGAAAGCTAGTCAGATGAAGAATATCAAAAAATGGATGGGAAGAAGGTAATATTGGTATTTATAAGATTTTTCATACTTAGCTCATAATACATTAATGTGTACTTACATTTCCAAAAGAAGAAAGTAGAAAATAAAAGCTTACATGTATCTTTTTAGAAAACTCACTTTTAATTACTATATGTCAGAAGCTATTTAACCAAGAAATGCATTACTAAGAGTTAGTAATTAGTAATTAGTATTAACTAAGAGTTAGTTAAAAATTCCTAGACCAATGCAAATACTTAACCTTTATGGTACTTGAGAAAGGACTATGAAGAAATTAATAGAAAAATAACCCAAGGGTGCCTGAGTGGCTCAGTCATTAAACCTCTGTCTTCGGCTCAGGTCATGATCCCAGAATCATTATTTGTGGAGCATAACAAATAGCATGCAGAATCCTGGATCAAGCCCCACATCTGGCTCTCTGATCAGCAGGGAGTCTGCTTCTCCTCTCCCACTCCCCCTGCTTGTGTTCCCTCTCCCTGTCTCTCTCCATCAAATAAATAAATAAAATCTTAAAAAAAAAGAAAAATAGCCCAATAAACTCTCCTATACCCAAATCAGAATTCTATTCCTATTGACAAAAATGTCCTTCTGAACCTGACTAAAAGTTTCGAAACTACATTTCTTATGCTGAATACAAAGTTTCTCATTATACTTTTCAATGGACAGTGCTTTGTTGTCTTAAAAAGTGCAGATATTAGTGCTTTTCCTTAAACAAGAAATTATTTAACCAACATTCCCTTCTAATTACATGTTTTGGGGTCCTTAGAGACATACCACCCAGTAAGCACAATACAATATAGATAAAGAGCTTGTTCTTCCTTTTACTGTAATCAAATAGAGCATTGAATGGTTCATCCCTTAAAAATGTTTATATTAAATGGCATCATTTTCTTATACCAACTGTTGACTCACAAGAATGCTCATCAGATGATTTTTGTGTAAGTGGTTCAAATACATAAATAAATAAATACATAAATACATAATAAATACATAAATAAATAAATAGAAACATAGTACTGGGGAGATATATCTCACTAACTATAAGTACATTTCTGTTTTGGTGCCCAGATGTGTTGCATCATAGTGGGCTAGAAAATTTTCATTGTCTTAGGTATTATCTGTTTTTATCAAAAGTATGTATTAACCAGGGCACCTGGGTGGCTCAGTGGGTTAAGCCTCTGTCTTTGGCTCAGGTCATGATCCAAGGGTCCTGGGATCGAGCTCCGTATCGGGTTCTCTGCTCAGCAGGGAGTCCACTTCCTCCTCTCTCTCTGTCTGCCTCTCTGCCTACTTGTGATCTCTATCTGTCAAATAAATAAATAAAATCTTTAAAAAAATATGTACTAGCCAAGTATACGTTTCAGTATCAATGTATTTTTTTTTTTTTAGTATCAGTGTATTTTGATTTGTCAAATCCTATAGCCCTATGACATTTTATAAATATAATGTTTGTCTAACTCTGTCTCTTTGTGTCAGCACTAGGTTTTGGTGGGGATTTCATCAGAGGTCATGGCATTTCATTTATGAATTTCCAGTCATGAAAAAAAGTGTTTGACACAGGGTATATATTCAGTAAAATGTCTTAAATTGAATTAAGATCATGTTTCTGGTCATGATTCAGAGCCTTTTTATCTTAAGAGGAAATATTATACTCAGGAGGCAATTTCTCTAGATCACCTTTGAAGTTGTTTTAAACACAAATATTTTATGAATATCGCTAGGGCTTTTTCATTAGCAACACCTGTGACTTGCATATTTTAGATAATAAGTCTTGATCTCAGCTTCTCCATCAGAAAATTCGAGAATTAAAGGGGCTGATGGTAAAGTGCTCTCTTGCTTTAAATTTTGATGGTCTTTAGGACAACGGGGAAACATGTAGGACGTGGATATATTGCTAGGTCTTGACAGCACCTAGACTGACAATAAAGAAAGTAATAGGTTTCTGCAAAATTGCCTTGCCAACAAGAAAGCCAGCTATGGAGCAGACAGGTGTGACATACAGGAGGTCTTTTCAAAACAGATTCTTCACAGCCCTGGGTGCTGCGCTGAGCTAAGCCATGCCTTTATTAAGCATGCAGCCTCTATCACAACAGCCTTCTCCTCTCAAGCGCGATGCAACTCCAGAGACGCGGCAGCTGCGGCAGTCGTCCGGCAAGCTGTTCTCACCTGCGAGCTCCCTGGATTCACCATATGTCTTTTCTGGGACACTCTCCCGTGCTAATTATTAGAAGATAGCCACGCAAAGAGGCCTGGAGCAGGTTCCCGGTAGGGAGATGCTTCAGAGCCAGTGTGTTGCTTACTAAGGCCTCGTGGCAGAAAACTCTCTGGAGGGCTGAATCAGGCTCCCAGTGTCTACAATTTATACCCCGGATCACAAATTTATCAGATGTGTGACTTTGGACAAGTGATTTCCTCTCTGGACGTCATTGCATTTATCCCTCAAATGAGGACCAAAAAGTTTCAGAGACTGATATACAGACCAAAAATTACAGTGGATGCAAAAGCTCTTGGGGTAATCCAGTTTGACATCATATTGTCTCACAAAAACACACATGCACATATGCACACTGCATTACTCACAGGAGACTGTCAAGTTTTTTTTTTCCATCTTACCCTCCTGATGCTCTGGTACACAGAGACTGTGCCTTACAGTAGAATCCACAATAGCATAGGCTTTCTTTCCGACTCTCACTTGTTTCCTTATTCGTAGATAGGCAACGGCCTGGGGAGGGGGCCATGACTTGCCCTCTGCTCCCCTGAGCACCACTGTACTCAACACAGGCCCAGGGGCCAGTCCCCAAAATGCCCTCCACTCTGCCCTGCTTGTGGAAATCCACTCACAGCTTCGTTCAAGTCACTGTCCCAGCGATACTCTTCTTTGTTCTTGCTCTGGGGGTGGGAGGAGTGTTCATTGTTTTCCAGCTTTACGTATATGTATATCTACATATACATCCACAAAATAGTAAGAATTTTAAGATGTACATGACGATTTGATATACCTATTCACCATGCAAGTGTTTTCCCCATGACATAATTGAACTAACATATCCATCACCTCACGTACTCTTGTGTTGTCTTATTTTATTTTGGACAGAACTTTGAAGTTCTACCCTCTTCACAGATTTCATGCTACAACACTGCCTCACCCACTATAGCATTAATCCTAAAAGCCATTTGCCATCTCCATGATCCACTTTATCCCCCTTCTCCTTTGAGGGGATTTATTTCCTTTTGTATCATATGCTAATAATCTGTTTAATTGTGACTTTGCAATATATTCACTGAGCAGGGACAATTGTTAGGAAAAAAAATGTGTGAAACACTGAAAACACAGAAGGGAAAATAGTCATAGGTCTTGTCCTCATCCCTGCCTTATGCATTAAAGCCAATAAAGCAGATAAGATGTGCAATAAGTGACTGTAATTCAAGGTTAAAATTTAAAATACTGTCAATTTTATTGGCATACAATTATTGTTCGATGCTAAAGAGAGAGACCGTTTCTCATAGAAAAGATCTGGAGGCAGTTCAGGGGTTCGAAGTGTTCTCCTACGTTTCACACTGTGGCTACTCTCACTACATCCTCTACCTTGACCTACCTTTCTTGGCTTCCCAGGAAGTACCTTCGTTCCACAGAGAGCTCATCATGCCCACCTCTCCCACTGCCCACATGAGGGGGTGACACCAGGGCGTGTCGCAATGCTAGAACAGCATCCTTACCTGTTGTCAGACGTTTCTATGCCACTTCCTAGATGCTCCCCCACCAGGTTGGTTGCTGCGCAGATTCTTCTGTGTGAGCATGTTGTAAGCCCAATCATGTCACAGTCCCGAACTCATGCTACTTCCTTACCTATTTTGATTACTCTACAAGAAATATGGGTGTTGCATTAGATTTCTCCTATTTAACCCCAATTAGAACCAAGTAGGTTCTACTAATTTTTTCTATTTAATATAATTCCTCCCTATCTCATATCCACCCCTGTTACAACGGTTTTACCTCAGAATGCGTATTGTTTCTCTAGATCTTTGGGGTACCCCATAGCTCTTCTCCTTGCCTTAGTTCTCACCATTCTGGAGTCCATGTCCCATACTGATGGGAGACCACTATAAGCTGCAAATCTAATCATATAATTCAATGTTTAATATTTTCAGAGGTTCCCATCGTTTTCAGAATTGAACTCATCAGCAGAGCACATAGTTTCCAGTGTTTCAACTACTGTTGGCTTCCGGAAAGCATATGGAAATTTCTAAAGCTCCAGTGACTTCAAATGATGGGAGTATTTAAGTTCTCAGTGGGTTTACATGGTTCCTTTTGTCTGAGATCTCATAACTCCTCCGTTCACATAATAAATGCAAGGACTTCCTTCAATATACAACACCAAAGTTCTGTGAAAGCTTCATCCTGTCTCCAAACAATGTTTTAGTATTCTAACATTCTCATTTACATAAGTATATTTGAAGTGAAGACATTAATACAAAATTCCTTAATATATATTTGTTTCATCAATGAGGCTATTCTATAACAAGAAAATCTTACTCATTTTTTATTCTCTAGCACTGAGCACCAAGCCTAGAACTTGGTGGGGGCTAAAAGATTTGCTAGCTACTGCTGTGGAATGATGAAATAAATACCAGAGATGGGAACTCCAGACCAAAAAAGCATGATTGAAGACACCAGCAGATTGTTTCTGGGAGGAGGAGGGAAACTGTCTCCCTGGATCTTTGAGACACAACAATCCTGTCATGTTTATTTTGATCTTCGATGGTATATTCACAGATTTAAAAACAATAAATGTCATTTTATTTTTTATATTTAAAAACGCCAACATATTATTCTACTGAATGAGTGAAGTTGAAATTTGGAACGATTCCCAAGAATATGTTATTCATTGCCTTTCATCATCAGCTGAACAACTAAATAACTCAACATTGTGTTAATTTTGGAGCCTAGCAATGTAGAACCATATAGTTACTTTGAACCAAATTAAATTATTCCATGAATATATTTATTAGAAGTGCTCCCATGTTTAAAGGGCGTTGAATAAATAACAAGACAAACAAACAAAAACCTAAAGTAAGTAGGATCTCCTGAAAGCCTGGCTACTGTCTCTCAATTTACAGCGCTGTACATAAAGAGAACTCTCACTAACACTGAAGCTAATGAAATGCTTGAGGCCAACAGGTTAAGGTTTTGCAGTTAATTTACTCCACTAATTAAGCTTATTCTTCTAAACTGATAGCAATTTAATAGGACTGCAAGCACCACTGAATTATCTGCCCTTGCTACTGCAATGTCTCACCAACAACCCCCGCTTCTGAACCCTCAGGTGGAATATTACCTTCCTGAACCTCCTGGATATGGCCGTAACTGGGAAAAGCAGCACATGGACAATACAGATCTCCTGAGTTCATCTCTCCTGATGTGCTTGTGGTAGCCAAAGCAAACATACCTATTATGAAAATGTTTATCATCATTTTGCACTTGTAAGAACACTCCCTCCTAGGACAGCATTGTAAGCGGTATTTCTAGAACTAGGGACTAGAGAGGTGTGACATGCAGAGGGCAGAAGGAAGGGTAACTGTGACCACTTGTCTGAATTCAGGATGAATGCATATTTACGTAACAGGCCTCAGTAAAGGTTTTTGAAATAACTAAATACAACTGATGGACAAATTAATCAATCATGAGATAATTATTTGAAATGTTATGAATAATACTATCTACCATCATTGTACAAAAAGCTGTGCAAGGGATTTTATGCAAGTTATTGAATCCATGCTATGAATGTGAAGCTTAGTGTCTATGACTTCAATCTTACATTATTTTAGTATCTGTTTTTTCCACATATATTTGCCTTATTGTTAGGATCTGAACTCAGGACTGGAAGGTATCTTTCCATTTTAGCCTCTATCTAGACCCACAGAATTATTATAGTAATGATGTTTACTTATGTCCACCTATATGTTAAGTGAATGACTTTAAGGTTTATTATCTTGTCTAATTTTCAACACTGGAAAAAAAAAGTTATTGTTGGAGTATGATGTAAAAGAGTAAATGGAGACTCAGAGACATCCAATGTCTTAGACTCATAAAGAGACAGGGATTGTTGGGACATGGCTTCAGGTCTCCTAAGCCCATGTTTGCTGCTGATTGCTCAGCCCAAAAGGCTGAAGTTCAGGGAACCCAGCAGCAGGTGGTGGTGGGACATGTAAAATGAAAAGACATCAGTGCCCAGCAAGAAGATGCAAATGCAGGCCAGGTGTTGCACACAGGCATGTTGTTGGCTGTCTTTTATTTTTTTTTTTTTTGTCATAATTACTTCCTTAAAAAGAGAGCAGAAAAGACCCACCTGTCAATAAACTTGAATTTCCACATGAGATTAGAGCAATGTAAAAACAACATCAGGAAAGAACTTCATAGATTTGAAGTATCTGCCTCCTTTCTCACAAGGCAGCCATCAGCTTCAGCATAGCCACTGCCCACATCACGGTGATGGGTGACCTCCAGTGTTGTTAGAATCTCCACCTAGACAAGACAACTATTTGTATTACTAACCTGGCCCTTACACAAATTCGGTTTGGTGACACCAATCTAAACTCCGCTGAGCCATGTCATGGGAACAATGCCTTCTCGGGTAACGAAAAACTGATCCGATGCATTCATTGAAAAAGAACTCAGTGAGTCACCCTTAAACATGCTTGAGGACTTGCCTCTGCATGTGTGTGACTTAAATTTCTCCATTACTGATGACTTAATTTCTTTTTAAAGATTTTATTTATTTATTTGACAGAGAGAGAGATCACAAGTAGGCAGAGAGACAGGCAGAGAGAGAAGGGGAAGCAGGCTCCCTGCTGAGCAGAGAGCCTGATGCAGGGCTCGATCCCAGGACCCTGGGATCATGACCTGAGCCAAAGGCAGAGGCTTAACCCACTGAGCCACCCAGGTGCCCCAACTTTTTTTGAAGAGTGAATAGATAAGCTCCTTTATTCCTGTGTCTGCTTATCATGCCCCAACTGTCTTGTCTTCCCCTCATTTTTGCTCAAGAGCTTGGACATTCTTTTCCCCATTTTTCAGGACTGATTGATAATCACTATATTGTGACACTTTTGATATTTGCTTCCCACGAGGCACAACCTATGACAAAGACTTTTGAACAGGTAGTTTATTTGGGAAGTAATCCCAGAGAGTAGGAGTCCACTGCCTAATGTAAAAAACAAAACAACAAAAAACAAAAAACAAACAAACAAAAAAAAACCCCACAACACTTTAAGAATGTGTTAATGAGATGGTCACTGCTGTTCTCTGAGAAGCTTGGTCTGAACAACATCTTCTGAGTAATACATGGAATTTTCCCCCAAATGGTCTGTCCAAGAAATGACAGGGAGAGGCATTTACTGTCTCCTGAGACCAATACAAGGATTGCTTCTGGGGCCATTCACTTCTCCATATGTTTTGGCTGGGGGTGCTTGAATGTTGAGCCTGTAGCACTGATGTCCATGCTGTGATAGCAGAAGAGACCCAGGAAGTGAGCAAGAGATTCGAAGCTGAACAGGGCCCATGCAGTATGGTTCGACATCTATACAGAACCATATGCTGTGGCCACAGACGGAACAACGGTGAGGCCCGGATGAGGATGTGAGGTGACGCCTTGGAAGTATCCCATGTAGTCCACCCTCGTTCCACTCATGTGCACCCTACTTTTAGTCTACTGTTTCACTGAGTTGTCCGGGTGGCAACAACAGCAAATCCATAAAAATGACTGAATACAGGCAGGTTAATGAAACAAGCCACCATCTCCACTGACGAAGGCTATAATTAAAATTCATTATCTTGCTGCTATAACCCACTTTATATTTCCTTCACCTTTCAGCTTCTATAGGTTATGTGCCTGACGGCTGAGCCATTCCTGATGGATCTCACATCGTGGTTGCCTTGTTCTTGCTGGTCATAATTGCAGCAGTTGCTCACTCACCATTTGTCAACACAGAACACCTCTTGGCTGCAGACAGACCCCTCGGTGGCATCACAGTGTCGCTCACTCCTGCAATTGTTTTCAATTACCCACTTCAGTGTAATCCCTTATCCGTTGCTTCACAGGCCCAGGGAACCCCAAATGCTCTGATGCTACTGTGTAGCCCCAATTGTCATGGAACCCCTGTGTCCTTTTGTGGAAATTCACCCACCAGCACAAAGATTTCTAAATCAACAGAGCCTGAGGTTATGGAAAAGGATAGCAGACTTCCTGTGGCCACTGGAAGGTGCAGAGGGGGCAGACTAATGCCGGTCCAGCCCTTTGGGACCCTACCCATCCATTCCACCAGTGAGGGAGTCAGGGCTCTAAGCCAACAATTGGTTTCTATATGTACTCCGTCTTGCAGGACCCATCCCACTT
The DNA here is from genome assembly GCF_010015895.1 of Lontra canadensis. Classification (NCBI taxonomy): domain Eukaryota; kingdom Metazoa; phylum Chordata; class Mammalia; order Carnivora; family Mustelidae; genus Lontra; species Lontra canadensis. Next base: position 4,327,077 of record NW_022631043.1, read on the forward strand.
CTGCAAGAGGTAATTCCCAGGCTGGTGTTTAGCTAAGGCTTTCAAAATTCCTTCCACCATTATTAATTTAAAGTTAGGTTTTATTTAACCACACTCTTTTCCTGTGACTGTAGGAGATAAGAATTTCTTTATATGAAAATAATCTTTAAATGGTACTTAATAGACCATGTGGTTTTACAGAGTTTACTAAGATGACACTTGTTTGACCTTAAACTTTCATTTCCTTTTTTCAAGACTTGCAAAACAGCACACCCCAGCTGGACAACCTCAAAGCCTAATGGTTATCATTGCTATATATAGTTCAAATGATAGAGCTACCACATAATCATCTCCTCTCCCTTCCACCTAGATCCCATCCTAATTTTGCCACAAATGAGAGTCTTTGTAATTATGATGTGAAAATGTGCAAGCCAGGTAATCACCACCCCCCTCATTTAAACAATACTATCTTGATTGTCATCTGACTGGTCATTGATCTAGTCACAGGATCTCCTCTGGAGATGGGCTTTCTGGGTTGACTCCTGGAACCAATCGCCTTAACTCCGATTCTCTCTGTAAGCAGAGCCTGAGCAAATATATCCATAAGTGTAGCTTCCATCTGAGAGTAAATCCCAGAGAACAGGAGGCAGGTGTTTTGTCCAACAACTTATCTATATGTTCCTGACTCCCTTTTTGAGGGGTTGCCCCAGGGTGTGTGAACTCCCCTGAATTCTAGCTGTGTGTGCAAGTATATCTGAGCAGGACTCGCCTTACTTCCCAAGCTATGGTATCAGAGACACTCCAGGGCAGAAAGTTGGAAGAACATATTGTAAACTTGAAAAGGGAAGCTTTTTGTGAGAAGTGAGCCAACCCAGCGTGGAACTGTGTGCCACAGCCACAGCCCCCCTAGAACTAGAGCGGAGACCAAGAAAACATGAGCAGATTCAAAAGAAGAAACAAATACTTCTTTAGCAGAGGGTGAGACACTCTTCCCTGTGAAAGGCCAGAGTACTCTGCACATACTTTGATAATGGACTTTTTTTTTTTTTAAGCTGGGCCCTGAGCTCTTGAGAACAAAATCTTAATTTTTATATGTGTGTTCTAGTATGCCTTGGCACATATTAATTACATCGTCCATATTTTTAAGATGAATAAATAAAAGATTGAAAATTATACATGGAATTCATCTTTATAATTATTCATCATTCTCCAAAAACTTGTTCTTGCATTATGTACTTTTATCATTCTAGTCTTTCTAAGGGGTCATGTTTTATCAGACCCATTTTATAGATGTAGAAACGATTTGAAATATCTCCAAGATCATTAAAGATTACCTACCTAAGTGGTAAGTAAATGGACATTCCCTTGAGACAGCAGAAATGACTTCAGGGCAAGCAAATTAAGTGTAAATCACTTGCTGTTAGATCTTTTGCAGAGCAACCTTGATTGAGAAGAGACGGACGTTCTAAAGTGCAGTAAAGTTTGTCAGAGAAGAAAGTCTATAGACATGGAATCCAGGGCACTAAAGTACACTTTCCCTCTTTCAATGATGTTCAAAGCTCATACAGATGTTAAAACTCCATTTCTCCAGGCTCAGGGAACAATGGTAACAATTCATTCTCTGCTTGACCCCAAATTCCAGTTGCCATAACAACTTGAGACAGTTCTATAAATGAAGATGTGTTTATTGTACAATTTTGCATTGAGAGAAAAAGAGAGAAAGGGAGGTATATCCAAATATACATTTTTCCTCTGTGTACCATCTGTAATGTTGAATTCTTTAAAGATTTCTTTAATTAGGCTCCATGTAAATACACTTGCTTTGAAGTATACTGACTCTAATTGCACTTAAATTTGAAATGGTTTTCTGCTTTTCTAACGATACAGAAAGGGCTTATATAGCTATCCCAGGCAAGTATAGTGGAGATATTTCTGCCTGAAATGAACTGACTAATAACCTCAATTCACTTATTCGTTGTCGCAGTAGAGACCCAGCTAGAAGGAGAATCATAACAAAGGCAGCAGAGAGCCCAGAAGAAAGAGCTATAAAACCACACAGAGATCAAGACTGGCAAGACAAGACAGGCTTCTGACTAGGGGAACAAAAAACCTAAGGACCAAAGAGATGATGTCATTTTTTCCCCTTTTTGATAAATAAAGACTGAGAGAGATTGCCTTAGCCCAAGTGCTTCAGAATGCTTTGGCCACCCATAAAAATCTCATTAGGGTCACCTGGTAGAGACAGTCACTATGGCAATTAACCAAGATAAGACAATGATTTATAAGCAAGTTACAAAAAACCTGGTTTCTCTGTCTAGGTGGGGTTCTGATATCCCAGATGGTTACTATTATCGTTGTTCACAGCCGTTTACAAAACAATTGTACATACAATGCTTCTTTGGGTTTTCACAACAGCCCCAATTTAGAAGAAAGGAAACAGTCTGGGGAATATAAAATCATAAAGATACTGAGCAGAAGGAATGACTGCAGGACCTCGGACCTGTGCCTTCCTGAGGCTTGGTTGCTTAATATGTAAAATTAAATGATGAAATCTGGCTCAGAAAGCTTATTGTGAAGATAAATGTATTTCATATACTGCAATGTGCTGTATGATGTAAGGCTTTATTTTTAGATTAGAAATTTACAGTTCTATTGGTCTTTTTTTTTTTTCTCCCCAAACTTCCTTAATGAGGAAAAGAATTCTCCTATTTCAAGACTGCCTCATTGTCACATTGGGTTTAAGATTAGGGCAGATGCTTTTTTAAAACAATTTATAGTTTTTAGCAAAAAAAAAAAGTTACATATAATTACTCTTGGGAACAATATGTAATTAGATGTGTGGTTGTATGGGACATAGGAATGTGTGGAATAACAGAGAAATTCTAGTGAGAATTCTAAAGTGCCACAAAAGCTTCTGTGGAATGTAAGAAGGTTAAGCATGGCCCTAAAGAACAGATCCAACTTCAAAGAATTGGGCACACTGATTTGATGAGAAAGACTACAACAAATATGTAGACACCATACCCCCTCTCTCCCCTACCCCACCTCCCCAAAACACATGGCAGGAGTCAAAAGAAAGAAGTTCTGGATGCCAGGAATTGAATGAGGTATAAAAGACATTAATAAACAAGTAATGATACTACAGCAATCCGTGGAACTTTAAGATAAAGACACAGGCCCCAGGGATGGGTGTCTGTGATTATAATACTCACCGGGGGAAAGAAGCCAAGGCTTTCAGACAAAATAGTACCAAGAAGTGAGTCACGGCATCAGTCCTGCCGCACAAAAAGGTGGGAGTTTGAATGTATGTTGGCTACATTAAACAACATGTCCTAACCCCACATCCAGAAATGGAAACTGATCTAGTAGCTCGAGAACTTTAAGAGACTTGAAGAAATATAGGATGGCAGGGCTTTGAAAGAACCCATTGATAAAGGAGGGCCCAGAGAACCCTCACATGTAAAATAACCACTGCTGAAAAGTTGTACATAATTATAATTGGAAATAATTTCAAGACACAGTATCTCCAAAATGCTAAAAATACAGAAATTCAACCAATAAGAGAATTAGCACTTTGGGATTTGAAAACATGAAAAATAAATATTGCAGTTAATAAATGAGCATGCTTGAAATAACGGGAAAAGATTATAGAACATAAAACAAGAATGGAACTCTATTAAAAACAACAACAACAACAACATTTATTTAAAAAAAACTAAATAAGCTTTTGGGGCACCTGGCTGGCTCAGTCCCTAGATCAAGCATCTCTTGATCTCAAGGTCATTAGCTCAAACCCCATGTAGGGCATGGAGCCTACTTAGAAAAAGGAATAAATACAATAAAAATTAAAAAAAAAAAAACAAATAAACTTTTATGAAGAGAAGTTTAAAAATATGTTTAATATTCTACACTGTCACAATGGCATCGGACATAACAATACTAGACGGTGGGGGTCATTTGAGTAATATCTTTAAAATTCAGAAGGAAGCTTCCACCCAGCATAAAAGTGTACATTCAATCAAAATAAAATGGGAAAACAGAAAAGTTACATAAAGTCCCAAGGAATTGCTTCTTATTACACAGTATCAATAACACTTAGGTAATCCATTGCCCTAAGAAGGGTAAAGAATCAAAGTCCTGACAGGTGGGAAACAGAGATTACAGAGCAAATATAAGGAAGGGAAGGGATTCCAGAGTAGAGGTGGGATGCCCCAGGGCGACACAGGCCTGGAGTTTAAGAGCTGGTCCCAGGGTCTGCAGGGGCATCACAAGGACAGGGTGGGTACTGCCAGATTACATCCTGCGAACAGCCAGTGAGAGGAATCCGAGGGTTCTGCCACAGCAGCTGAGCAAGACTAGTGACCAAAACAATGAAAAGAAAACAGGCAAACAAAAAAGCAAAAACTCCAGGAAAATTTGTTTAAATTACAGTTGACCCTCAAACAATGTGTGTTTGAACCACGCCGGTCCACTTATTTGCAGATTTTGTATGGTGCAGTACTGCAAATGTGTGTTCTCTTCCTTGTAATTTTCTTAGTAGCATTTTCCTCTCTCAAGCATAATTTATCATAAGAATATAGCATATAGTACCTATACATGGAAAATATGTGTTAATGGATTGTTTATGTTTCAGGAAGGCTTCCAGTCAATGGTTGGCTATTAGCAGTCAGGTTTTTGGGGAGTCAGTAGTCATTCAGGGATTGTCAACCACACAGAATGGGGTGGTACCCCTAACCCTCACATTTTTCAAAGGTCAACTGTATAGAAGAAAGAAGTGTAATCATAGTACAGCATGCAACATAGTTTATGTGATAATACTGTCAATATACATTGTATATATTCTTTAATGCCATTCCGACCACAACTCTATGATACATGAACTGGAATTATTCCCATCAGTGAACACACCAAACCTCCTTCAAGCTTTTTTGGCTGGCTCATATTCAAAAGGGCAGTTCCCTTTTAAATTCTACTTTCTAGGCTAAATTGTTGTTATTAGGACCAATTTCCTCACCCTCCTAAAAATTACATTCACAGACACAGACGATCAAGATTCGTAGTACAGTCTGTCCTCTCTGACTGACTCATTCTGCAAGTGTCAGAGATACCCTCAAGGTCCCAACCTCTCTGAGTTCATACCCCATTTAAGTGTTCAACTCTCAAATGTTGAGGGTCACTAAAGTGTCCATCTCTGCTGTCCACCACTTCTAGGAATTTTCCACTTCCATTTCAGATCTTCATTTAAAACCAATATGTATTTCAATATGTCCTTAGCAAGACTCAGATGGTGTATTTTCATTGTAGGAGAGCTGCTTGGTAGATAGGCACATAGAGAGAACACCAGACTGATCCCATCTTTATCTAACATTTTGACATATTGTTCGTGAATTTCTTTGCATAAACTTTCATACTGATCTTGATTGCTGAGATTTTGCTACCTCTAGCTCTCATTCCTCTCAGGACCAGAGTCAGTATCTTTAGTCAGACACTATCTTTAGTCAGATCTATACCAGTAAGACAAGGCATTAAAATCTGTACATTAGGCACTCCCATTTAAATAATATATATATTTAATATATTAGTCAAATCTTGGGTCTCCTGGGTGGCTCAGTCAGTTGAGTCTGACTCTTGATTTCGGGATCTCAGGGTCATGAGATCAAGCCTTACATGGGGCTCCATGCTGAGCATAGAGCCTTCTTGGGATTCTCTTTTCCTCTCCCTCTGCCCCTGCCCTACTGCTTTCCTAAGTATGCTCTCTCTCTCTCAAAAAAAAAAAAAAAAAAAAAAAAAAAAAAAAAAAAAAAAAGAAAAAAGAAAAGAAAAAAAAAAAAAAAAAGAAAAGAAAAAAAAATTAGTCAAATCTTGCCATTATCACTTGCACTATCCATAATTAAATTTCTAAAGTAGAAGTTCCCATTTGATCTCGAGAGTTGGAGAAAGCAGAGCAGAAAAGGGAGGAGTAAAATGAACTGCATTTTCAGAATGTCACCTAAGAGTTGGAGGCACTATGTGGAACTAGGGATTCAGGCGAGCCAAGCTCCACCAGGCCGCTCTCAGCACTGGGCACAAAGTCACACAGTCCAGATGTCTGGTATGATCAGTCTGGGGCCACTTGCTGAGTCCCTCAGTACCATGCAAGGACTCAGCTCTGTGAATCCCCTGTCACAATTCAAGATAAGATAAAGCACCGAATTATTGTAATAGGTGTTCTCATGTGTTTTAAATGTTGTCATTTGTAAAGAGAGTGGATTAGTTCAGGGTGGCTCACATGGGATTCATAAAATCCAGCAAGTAAATTTTAGTTTAGGATAAAGACAGTAAGTTAAACACTGGAGATGTCCCTGGACAGGTGTGTTCCTTGATGCTCAAAGGGGCTGGAGTCAGGCTGCTCATCTGCCTAAGGAGTTGAGGATAAGATTTATGGAGAAATTAACAAAGATGGATAATGACAGTGATAATAACGATAATCAGAATTTATGGGAGGTAATAGGATAAAGTAACACTGAAAAGGCAGGCTTAACTTCAACCCCCAAGGATGAAAAGTTAGCTAGGCCATTTGGTGCTATGTAATCTTAAGCATTTATGCAGCTCAAGCCAAAATCTTAATCTTTAATAGAGCGATAATGAGAACTCTGACTCATAGGAATTGTGTAAAGATCAAGGTAAGACAAGTAAAATTCTTAGGAAATTTCCTCACATGTATACAAACTTGATAAAAAATGCATATATACTATTAAAAATGTAGATATATGATTCATTATTGAACAACTATCATTTGCCTAATAATTACATTTTTTTCTCTTGTCCTCACAATAACTCTATTAAAGATCCCATGTTTCAAGGGAGGAGGCAGCACCATGGAGGTCAAAGGAAATGTGTTCATGTTAACCTTACCAGAACTAGTGCAACCAGCTCTACACAGACATGCTTGTCTCCAAGAATATACCCTTCCCATTCCAACACTTAACCACTGAGCCTGTAAGCCTAAGAGATTGCAAAATGCCAAGACACATAGAAAGAACATTTCATAAATGTCTGCAAATATGACAGACAATATATAGATAGGCATATAATAAATTAACCAAAAACAATCTTCTCCAAGATACATCTCCAACAGGATGATTTATTTCTGCTTCATTTTTAAAAACTGAAATATGATGTATATATAATGAAATGTCCAGGACTTAAGAACAGAGATTGAAGAGTTTTGAAAACCTTATACACTTGCCCTTAACCTATGACTGTTATCATAAAATAAGATATTTTTATCATTTCAAAATTCCTTCTTGTGCCTGCCCAGATTGTCCCCATTTGATTTCCAGAGGTAATCACTCTTCTGATTTATATCACCACATATTTTGTTAAGCTGTTTTAGAAATGCTTAGTATATCACAATTTTTTCAACTGGCTTCTTTTATCAATATAATGATTTTTAAATTCATTTATTTTACACCAGATGTCATCAGTTGCATTCTTTGTTGTTGATGAATATCCTTTCATTGTCCAAATATACAACAATGTGTTAATCAATTCTCCCATTGATAGCTATTTGAGTTGCTTCAGCTTATAGCTTATTATGAATAAAGCTACTGGGATTATGTTCACACATATCTTGGTCTGGACACAACTAAGATTGTAATTGCTCAAAATAAATTCTATATTTACCTTTATAAGAAACAACTAACAATTTTCCAAAGTGGTCATACCATTTTGCATATCTACTGAAAATGTTCAAGAATTCTAGTTGTTGTATGCCTTGCCAACATTTAATGTTGCCAGTATCTATAAATATGTCCATTTTGGTGGACAGTATGGTGATAATACAGACAGTTTAACTTAACATTTCCCTGGTGACAGGGATATTAAGCACTTTTACATGTGTTTTGGCCAAAGGTATATCTTTCTTTATGAAACGTTTGTTGAAATATTTTGCTCATTTAAATAAAAATGGGTGATTTTCCTTTCATACTATTAAGATGTTGGAGTTCTTTGTATATTTGGGGTATAAGTCCTTTGAAACATATATGTTTAATGAGTACTTTATTTAAGTCTGTGGTTTGACTATTAATTTTCTTAACACTGACTTCTGATGATCAGAAACTTTAATTTTGATGAAGTTCAATTCATGCTTATTTTTTTGAATTTTTTATGTTAATGGAGTCTGTTTCTTCTCTAAGAAATCTTTTCATATGCCAAGTTTGCACAGATAATTCCATATGGCTTCTGTAATAAGCTAGTTTTTACTCTTGGTTTATGATCTGTCTGGTATTAACATGTTTTTTTAAATTGTTTGACACAAGAATCATATATCTGTTTTCCAATATGATACCCAAAAGTTCCAGTACAATTTTTTTTAAGATTTTATTTATTTATTGACAGAGATCACAAATAGGCATAGAAGCAAGCAGAGAGTGAGGAGGAAGCAGGCTCCCTGCTGAGCAGAGAGTCAAGATGTGGGGCTCGATCCCAGGACCCTGGGATCATGACCAGAGCTGAAGGCAGAGGCTTTAACCCACTGAGCCACCCAGGTGCCCCAGTACAATTTTTTTAATAAAGATTTTTATTTATTTATTTGACAGAGATCACAAGTAGGCAGAGAGACAGGTGGGCAGGGGAAGCAGTCTCCCCACTGAGCAGAGAGCCCCAAGTGGGGCTCAATCCCAGGACCTTGAGATCATGACCTGAGCCGAAGGCAGAGGCTTTAACCCACTGAACCACCCAGGTGCCCCTCCAGTACAATTTTCTAAAAAGGCTTTTTTTCCCATGAAATTGCTCAGGTGTTTTGTTTGTTTGTTTGTTTGTTTGTTTAATCAATTGGTAGTATAAGTGTGGATTATTTCTGCTCTATAGTAGAAAACCAAATAGGATGTAAAGCTCACTTGTGTATTTCTTTTCAAGGATCACAGCTTTGTATTGTTTAGAAAGAGTTATTTATAGTTGGAAATGTCAACACCCCTCTATCAGAAAAAGAGAAGCTCAGAAGGCAGGAAATCAGTAAGAATATATTTAAATTCAAAGGCATCATCAGTCAACTGGATATAATTGACAGCTATAGACTACTTCACCCAACAACAGCAGAATATAATTTTTTTCAAGTTCACATGGGACATTCACCAAGATACACCCCCTTCTAGGCCATAAAAAATGCATTAACAAATGTTTTAAAAAAGAGAGAAATTATACAGTTACTACAATATGTGTCTGCTCTCAGACCACAAAGGATTAAACTAGAAATCAATGACAAAAAGAAAGTTGGAAAATTCCCAAATAGTTGGAGGTTAAACAACATACTTCTAAATAACACATGAAACAAAGAGAAATGTCAAGAGAAATGAAAAAGCACTCTTAACTAAATTACAATGAAATATATAATTAAAAAATATATATGTGGGATGCAGCAAAAGCAGTGCCTAGAGGAAAATTTATAGCATTGAATGAATATATTAAAAAAGAATAAAGAGCTGAAAACAGTAATCTTAGTTTCCATCTAGGGAAACAAGAAGAGAAAATTAAATCAAAAAGGGGAATAAAAGAGCGGCACCCAATGGCTCAGACGGAAGAGTATGCAACTCTTGATCTTGGACTTGTGAGCTGGAGCCCCACATTAGGGGTAGAGATTACTTAAGAAATTAGTTAAATTCATTAATTTACTTAAGAAATAAAATCTTTAAAAAAAGGAATTAAATAAAAGAGAAGAAATAAATGAAATTGAAAATAGGAAATTGATAAAGAAAATAAAGCCAAATTCCTTTGAAAGATTTTTAAAAGATAAGCCTCCAGCTACACTTACTAAGAAAAAAAAAAAAAAGTAAGAAAGAAAACATGGGTTACTAATGTCAGAATCAAAGGAAGGGACATTACTACAGATACCATCAAGATCAAAAGGATAATAAAAAAAGCACTATGAACAACTCTGTGCTCACAAATTTGATAATCCAGATGAAATGGACCAATTCCTTGAAAAATAGTGCCAAAACTCACACACAAAATAAATAGAATCTGAATAGGCCTATAACTGTTATTGAAGTTGAACCAATAATTAATAACCTTTTAAAGCAGAGCCAGGCTTAAGTGCGTTCATTGGAAAATTCTATCATACACGTAATGAAAAAATTATGCTAATTCTTTATAATTTTTTTCAGAAATAAAAACAGAGGGAATACTTCTAACTCATTCCATGGGTTCAGTAGTATATGAAAACCAAAGACAGTACAAGAAAAGAAAACCATAGATAATAATCTCTTATGAATAGGATGTAAAAATCCTCAAGAAAATATTAACAAATCAAATCCAACAATGCATAAAAAGTGTTACTAAACATGACCAAGTTGGATTTACTCCAAGTATGCAATGGTAGTTCAACACTAAAAATCAATTAATATAATTCTTCACATCAATAGACTAACAAAGAAAAATCATATGATCATAACAATAGATACAGAAAAAAATACATGACAAAATTCAATAGCAATTTATGATAAAAATTGTCAGAAATTTGGGAATGGAGGGGAACTTTTTCAGCTTAAAGAATGTCTACAAGAAACCTAAAGCCAACATCATATTTGATGGTGAGAAACGCTAAGCTTTCCCACCAAGATCAGGACAAGGAAAAGATGTACTTTCTCACTACTCTTTTTCAACTTCCATTTGTACTGAAAGTCTTGGCTAATACAATAAAACAAGAAAAAGAAATAAAAAGTGTACAGATTGGAAAGGAAGCAACAAAACTATCTTAGGTAATGACATAATTATCTATGCAGAACATTCCAAACAGTCAACAAAACAAAACCAAACCTCTAGGAACTAATAAGTGATTACAAAAAGGTTTTCAAAATACAAGCTTAACATACATAAGTCAATCACTTTCTTATATACCAGGAATAAAAAAGTGGAATTTGAAATTAAATGCACAATATCATTGGCAGAACATCCCCAAAATAAAATACCTAGGTATAAGTTTAACAAAATATGTACAAGATACATATGCAAATTATTTTTTGACTAAGATATCAAAATAATATTCTGTATTTGTGGAATATGGAATTCAATATTGTCAAGATTTAAGTTCTTCCCAGATTGATCTGTCGAGTCAATGCAATTCCACTCAAAATTCCTGCAAGGTATTTTGTGGAGACCAACAAACTGATTCTAAAATTTATATGGAGAGACAAAAGACCCAGAAGAGCCAACTCAGTGAAGGAGAACAAAGTCAGAAGACTGACATTACCTGACCTCAAGGCTTACTGTAAAGCTATAGTGAACAAGACAATCTTGTATTGGTAAAAAAACAAAACAAAACAAAACAAAACAAAAAAACAGATACATAGATCAAGAAACAGAATAGAAAGCTCAGAAATGAACTCATATACATACAGTTAACTGATCTTTGAAAAGGGAGAAAACACAATATAATGGACCAGAGACAGTCTTTTCAACAAAAGTCTTTTCAGCTGGAACCACTGAACTTCTACACACATATAAATAAATTTAGACACAGACCTTATACTCTTCATAAAAAATAACTCATTATGGATTATAGAAGTAAATGTAAAATGCAAACTATAAAACTACTAGAAAATAACATAGGAGCAAATCTAGATGACTTGGGCATGGTGATGATGTTTTAGATACAACACCAAAGGCATGATCCATGAAACAAAAGATTGATAAGCTGTGCTTAATTACAATGAAAAACTTTTGTATCAAATACACTATTAAGAAAATGAAACAGCACCTGAGTGGCTCAGTCAGTTAAGCATGTGCCTTTGGCTCAGGTCATGATCCCAGGGTCCACAGATCTAGCCCTGTGTTAGTCTCCTGCTAAGTGGGGAGACTTTCTCTCTCTGTCTGCCGCTCTGCCTACCCGTGCTCTCTCTCTATCCCTCTGTCAAGTAAATATATTTTTTTTAAAAAATCTAGAAAAAAAAAAAAAGAGAGACCAAGTCACAAACTGGGAGAAAACATTTTCAAAAGACACATCTAATAAAGGACTATTATTCAAAATATACAAAGAAATCTTAAAACTCAACAATAAAAAAATGAACCACTTAATTAAAAAGAGGCAAAGGTTTAAACAAATACCTCACTAAAGAAGATATATAGATGACACATAAACATATCAAAAGATAGTACACGTGATATTAGGAAATTGCAAATTAAACCAACAGTGGGATATGATTACACACCTATTTAAATGGCCAAAAACAAAAACAAACAAACAAAAAAAATGACATCCCCAAATGCGGGCAAGGATAGAGAACTGTAAAAATTCTCATTTACTGACTGTCAGGAAGCAAAATGGTATAGTCACTTTGGAAGACGGTTTGGCAGTTCTTAAAAAGAAAACAAAAAGTAAACATACTCTTACCATATAAACCAGCAATCACGCTCCTTAGTATTTTACCCAAATGAGCTGAAAACTTACATCCTCACAGAAATCTGCACATATTTATAGCAGCTTTATTCCTAATTGCCCAAACTTGGAGGCAACCATGATGTCTTTCAGTATGTGAATAGATAAGCTGTGGTACATTCAGACAATGGAATACTATTCAGCACTAAACAGAAATGAACTATTAAGCCCTGGAAAGACATGGAGTGACCTTAAATGCATATCACTAAACGAAAGAGACTAATCTGAAAAGGCTCAACACTACATTATTCCAACTACATGGCATGCTAGAAAAAAAAAACTATGGCAAATAGTTTTGACAGGAAAACCAAATTAAACAAATGAAAACAAATGAGCAACGACAACAACAGCAACAACAAAAGCAATGATTGCTCAGGCGTTGGGGGAATGGACAGATGAACAGACAGAGCCCGGAATATTTTAGGGCAGTGAAACCAGCCTGTGTGATGCTACAATGGTAGATAACTGTCATTATTTATTTGTACAGATCCACAGAGCGTACAGCACCAAGGATGAACCCTAAAGTAGACTGAGGATGATACCAATGTGTCCTGTAGGTTCCTCGACTCTATCTCTAGTCTGGTCCTAGAGGCTGATAGTGGAGGAGGCCACACATGTGTGGGAGCAGACTATGGGGAATCTCTGTATGTTGTGCTCTAAAGAATAAAGTCTATTAAAAATTTAAAAAAGGACACAACACATTTTTTCCAAGTTGATGGTAATACGGGAAGATATTTGTTACTCCACGATGGCCAGAACTGGAATCCCCTCGTGTCAAATTTCATAAACAGAAGAACAAGATAGAGATGTGCAAGGGCAAGTATCTCAGGGAGAGGCAGTTTATGTGTAAAGGGATTTGAGATGTGTAAGAATGGGGGGCTTTCACACGTAAATTCAGTGAGATACGGTTGTAGCAGAAATAGTGAGAGATAGACCCATGATGAGCGTGGAAGACATGTTAGCGTCAGACCAAGTCAGGCATTTATATTCTATTTCTACTCTAGGGGCAGATGACCGTGGTAGTTACTTTTAAGCAAGGGAATGACGTATTGAAATGTGTTGAAATTAATTACTTCCCAGCCTTATGAATAATGGATTCATGGAGCGAGTTCCTGATGAGGAAGCTAACTCATAAACGAGGTGAGGATGGTGAGGTTGGGATAAAAAGAATCATCCCAATGAGACAATTACAAAGGCAGCGTCACCATGACTTAGAGACTAATTGTGTATGATCATGTAAATGGACATTAACTGGTATGGCCAGGAAACAGAGGAGCAGCAGAACTTCAAGATTTTGATATGATCAGCCACGTGTATGCTTTTGCCATTAGCCAGAACAACAACAGAAGCAGCAACAAATGGACAAGAACCAAGGGCAACAGGGTGTTGCACTGGAAGTTAGAGACGAGCGTGTTGAGTTTACGTATATAATATTGAGAGTCACCAAGGTAAGGACAACGACTGCAGTAATGACTAAGGGTATGGTTACTCGCAATAGGAGAAAAGAGAGGGGAGCGACACAAAACCTTCAAGACCTGCAGCATTTAAAGTGCTTTAGAGAAATAGAAGCAGTCAGAGCAGGTGGCGAAAACCAAGCATATGTGATGTTACTAAAACCAGGGAAAGAATGGTTCAATAATGTGGGAATATTCAGCAGTATTTAATGCTTCTGAGAAGTCAAACAAGAATTTTAAAATAAGATTATCCAATTTTATCCCTCTGAAAAATGTAATAAATAAATGTGTTTTCTAAACATAAAGAGATGAAAAATCAGCCAGGAGGAGACTTGTTATTTCAAGCTATTATGGAACAGTCAACCTTGGCATGGTTTTAGTATTAGGAAATGTGAGTGGGGCTTATGCAGATTCCATGACACTTTTAGAATTTCTGTGGTTTACAGCAATGTGAAGAAAAAATCAATAATTCTCTATTAAATTGAAGAAGACGTGCGTTTTGTGGAGACCTATTCTGTTTCTTGAGTTGATATCAGTTATATGCACTCTAAATTAACTTATGGGGGTCACCCCTGCCCTGAGGTTGAAAAAAATAAAAAAAAAACAAAGGTAGCTTCAGAGTCAGTATAGATTGGCAACATTTAGCATTATTGGATTGGTCTAGATATAAAAGTCAAATAAATCCTTTTCATTGCTACAACCTTCTGCCATATGGAAGTAATCAATCTGCAAAGCCATTTATATCATAATTTTTAATATGTAAGTTTTTTCTGAAACTAGGTCACGCCATTTGAATTATATTTTTCTATTCCTGTATCCAGTTAACAGGCATGTACTAGGAGTTGATTCTGCGTGACACTCCATCTTGGGTGACAGGGACACAAGGGCGAGTGAGTCCAAGTCTTGGCTCCCAAGAGGTTCACAGTCACAGCTCAGGAATGAAGCAAAGTACATAAACCTCCTTTATAGAATCATACATTTCAGCCTTTAATTACAAGCTTTCCCTCTAATAGAGTACTATTTTAAGGGTCTGACCTACTTGTATTCTGTATCAAATCAAGAATTTGGCTGAGCAGGTTTACTCTCCTCTCTGATTTTAATAGACATGTCAATCATAGAGGTGGTTCTCTTTTTTTGAAATTCTCCACAAAGGTCTATAACAATTTTTGCTGTTACTAATTTTAAAATTTCAAGATTTACGAAATTCTCACATATGCCTGCCCAAATAATGAGAGCCTCTATTCTCTGAACTGTGATCATCTTCTCTAAGGGAGACACAGATGGTAGGTATTTGAAATACCTGGAAATCAGAAACCATTATAGGTCAGTAGGCCACACGTACTCTCTGGATTATGCTTTACTTACTTGTCTTCACTGTAGTTTTTAATCAAATTTGAAGGATAATGATACAGTAAACCCTTGCTCATAGGAAACAGTATTTATAGGAATTATGAAAAGAGGGCAAATAAAAAACCAAAATCTTTGGATGACATTTAGGAATGGTTGACTTTGGGGAATGGATTCTGAGGGAAGGCCAACTTCTAAAACAAACAATGCTTGTACTCTTTTCAGAAAATCTTATTAAAATCTTATTAAATAAATACCTTATCTTGATAATATATTATTCATCTTAAAATATGTTTTGAATGGAATTCTTCTACATAAAAATCCACTTGTTAACTAATATGTTCACAGAATACATAGATGTTTGCTTTGCTAAAGGCAACCAGCATTTTTCTCAAATCTATCATTTGATAAGCTGCATATGAGTGCCATTCATGCAAGGCCCTTTACCTAACACTCACCTTGGATTAGCAGAGTCCTTAGTTAGGTCTTCATAACTGAATAACCTGGGAGATTTCAAAAATTGCAGCTGCTGGAACACACTTCCAGAAATTCAGGTTGACCAGAGTCAGGTATATTCCTTTATTAAAAGTGCTCACAAGTGATTCTGAATAGCTTACATTTGGAACTACTCAGTGGAAAAGAGCAGCTAGAGTGAATCTTTAAAATGCATTCACCTGCAATATCTTTAAACTTCTAATTAATTATGAGTGTGGTACTGTGGGCATTTTTTAGCTGAGAAAAACTGATTTTGAGGAAAACTGAGCTGTATCCACTTTCACCCAATAAATGAGGAAACAGGGACCTAAACCCAAGTAAGCATGCCTTTTATTTCATTATAAGCACGATCTGTGAGGTTGTATGTGTGGGCTATAAATTGATATAAGCACAGATATCTATTATGGAAGAGGTAGGTGATGGAAAGATATATAGATGATTAGGTACATAGTAAAACAGATAATAGATGATAGACAGATAGATGGATGGATAGATAGGTGAATTAAGTTGTCCAAAAGAATTCAGTTCTATAGGAAATTGTTAACTTATTTGGGCCATGCATTATGTTAGGCAAAGGAAATACAAACAGAAAACACGCTTTTCATAACAAAAAACTTCACAGAAGAAAAATAAGGTCAGAAATAGTAATCTATAATTGCAGTATGATATAACGGACCATAAATATAGTATAACATACTTTGATAGGATAATAATTTGAAGGTGGAATTACAAGGTGATAAACAAGAAAAGAAACAAGAAAAAGAAGCAGTATTTATCATTGAATACTTACATGACATTAACCTGAGGCTGGCTGTCCCCTTTTTGGTGGGAGGAAAAAGTGGTAAAAGACTTGCTACATCATTTTCCCTTTCATTACAGAGTTGTATATTTCCTGGGAGTGACCACATACATCATTAGTTAGACAGTCACTAGGATGTCATTAATGGACACCATAGCCACAAACACAAAATAGGAACTATTTTAAGTCACCTGAGCTTAGTCTGCAATGTCCATTTTACATTCAGCTGCATAGTTACAAAACACTTTGCCCCTTCTATAGCATGAAGGAGTGCCCTATACTGAAAGACACGGGCTTTGAGTCAGGAAGCCCAGGCTTTCCCTCTAGCCATGTAATTTTTAGGAGTTACCATGGGTAAATTACTTAATCTCTGTGAGTCTCAATTTCCTTACTTACAAAAGGGAAAGAATAGTGCCTAAATAAGGTGTTCTGGTCAACAAATCCACCATGTGTTTTGGGAGGGCTGGGTGTGGTTTCCCTATACCTCCAACAAGCAATGCTTTGACAGCAGCTGGGTGTCCAACGGTTCAACTCTATTCAACTGAATCCTGATGCAATCGACCCAGAGATAGCATCAGATTCCACGAGTTAAGGGTTCAGTCCTACAAAATTGTCCCTTTTCCCCTCACTCCCACTCCTCCACCCACTAGTTGCAAGACAAGGTAGTTACCCGTACTTCTGAACAACTGGCTATAAATCAGAGGTTCCTGTGACCCACTCTTTGGGTTTGATTAATTTACTAGAGCAACTCACAGGAATCAGAAAACATTTTACTTACTAGGTCACCAGTTTCTTAAAAAAGGATATAACTCAGAAACAGCCAGATGGCAGAGATGCATAGGACAAGGCATGGGGAAAGGGAGTGGAGATTCCATGAGCTCTCAGAGCCCACGATTATCACTAAATCTCCACTTGTTCACCAACCTGAAAGCTCCTAGTCCTTTTGGGTTTTTGTGGAGGTTTCATTCCATAACCATGTGTGATGAAATCATTGACCAGTAGAGACTGAACTCCATCTCCAGCTCCTCTCGCCTTCTTGGAGGTGGAGGGGGTGGGGAATGGGACTGAAAATACCAATCCTCTAATCACAGGGTTGGTTGACCTGACAACCAGCCTCTATGTTGAGGTTACCTAATGGCTTTCCAAACGTCATCTCATTAACAACAAAAGACACTTTTATCGCTCTTATTACAGGAAATTCCAAGGAATTCAGGAGCTGTGAGCCAGGATGCATGAACAAAGAGCAAATATATATGAAAAATATATTTTGGTCATTTCTTATATACAATATCACAATGCTTGATTTACTCTTATGGATTAAATAAAATGACAAAAAACTTTAAGCCAAATGTCTGACCAATACATGTTTGGTAGGGATTCGGTGTTGTTTTTTTTTTTTTCTTCTTTTAATCTGAAAAGATCATTATTGGTTGATAAGGATTGTGACCGTTTTAGAAACCATGCATGCCAATGTCTTTAACAATTACATAAAGCAGACCACTTGGTGGTAGTAGAAGACACTGGTGGGTTTGAGGGCTACTTGAAGAATCTTCCCTTAAAACGAAGAGTTCTTTTCTACAGTTGGGCACAGGCAAAGACTATTTTAGCTACCATTTGTGTAATATTTTCTGCCACGTAATATTTTTCCTCCTCTTGGGTTTGGCCTGGGATACAAAAGGTTGAATTAAAGAGTTGGCAAAAAAAAATGAGTTTCTAATTTTAACACATTGCATTACAGGAAGAAAATCTTTCACATTTATCAAATTGGCTCATTGAAATAATTTTAGTTTCCTCTGATGAGTTAGCTGGCACAAGAAATACACCACCAGCTGCATTGTTTTCTTCATTGGTGCTCATCATAAAGAAGCAGAGGAGCCACCTGTCTGATTGCTCAGTTCAGCTGCCCTTAACTTGACCCCCCAAAAAGGGGGGAGCAGAAAAGAAAGTTGGTTTTGCAGAAGCCATTAAAATGATGACCATCAATTGTCCAGGTGTCTGACAATTTAAAGCAAAACAAAACAAAATATAAAACTCTGCTCAGTTTAAGATGAGATCTCTATTTGTATGTTTGGAATTTGATTAGCTCAAGGAAAAAAAACTATTTTCCAGAAATCTTCAAAACTCACCCCAAATGCCAACATGCTTTTTATTTTTTAATAGAATATGTTCCATTAGAATAATGTTCAAAGAGACCGGGGACCACACTTGTTTTATTTCTGTGGTATCTCCCATACCTAGAACAGTAACACATTGTAAGTGCCCACTAGTATTTATTGGATAAATAAATGAGGCCAATGATCTCTCTTCTCCAATGTGTTTGTTATAAAAAGTGACTTTTTATTACCCCAATGCTATAACACAAATGATTGAATTTTAAAAAGAAATACCAGTGTCCAATCCAAGAACAGATAGAATTGAATCAATGAGCTCATATATTGCTATGATAGCATATGAAGAAGCAATAAATGTGGTAGTATTTCAACAGAGACTTTTAAAATTATATGCCTTCTCCCCTACTAAACCCACTTTCATTACTGTATCCTGAAAGGACAATCTTAAATTTGGGGGAAATCTGTTACATAAAATTGTCATGGTTTCACATATAAAGTATTTATTTATTTTAAAGTGCATGTGGGGGTTGGGGGGATGGTGGGGAGGGGCCGCGGGAGGGAACCCAAGCAGACTCTCTGCTGAGGGCAGGGGCCCATGCCCCACTCAACTCCAGGACTCTGATATCATGACCTGAGCCAAAATAAAGAAAAAGACAATTAACTGACTGAGCCACCCAGTCGCCGCTAAAGTTTTTATTTAAATAGAGCTAGCACAAGCTTAAAATCTAACAATAAGGAATAATTAAAATACAGAATATAATACAACTATTTAAAATGATGTTGTTATAATCTGCACTATTCTAGGGTTTTAAAATTCCATATTGGGTGCCTAGATGTCTCAGCTGATTAAGCATCTGCCTCCAGCTTAGGTCATGATTCCTGGGATCAAGGTGCACTTGGGTGCCCTGCCCATGGGGATGTCTGCTTCTCCCTCTCCCTCTGCCCCTCCCCCTACTTCTCCTCTCTCTCTCTTTCAAATTAAAAAAAAAAAAATCTTGAAAAAAAGATATTCCATGTCTTAGGTGAGAACAAGTAACCCAAGCCTCTGATTGTCTTATTAAGTAACAGATAAAAGGGAGATGGGCTGGAAGGTAAATATTAGACACTGGCTGCAGTGCCTTCCTGGGCAAATTTGAACTGATACATTATTTCAAGTCCTAGTTCCAAAGGTGAGATGAGGTTTCTGAATGAGGGCAGGACAGATGTCTGGGTAGCAAACTACAGAATCAATAAATATCCAAAAAGTATCCAGGGAGGAAAACAGATTTAGACAATCCTCAATACAATGATCGGAAAAGAGAGGAGAAAGTCATAGCTTAGGGAAAGGGTTAGCAGCAACTAGAGACAAAATAAAATAGATTCCCTGTTGGGCACAAGGTAGAAGGTAGTGCAGAAAATAGGTCAATACACTTATGAGGAAATGTTTCTTGTTGTATACAGCAAGAGTCAAAAGAAATATGTCCGTGTACTAGGAACAGAGTGTCAAGAGAAGGAACAAGGAGAAGGCTCCCTTCCTTCCTCATTTCCTTCGTGTTAAGTTATGCACTACTTACAGCACTGTGCATACACTGATAAAAAAAAAAAAAGACAAGAAACTGACTAGTCTGCTGCCTCACAAAACTTAATTATCCTTATAACAGAGATACGGCTATCCAAAACTAGTGCTTCAAAAGAAGACTTGAGTGAAAGCCTTCAGGGGAAATTCACAACACAAGCTGAAGAGAAGGAAAGGAAAATTGGTTAAGCTGGATAACAGTTTGGGGGAAATAAATCACATTACAGAAAAGGGAAAAAAAAAAAAAAAGTCCCAGCAAGTTTATCCTGACTTCAGTTTTCAAAAGGATAGAGGATGACACTACCAATTTTGCAGTCTAAGTTTTCTTACATCGTTAATGACTATTTTTGGACATAAATATCTTGTATGTAATCGAGCAGTAAATACCATGTAGATTGGAATCGTATCTTGCACTATGGCTCCGTAGCATAGTATATCCAACTATAAAATTTTAAATTTTAAATGTGTTGACAATGATGGCGACTAAGGATTGTGATAATAGTCTGAAATTTCTAGGTATGTTTCATTTAATTCTTATAATATGTTAGGAAATGTTTATTATTAGTCATGTTTACATATGAGGAATAACAAATTGTTATTTTAATTAATTATAATAGTACCTTATTTTACTGGTACTTTCACTTTGGGGACTTTTATGTTGATTGCAGTGTCATGATAATTATATGAGTACACTTTTATTAGTATCTAAGGAGGGCCCATCTGATAGGAGCAGTAAGAGAGACAATCCACAATGGTGGCAGTCTGAAATTTACATAATAATCCTGTCCAGTTTCTGGGCAGTCCCTCTATAGCAGGATGTCATTGAGCAAGAAACAAACTTTATGCCATCTAGACAGCAATGTGCACATCAGACACTGGTAGGGACATTCGGGTGAGTTGGGTTATGGGAGCTACATTTCCAGCGGAAAACTTGAGAAGTTTTGTAGAACAACGTATCCAGAGCCTATCTCTGTGGATGGTGTCCAGGTCACAGGATCAAGGAAAGGATTACTGTTAAATGTTGTGACCCTGTAGGTCAACGATGCCCCCTACACTCACCACGGGTACCCGAGAACCATGGAAGGAACAAGCCAGCCTGATTCGAGGCCTCAGATCCTAGTGATCTGGATCAGTAATTGGATAAAGATAATCATAGGGAAGAAGAACATGAGACAATTCATCTGGGAGGAGCCAAGATAAGCAGAGGCTAATGGTGAGCAATCTTATTTGATTGACTATGGGTGACCTGGCACCAAGAGACCACCTATGCTGAGGATGTCAATTAAAACGTTAGGCATCTTAGAGAATAGAGATTTTACCTTAACTTTTTTTCCTCCAACCATAAAATTATATAACTTATACAGCACTCTAATTTGAGAAACTGTCCTAATTGAAGAAGAAGAGAATGATTAAAGTCCTTTCTGTTTTAAACATTGATGTCCTGTTCAAAAATAAATGACCGTGTCCACTCATTTCAACCCTTATAATTTATAACAACAGCAACTTTGTCAATTGTATTAGAGAAAATTACAACACACCAATCCTTACAAACATAACAGGTACTATCAGACCAAAGGTTGTAGGAGCATGACATGAATGTTGTAGCATAAAAAATTTGCAAAAGTGACTGTCACATTCTCATTTATTCAAAAAATGCATGCTATGTAGGTCAGATAGGCTATATTTGGGGGAACTAATCACTTCATATAGTCAATTGATTTAATGGCTGAGAAAGACTTCAATAACTCTTCTTCTAAGAGACAATTTTAAAGATAAAATCTCACAACTCATTATAGTACCAGGTACTGGAGGACTGTGGTTTTGGATCATTGGAGATGTTTACGGGCCACTGCTTGGCCATCTTCTTTAATGACAACACTCCTACCTTCTAATGTCTCAGCAGTGACTGTTTATGACCTGCTTGGATAATATTCTAATTGTTAATGCTCATTACTCCAGGACAACACTGATGATATTTTCCTTTCTTACTGGAAGGTCAATCTGGTTGGTGGTAAACAAATTTTATGGAAAAGAAAAGGTGTGTCTGAAGCCTAGGAAGACAGGATTTGGTGTTTGAGGAAGATATGAGCATATCTGGTTCTTCTGTATATTGGTTTTATGACCTTAGGCAGGCTGCTCACCTCTTTACACTGAAGGCTGGTGACAGTCCCTGTCCTTCCTATGTTAGGGCATCACCCGTGACCTATCCTTTCTCTGGTCTTTGGCACGTCAGTGTTCCAACTACATTTACACCATGGTCACATATGTATACTGTGGTCATATATATCACATGTCACTTCTTCAGAAACAAATATGGTTGTTTTTGGTTGTTGTAGAAATAGAACCCAGTCCTTATTATTTGGCATTTCTAAGTTTAGAGGCTATAGCTTTATTTCTCACCCCTTGATCTGAATAATTTGGATGAACACTACTCTGTCTTATGCAGCTTATCTTCTCACTTGGCTATACAGTACTGCCTCTTTCTGAGCCCCCACACCCATCAATGCAGATGACAACCACACAACTCCAAATCCCAAGCCACCCTTTTCACCCTCTGTCCAATACCTCAAAAAGAGGTGGATTTGGTAATCCTAATAGATAAGACAATGGTTGTGTAAGGCACTTTGTGGACAAAAGGCCAGGGCACAGAACAGAGATGAGGGAGATAATGATCATTTTGACAATTACTGAAAGCCTCATATGTAAAGAGGAGTATGTGTGTGTGTGTGTGTGTGTGTGTGTGTGTGTGTGTGTCTTACAAATTTAAAATAGATTTAGCAATTAAAGAAAATTATTTGGAAGATGCAAGCCATGGCTCTTTCCTTGATGCAGGCAGAAAGATAAGAGAAAAAGGAAATTATGGTTACTGTTTCAGGGAATGGAAGGTACAGAGGAGAACACAGCTCGTCCCAGGCCATCAGCTATATAGTGTTGCAGCAGGAAGCAAAAGTGACTTATCCAGGCCCTTGGCACAGGATCTTGCCCCTTTGTGAAAGGGCAGCATGTATCTTTAAGATGCTGCTGGAATGAAAACCAACACTTACACAACTGGTTTCTCAGCTGAACTGTATACTCAACCACATGCTGGTCCAGATTATTTCCTGCTCTTATCTCTGAAGTCCAATCAAAGTATACATTCCTGGGCCTACTTCTTCCCTATCATTGCTCTAGTTACATCTCATAATCCCAGAATAGTTATTATAGCCCACAAATGACTAAAATACATCAACAAGTAACCCAAAATTGCTACAGAATATATGACTTAAAATGCTCTCAATTTCAAGCGACAGAGACAGACTCAAAAGAAACCCAATCAGTAAAGCAATTGGATACATTCACAACGGGAAGTTCAAGTCACTCATTAACACAGGGATAATTCCAGCTTCTTTCTCTGTCTTTGATGTGCTTCCTTGAGTATCAACTTTCTCCTAAGCCTGATTCCTAGCATCATAACAGGGTGACCAAACAACCTGGCTGGTGGGGAAAGACTCAGTTTGTACATTTTACACAGGATAATCATTAACAGTTCTCCTGTTGTCTCAGAAGTGTCCGGATTTGACAGATGATAAATTATAAGGTCACCTAAATCATATTTTTGCTGCTAGTTGCAAATAGGGACACAACACTCCTCATATCCAGTGGGAGAAGGACAGATCCTCTTCCAGAAAAGTGAGAACTGGTCCAAAAGTCTCTGAAACCTCTCTCCTCTCAAATTGTAAAAAAAAGATGCCATTTTTATTACAACAAGGAGACCCATCCTGGAACTGGGATCAGATCCCAAGTCACATGAACTATAGCAAAGAGGGATGGTTATGTAGCTAGCGTTAGAGTTCTGTTCGGAAAGAGAAATAAGAAATGCAGAGTGAAGACATCCTATTCCAGGTCCTTTGTAATGAATCCGTTTCTTACTGTCAAAAATCTTAATGAAGCCACTTGCTGTAAAGATAGTGAGGCTAGATAAACTACAACCGAACTATGAGAGACTTCATGCAAGGTAAGGATGGTAACGTATCACTCTTAGTGTTTCTTTGTGCAGTTCAGGGGTGTAAAGGAATAGCTGCTTGATATGTGTTTGCTGATTGACTACAGGACGGTCCAACTCACAAGTCCTTCCACTCAGTGTTTGCTCATCTTATTCCAAGCACATAACAAAGTTAATGTGAAAACTTCGAATGAAAAAATAGATGCTCTCATGCAAGTCACAGTGAAGTCTCTGTTCTATCAACATAATCAAAGCTTTACTCTTCTGCATGGGCTGTGAGCATTCCCCGAGTGAAAATGTCATTCCCACTGAACTGTATCTCTGAATTATGTTCCATTCTCTTTTCTCTAACCTTGTGTTTGATTTCAATCATCCGTGGCAATACCTTTTTTAAAAATAGCATTTACCCCTTTACTTTGTGGTTATGTTAAATGTATGCATCATTTAATTATTCAGTATGTGTTATTGACCACCCCCTTTGTTTTGGTAATAATTTAGGCACAAGATAAACAATAGTAATAGCAGACAAAGTCCTTATTTTCATGACATTCATATTCTTCCAAAAGATAGTCATTGAGTTAATGAATATATAATACGTGAGAAGGTGATGCATGTTCTGAGGAAGGGTAAAAATGTAAGCAGGACTGGGAGTGCCGAGGAGGGTTAGGGAGGAGAGTGGTTCCAAAAACATATCCATAGGAAGTGATGGACCAAGCCATACAGGTGTCTTTGGAGCATTTGGAGGTCCTGAGGTCCAGAGGCATGATTTACCCATCTATGTGTCCCTAGCCTAGCACAGTGTCTGCAAGGAACAATTCAATAAATGCTTGCTGAATGCATCCAGCTCTTTTAATTTTTCTTTATAGCATAATATTTGATATTCTGATCCCAATGATTGGATTGATTTTAGTTCCCACTAGGACAAGGAGAGAACAAAAAACTTCTAATCTCTCTTCATATCATATACATGACATACATTCTGGGCTTAACCTGACCTTTGTTAATAGAAACACAGTTATAGAGGGCACATGATTAGCCAATGGTTTTTCTCTGATGATTAATTCAAAGAACCTCTAAATACATATGACCCTATTTTAATTCTTATGCTGTTTGCCTCTGTGCTTTATGGCATGAAGGAAACAGCTACTAATGTGATCGTATTACACTGCCTCCAGGAATTAGCAGTCATATGATGTGCCCATTACAGAGTAAGTAATAAATATTGTTGCCATTTTGTAGTGGCTACATAAATCTGCCTAGATAATATTTTTCTAAGATGTTCTCAGATTCTCTATATCAAGTCTGTAGAAATCCACCTGCCCTGAAATTGCCCTTTATTGGATGAACAGGCAATCTGAACTATTATGCAAATGTGACCTTCTGGAAAGTGGAGGAGCAAAAGAAAAAGAAAAAGATACCATCAGCTGTCCAAGACTATTTTGCATACACTTCTTTTTTGAATAAAGAAGCAAATCTGAGCTATGGAGCTCAAGTATAATAATCAAAATCATCATTTACATTGTGTGGGGCAGTATTTGCATAAAATATATCTTTCTATCATTTCATTTTCAATCTTTTTGTATGCTTATATTTTAGATGTCTTTTCTAACAACAGCAACAAAAAAAACAACGTGTAATTGAATTCCATTTCTGTGGTTGCTGTTCATGTGCTATCTAACTTGGCAATCATTGTAGTTTTGAATGGAGCATTTAATCCTCTGAGACTTAAAATGATTATGGGCACATTTCAATTTCGATTTGTCAACTTCTTCTGTACTTCCTACTTGTCTTACGTATTCTCTCATTCTCTCTTTTCTTTGTATTCATGTTTTCATTATCACTTCATCTCCTTCTGGTTATGTTTAACTTACATGCTGTATTGTGAAAATTTTCCTATTCTCTAAGAAATTAAAACATGCATAGCTAATTTGGTTCAATTAGACCTAAACCATACTATCTTCAGAACACTTTTTCATTCTGCTCCCTCAGACTTCCATTAATAAAGTTGTCATTTAACTCTGTTCTATTTATTTTAATCTCATAAACATCATCATTCCATGCCATAATTTTTTGTCCTAGATAGTCTGTGGGCATCTCTTATAAGCCCTACTCCTTTCTCTGCCTCCCTTATCTGGGCTGAAGGTAGAAACCTTAAACCACCTTCTTCAGGGCTCATGCACCAGCAAGAACTCAGTTTTAACTCCATCACTGGGAAATATTCATATAGCTTTGCAAGGCATACAGGAGACAGACACCATCATTGTGCTCCAGGGTAACGGGCCTGGTGTTTGGGAGGACAGGTATGTGGTTTTTGGCAGAAGGAAGACATGAGGCTGTGGAAGTGGTTTTCAGGCAACTTCCTACAAACCACCTCTCAGTGAGTGTTATGTCACCAAGGGAACTGGTGGTGGTGTCTTAAAACTTTTGCTATTTATGACTCCTAATCTCTGAAAAGCAGCTTCTCCCATGTTCACTAATCCACCTCTCAGAGTTTTCATAAGCCTCTATTTCTTTTGATTTAAATCATTTTCTTTTTGAAATACTTCGAGTGCTTTCTTTTTCCCCATATACTTTGACTCCTAGAGTATTTAGCACAGAAATCTGTTGTATGAAACGTCCCTTCAGATAGGGGAGTATGCGGTAAACTGTTGGACTGGGTTAAATCTGAAACAGTGAACTCACCGCAGCGAGTAACATAGTACTGTATCCATGAGTAAGAGTAAGTTAAAGTCTCGCCTTTATTCACCCAAGATGAAATATCAAGAATTTAGGACACCAGGCTACTGTTGAAATACAACAATATGAAAAAATAAAATAAAATAAGGGCTATAAACTCTACTGATAGAATTCTTTTTTCTTTTTTCTTTTTATTTTAAGATTTATTTACTTATTTGAAAGAGAGAGAGCAGCAGGGAGGGGCCAACAGAGAGAGAAAGAGAGAGAGAGAGATTCCCAACCAGACTCCATGCAGAGCGCAGAGCCTGACGCGGGTCTCAACATGGGGCTCCATCTTAACTCTGAGATCAGTACCTGAGCGGAAACCAAGAGTTGGACAATTAACAGTCTTAGCCACCCAGGTGCCCCTACAGGTAGAATTCTAACCCAGATTGCACTGAAGAGCTTTCAGAAAGTAAACAAGGAATTTAGGGCTTCCACAGCTTTCCTTAAGGCCTCGTCAGAGACCAGGAGGTCTTCCAGGACGGTGCTGGTGGATCCTCCTGATAGTGTCGGTGTTTCCTAGAGTTGGATCCTGAGACTCTGCATGTTTCCTGAGACAAATTGTGAACAATGATACTGCTTATCAGTAGGAGTAGTTCATTTGTGTGTGATCTCAAGAAATACCAGTAGGGGAAAGGAAAGCCGAGACAGGAAAGGCAGGGCAATCAGGACAGAGTGTGCACCCACACGAGGTATTGCTGTGAGTACCTGCAAATTCATCTTGCCATGAAAATCTGGGAGTTAGTGTAGAGCAGACAACAGGGTTCTCCCTCCCACTTTCGATGGTGAAGCATGTTCACAGATGAACCACAGTCAGCCACTGGTGGGCAATCACTGGGGGTTGAGAGGGTTTCCTTCTCTGTATTTGTTCCCCACCAGAGTGGATTCCCACCACCACAGTACGTGCTGGCAGAAAATACAGCCGCTGTTACCTAGAAGACTTCTTATGAACACCCTAATGTTGCAACTCAAGAGAATTTGAGAGGACTTCCTCTGTGTCTACCACATACAGAGTCTGCAATTAAAATGAAGGTCTCTTTTGTGGACTTGAGGACATTTATTGGAGAGTAAAAAAAAAAAAAAAAAAAAGAAGATGACCTTAAAAATTCCAAATGTGTTTTACATGGATTACAACGAATGACTACCCCACCACTGCAAATATCATCGAGACTCCAAGTCCAGCCCCTCTTCTTCTTACTTGAGAACTTTTTAAAGTCTTTGCAGCACCTGGTAAATGATTGATAATTATTCTCTTTAAGGAACACCTATATCTTCTTGGCACTCCAGACCAATAATCAGAGCACAGGCTATAAACTCTCCATGGCATGGGGACATTGTTCTTCGGGTTTTGTCCACATAGTTACAACATCCTTTGTTTTTCATTTCTTCTTGCAAATTCAACATCCCATCTGAAATGTCCTCCCAAAAAATATCATTTAGAATTCCCTTTGGTCTAAGTCTACTAATAAAAGACAAGGGGAAAAAAATCAATGAGGTTTTAATTGAAAATATCTTTATTCTGCTTTCATTTTAAAAAGGTATTTTTTGTATGTATAATTTATTTTTTTATTGAAAAGAACACTGGACTACTAATATTGCTTTTGAGAAGTTAACTGACATTCTAATTGCCCAACTGAGTATGCACAGTTTTTCCCTCTTCCTCTCTTCAGCTTCTTAAAACTTTATTTCTGTTGTTTTGTGTTCTACAGTTTCTCTGTGAGGTTCTTATTGTGAAGAGTTATTTATTTGCATATATATTTACTTCCATATTCATTCCTCTTACAGATTCTTTATGCTCTTTCAAAATCATGTCTACAGCTAGTTCTGAAAGAATATAAGCCACTGTCACTACATTACCTGCCCCATTCCCTTTTTTGGATCCTTCATTTCAACAGATCCCCCTGAGAACAATCTGGGAAGGAAAAGAAGCATTCATACAATTAGGGGACATATAAATTGCTAGTGTTTATATCATCTAAAGATTGAAAGATCACGATATATCACAGATAAACATATTCTGTGACTGAGTGACTGGTGTGGTGTAGCTGAGCTGAGTTGGGTGGGCAGCATGCCACACTTTTGGTTAATGCTGTGATCAATGCAAAAGTGTGACTCACACATTTCCCAGGCGGAACTATCTTAAACACTCTGCTTTGTCTTTGCCTATGGGAAGTTTTATACTGGATATCGACTTGCAAGCAAGATAATCCCAGGACTGAGAATCACGTTGAATCATTTCCAGTGCCAAGATTTGAATAAATGGAAAAATAATGATCCTTGGCTCCAGACAGCAATTTTGTGTTTTAATGACTACATACAAAATGTTCTGATGCTGAAGCTCATACAGTTGTATATTTGCTAAAATAAAACATGCAACACTGGGACTCAAGTACAAATTATGGCCACTTTAGCAAAGTCTGCAGGCAGGGGAGAGAATAGTAGAAGCATGATATCCTTTCTTTTATAATCCAAGCAAAATAAATCACAGCAAAGAGGAAAGTAACGTACTGTTTACATCAAAATTTAAGGAAACGGGAGGTTCAAGTTAAGTAAATTTCTTAAATAAATGAAGCGTGTCTTTTTGGTTATATTTTAGAAACAGTGCTTTGAAAGAAATCCTTTCAAGTGATTGTGGCTGCTAGCCCTCTCCACATCAAACCGAATATACTGATCATAATATGAACGCTCTTTCATCACACAAGGGGCATTTTTGCATATAAGGCATTTTCCCTCATGCTGCAAACTTTTGCTTCTGAGGATCCTTCTTTCTCTTGTCCTTTGCAGAGTCTGCTTCACCAGCCAGTCTTTGCCCCCCAAACCCTCATATTACCACTACTTCCAAGGGCATTTGTGTATCGTTTGATACAAAATGGAAAGTGTTATATAAATTCGGTAATGTTTATAGCAAAAATAATGATAATGAAAGTCTCTGTGAATATTTGCCTGTTGTTTTGTTTTAATTTCCAATTGTCCACATATGATGAGATTAGATTAAGGAAGGACCAGTGCCTTTGGAAATGTCAATACCCCAACTTTTCCGTGAATGCTACCATCCCTGACTCATTCCCGGTGTCCAGCCACGTTACGTTTCTTGCCATTTCATTATGGGTCCCACCATTTCCTCTGACTTCAAGTCCCCTCATTCCCTGCATTTCCATATGCCACTTACTATTCGCTCCCAGATCACGGAAAGTATATTGGTTCCTTGACAGTTTCCCATAGCATCCTGATTATACTGTTTTTAGCACCATCCTCGGTGAATTGTAAATTAAACACGCATCTGTCTCCATGCCAAAGATTGGGCCCTCTTGAGAACAGGAATGTGGTCCATTTACATTTCTGTTCTAAAGACCCCATACAGCACAACAAGTGGTTGCTAAAGCAATTCTTGCTGAAATGAATCACAGAGGAAGAGCTTTTTGTCTGAACTCTGTTGCCACTTAATTGTCAGCCTCATCTAGATTGACACAGACGACTTCGTTTTCATTCACTGCTCACTCATTAATTCAACAACAATGCACCCAGCCCTTATTATGTTCCAGCACCGTTCTTTTTGCCCCACCCCCACCTCCATTGACAGTGTCGGTAGACCGGGTGGGCCTGGGGAGGAAACAGGGAGAGGGGTGGGTAATAAAGCAATGCTGGGGACACTCCATCCTCAGAAGTCAAGAGAAGGAATAAAGGAATCTTCCAGTTTTCTCTCGCGCTTTATTTAAAGATTATCTGAAAAGGGATGGCGGCAAACGGAAGATGCTGTGCTCCAGCAACACCAGCCGCATCCAGTCCCTCACATACTTGAGCTTTTCTTTTCTCCCACTTCAGGCAGGCCACGTGATGGCTTTCGTGGGTGGGGAAGGGGGCCGAAGCGCTTTTGCCTTCGTGGGCCCCTTCCCCCACAGAAAAAATAAAAGTTACATTTTATGGCTGCATTGATATGAAGTTTAATATTATCCAGGCTGGATTTCATTCATTGTATTCTTCTGATTTTCAAAGCTACCAAAACATGTTCATGGCCCCTCGAGGCACCCTGGGCCACAGGCTGCTGTACCTGAGGCCGAGGACAGCAGACGTCCGGCCTTCGCTCTGTCCTGCGTCCTCCCCGCGGAAGTGCCCTTCTTTATTTTTCAGATCTCCGCGTCAGGTCAAAGACTCCGATGGTCCTTTCTGGACCTCGGCAAGCAGCACTCCACCCACTTCCCGAATGAAACAAAACTCTTGGGGCCATCACTCTCCCTTAGCAACTGCACACCCTTCTTGCGCAGTAATTTTAAGTT
The DNA here is from genome assembly GCF_010015895.1 of Lontra canadensis. Classification (NCBI taxonomy): domain Eukaryota; kingdom Metazoa; phylum Chordata; class Mammalia; order Carnivora; family Mustelidae; genus Lontra; species Lontra canadensis. Next base: position 4,358,203 of record NW_022631043.1, read on the forward strand.
CCTTCTCTACTTAAATAATTATTTAATCAAAGTCCATTTGCTCTAGTAGACTGACAGCTCTCCTGGAAGACAGGAGGCGCCCCCGCTGCGTTCTCAGATGGAATCAGATGTTAACTTGTGGACTTTTGTCTTCATCATGCGAAGCAATTCGCTGTGCCTTTAAGAAGACCCCTCTAAGCTGTTCTCAAAATAAGACAAGGGCCAAATGCCACAGTTTGAAGAAAAAAAGTGTCCCCAGGCTCTGATAAAAGCACATTTTGAATCACTGTCCTGCCACTGCCTTGTTAGGCAAACACAAGCCAGTCCCTTCCTGTGTCTAAGATTTACTTTTGACTCTGTTTTAATTTATAAAATGGAAATCACAGAGTTGTACAAAGCTACTGTAAGAATCAAATAAGGTACATAAAAAAAAAAATCTCTGGATAATGTTCCCAGATATCTGGAAGACTGGAGAAATTGCTACAAACCTTCTGTTCTGGGAATGCATGGGGGCTGATGGCACGATGCCCTTGAGTCAACATGGCTCTTTTTACAGTGATGAGTGAAATTGCATGGTACAGCTCTACAGAGCTGTAAAAGCAGTCACCATTTGCTATTATCATAGCTTGTATATGTATTATGAATTAGAGAATCTGTATAATGTTTCCTCTCTGTTTTACAGTCATCTTTATCAGTGTGCCCATTTGACTTCCTCTGCTCTTTGAGATTGATGGTACCTTCCTTGTGCTCAGGTCCCTACGCTCCTGGAAAGACCACAAGGAGAGCCGTGTGGGTTGTCGGTTGCCTGTTCAATTACTAAGCAGTGCGTGAAGAGCGGGTACCCCAAGCACCCTGAACAGGATGCCATCAGAAAGAAGAAATAAATGAGTTGGAAAAGCATAATAAATCTTGAAAACAATCTTTTGGAATGGATCTGATCTGACATCTGAGCAGAGAAGGGAGTACTATTGGGGAATGAACAAACGGGAGCATAGCTGACAATTCGAGGGAAGGAAAATTAGATGCTGCATTGTGAAAGGTTTGGAGAATTGGTTATCAGGTCTCTGCATCCTGACAAAGATGAATGCATTAAATAGATCATAGGAAGAATGTTTGCTAAGAGCAAGAATAATCTATCCACAGTGAAGACTAAAAAAAATAAATACCTAAAGGAAAACAAGAAAAGGTTTTGCCTATAAGATTAGTTTCTCCTTTTAGAAAGAAAGAGGCAAACAACTTGCTTTTTAAAAGAAAAAGAAAATGTAACTAAAGAACAATTATGTTTCTGACCACAGGGCATGGGACAGATTAAACTGTTTTGCTGAGGCAAGTATTTCAAATGCTAGTGTTTGTATTGTCCAGAAAAATTGAAGAAGTGTCACGTAACCTCAAGCACCAGTCAACCCAAATCTAAAATGACCCCATGTTTATGTGGGGCTTTTCAGAATTTTTAACCCATAGAACAAGGCATTGCACTTTATCTGCAGCTTCTGGGAGACCTTTCTTGAACATCCTGCTCACTCCATCGACTCTTCAAGTGATCACAAAGGTTATATGAACACTATCACTTATTCATTCATTGATTCATCTGACTGGGGATACAGACATTGTGTTAGATGTGTGGAAGGCTGACATTAACAAGGAAAACAGAGCCTCTGTCTTTTCGGAGTTTCTACCCCAGCTCAGAGGGGCATCCAATTTCTAAGGAAGCTGACAATTAAGAAAAAGTTAAGGGTGAAAAAAATGGAAAAGCACGATGAGTTTGAGAGGGTGTCTGGTACCTTTGACTGGGTTGGTCAAGGAAGGTCACTGAGGAGGTGGCATTCAGGGGAGATCTAAGTAATGTAAAGGAAAATGGCATGGAAATCTTTGGGGGTGGGGGAGCAGGTGAGAGGGAAGAGAATGAAATGGAAAGAAGGAAAAACAAGTGTAAAGAGTAAAACGAGAAACTCTTTTGGAACAAGGAGAACAAAAAAAGCAAGGAGAGTCAGGCAGCGAGGGCTGGGGGCAGGTAAGATCCTGTAGGGTTCAGGACAGTTAAGGGATTTAACATTTTTTCTGGGCACTCCCTCTGTGAAAACTGACCTACTTTCCCTTTGCATCACACTGCTTACAAGATGTTTTCCTGCCAGTTACCTCTTAATGACTCGGACAGGAGGGTCACTTCTGTTTTACAATGAGCGGGTTATGAGTACAAATGAATACACCATAGTAAAGGGATAATATTACTTCTCAGCCTGTATGGAGTTTGCCAGCTCTTTCACATGCCTAACTTCATTAAATCCTTTTAACAGGCATGAAGAGGAACTTCCCAGTGTCAGGAAAGTCCTTTTGTCCCTCTCAAACTGTTAAGTTTCTTTGGCAATGACTTTCACATTCTTTCCTGACATCTTTAGCAATCTAAACCATTGCCCCCTCTCCATGACCCTGGGCTCACGTAATGAACTTTTGTAGAACACGTATTATTATACTGCATGACAATCATTGAGCATCCTGTGCACCTCCTACTAGGCTTCCAACTCAACACCGTGACTTTATGTTTTTATCTTTAGTGACTCTGTGCTATCACCATGAACAGACAACAAAGGAAGGTCTTTACGAAAGTCAGAATGTATTATTTTCAATTGCAGTTTCTGTTAGACCATCTCTAACCTTAGTTTGTCTAACACTTCCCAAGTGCCCTTCTCCTTTAGGTCCTGAAGCACCCACTGTTAAGACACTAATGTTTGTTAAGGTGTTAATAGTTTCTAGTGACTTCACATAAAAGCCCAGACAGCTAACACTTTGCATGTTAAGCAGCAGCTTCTTGAAAAGAGATTGCCTTAACCCAAGGTGGTCTAGATTCCAGACTCTGGGGAAGTCAGTGCTCACACTTCTCCTGTGATCACTTGCCTCATATCCCCTGGACTCAGAAAGATCTTGGCTTCATCCAGCCCCATGTTTATAGAGATGATACAGAGAACCAGGCAGTAGGTTAGGTGCTAGGGTTAGGGGTGAATGGGAAAGACACAACCATCCCCCCTAAACAATGTCACATAAACACACAATTACAAAAGTGCCTTCTACAAGATCAGTAAGCATGAGGTCTCTGATGGCACACAGAGGTGTGGGTCTTTCCGTTGTAAAAGATTCAGGAAGACTTACCAAAGAACGTTTTCACTCAGATCTTGCCAAACAGTTGTCATGTTGTAGGTAATCCATAAATGTCCAGAGAAGTTTTGCTTGAAGCAATATCTAAAGGGAGTCCTAAAAGATAAAAATTATTAGATGTGAATATGTGTCAATGAGTATGTATTAATATTTGGAGTAGATGGCTAGTGATTTAAAATTAGCTGGCTTAAATTGATTCAAACCCCCACAGCACTGGCTATCCTAATATGGTCAATGTGTTTAATTCCCCTGACTTGTAGTGACATCCACTGGAAAAATACCAGTAGGAAATAGCAGTTATTTATGGGTTAGTTATGAGAGTTAAGTGAGATAATGCACGTAAAACACTTAGAACAATGTGTGGACAATGGGCATCCTTAAGTCTTGATCACTGTTGTTGTTGATCTGTTACTGTTATGAAGCTAAAGCAGAGTAAGTGTTAAAGGTGATAAATTCTATGGGCAGGAATTCAAAGTTCTTACTGTTGTACATGGGGGAAATGAAGCCACAAGGCTGACATTACCTGACCATTAATCATAGGGACTGAGAGTAGAGTCGGGGGATAGGTGTCTATTGACTCTCCCTCTAGTGGTCTCTGTTCCCACAAAATCACTACCACTACAAAATCATCACTCTCCTTCACACCCAGCTACCCACATTTCTACTTGTCCAGAATACATCACTCAAAATGTGAGAGATTTGCTAATGACTGACCTCTACATCACCTAGATTACCAACCAAGTATCAGAGGTCACAGCATTTAATGGGAAGCTCATGTAAAAATTGGCCTGGGGAGAGGAGAGGGATAAAACCTGTGGCATATTAGATAAGCAGTTTTACTTCAACCTCTATGACTCATCACCCACGCTGTGTGCTCACATCATATGAGCGAAGGAGAGCTGAGATATAAATAGAAACGCACCACTGACAGATGATACATTCCAAAAAGGAGGAAGCTAGTCTTGATAGTTTTGATCTAAGAGATAAAGATAAGTGGATAGAGAGAGATGCTATTGTTTCTGGTTGCTTTACAGTAAGGGGCCACCTAGAAAATACTTGATGCAGAGTAACTGAAAGGGTCCAGTCCTACCAGTCTCTAAATCATTTGCTGGAAAGGACCAGAAGAGCCCACCTGCACACTTTTGGAACATGAAATGTGCCCGGAAATACACTGGAGAGAAAGAGACCATACTGAGAACATGGGCATTGCCTCAAAGAGGGGATCTTTGGGAGATTGAAACAAAGGAGGTGATGACAGTATTTATAACTTAGAAAGATCATTCAGGCTGCAAGAGGGAGGATGCACTAGAGGGTAGGACCAGAGATAGGATCTCACATAGGCATCACTGCAGCTACCCAGATGAGAGATTGTGGGTCCCAAACTAGGGAGCTGTACTTGGCATAGAGAGAAAATGAGTAGCAGGTACAAAAAATAATGGGTACATGGTTGAATTGGGAGGAGTGGAAAAACAAATCCAATGGTGGAAAAGAGTTGTGTTGGATTAAATTTTTGCAATGAAAAGACTGGAAAAGACAGGATCTTAGGAATAAAATTATAGCAGTGGTATACTGGTAACTGGCTTTCCAGGAAAAAAAAAATATATATATCTTAAATGAAACAGATATAAAGAATGTGCTGCCTTCTGGGTATTTAAAGATACAAATGTAGAGATTTGAAGGGACATGTGCACCCAAATCTTTATAGCAGCAATGTCCACAATAGCCAATCTATGGAAAGAGCTTAGATGTCCATCAACAGATAAATGGGTAAAGATGATGGGATACACACACACACACACACACACACACACACACACACACACACACAATGGAATACTATGCAGCCATCAAAAGAAATGAAATTTTGCCATTTGCAACAAGGTGGATGGAACTAGAGGGTATTATGCTGAGGGAAATAAGTCAATCAGAGAATGACTGTGTCATATGATCTCTGATATGAAGAATTTGAGAGGCAGGGTGGGGAGTTTGAGGGGTAGAGAAGGAAAAAAAATGAAACAAGATGGGATCAGGAGGGAGACAAACCATAAGAGACTCTTAATCTCACAAAACAAACTGAGGGTTGCTGGGGGGAGGAGAGGTAGGAATAGGGTGGTTAGGTTATGGACTTTGGAGAGGGTATGGGCTATGGTGAGTGCTGTGAATTGTGTAAGCCTACTGATTCATAGACATGTACCCCTGGGGGTAAATAATACATTATATGTTAATAAAAATAATTAAAAAAAAGAATGTGTTGCACAGAATTTAAAATAATAAAATATATAATAATATATATTGTAAATTCCATACACCAAAAACTTGAGTATGACTGACTATTTCTTGCAAATTCCACCATAAAATTTTTCTAAGTTTATTGCCAATAATAGTGTCACAAAACCAAGTTTGTGAATAAATGTTTGCTCACATCATTGACAAAATAGTGTATTTCCAACATGAATGCTGGTTAATGTTTTTAATCTATATTACAGGTCAAAGGAAACTGAAAAACAAAGGTATATATCACAATTTCACTTGCTGATCAGTTAGTGATGTGAGCAACACCTTTGTTTAATTAAGAATTGTCTAAATCAAGTGAATACTTCCTCAGAATTATGTGCCATTCACAATGTAATAGTTATAAATATGACACACTTTATTTAATCCGTATTATTCACATTTCACCCAGCACTTAAATGCAGAGGATCATCAGGTCAATAAACCAAGCTCTGATCTATAGCATTTTCCAGTTTCTATGATATGAATATTCCCACCATGGCCTATTTCAAGCTACCAATATGATATCCCTGAATAGGGATTTGGTAAGCAGTCACCATAGTCACCATCATACAGTATTTCACCATACAGATACTCAGAGGTGTAGAAAATATTGAAAGGCAGTAAAATACTTAGGAAGTAATTAGTTCCTAGGCTGATCTCTGTTTTTAACATAACATACTAAAATTTATTTGAGTGTGTCTATATAATTTCTTTTTAGATTTTATTTAAATTCTAATTAGTTAACATACAGTATATTATTAGTTTCAGAGGTAGAATTTAGTGATTCATCAATTGCATATAACACCCAGTGCTCATTTCATCATGTGCCCTCCTAAATGCCCTTCACCCAGTTACCCCATCCAACACCAATTGCTCCTCCAGCAACCCTGTTTGTTACCTATGTTTAAGAGTTATTTATGGTTTGCCTCCCATGCTGTTTTTATCTAATTTTATTTTCCATTCCCTTCCCCTGTGTTTATCTGTTTTATTTCTTAAATTCCAACATATGAGTGAAGTCATATGGTACCTGTCTTACTCTCAGTGACTTATTTCACTTAACATAATACATTCTAGTTCTATCCATGTCATTGTAAATGGCAAGATTTCATTCTTTTTGATGGCTGAGTAATATTCCATTATATATAAATACCACATCTTCTTTCTCCATTCATCTGTAGATAGACATATGAGCACTTTCCATGTATTGGCTATTGTGGATAGTGCTGCTATAAACACTGGGTGTGTGTGTGTACCTTCACCACAGAAATACAAACAATTATAAGAGAATATTATAAGCAAGCATATGCCAACAAATTAGGCAATCCAGAAGAAATGGATGCATTCCTGGAAATTTATAAACTACCAAAACTGAAACAGGAAGAAATAGAAAATCTGAACAGACCCATAACCAGCAAAGAAATTGAGTCTGTAATAGAAAATCTCCCAGTAAACAAGAGTCCACAGCTGGATGATTGGTTTCCCAGGGGATTCTACTAAACATTTAAAGAAGAACTAATACAGATTTTCCTGAAACTCTTCCAAAAAATAGAAATGGACAGAAAACTTCCAAACTTGATCTCTGAGGCCAGCATTACCTTGAACCTAAAACCAGACTAAGACCCCTAAAAAAAGAATTATAGACCGAGATCCCTGATGAACATGGATGCAAAACTCCTCCACAAGATACTAGTCATTTGAATCCAGCAGTACATGAAAAGGATTATGAACTATGACCAAGTGGGATTTATTTCTAGGCTGCACTGATGGTTCAATATCCACAAATTAATCAACATGATACACAACATTAAGAAGAGAAAGAATAAGAACCATATCATCCTCTTAAAAGATGCTGAAAAAGCATTTGACAGGACATAATTTAATTTTTAATAATAGCTATGTTTAACAACCACTTTGCAAAATTCCAGGAAATTTAACAAATGACATTCATGAGCCAATAAGATGATTCCAGCACAGCACTCCATGAAAGAAAGCTCAATGCTGAACAATCATGGGATAACATGGAATCCTCAGGTAAAGTCAGATTTGAAGCAGTATTACAAATGTTAGTTTTCTACCAGTGAATGTCTGTGTTTATGTAAGTGACTGCTGAGAGCAGGGTAAATTCTTCAGACCTAAATTAGTCTTGTGCTGCTCTCTGGCTATTTTGTTCTGATTCTTTCCCTGCATCAGACTACCTGCTTTCCTGATTCAACCATGGTTTCCAGCTCTTGAACAGCTTTCAGGGCAATGGGTTTCATGTACCAGATAGGAGCCCGTAAGAAAAGATGACTGCTTTCCAGGACCCTGTTACACTGGTTGTACATCTCACAAATCACACAAACATATGGTCAGTCTAGGTGCCTTTCTATTCATTTCTACCACATAGAGGTCTGGCTCTCCCTTCCACTTCCAAATTTGGACCTCTGTCAATGCTGCAAAAATCCGTTATTTTCTAAACTTGTTTATTCCTACTATTAGGTCCATTAACTTCTCAAAGAAGACCAGTGTTGAAGACTAAATTGGAATAAACGTTTATTACTGATTTCAAATGTAGGAGTATAAGATTCTCAAGGTCAGAAGGAAGGCCATTTTTGTCCTGATGCGTATGGCAGGTACCTTGAACCAATTCCATCCCTGAAGTTATCCCTGTGCACTCCGGCTGCCCCAGAGCTTACAGCTCTCTTGGGAAAGAATTAGCCATTGAAGAGACTTTAATAACCCTGACCGTCTTCCTGGGCACCAGTGTGCTTCTTGACAGCCAGGTGTAAAAACCTCCCTGGGGGCTAGTGAAAGAGTAAAATCTCAGAGTTGAAAGGCAGCTCAGCTTGGAGAATATCTGATCCGACTTCCTATTTCGCACATGGGGTTACTGAGATTCCTGAATGTGAAGTCACATTCCCAGAGGCCAGGCTGGAGAGTTTGTAGAGCTGGAGCTGGAGTCCTGGAGTCTGCATCTCCTCCCAGTCAGACTTTTATCACACAGTCCCTTCTAGAGACCATATGCAAATGAACCGTGTACAATTTAGACAGTGCTGCGAAGCTCCCAGTGCCATGGTAGGTTAGCAGGAGCGACTTCAAAGAGGAGAGCTATGAGTAAAAACACTAGTGCAAGAATTAGTATGAACTGGGATGCTAATAGAGAGGACTCCCTTGGGGAGAAGATGCTGAGATAGGGCTTGGGTGGTTACTAGAGAATCCTTTCTCTCAAGCAGAATATTTGCAATTTCTTAACAGCTGCATTGTAATGCAGCCCGGTACAGAGAAACATAGCATAGTGGCTTTCAGTTATAATATTACCCTGATGCCATGTGCTTATTCATAATTTTTACCCAATTTACAGAATAAAAAATTCAAGGCTCAAATATATTAACAAATTTGGGGAGGAGTCATTTCTTTATTATAGAGAGAAAACAGGTTTGTGTCAGGATTTTATGAAATTAAGTGGACTGTTCATCCTAGTATGAAAGAATATGTAACAACATATATTGGCAAATAGATCTGATTATTAAAGCATAATTTATATATGGTGAATACATGGGTCTTAAGCTTATAGTTCGAAGAGTTTCAGGAAACACACATACCCATATGTCGCATTCCCCCATTAAGACGCAAAATAATTTCTTCACTTCCGAGGAACCCTTATGACTCTTCGAAATCAAATCTCAACCCCACCCCACCCCTTAGGATTGTATATGCTAATAATGTGGTTGATCACTTTGGTTTTTGAAACTTAAACTGTGCCAGGATGAAACTTATTTAGTCTGAATGTATTATTCTTTCTCATTTTTATTACTGAATTTGATTTCCCAATATTTTGTTTGGAATATTTGAACCTATTTTCTTGAGGGATATTGGCCTATGATTTTATTTTCTTGCAGTGTATTATCTGTCTTTGGTGCTATGGATGTCTTGGTCTCATAGGATGAGTTGGGGGAGCTTTCCCTATCCTCTGTTTCCTGAGTGAAGTTTATATTATTTCTTTCATAATTGGTGATAGAATTTACCAATAAGACCATTTCCACATGGAGCTTTCTTCTGGAGAAGCTTGTTTTCATATTTCATATTTCTTTGTCAGTTTGCACCTCCTGTGTTTTCAAAGGAGTTGGTCTCTTACATCAGATCATAGAATTCATTGGCAGGAGTTTGGTCATAATACACACTTATGGTTTTTAATGTCCTTAGACAGAAACCATTTTTCCTTTATCATTACTGATATTGCTAATAAGTTTTTATTGATCAATCTCTCTGGGGGCATACATATATATTTATAAACACATATATATATATTTGGCTAGTTTTCTATTTTCATTTTATCAATGTATTCACTATTTTTTTCATTTCCTTCTATCTAAACATTTTGGGTTTATTTGTCTTTCTTAGCATTTTTTAAGATGTAAGTTTATATCATTTGCCTGACCTCTTTGTTATTTTCTAATATAAACATTCAAAGTTACAAGTTACTCTTTTAAGTGCTTCTTGAGCTATGGATTGCACAAATTTTGATATTTTGTATCTTCATTATAGCTCAGTTAAAAATAATTTCTGACTTTGCTCGCAATTTCTTCTTCATCCTATGAATTATTTGGAAGTATGTTGTATATAATAAGTACAAAGTTTAGGGGGATTTTCCAGATATCATTTTGTTATTGGTTTTTAATTTAATTCTTTTTTTTTTTTAAGTCAGAGAACATATACTGCATGGTTTCAATTTTTAACTTGTATTGAGAACCGTTTTATGGTCCAATACATATCTTCTTTACTGTTCTATGTGTATTTGAAAATGATATGGATTTGGCTGTTGTGGAATGTAAGTTTCTATAAATATCAGTTATGCCATTTTGTTTAATAATTTTAAATTGATATTTTTGTGATTTTGTTATCTACTGAAGAGTTAAAAATCTCCAAATATTATCATAAAATTTTCTATTTCTTCCTTTAATTCTGTCAGTGGAATGCTTTATTGAGATATACCTACCATATGACATTGGTGTAGTTTCGGGTGTACATATGATTTGTAGACACATATGTATACATGTGAAATGCTTATCACAATAAAGATAGTTAATACATCCCTCACCTCACATGATTCGTAATTAGTTATGGTTAATGTTATGAAGTTCCTGTATTATTAAGCTTTGTTATTTTTTTTAAGATTTTATTTTATTTATTTATTTAATTTATTTATTTAAGAAACAGAGAGAAAGAGCTCAAGGGAGGAGAGAGAGGGACAAGCAGAATCTATACTGAGTGTGGGTCGATCCCACGACCTTGAGATCATGACCTGAGCTGAAATGAGGAGTCAGTGGCTTAACTGACTAAGCTACCCAGGTGCCCCGAGTTTTGTTACTGAGTGTCTATTTCAGACTGCTGGGTCTTCTTGATGAACTGTTCCTTCCATCATTGTGAAATGGCCATCTTTATCTCGGGTAACACTCCTCATCTTGAAATTTACTTTGTCCAGAATCAATACAGTATATTAATTAGTCTTAGGTTTTGCAATTTGTATAAATTCTAATTATTTAATCTCTGGTTCTTTATATTTAAAACATATCTCTTATAAAAGACAAATAGTAGGTTTTATTTTTTGTCTAGTCTGACAGACTCTGCTTTCAATTGGAATACTTAGTCAATTTATATATTTATATAAATTGTCAATTTGTATATAATATATTGACATGGTTGGTTTAAGCTTAACATATTATTATTTGTTATCAATTTATTTAATTTGCTTTTTTTCTTTCCTCTCCTGCTTTATTTTGGGTGAATCAAATTTTATCTACCTATCTATCTATCCATCTACCTATCTAGTATTCCTTTTTATCTCCTCCCTTTTTTTATAAGCAGTGATTTTATAGTTTATTTAGTGGACACTGCATGGATTAAAACAGGCATTTTTAGCTTACCATCGTCTAACATGAATTAATATGCCACATCGTATATGATATAAGGCCCTTCCAGAGGTACACAGTCATTTGAAACATTTCATTTGTAACATTTGTTAACAGCCATTTGCATACTTCTTGTCCTTTGTTCTGTTGTTCTCATGTATTTATTTCTACTTCTGTAACAAACATTATAATGCCTCCTTCCCATTTTTTAGTTTAGAGAATTAATTGTCTCTTAAGGAAATTGAGAAAGAGGAATTATATTATAATTTCACACGTATTTCCCATTCCCAGTGCTCTACATACCACTGTATGGGTCCAAGTTTCCAGTGGACATCATTTCTGTTCAGCCTAAAGGACTATTTGAGGTTCTGAGACACTGAAAACCAAAAGGAAACCAAAAACCTTCTCTTCTCAATTTCTACATGATTGTTCAGTTTCAAGGATTATTAGAAACCCTAAAGATAAACTTAACTAAGATTTTAGTTGTAAAAATCATCTGGGTCATTTTCAGTAATTAACCGCATGTAATTATTGAGGCTTATGGTAGCACTAGCACACGGTGTAATCAAAACTAGGTTCCTGACTAAAAAAAACTAAAAGTATAACAAACTGCTTATAAAAACAGAAGCATTATTAGGGAACACATTTATTTTTAAGACTCCAATTAAACTTAAATTTTACAAAGATGGTTACTACTTTTTTATCCTTAATGTGTTCTATGCTAAAAATGTTAAGAGTTCTATGCTAAAAATGTTAACTATTTTTCTTTTATTCTGCACAATATATATTATTACCATCACTTTTTAAATGAAGAAACTTCAGGTCAAAGAATTTAAGACTCTAAGTCTTACAGCTTGAAAAGGTCATGCCGGAATTTGAGTACAAGAATTTACACAAAGTCAATTCATTTTATTGTGTCCACAAAATATTAGCAAGAAATTTCTCCAGTAGAAAGTTTATTGAGAAAACATTTTATAATTCACATGTGATTCACTGTGCTAATGACTTAGAGTTAAAAGACCAGGATTTAAATGCCCTCAGGCAAGTTATTGAGTTTTCTGAGTCAGAGTCTCCTTGGAGCCACTGAGAATACCAAGTAGCTAGAATAGGATGAATGTTCCATATTTTTATTTTTTAATGAATACAACTATAAATAAGTGTAACCTTTCCACAATTGGTAATTATGTAAATGTAAGGGTTCAGTTGAGATGACAAAAGAGCAAGATATCCTGAATTATTGCTTTTAAAATTGATTTTTTTAAAAAATCTTATTTATTTGAAGTAGGTTCCAATAAATTACAGAGACAAGAAGTTTTTTAAGCCTATATTAACACAAAAATTTCAATCATTGTATTAGTTCTTTTGCTTAAAATAAATGTCATTTGGTCTTTTAGAATAGGTGATTCGTCTAAAGTGATGTTTACTACATACAATTATTTGTCCAAATTATGCTTTCTGATTCCTTAAAACATGTAGAGATTCATCAGTTTCTGAAATGAGATTATCTTTTTTCATTTTTTTTTAGAATCAAAGAGGCTTTAGTCAAATTTAAATTTGAGACATTAAAAGTCATATTTCAATGGAAAAATTCATTTGATTTCGAGACTCCAACACATGACGTATGATCTTGAGCAGATTAGTTGACATTTGTTTGCCTCAGTTTCTTGATCTGTGAAATTAAGATAATGAGAGTACCCCTGTCCTACTCTTACTATAAGAATTAAAGGGGATAAGGCATGTATTGCCTTATCAATCATACAGTCTTAAATAGATTATAGATGAAATAAATGAATAATAGAGGTGGTATATTTATACTCACTACTTTGATCCAAGTCTTAGGTCTGCCACATATTCTTTGTGTGACATTGGGTGAGTTATTTAATGCAGCTGTGTCTTCTCATCTGTAAACTAGAAATATGAATCATAATTGCATCATAAGGGTACAGATCTTTAAATGAGATGGTCATAAAGCTAACATTAACTGAAAATCCCCAGTATGTGAGAAAATGTTGTCATCTCTACACAATTCATGTTGTGTTTAAGAGGTAGTAAAGTGTGTGGGGCGCCTGGGTGGCTCAGTCATTGGGCATCTGCCTTTGGCTTAGGTCATGATCCCAGGATCCTGGGATCGAGCCCTGCGTCGGGCTCCCTGCCCAGCGGGAAGCCTGCTTCTCTCCCTCTCCCACTTCACATGCTTGTGCTCCCCCTCTCACTGTGTCTCTCTCTGTCAAATAAATAAAATTAAAAAAAAAAAAACAGAAGTAGTAAAATGTGGGGTGAAGAGCATCAATCTGGACCCCCGGTCCAGGTTCATATCAGGGTTCTGCCACTCAACAACTATCAACATCAGCAAGTTGCTTAACCTTTCTGGGCAGCACTGTCTTACATAGAAAAGAGAGGTAACAATGTCTCACCAGTACTATGTTACAAATAGGGTTGCCGTGAGGATTGGCAAATGGCAAGTACTCCGCTCCTCTTAATTGCTATAATCATTCATACTAGAGTATATAGACTTATGCTCTGAGCTTGGAAATTAGCGTTCATTTCATTCTCAGACTTCCGAAAAGCTTGTTGTTGAATATTAGACCTGCCATTTCGGCTTTTTGAACATTACTCTCTTATGTCAAATGCAAATACTAAACCTACCCTGGCCACATGAACAGGTATGAAAAGTATAAATGTCATTCAAAGGATCATAGCCTTAGACCCAGAAGGGCCCTGAAGATCTAAGTGCCCAACCCTATATTTTCTATCTTAGGAACCTCATGGTCCCAGACTTGTCCTGGGCTTTGTCCGCATTACACGTTGGTACTAGCACTTCCCAAACTTGACATGAAGACTTATGTTGTCCCATACTGGTTTTTCTTTTCACCACATCGCCCACCAAGGTCTTTGGATCTTGAAACAGGGGAACCAGTTGTCAAATTCTCTAACCAGAAACATGAGGGCAAACCTGTTGTTGAAGAAGTTGGAAATCTTTTCTGCAGGGAGAGCAGGCTGGAATGAAAATAAATCTAATTGGGAAAGAAGTGGCAATCACTCATTTCTGCCTCCAGAGGGGGCATTTGGTATTTGATGAGTGACATATTGACATTATTTTTGTCTGAGCTCACACAAAATTGCAAAGTGACCTTACTCATTGGATCACGCTATCAGATTAACCTTGTTTGAGGTTGGTATTCTGAGAGATAACCTCTATCCAACAGAAGAATGACTTGGGCTGGGCGTGAGTGCTTGGCCACATTCCAGATGTCAGAGGCTACTTTTTGTCTTCCTTTCTCAGAGTTAAACTCTAGATTCAACTGTCATCTCTAATCAGTGTGACCTTGGGGAAGAAATGTAACCTTGCTGGCACTCAGGCTTCTCACCTGTAGATTGGGGATGTTGCTGCCACGATTGAATTAGGGTATCTATTTTGGTCACTTGCATTGTGACTGGGTCTTTGAAAGGGCTCAGTTAAGTGTAGGGTTACCCTACACTTAACTCCATTTTTCAGGGTTTCACACATACATGTTCCAGTAGTTCTTGGATTCCACTGTTTAATTCAAGCATCCAAATGATTGGCTCACTTCTCAGACTGCTTCATCTGCTCTAGAGAAAACCCTAGGAGAGGCTCACAACCAGGCAACCCAGCTGTTCTACCAGAAGGGAAACAGCTCAAAATAGTATTTCTGCCAGCATGAAACCCCCTGTGGGGTCCCTGTGTGTCCTGGATTCTTTGCTTACTTAGTGCTGATTGGTCATGTGTGACAACTGCCTCTCTCTGTTTTGCTGTAGAAGAAGAAGGTGGTAGGTGTCATTGTCTTCCTCCCCACAGCAGGGGCCGGCCAAGGAGATGAAAATCGTGGCAATCTGCACCTGCTCCCGAATGCTGGAATGTCCCAGGCCTTTGCTTTAATATATTCAGAATTAGGAGAGCCCATGGCCTTGGCAGATAGGCTATGCTATGAATTTTTACAAACTTGCACACCTCTCTCTTACTCCAGAGAACGCAGGAGAACAGACAGAAACATTGCCTTTGGACGTCTACTCTCAGGCACAGCACAGGTAATCTTGTGAAAATAGAGCCTCAGCCCTGCTTTTCTAGGGGAAAAAAAAACAACAAGTGACAATCCCCATGTCTTACAGTTGGTGCCAGATCTGACAGAAAACATTCCCAAACAATCACTGAATAATCACCAATAAATATAATGAGCAAAAACATTAGAGAAAGATGACTCAGTTAACCATGTATTTTCTCCAAAGAAATAATTATATCATAAAATCACTGTTCAATGAAAGTATGATACCAAATACACGAGTGAAAATGAGGACAGTTACTACAGAATTTTGTCAGGCAGCTAATGAATACAAATATTAGGTTATTTTTACAGACGTTGTGATATAGGTTAGCTTCTTAAATTTGTTACCTTTGAGAGATTTAGTCATCGTAATTAAATATTCAGCTTCATACTTCACTTTTTTATTTATGTTTTATATCTTTTTTCTAAACAGCCTCACCAAACTTCTAGCACCTAAGAACCTGAGATCTACTATTAGATTAGAAGCTTTGACATTCCATTTTTCTCAGCAGAAGGTGACTCAACTGTCATACATATTGTTATATATCCGCTAAATTTATTCACATGGAGACAACACTGGCCAGTGAGTGTCTTAATATAAAGTGAAGGAGAGAAGAACATTAATAACCAGGCTTAACCCAGAAGAATCAATCACACGCTGTAGGTCATTATAGGTAAAGAATGTGATAAAGATATCTGGAAAATTGACCCTTCTCTGTTTCCATTGAATAATTAACACAGTCTGTGCGGGTAGTTTGCAGCGGCCACTAGTTCTTCTCGCTTCTCCAGTGTCCTTCCATCTATCCCATGATTCACACAGCCACCAGAACCTTCTTTCTAACATGTAGGTCTGCCATATTCTTCACATCTTAAGGCCTCTTCACTGGCGCCTGTAATACCTTTGCCTTCTGTCCAGATTATTAAAAGGCACATCTCGATGAAAAAAAGCCCACAGGCACATGGCTTAGTGAACACATGGAAACTTTGTACAAAAAGAAAGAAAGAAGGAAAGCAAGAAAGCAAGCAAGAAAGAAAGAACAAAAGAAAGGAAGAAATTGCCGTAAGTGCCAGACGTAGGACAGAAAGCACAGCTTGGCTTATGGAGTTCAGATGAAATTAGATTCTCAGCTGCCCCTTCATGCCTGTGATTCATGTATTTAACATCCCAAAGAGATGTTAGAGACTCATTTCTCCCGCCTTGCTCGCAGGTGGATGCCAAGTTCCCAGACATATTACATAAGACCTTTTACCACCTGCCATTCTCTCTTTTATACCATGAAGCCTCGTCAAACCAAATTAACTGCTGGCTTTCCACTGAACTTGGATTTCACCTTATTTCTTTGCTGTGGTGCCATATTTCAAAGCTTGTTTTTCAGATCCTCAAACCATTCTCTGCTGAGTAATTTCCAACCAGTGTTGAGACTCAGGTAAGCATCTCCCTCTTTAAGAAATTTTCATCACCCCTGTATCTCCTGGGACATCTTCATCTCCATGTCAATGGAATGCTAAATTCAGCCATGTTGTACTTAACATACTGTATCATAATTTAGGGTGGACTTATTTATTTCTTACACCAATGTCAGATGTGAGGCCAGGGATTTTATCTTTGAACTCTGTATCTTCAGTTTCTCCTAAAGTACCTGAAATATCTTCATTTTCACCACTATGATGACCGTCCTCATCACTATAATTTATTGCAGACATATACAGTGACTCTCTTACTCATGTAAGGCAGGGGCACTGGCACATTTTCTTATTTAATGCAGACTTTCCACCATAGTAGCTCCAAACACCATTCCATAATTTATCTAGACTTTAAGTATAATATTGTTAATTGATAGAAGTAATTTTGGTGCTTTTTAATTTGGCAAATCTCTAGTGAGCAGTAAAATCACTGGAGAGCATAAAATATGCAGACCCTTTTAATTTAACAGTAACTTCAGAGCTCATTTAAATGTGGAGCTTCAGGGATTAGAGCCTACTGAGCTTTGGGTGTGTTATAGCTCATTCCATCATATTACATGACTGCACGAGGCACACTGATTCTCTTGTTAAAGGATAGGGTGATGCCTCGTAATGCTCTTAGAACCTAACACCATTTTGTGGGTTCTCATTGCCCATACCGAGATCCTCAAACAGGGTATGTATCCCCCTGGGATGGGCGTGTGTTGGAAGAATAACAACCCGGGCACTGCTAAACACAGGCTGAATGCCTGGGGTATCAATTCTGCCTAAAGATTTGGGAGGGGTGCCTGCATGGTTTAGTTGGTTGAGTGTCCAATCTTGATTTCAGCTCAGGTCATGATCTCACAGCCGTGGGACTGAACCCCACATCGGACTCTGTGCTTAGCACGGAGTCTGCTTCAGATTCTCTCTCTCTCTCTCTCTCTCAAATAAGCAAATAAAATCTTAAAAAATAATTTGGAAGAAATAGGTCATATCAAAGTGATCACCAGTATATCATTGGTCACAATATATACTCAAATATTAAAAGATGAAACACCACATGTCAAAGAAGTTTTCAATTTATGTCAGGCTGCTTTATGCTGGGCTCCCAGATTCCCACATGCTCCCTTTTCTCTGTCTTTAGGATCACATCAGTGAAAAATAAGGAATCGTGCATACCTATCGCTTAAAATCCCAACCGCTCACCACAGGATGCAAAATCCTTCAAGATCTGTCCTCTGACCACTTTTTTGGCTTAACTTCTGCCACTCATGTCTTCATACACTGTGCTTGCTATCCTCTGGGATGTATCCTAGGCACTCCCAGAACAGACTCCTTGCATCCTCATTCTTAAAACAACCGGCCAAATGCACATGTGGCTTTTTATAATGATGCCCTCAGGTCTTTCCCTGCTTGTCCAGGATGGCTGATTCGGTCTTCCAAAGGCTATAGCCGCTTGCCTTCATGGGGAAAACAGTCACCTCCATAAAACCCCATCCTCACTGTGGGAAACTTTATTTCCCCAGCTTCAGACCTACTATACTGTAGGTGTGTCAAATTACTAAGAGTCTTGGAAACTCTTCCTAACCTTTCCCGCCTTTGTGGTTCCTTCTCTGTCCTTCACTTCCTTGAATGTACTGGGAATTCTTCCCCCAGTCCATCCTTTCCACCTGACAGGATACCCCTACTCATGAGAGGTATGATTTCACATGTCTGCCCCAGCCTCAGTAATCCTAGAACCTAAGCTCGATACCACAGTAGACACAGCTCAGCCTTGCAAAGTGGTTCTTTCCCCATGCCTCTCCCTCAGTAGGCTGAGTCGGTAGAGAATAGGGAGAGTATAATATTATTATTTCGTGTCTTTAGGGACTGGGATACTATTAGACACACAAATATGCACACACGAACTTACTGAGTGAGGAAAGTATCAGCAATTGGGTAAGGTAAGGATTACAAAAATATATACGGAACAGAATGTAAATCATCAATGCTTATACTAGCAGGATGTACTTCTTTTTAATAGATGTCGCCCCTTCTAAAATGCACTTCAATACCTCTCTCTTGTGTTCAGGATAAAGTCTGAACCCTTTACAAGAGACACCCTCAACATGTCTGTGAATTCCTACATTCCAAAAACTGGTTTCCTCTTGCTTCAACAATCTCAGATCTTGCCAGTGGAGTTTCACGCTTGATAAGATTCACTACTTGTCATTTTAATTCCCCCCAATGTCATTTCCTTAGGGCTTCTCAGTCGTTCTTACACAGGCCACCCTGCCTTCTCCAAGTGTGCTCGTCCCCCTTGCAAGGCTAAATGCTACTCATTCATAGAGGTCCGGACGACAGGTGAAACTCTCTGGGAAATATTCCCTGACTGTTTTGCCATGTTGCATTATGTATCCAGCTGGTGTTCTGTGGATTCTATAGCACTTGTCACATGGCATTATAGTAATGAATTTACTTTCATGAACTCTCCCCTGATATGCCAGTAATGTGCACAAGTAGTACATGGGAATGAGTTAATCATTCATGTTGTTTTAGCCAACTTTAATAAAGTGTGATTTGTGTACAAGATTGGCCAATTTTAGTGTACATTTCTATGAGTTTTTACAAACGTATGTAATAGCTGAACCATCACCACAATCATGATACAGATCATCCCATTACCTTAAAAAGTTCCTGGCAAATAGTCATTTATTTCTATCAATATAATGTTGACTTTTCTAGAATTTTGTATACATCAATCATACAATACATCTTTTTTTGTTTTGTTTCTGGCTTCTTTCATTGCATTTTTTCATAATGTTTATGAGATTCACCCATGTGGTTACATGTTTCAGGATTGGTTTTATTCTATGACTGAGTAGTATCCCATGGTATGGATGTATCACAATCTGTTTATCCAATCACCAGCTAATGGACATTTGGATTGTTTGCCGTCTTTGACAGTTGTGAATAAAGCTGCTATGATCATTTGAGTGTAAGTCTTTGTGTGAACACATACTTCTCATTATCTTGAGTACCTAAAAGAAGGATTGCGGATTCATGTGGTAAATGTATATTTAGCTCTACAGACATTGTCAAACTATTTTCCGAAGAAATATACCATTTTGCATTCCCACCTTCAACACAGTAAGAGCTAAAAATAATCAACATTCTTACTATCTAGCATTCTTACCAATGCTAGAACTAATAATCTTATTTAGTTTTAGCCATTCTAGGAGTACTAGTATTTCACTGAAATTTTAATTATATTTTCCCAATGAATAATGACATCAAGTACTTTGATTTGCATATTTACCACTTCTGCATTTTCTTTAGTGAAATGTCTTTTTAAATCTCTTGCCCATTTTTTTAAGACTGGAATTTGTTATTATTACTGAATTGTGAGAGTTTATTACATAGTCTGTGAAAACCTTTTATCAGATAAATGTTTTACAAATACTTTCTCTCAGTCATTGTATTCATTTTCTCCATAGTATCTTTTTTTTTTTTTAAGATTTTACTTATTTGACAGAGAGAGTGAAAGAGCACAAACGGGGGATACAGGAGAGGGACAGGGAAAAGCAGGCTCCCCACTGAGCAGGGAGCCTGATGTGGGGCTTGATCCTAGGACTCTGAGATCATGACCGGAACCGAAGGCAGATGCTCAACTGACTGAGCCACCCAGATGCGCCTCCACAGTACCTTTTGAAGAATAAACACTTTTAATGTTGATAAAGTCAGCAATGGCTACATTATTTTTGCTTTGGTTTTCTTTTCCCCAGGACATAGGGAGTTGTTTGGTACATAGTAGATGTGCTATAAAATGACCCAAGTGCTTTGTAAACCAGACATGGTAGAAAATCCATGACACATCCAGCCTCACCTGTGCTCATCTGTGAATGAACTACTGATTTGCCTTTCTAAAAGTTGGACCACATTGTGCCTTTCTGTGGGAATAAAGTGAATTTTCTCCTCTGGAGAATTTTCTCATCTGTCCCTTTGAGACATCACAGTTTCACACCATAAAACATTGGTTGACACAATTTTGGCCTGGAAAACATTTTTAAATGTGTGAAGAGCTACTGCCTGCAGCCATAGGACAGCTTCTGAGTGCTCCCAGAAGTCATTTGATTCTGAATAAGATTCATTTTCTGTGAGTCTTTCAGGGTGAGTTAGCACCAAATAATATTTCCTAATAAGTGAACTAGATGACAAGATCACTTAGCGTGGCGTACAAGTCTGTAGAGGGGCTCAACTTTGCTCATTTCCTTGACTGCATCTGGGATCACAGTCAGCCCCACATACAATACTGTGGCTACCCTGGCTCCTCTCAGCTTATCCAAGGGTCCACACTCCTGGAATTTTGCACTTATCTTTGGAAAGATAAAATTAACCTTACTTCATTTTCCTACTTCTGACTAATTCTGATTCATCCTTCAGATCTCATGGATGCATGGATTTAAAATAGCCGTCCCAGCTAAATTAAGTCTTTCTTACATATTTTCTCATAATCCATTATAGTTCCCCACAGCTTTTGTGAAGTGTGCAGTTATATAGTTGTGCACATTGTAAAGACAGTGAAGGTGGAGACATGTCTGTTTGCTTACCCTCATCTCCACAACCTAGCTCAGGGCTTGGAACATGTTGATAATCAAGAAATGTATATCATATGTGATATGTGCATGTATGTATATGTGTAGCAATAGAATCTTTTATATATATATGACATAAAAGGAAAAGAGTACAAGTATTTTTTATTTCACATTTAAAATCAAATATAAAATTTTGGAGAATACCTCTTAGAGATAGTGGTTGGCTTTTGGGAAAAAATCAACAGAAAGCAGTACAATTAGATTCTCTGGCCATTGTTCATTATCAAGCCACATTTGTCTCTTGAGACCCCCCCCCCCCACTGATACAATTTCAACCTGAGGGCTGTAGATGTTGTTTATTCACATTATTTCCTACATCAGGAAGATGGTACAAAGGGCAATGAGAGATCTGCTTAGATGAGTGGAAGAAATTCTATACAGAGAGAACAGCCAAGGATCAAAGATAGGAAAGTTTATAGTGAAGGCAGAAAATGTGAGAGATGGAGTATAGATATTAAAGTGATAGATTGAGTGATTGATGAGAGCAATTGAAGACTGGATTAAACATGATAATCTCCATAGATAATCTTGTGGAAGAACACTGGTTGACACTGAAACACATTTTCCATGTATACTTCTTAAAAGGGTCTCTGAACTCCACTTCCAGAAATGAGGTCCAAAAATGGTTGAAGTGGCTCTATCTTTGTGGTATGTTTAGAGCTACAGGTTATGTCTGAAGTTCAAGCATATATCTAAAAATGTATCACCAATATATTGTATTTCCTGTATATGATTTGCCTAACTTCAAATAGAAGTCGTCTTCCGACCTCCTGAGGTGAGCAGGTTGACATTCTCATAAGGATTGTCTTTTTCTTTTTTCTTTTTTAATTACCTGTTCCTTTCATCTCCTCATTGCATTTATCCAGATCCCATGTGGAAAAGGCACTCATCTGAGAAAAGTGCAATGAGTCTGTGAAGATTCATGTGAAGCTGTTTAAAGGTAGGACACGTCTATATAAATTTTGTTAGTATGGAATTTGGATTTGTACAATTTACACTCATTTCTTTTCTCTTTTGATTTTTCTTTTAAGATCTTTATTTATTTGTCAGAGAGAGATAGTGAGAGAGGGAACACAAGCAGGGGGACTGGGAGAGGGAGAAGAGGGCTCCCTGAAGAGCAGGGAGCCTGGGATCATGACCTGAGAAGAAGGCAGACACTTAATGATTGAGCCACCCAGGCACCCCTCTTTTCTCTTTTGAATACAGAATTTACTTGGCCCTTTACAAAAGGATTATAGTCCCTGGAAATGTATAATTTTATTGAAGTAATAGATCTTTGGCCAATGCCAATAATAGTAACTCACATTTATTAAATAACAATATTATGAATAATTACTTTAGTTGGTGATCCTATTAAATCACAACCACCCAACGCTGAGCCAGCACTTCCCTTTTTACTCTGCTGAATGAGAGCAATGCTCAAGGTCAAATGACTAGTATCCAGTTGAGGTGGGGTCCACATCTGAATCTGTCTGACTCTACAGCCCATGCTCTTAGCCTCTATGTCTCAGTTTCCCAGATGTCATTTTGTCCAGACCTATTACATTTTTGCTACTTTGCTATTACTTCGCTAGGGAAGGAGTGAATGACAAATATCAGTGTCTTCATAGTGGCAGAACTAGAATTAGTGCCAGGCTCCTGGGTTCTGTTATCTTTCAGCTACTCTTTTCAATTTACTTCAGATCACAGAAAATCAGAATTTCAGGGTGTCTTGAAGACTAAAAGTCACTCTTAATTTAACAAACACTTAACTCATGCTAATTATGTGCCAGTCCTCTGAACCCTTTGTATGGATTAACTCATGTAATCTCCACAACAATCATCTAGGTAGGGACTATTACCCATTCCATTTCACAGGGGAAGATATGAGGCACGGATTGGCCAAACTGACTGTGTAAGAGCACATAACTAGTGAGTAACAGGGTCAGGACTGAATCCAGACCGTCTGGTTCTAGACTTTGCACCCTCCACTGCTTAGATAGGCTGCTTCTCTTCCAGCTACAGCTAACAGGTGATGGGGCTGCTATTTCACACCAAAGTATGAGGAGGAATGAGAGTTTGTCCAAATGTTTCTTTCCTACAGATTTGCTATCTCTGAAATAATTCCCTCAGAGTAACTCAACGTCTGAAGTAGAACAATTTTTCAGCCAGGAGGACAAAAATGAAAAGTGCTACAGAAAAAAAACAAAAAAACAAAAAACAAAAAACACACTATTTCTGCTATATTCTGTCATTGGTGACCTTCTGCAATTGACTTGGGAAAGCTCAGTTTCCACAGAAGCAAAGTCCCTGCTCTACCTACAACCCAGTATTTATTTGGATGAACAGATGAAAACCATTTTAAGTGCCTATGTATGTAAAATGCTTTAAATTAAAATTATAAATGTGACAGAAAAGGGTGTCATTTTTGTTTAACAACTATAGTAATTAAGCAGAATCGTGACCAATGTCAGTTTTAGACACTGCATACCTCTCTCAAAATACAGCAAAGTTATACCAGTATATTCAATTAAGTATTCATTAAATGCATTTATATTTTATGTTCATCCTTTCTTTCAATGGATATTTTTTGAAGGCTGAAAGCATAAGATGTTCACATTTCAGGACCATTGTATGGTCATTTAACTCAGTGGGAACTCCAATGCTGATGGTTCAGGAAGAGAGGCCTTGAGGAGGTGGGGACTCTTTTGTCAAAGGGAAAGCCTTATTTATTTTAACACTGTCCTTATGTGCTGAGTACAATCTAGAACACGTGGTAGAGACTTGTTGGGTGCTTCTTGGATCAAATGGAAAAGTTCATCCCAAGCTTCATCCAAAACATGTGGGTTTCCTCCATGTGTTTACTATAAGACCATTTTACCAGCATTGGAGAGGAAACTGGACATTTATTTTAATACTATGTCCCAATTCCTAGCTATAAACTTGTGTTGATTACTACTTGAATTAAATCTCAATGTGCCTGCCTCCTGCTGTCCATACTGATGGGACTACTGGATAGGACTTGCATTAGATATGAAGGATGCCTTTCTGTACTCTACCAAGTCACTAGAGATGTAAAGAACAGTTGTGTGGAGTGATATGAGAAGATTCCCTATCATGCCTATCATGTATCTTACATTAATGGTGTCTTTCTTAAGTCAATTCTACCATGTTTTATAAGTTGCTGGGGTGGGGTGGGGGAGTAATAGCTACGCTTAAAATACTGATGGTTTTAACTGCCCAGATTTTACACTTTCTTCTTCATCACTTTAGGCTTATTTTCCCAGCACTTTTGATATTTCATTGAAGTTTTACTAGTTTGCTTTGTCGTAGAATAACTTTTGATTATAATAATACTTTGAGGAAATCATGAAAATTATTTGGTCTGGCTTCTCCATATTAAAAATATGGAAAATGTGGTCATTTAGAATTTCCCAAATCCTGTAGCTGAATGGTGGTGAAACTGAAACCGAAGTTCACATTTCTTGGTTCCCAGTTCAGAGATCATTTAACTACAAGTAACCTTATTTAGGATGAAACGTCCATGTTTTCATATACTGTAGAAATATCCCAAGCCTCTGCAACAGTTTATTTCAGAATTAGCTTTCCCAACACACACACACACACACACACACACACTCACACAGAACTTTATACAACTCTAGTTCTGGAAGACATCTGTAAGCGAACATGTCAAGAACTGTACAAAGTAAATCAATTTTACCTCATTTCATCTGGACACAAAACAGTTTTTTATTGACTTTATATATGACAATAAAATTTTCTGATTCTATGGCCAATTGAGATAAAATCTCTTTCCTGTATCACAGTTGGTAATGATAGATGCAGGTTTCACCGTGAAGTTTGTGTCTCTGTGTCATGGTATCTTCTCAGCATTGACCCTCCTTTCTATGATTTCTCATATATCAGTGTGTTCTAGGGAAATACTAATTCCTGACTTATGTTCCTTTTTCATAGGAGCAAACATTAAAGAAATTGGAGCTATAGGAGTTGGCTTAGGGAGGGAAAATTCAGAAAGTCAACATTATTTTTCTCAATATCTGTATTAAATGGTTATAAAAGATAGATCCAGGACCATAGTGTCTATTTTCAGGGAGATGAATTCTGTCTCAAATTACAAAAGGATTTCTGTCAAAGCATCAAGGCATTGGGATTGGCTGCTAAGACATGCGTTTCATATTATATTAGGCATTATGCCTTCATTCTGTGACTTATTTTTCCCATTTGTTTCCTTTCTCCTCTCCTATTTTTCTCTCTTCCATAGCATCTCTGTAATACCTCATGTGTGCTGAGCATGATGATTGTCATCAAGAATAAAGGCAAGAATAAGTCCACCCTTTTTAAGAATTCTCATCCTGTTGGTGGATACAGACTCACAGATAATTATAACATAGTGTGGCAAATGTAAAGATAAAGACAGAGAAATTCAAGGACACACAGAGGGTGAGACCTAAATCACGCAAAGAGATGGTAGAAAGTATTTTGAAGAATAAATAAAGCTAAGACAAAATGAATAAAGACCATTAAGACAAAGGAGAAGAGGCAACACAGAATGTGGACATTCTAAGCAGAAGATATGGACTGGGTTCAAGTAGCCACACAAGACAAAGGGTGGTTTGAGCCCCAGTGGGAACGAAGGTGTTGTCAAGGGGATTAACATAAAATATGATGTGAGACTAAAATCGTTATTTCTGTATTTTTCATACATTTTATTTTATTTTATTTTATTTTTGAGAGAGATAGGGAAAGAGAGAGTGAGCGAGCAGGGAGGGAGAGAGAGAATCTCTCTCTGGCTCCACACCCAGTACAGAGCACAAAGCAGGGCTCAATATCACGACCCTGAGATCACAACCTGATACGAAATCAGGAGTCAGATGTATAACTGACTGAGCCACCCAGGTGCCCCAGTTATTTCTGGATTTACCAATGAACTTCTTTGCCTTTGATTTTATGTTTCCTGTTAGTGGCCATGAGCTTCTCTTCAGGACTTCTTCAACTAAGTAAATTACCCTTAGTTGGTAAGAAGGATAAGAATGTTCCCAGAAGATATAAAGGGAGCCAGAGGTGAAGGGGAAAAACATCCTCTTTCAAAATGAAAACATTGATGAAAAGCACTGGATGTTATACACAACTAATGAATGGTTGAACACTACATCAAAAATTAATGATGTACTATATGTCGGCTAAATGAACATAAAAATAAAAAAATGAAAACATTAACATGGATATATAACACTTTGAAATTATTGATCTTTTGTGCCAGCACGATCACATGGATGATAAGCTATCCATATCATCGGAGTATCAGGAGTCACCTTTCAAAATAGCTCCACAAATTGCAAACTGATCAGTGATACTCCACCATTACTGGTACAAATGTCAGAGGCAGTAGGCCTTCTGAAACTGACCTCATGTCCATTGTTTGTCTTTTCTGAATTTTCTTTTCCTTATGGGCAAAACGAGAATGGAATTACCTAACTCTTTGGATCAGAAGAAAATTCATTTGGATTTTGTTCTACCTACTGCCCCTCAGTGAATAATGATTGATTCCCCCCAATATTTTATAGGTATCCCCAAGGAGGGCATAATGGGATTTTGAAATATTAGAGGCTGAAATTTCCTTAGAGAGCATCTCCTGGCTCTTAATGAATTTTTTCATCTGCTCCTTTTTTATGTATTCCTGTAACAAACATAATTGGTCTCCCTCTACGAGCTGGGTGCACGTGTGCCTGAAGATCAAACACACCCTTTACGCAGAGGAAGCCACAGTGATGTGGAAGGCAGAGACACAGAAACAGACAAATATTATTCAGTCCAGGGAGTTCTGTAAGAGAACGAGGCATAGTATAGTAAGGAATGAGTGATTTTCTGAGGGAACAGGTCAACTACCAGGATGAATGTCACCTTATGGACAGCAGAGGATGGCCAGCACCTCCATCAATGAGGACTCCAATGCAGGAGGAAGCTTAATGGTGAGAATGTTGAGGCGTTGGGAATGGGAGCCAAGAGTAGAAGCTGGAGTGGCAGTTTCTCCCCTTCCTCCTGGAGCCCTGCTACTCTCTGCTGTTTGCCCAAATACCTGTTTTTTCCCCCATTTGGGTCCTGGGTTTGCTTAAAGTCAAGTAGCAGTGCCACTGCAGAAAACTGAAGGATTCTGGTTGAATGGCCAGGATTCCTAGGTTCTTGTTCTTGGTTAGCTGGGAAGTCACTCATCCTAGCTCTTTTTACAAAGTAGGATTTTTTAAAATAAATAATTTGATATTCATGCACTACTGTCTCCTAATTTCCACTCAAATAAAAAAAATGAATGAACAAACTAAAGGAGCTCTGATGTTTGTTATTCTAGTTCACCTTAATATACACATGACCAGGTACGGCATACATTGATAATATCATTTCTGTTGCTGGGGAATTTAATTACCAATGTACCCCCAAGGCAGCATGGATTCTAAAGGGAAGGTGTCTGTGAGAGGCAACTGTGTGCCAAATGATATGATAAATGTATTATATCCATCTCTCATTTCATTTTCATAATAAATCTCTGTGGTGCATATTAGAATCTTCATTTTATAGATGTAGACAATAAATACCAGAGGTATTTGAAATTTTCCCAAGGTTAAAGGAATTAGTAAAGAGTGGAAAGGAGGTTTAAACCCTTAGTTGAGTGACTCCAAAAGTCTCTTCTTTTTTCTTTTGTCTTTTTTTTCCCCTAAAAGACCCATCAAACTGAAGCTGTCATAGTGGGTTGACTGATTTCAAAATGATCGCCATGGCCAGAATCCCAGCAAGATCCCTCCACTTAAAGGTGTCTCTTCAAACTTAAAAAGCTCACCTGAAAAAAATAAACACTAACATATGTTCTCTGAGACCCCTCAAATTCTTATAAAATATCAGGTGTCAGGAGGAGTTGAGCAAGAGAGGAAGTCATCACCACGAGCTGTCTGAAGTGCTGTAGCTCTCACTTAGCCACCACTCAGGATAATGACGTTATGGGCCAGTCAAAGTTATAGCCAAGTGCTTAGCGGCTTTTCCTAAGTAGATTCTTACATGGGAAAAAAGAAAGAACAAAAGAGAATTAGCCAAGCAGAGGGCATTCTAATTAGCGTCCCATGTCTCAACCTTCACGTTAATCACTTTCTGAAACGCTCACAGCACCTCAAAGACGACAATCTCCCCTGTGTAGCAGTCACCTTCTACACACCTGGGTCTAGGAGATATTTTGGTGTTCTCCAATTATTTTCCTGTTAGTACTCAGGGATAGCAACATTAATCATTTTGAATATATCAGATGAGGTCAGGCGCTGTGTGCATACAGCGTAAAGAACACGTCACATGATGTCTCACTTCCAGGATCCCCGGTGTGGCTGAAGAACTCACCATTCAAACTCTCCCCCTGTAGATGAAAACACTAATGTTCTAAGTGGACATCTGGTTCAACAAGATCTCACAGTGACTAAGGATACTTGATCTTCATGCATCTGAGTGCTGGCGTGTGGATGTG
The DNA here is from genome assembly GCF_010015895.1 of Lontra canadensis. Taxonomy (NCBI): domain Eukaryota; kingdom Metazoa; phylum Chordata; class Mammalia; order Carnivora; family Mustelidae; genus Lontra; species Lontra canadensis. The sequence continues at coordinate 4,387,136 of NW_022631043.1, forward strand.
TGCATACTTAGTCCCAGTGCTACCTCTTCCAGATGGATCAAGAATATCTTATTTATAATGAGAAAAGAACTCTTCCATTATAGTCCTTCTCAACCTATGCTATCATTTCTTACTCCTTCTCTGCCTCCAGGGTACTTGTCTGAATGTATATGTATGTACATGGGGCCTTCATCCACAGTGCCCCGGGCCCTTTGCTTGAACAGTTTCCATACAATGTGGTAATAGAACTATAGATGTAGTGAGAAGAGAAATGGGGTTAACACTCTAGAGACCCAGAGAAATATCCATAGAACAAAAGAAAGTTTGAACTGAGTCTTGCATAAGACTTGGTGAGGAAAAACACAAATGTCATCTCCAATAGAACTTCACATGTCAAGGTAGAAGATTTGAAAGAGCTGGCTTGATTTGGAAGACCAGAACCCTAGACACACATCAAGAAGTTGTATTTAAAGGTCCATAGCATGGTACCTGAATTAAAAAAAAAAAAAATGTTTATGAGAAGGGATGAAGTGAGAAAGAGGGAGGTACAATAGAATATGAGAGGGAAATGAGAGTACTACATTAAAAAAAAAAATCAATTTTCTCAGAATTTCCTGGGGGAAGGGAGTGCACCGGGGTGGGTCAGTGAGTTAAGTGTCTGAGTCTTGCTGTCAGCTCAGCTCTCAATCTCAGGGTCATGACTATAAGCCCTGCATTGGGCTCCACACTGGACATAGAGCCTCCTTAAAACAAAACAAAAAGCATTTCCTGGGGAACTATCACGTTTTTATTAGGATTTATGAAAATGTTGATCTTTGCCTGGTTTCATAAAATATTTTTATAAAGAATTTCAGTAGATGAGGGGGAAAAATCCTTCAATCTCTTATCTCAAAATGAAATCCATGTGCCTTCGTGGGGCAAAGTTGCGTGGCTGGTGCTTTCTCTTCTAGACTCAGCTATCACCCTTTTTCCTCCCACTTCAGTTCCCCAGTCCCCTCTGCTGCAGCCTAACTGCGCTGGAGGTCTCCACTAGATAACCATCATCTCTCAGACGGCTGTTTTCTTGCACTTAACTGCTGCCTAACATGATCTTATTCAAACCCCTTTTCTTTGCTCAACTAAAATTCACCAGTAGTTAGTCCAGGTGCTACTTTCTCGACATGGATCAAGAATATCTTATTTATAATGACACAAGAACTCTTCCATTACAGTCCTTCTCAACCAGCGCTATCATTTCTTACTCCTCTTCTGCCTCCATATCAACGATCAAGTCATTCTTTAAGATCACTGACATCCTAGGTTTTGGCACCATTTCACCAGATGTGTGCTCAGTGAAATTCTGCTGGAAATCAGTAAGAAAAATAAATGAATGCTAAATGAATGATGCCATGAAAGACAGGCCCACATCTGGAAAAGACCTGGTTGTATAAAATTATGAACTGGATCCCAGAAACATATTAGAAATAAAAGTGCTAAAACAAGCAACAAGAAAACATTGACTTCACATTAAATTTGTCAATTATACATCTTTTTCCCATGTCATTTAACAGTGAATGATACCTGAATGCCAGTCTCTTTAGTTAAGAGATTCTTAAGAAAAGGATCATATTTTCTTCTTCACGGCATTCCTCAGAGTTACACACAATACTTTTGCAGTAGATGGGAGTGGGTAGGGAGAGGGACATGTCATTTTCTAAGTAATTAGATAACTTGCTATTATTTTTTGAATCATTTTTTTTGAATTATGGATATTATATATCCAATATTTTTCGCTCTTTACATCATCAGATCATCATAAGTCTCTTAAGAAGTAGGTGTTATTTCTTCACGCTGCAGCTGAATCAGTTAAGTTACAGGGAGAATAAGACTCTTTTCTAAAGTAGACTACAACATGTGTTGGAGAGGGTGTGGAGAAAGGGGAACCCTCTTACACTGTTGGTGGGAATGCAAGTTGGTGCAGCCACTTTGGAGAACAGTGTGGAGATTCCTCAAGAAATTAAAAATAGAGCTTCCCTATGACCCTGCCATTGCACTACTGGGTATTTACCCCAAAGATACAGATGGAGTGAAAAGAAGGGCCTTCTGTACCCCAATGTTTATAGCAGCAATGGCCACAGTCGCCAAACTGTGGAAAGAGCCAAAATGCCCTTCAACAGATGAATGGATAAAGAAGATATGGTCCATATACACTATGGAGTATTATGCCTCCATCAGAAAGGATGAATACCCAACTTTTGTAGCAACATGGACGGGACTGGAAGGATTATGCTGAGTGAACTAAGTCAAGCAAAGAGAGTCAATTATCATATGGTTTCACTTATTTGTGGAGCATAACAAATAGCATGGAGGACATGGGGAGTTAGGAGAAGGGAGTTGGGGGAAATTGGAAGGGGAGGTGAACCATGAGAGACTATGGACTCTGAAAAACAATCTGAGGGGTTTGAAGTGGCGGGAGGTGGGAGGTTGGGGGAACCAGGTGGTGGGTATTGGAGAGGGCACGGATTGCATGGAGCACTGGGTGTGGTGCATAAACAATGAATACTGTTATGCTGAAAAAATTAAAAATTTAAAAAAAAATTAAAAAAATAAAGTAAACTACACATGGCCGAATATGCTTTCTCCTTCCATCAAAAAGTTGAATCAATTTTCCCACTTTTTGAAAATGGGTTGAGTTTGTGACTTGCTTTATCGAACAGAAAGCAGCAGAGGGATGTTACATTACCTACAACCTTTGTGCCAACTCCAGTTGCTAGGTGTGCATGCATGAGTATACCTGGGATTCTCCAGTTCTAGCCTGAGCTCCTAGATGTTTGCAGTCTCATGAGTGACTCCAGACAAGGTCAGGAGGTGAACTGCCCAACTGAGTTCAGCCCTAATGGCTGATCCCAACAAATATGAACAAATAGATTGGTGTTTTAAGCCACCACATCTTGGCAGTGGCTCTTTATGTCATGGGAGACAGTAACAGCTAGTATTTGGCAGAAATAATATAACTCTCCATTATCATAAGCTTCCTCACCATGTTAAGTTCCCTTGAATGTGTTCTACTTTTATGTATTTTTCTACTTATATTACAGTTTGTTTAAGGGAGTTTTGATATTACAAATAAAGGTTCCTCGATGACATGAACAGTGTCTAGCTTATGCATTGGTGCATCACTAAAATCAACTACAGTGTTTGGTCCTTATTACATAGAGTTTTTTTGAATTAAGAGTTGAAGGAATTCTATCTACAAAATTACGAAGCCCTTGAAAGAGTTTGATATGAAGCAGAAAAGGTATGATTTTGGAAATGTATTGAGGCAGCTATGTAAAGGATGGTTTAAATTGGAGAAGAGGGATCAGGGACAGGTGTAAGTCTAGAGTAAATATGCCTTCAGTAATAACACCAGTACTGGGTCTCAGCACTTCTGAGGATATATAACACTGAGGTTGTACAATGTGCCTCAGAGAATTAGAGTTTGATTCTTTCTAATCCTAGGATCAACACCTGCAGCAGTCACGGAAAAATCAAATTCTTATCAAAACTGGAAAAAAAAAAAAAAAAACCTTCGGATTCACAATGTAATGCATGTCTCCTTCCCCCAGGACACACCAAAGAGCAACTCACTCCTGAAGGTATTCATATCCACACAAGACCCAACATCCGGACTTCCCTGGTTACTGATGATAGGGGTGCCCCAATGAAAGTTCTCGGTGCTATGCCATTTCACATTGGGCTCCAAGTATCTAGGATGTCCTAGATTGATTAGCAACTGATAAATTCACAGGCTAATTAGATTTTTTCACATGTGCATTGAAGGAGTTCCTTCCAGAGGCATGCATTGGCCAAGGGAAAAACACTTTCACAGTTGTTTAACTCCATGTTCCCAGGAATCTCATCTAAGAATGTGTATTCTGCCCCAGATTTACATCTGGATTGGTCTTCATCTGATCCCTTTGACACAACAAACTCTCTACAGAACCTTTTCTCTGGCATGGAATTCCCTTCTTTCTTGTCTTCTCATGACTGGGACTTCTCATTGTCAAAGTTTAGGCAAAGATCATCACCCCTTCGAAGAGCTCTTCTCATCCAGTCAATCTGAAGTAGGTTCCTCAGCATGGTCTGATCATTTTTAAGTTACCTCACACTACTGTCCACGTGGTAGAGAACATAAACTTACCTTGACTTTTTATTTTTTGATTTGCTCATTTTCTTCTATGATGCCACTAGAATTGTACCAGAGTAGAAGCCATCTTCCTCACATTTACCACTGTATCTTTAGCAATAAGGGTGGTGGTTATCACACTGAGAACATTCAATAAATATTTGATGGATGAATGGACAAGCAAGAAAACTGAGGATTAGGGAGAAAGGTCGATTCACACAGTCAATGAGTGACCCAAACGGAGCTTTCTGAGGCAGAGTCCCACGTGCATGAGGACTAGCCTTTACAAAACAGCGCAATCGGTAGATTGTGCGATTAGGGTTGTCAGATCATTTTATACAATATATGATAAGTAATTGGGAAAACATCATGACACATGTGTACATACACAAATATATTATACATACGTGTAAATATATATGATATATATGCATTTACAAGTGATGCCTAGGTCTAGTTTTTTGGTTTTTTTTGTTTTTTTTTTGGTACCATTTGACCATCTTCACCCGTTTCCCCCACCTTCCATCCACACCTCGGGCAGTCACCAATCTGCTCTCTGTATCTATGGGTATGTTTGTTTGTTTGTTGTTTAGATTCCACATATAAGTGAGAAGATGCAATACGTCTTTCTCTGAATGACTTCTCTCACTTAACATAATGCCTTCAAGGCTTATCCATGCTGTCACAAATGGCAGGATTTCCTTCTTTATAGCTAAATAATAATTCATTACATATGTGTGTGTGTGTGTGTGTGTGTGCGCGCGCGCATACACATATACCACCTTTTCTTTATCCTTTCATCCATCAGAAGACATACAGGTTATTTCCATTCCTTGGTTGTTGTAAATAATGCTGTGATGGTCACAGGAGTGTGTATGTCTCTTCAAGATAGTGCTTTAGTTTCCTTCAGATACTACACCCAGAAGTGGGATTGCCAGATCTTATGGTGGTTCTACTTTCCATATTACTGTCCATAGAGGCTGAACCAATGTATATTCCCATTGACAGTGTTATGAGGTTTCCCTTTTCTCCACATCCTGGCCAACACTTGTTGTCTTTTGTCCTCTTGATGATAGCATTCCAGTTGGCACAAGGTCGTACCTTAGCATGGTCCTGATTTGCATTTCCCTGAAGATTAGTTATACTGAGCAACTTCTCATGTACTTATTGGCTATGCATATGTCTCCTTTAGAAAAATGTCTATTCATGGGGCTCCTGGGTGGCACAGTTGGTTAAACATCTGATTCTTGGTTTTGGCTCAGATCATGATCTCAGGGTCCTGGGATCAGGCCCCACATCAGGCCCCACACTCAGCACAGAGTCTGCTTGTCCCTCTCCCCCACCATTGCTCCTCCTCTTGTTTGTGCTCTCTCTCTTCTAACTAAGTAAATAAAATATTTTAAAAAATGCCATTCATTTCCTCTGTGCAGATTTTAATCAGATTGTTTCAAACATATTGCCTTTTTGTTATTGAGCTATATGAGATCTTTATATATTTGGATATATGTATTTATATACTACTCATATGTATGTGTATATAATTTTACATATTTATATAAAATATATATTCATACACATATGTGTAAATATGTGTTTATGTTTATAAAAAATGTCTACATCAAGCCTTAACCCCATGAGGATCAGGTCTCGGGCTTAGTTCCCCACTTCAACCATTCATTTTCGTGACACTCTTTGGTTTTGTGATTTTAAGCAAAGGACCAGGAAAGGTACCTCTGAATTATGAAGTTTAAAAATGGTGAAAAACGGGTATCTTAAAATAAAGTGAGAGTGGCTAATGTGCAACCCAGACTCTCGGTCTCCAACATTGCCTCTGACTTGCCTTTTTCTCAGCTTCCAGCTCCTGTCACCCCATCTGTGAGTGTTGCATTTTGTGGTCTGTGATTTTTTTTTTAATATCTCTGTAATAGATGAAAGTCCATGCACTGAAGAATGCTGTCAGATTCAAGCTATTTGTCACCAAAGCCGGCTCTCATCTCTGCCAAGTTGCTGCCTCTGAGTCATGTCTCTGCTTCTGACAAGATGTCAGTGTTATTTGTCACCATTGAATATTTATTCCATGTCATATTGCCACTTGCTGGCCATGGGTCAGTAGCCCTGGAAAGGCAGCAGTCCTGAGTGATTCTTTTTTTTTTTTTTTAAGATTTTATTTATTTATTTATTTGTCAGAGAGAGAGATAGAGAGAGAGAGAGAGAGCACATGCAAGCAGGCAGAGGCAGACAGAGAAGCAGACTTCCCACCCAACAAGGACCCCAGTGCAGGACTTGATCCCAGGACCCTGGGATCATGACCTGAGCAGAAGGCAGAAGCTTAACCCACTGAGCCACTCAGGCGTCCCAACAGCCTTGAATGATTCTTTCACATGTTTGCCTCCAGACAGCCCTCTCAGCTTGGCTCCACCCACCAGGTGAAAGTAGGATCTCTGTTACATGTAAATGTTCAGCATATCACAACTGATGACATGACTCAATTTGCCAATGTCCTTTTCAAGAAATCCTATCTACCTCTTCCCCAGTACTGTTTGTAACCCCAGAAGCCCTAACTGGTATGTCATTCAATTAAATTCTTATGACATAGAATTTGCAGTTTAAGAGTTCTCAGCTCCAGAAGACATATGTTTCTTCAAGGATTCGGTAAATGAGTGGGAAATATAGAATAAGAGTCAGTCCAACAAGAGATTTCTGTGAGAGACTAAAGTTAACCTTCTAGGAAAAAATCTCACTCCCAAAGAATGAGAGGACTTACCCCCAAAGACAATGAATGAGAAAAAGTGATTTTGAGTCTGCCAATTGTGAGCTGACATAGGCTTCCCTAATTCCCAGCCTTGTTACAACGACTTACACCAAAAATCTGAGATGAGCAGTCAATGAAAACAAAAGGGGAGGAAAAGTTCTTGTTGATAGTGATACATACCATGGTGTTCATGAGCAAAATATTGTGATGTTTATGATTTGCTTTTAAAATACTCAGGGGGTGGAAAAGTAGGGAGGAGATGAATAAAGCAAGATTGGCAAAATGTTGATGATGGTGGGATGGTGTGATGGGGGTATGAGAATTACTTGTTGGTTTCTCTGTTTTGTGTTTAGGTCTTTAGTGTAATAAACAGTGTAGTCTAAGTTTAGAAACCAGGTAGGCACACAAGGTAAATTCAGGAAAGGCAAAGGGATTTAGGGACTTCTCCAAGAGATAGAAACCTTTATCCAGAAATGGAACAAAGCTAGAGACACCACAAAACAAGCAGAAAGAGCAATGCTTAAGGGGAAGCGAGAAGGGATTCTGATGAGTGGTTGGGCTCCTTACTTTGATCTTCTTTCTGCCCCCTCAACTTAAGGATACTGCTTATGGTTTCTGGCACTAGTATCATTTTACGGAGGTGTTTTCCTAGTTATCTTTCTGACCCAATACATCAGCAGCTCCTGTTGTGTCCATATTGTCTATCAAGGTCCTCGGCACAATTGTAAATAATCAATGAATACTTGTTGAATTTGTCAACTACTACTAACTAAGCTCAATCCACCCACAGAATAGGGCTTAGGGGGCTTAAAGGTAAGAAGTCATAAAAGGAAGACTGGTGGTGCTTCCTGTCCCTGATGGGATTACTGGCAAGAAGGTTCGAAGGGGCATCAAAGAGGTTTTTAAGAGGGCCAGTGCAACTTTGCAGGGCACCGTGTATGGTCCAGAGAGGCTGTGGACACGTTCATTCATTCATTCATTCATTCATTTATAGGACAAATATTCATAAAATCTCTACTGTGTATTGGACACTGTCCTAAATTTGGGATTAGTACTGGATAATAAAATAGAGACCATGTTTGTGCACTCAGTTTCACAGGGATAATATGTAAGGAGACAGCTACAGCTCATAATCCATTTCTATTCATTAGTAACAAACTATGACCTGGGCTCTACAATTCACCATCTTTAAGTTCCAGTTTCCTGGAACTCCTGAAAATACTCACCACAAAGTGGCTCTTACTAACACATTTCAAGGATTTATTGTGTGCCCGCCCTGAACTCTGGCAATAATAATCAGGCACAGCACCCTGTTGTCCTGTACTACTCCTTTCATACCTCATTCCAGCCCTTACCTGCCTTTGCATTCCCATTAATCTCCAGAGCAGGAGCCACACCTTACTCATGTTTGCATACTTGGCTTTGCAGTGGATAGAACACATGAGATATAATATGTCCTTTCAAAGAGCTCTAGAGAACACAGCATCTTAAAAATCCTAATGCTTGCTTCAGAGCAACTGAGAAATAATGCCGAAAGAAGTTAGTAGCAGCTATTGTAGAATGCCGATTAAACCAGCAGAGCGAAAAGAACAAATTATGATGACCTGTGGCCCCACACTGGTGCAAAACTGCAAAAGACAAACAAAGTCTCTTTTCACATTTGATTTCAAAATAGCCACCCCAAATGCAAGTCATTATGTCTCTATTAAACCCAGCAGTGCAACTCATTCTTTCAGGAATTGTGCATGAGCTGAGTTAATTTGAACCAGAATATACGAACACCAACACCAGTGCTGAACACTGAAATCGAGCAAAACCCCCATCGCATCCTTACCTTCCTCACATTATCTTCCTTTTCTCTGTGACTGGTCACATGCTTCTTCCTCCTCTCCAACACATATTGATCTAATTACCAAATGCAATAGAATTGTTAACACCATTAATCTGTTCTCAGTTCTACATAAATTTAGTAAATCCTTGTAAGCATATAATGAACATTCGTTTAAATCCAAAGGGGGAAAAAATCATCAAGATGAATTCAGGAAGGATATCAAAGATGAAAAGATGTACAGTAGGCTTTTTTTTTTTAATTTTTCTGGTTGACTCTTGAGCACAGGTTGGAACCGTGCAGGTTCATTTATAAGTAGATTTTTTTAATATACATAAAGCCCTGTAAATGTATTTTCTCTATGAATTTTTCAGCAACATTTTCTTTTCTCTAGTACACGTGATTGCAAGAATATAGTATAAAGGGGCACCTGGGTGGCTCAGTGGGTTAAAGCCTCTGCCTTTGGCTCGGGTCATGATCCCAGGGTCCTGGGATTGAGCCCCGCATCGGGCTCTCTGCTCAGCGGGGAGCCTGCTTCCTTTCCTCTCTCTCTCTGCCTGTCTCTCTGCCTACTTGTAATCTCTGTCAAATAAATAAATAAAATCTTTAAAAAAAAAGATTTAAAAAAAGAATATAGTATAAAATACATATAATATGCAAAATATGCATTAATGTGTCTGTTATTGGTAAGGCTTCAGTCAACAGTAAGCTCATTAATAGTTAAGTTTTGGGGAAGGCAAAAATTATACGTGGGTTTTCTGCCATGTAGGGGTCAGCACCCCTAACCCCTTCTGGTCAACTGATGTGAGGTCTTGTCTAGCTCAGTGACTAATGTCTACGAGTTTACTTAATCTCTTTGGATTTCAGTGTTCCAGCCTTGGATGAGGTCAAAATCACCCACACTGCCCTCTCATGGGGATTTAGGTTAAGCACAGAAAGCGCGCTTAAGAATTTGGTCCACTAGAAACCATCATCCAAAGAGGACATGAAAGAGGCAGCTCCAGATCTGTGGCTGAATGATAAGCTATTGTTTCAACAGTTTTAAACACAGAAAATAAAGTTGTCTGGGTGTTTAACTCTCATAGGTATGTAGAACAAATTTTATACTTTCTTTTTTTAAGATTTTATTTATTTTTGAGGGAGAGTGAGCATGAGCAGGAAGAGGGACGGAGGGAGAAGCAGACTTCCTGATGAGCAGGGACCCCACCCCATGCAGGATTCAATCCCAGGCCCCCGCGATCATGATCTGAGCAGAAGGCAGATGCTTAATTGACTGAGCCACACAGGAACTGAACAAATTTTGTACTTAAGGCTACTCTCCTCCAAGTTATTTTCCTTATAAAACTGGAATAGTATTTAAAATTGTATGTCTTCAAAAACATTGCTAGAGGAAAACGTTATTCTAATGAACAGTATCCCTCTATCTTTCTTATTCTTTTCCATCTTTTTCTCCCTTCCTCTCCATCTTTTTCTTCCTTCCTTCCCTCCTTTCTTTCTTTCTTTCTCTCTAGAGCACTAGCAAGAGGCTAGGCAGAGGGTTAGGGAGAGAGAAGCCCAAGCAGGCTCCCCACCAAGCATAGAGCCTGATGCATGATTCCATCCCATGACCCTGAGATCATGGCCTGAGCCAAAATTGGGTGGGATGCTTAACCAACTGAGCCACCAAGGCGCCCCCCTCTCCTCTTTCTTTATTTCCTTCTTTTTTTCTCCTCTTCTTTCCCTTCTTCCCTCCTTCCCTCCCCCACTTCCAAATATGTGGATATTTAATTTCAGTGAAATGTTCTCCACCTTTGTAATGTAAATGAATATACTTTCTTCACAATACTGACATGAGGATTAAAGTACTCAAAAACTTGCAGCTCAATGCTTGGCATACAATATTTCCTTAATATGTCTTCATTTTCTTCCTGCTACCTCTTGGAATATCTTCCCTTTCTTCTTCTCATTCCCTTCCTCCTTTCCTTTCTCTCCCCATATAATCTCATCTCTCTCATTTTCATAATTTGCCTGTTTCCTGAAGAGGACCTACTCAAGTATTGTCCACCAGCCAAATATTACTCAGTCACAAATGTGTAGTCTGCACCAAGGGTTTAGTGAACATACTAATATATATTTTATTTTTCGATATCATTCCTTTTTTAATTGTTATATTACCTAGTTATTACATATTAACTATATATACAAGCAATGCTTATAAAAATGTGTAAAGTGTAAAGAATGGCACAGAGAGTCTGAGTATTCCAGACTTCCAAAATAGAGGAAAGAGAGTATTATACTGAACTCTGGAGCTTGATTTGGCCTTACCCAATTACCTCTGCTCTCATGTGCTAGTGTTTCACTGCTATCTTCTATTTTCCTTGGAATATCTGCAAATGTGCAAAGCTTTTTCTTTAGTTGTTCGTGTTGTAGAATTCAATATAAAAGACAATAAACATGTTTTCTTCTATAGCTTACTATTTTCCCTCAGCGTCCCATCTGAGAGCGGCCATGATACTGCCTGCCGTGCATTCACTCTCACTTACTCCTGTGTGGTGCTCCGCTGTGTGACTCTCCCCATTTATTTCCTCCAGCATCAACTCTTCTCACACTTGTGGGTTTGTTGTTTTGCTCCAGGCTCTAACTATTTATATGTGCATGTACTTAAATATGTTTCCTGGGAGCACTGGGGCAAGAATATCTCTACATTTTTCAGCAGTGGAATTGCTGGACACAGAATGTGCACCTTCAATGCTAGTAGATAATGCAGACTTCCTTTGCAAAGTTTTTAAACCAATTTTCATTCCTATCAGCACTATAGGTATTTTTTTTTCTCTGCATCCTAATAGTCCCTTGCAATTATAGATTCTTGCCAATCAGAGGGGTGGGAAATTATGATCATTGTAGTTAAAAGATTACGAATGAGGTTGATCCTTTTACCCACCCCCCACATGCTTACTTCCAGTTCTTTTTCTTTTTTCTTTTGTTTAGAAAGTCTGCTTATTTTTTTGTCCATTTTGAAAGTTAGGGGGTTTGTCCTTGTGTATTTGAATTTTAGTAATTCTTTATGTGTCCTGGATATTGACACTTTTCCATGGTATCCGTAACAAGTATCCTGTCATAGTCTATGTTTTGTCTCATTTTACTTCACTCAAATACCATATCAGCCTTCAGGCTTCTCGATATTTTAGAACCTGTTAGATCGGAATGCTCCCTCACAGGTGATGAGGTGTGAGCCCCTAATTTGCTGTGTTAAGGCTGGGTGGTGACCTAGTCCAAGCTGAGACGGATTCCCTTCCTACCACACTGTCATGGTCCTCTGCCTAACTGCAGGCTATACAAACTTGATCTAACAACCCAACTGCTAAGAAAAATCAGGAGTAAAACAAATGGTAAGAATAAAAAAGTGTAAAGGAAGGGTAGAGAGTCAGGCTTTGGGAGGTGCTGGTGTCTCCATCTTAAGTAGGGAATCTAATCCATGGGAGGGCTGCGAGGAAGTGTGGTCATACCCGGAAGGAAGGAACACTGGTCAGTGAACAGCACCTGCCTTGGGCATGGAGTGAAAGCAATGACATATGTACCTGGAATTTTCTAATCTTAATGAAGGGAAATGTGCACTAGAAAAATATGTAAAGGATTTGAATGGACTTTTTAAAGAATATCAATATTCTTTGACTAATTATTTCCTCCAACAACTATTTATTGAGGACCTACTCTGGTACAGTTGCTGGAGGTAAAAAAACAAACAAACAAACAAACAAAACTGTGGGGAAAAAATAAAAAACAAAAAAACAAAAAACAAATATCCTGCCTTTATACAGTCCAGTGAGGGGAAGAGAGAGAAATAGACAGAGAGAGAGAGAAACTATTTAGCATGGTAGAAAGCAATGCATACTATGGCAAAATATTAAGCAGGCAAAGGTGATAGGCAGGAGGAAAAGGGTGTTTGTAAATAAGAGGGTGTGTGTATATGGCAAACAGATGGTTTAGATTTATAGAAATTCCAAAATCAGCTGGTGTGGTTAAATTTTCCATGTCAGTTTAGCACTCTGAAAAAGATGACTCTCTTTACCTTGTTTATTAAGGAAATTCATTGTTTAAGCTATTTAATGCAAATTTCCTTTTATGGGCATATGGACAGAATAGTACCGTGGAGATTATTACCTGCCACTTTACCTATCTATTGTCTCATTTAATCATTCTATAAATTCATAAATAGTTGAATTCCTGCTTTGCACTGAATTCTGGAGGTTAGTTATATCAGTATAAAGAGCAAAGTTGCTATTCTTAGTTCCACAATAATCAAATAAGACTGGGCTCAGTATCATCTCTTTACAAATCAGAAAAGAACAAGCTCAAAAGTATTTAAGTATTTTTCCCAAGCTCACATATATACTAAATTAAGGGTTTAGCATTCATATTCTTGGCAGTTAGTATCCAAAACCCATTCTTATGCTATCCTACACTGTATTTGTGAAATCTTAATATTTGGTGTTATAAACGCATGCATATCTGTATCCCAATCAAACAAAAGTTGGAACTAAAACATGGATTTAAAAAACCCAAGAGTTTGGGATGCTTGGGAAACATGTGTGAGTTCTTTGAATGTTGACTCCCACCAACTAGCACTTGAAGGGTAGTTTCTGAGTCTGGTGTGAAAGGTACAATGTGTCAAAAGAAAAAAAATCTCATTCCTTGTGGTTCTAACAGACCTAAGAAGCTATTGCTCTGAGAAACAGATGGGTGGTAACATCAACAAACAGAACAATGATTTAATAGGAATATTTGTTACATTTTGTGACCAGCATCGTCTACATAGAAGCCCTTCCTTACAAGCCCCAAATTCTTCCGTGAGGAGCAAACACAAGCTTTATCATCTTTTGTAGCTTTGGCATAGGATGAATAAAAATGACCTACAACAGGTTCCAGCAAACCAGATTAAGTTTTATTGAGAACGATGCATTTTCTCCGAAGAGGATCTATGTATTTCCTGGCATATCCCACGTGATTGACTGTGGCTTTGAAAACTTTTTAGGTAATTTTCTTGTCCCTTTGTGGCTTAGTGACTATGTGGTCTTGCTTTGTCATTTAAAGGTCAACATATTCAGTACATATCCAATTTGTGTTCAATTACTTCAGCTCCATAAATGCTCCTTTGTTCATTTGTGCATGAGCCATCTTTCTCTTAGGAAGGACTTTCAGGTCTAAAACAATAAACTTATTGACTGCTACATAAAAACTTAGAGTGACATTGGGATACACAGGTAGACAGTGACTTACCCTATACTGCTACTATTGCCATATGGGAGCTCCATAAGTCAGGTAATGACTGGGACTCCCCCACTCCCATCCTCAGCAGGACGTATAACTACAGCCTTTAAGAAACGGATGAGAAACATATAGGAGAACATCATTTGTGTCTCTGTTCAAGGATGATGGAAGATGAGATAACATGACAGAGAATGACCTTGACTGGAAGTAGAAAATATGAGGAAAACAAAGGAAGACACCCGAGGCGAGTATAGAGGATCCGGTATTTGAGCTCAGACAATCCTAGGTTCAAATCCTTACTCTACCATTAATAACTGTGACCTTGGGAAAGGTACCTAATGATTAATCATCTGGGTGAGTCCATTAGCAAAACAGGGGAATTACTGTATTTATAATTCTTGTGATGATAATATTAATAAAGAGTGGATCAGAGAAACAGATCGAAGTGAGAGTACTTAAGAAAAGTTAGCTCCATGTCTCTTTTGCAAGGAGCACAGCTGGCTCGGAGCTTTGAAGAGAAGAGCAGAGAAAAGCAGATAGAGATATTCTACCCTGAGGGTGAGTGCGATCTGAATGTCAGAATAAGCCTCATGTATGTGGCATGTGTGCATGTGTGTGTGTGCAAGTGTGTGTCTGTGAAAAGCTGTATGTGCTAAAAAGACGTGAAGATAAAAGACCACAGGAATTTACAAAACAGAGGGAGTTAAAAGCTAAAAGAGAAACTTAACTTGGTTCAGAGTTACTACATTTCAATTCTGAGAGCCATTCTAGGTTCTCCCATCTTGTTCACCACTGTTTCTCCATGTCTAATCAGTTCTTGATTTCTTTTTTTTTTTTTTGAAAGATTTTATCTATATATTTGACAGACAGAGATCACAAGTAGGCAGAGAGGCAGGCAGAGAGAGGGGGGATGCAGACTCCCCGCTAAGCAGAGAGCCTGATGCAGGGCTCCAACCCAGGACCCTGAGATCATGACCTGAGCCAAAGGCAGAGGCTTAACACACCGAGACACCCAGGCGCCCCCCATTCAGGTTTCTTTAAATGAAAGAGTATCAGTTCAATTTTGTTTGAATTGACAAAAAAAAACAAGGAGTTAAGCAGAAACTGACAAATGGCTGATTTTCAGATAAATGTTTATTCAAAGCAAGGTATAACTCTCTGAAGTTAGGAGGAAATTATGAAAACCATTAAAAGACACATACTGTTTTTTTTTTAGATTGTATTTATTTATTGGATAGAGAAAGAGATCACAAGTAAGCAGAGAGGCAGGCAGAGAGAGGAGGAAGCAGGCTCCCCGCTGAGCAGAGAGCCTGATGGTGGGCTGGATCCCAGGACCCTGGGATCATGACCTGAGCCGAAGGCAGAGGCTTTAACACACTGAGCCACCCAGGTGCCCCAGTCCATGATTTCTGCTGAGCATAACTAAGCAGTATCCTGCTCTCTGCTCCCACCTGTCTCTGCCCCTCATTCTCCTGCCCCCACACTGAGGTTCTGCAATGTTTCCACCTGGTCTGCTTGCCTGAAACCTAACATTGACTCCTTCAGTTCATTCTGCATATATGGCAAGGGATCTGACATTACGCCCTAAATACATGTGTGCATACATACACACACACACGCTCATACAATCTATTAAGGAGGACCTAGGAGGTAAAAGAATAGAGAATGTTTGAAAGGATTACAAACATATCCCTGTGCAAGTAAGATGTTATACACAATTGAATTAGGAATCACAGTGAGTTATATGACCTGGTTGCAGTAACTGCATTAAGCAACCATATTATTTCAATAATATAATAAACCCATTGAAACAGATTGTTTTCTGGGATAATTATTTAACCAATTTAAAAGTGGCAGTAGGATGACTGTTCCAATCTTTGCATTTTATTATCTCTTCACCAGATGCAGCCAGAAAAATACTGCCTTTGGCAATTGCACTTCTTTACATTTATAGAGAAGTCCCACTTCTTTTCCCAAAGTTAAATTTTAACATACATGTCCATATTTCATCCCTATACAAAGATCTCATTCGGAAGGGCTCCTATCAAAATTCCTCCTTCAATCTGGCCTTTCTGGGTGTCTAAATTAGATCCAGTCGCCTCCTATACACCCCAGAGCTGCCCGTGCACAGCCGTTTGTGGCTTCCATTGAAGCCGTGCCACTTGTAGACTATTTCTGGGATGAATGTGGCAGCGGCAGCATCTGTCTTGCTCCCTGCTGGGTCTGCTGCAGCAAGCCCAGCACACAGCCCACATCAGTGCTCAGGGAGTATCTGCTAGGTAGATAATGAAGTGTGTAGACCAGGGTGTTGCTCTTATCTGCAATTTGCAGTTCAAGACAGTGTGCCCAGTTGAGGTATTAATGAATCTGATTCCTTCTGTCAATAACAAGTACTAGCTTTAAACACATCCAATATGGATGCAGGATAAGCCTGAGTTTGCCGCACTCTGCCCAGAGCTCAGTTTTTCCTCAATTCCAGATGCTGATGAAGAGGATATACTCTGATCCACACCTGTTGTGTCCAAAACCCATCTCTGCCATTCACTAGCTGCATGATATCAGGCAAGTCCCTTAACGTTTCTGCTTCTCAGTTTTTCATTTGTAAAGTGTGGAGGGTTAAAGTGCCTACTTGTAAGGTCTTTGAGAGGAATAAATGAACTATCACTATCAAAATACTATAACAGAAGTATTAACTAAGTCCTTGTTGCTGACTGCGTTATTACTTACATTTTTATTGTTACAATTAAATGAGGCATTATACTTACACGAGAAACTATGTAATAAAGTGAGAGTACCAGAAGAACAGCATAGCATAGCATAGTTTACAGAGTAAACAAACTGTAGTAGATGATTATTTTTGGTAGAAGCAACCACAATACCATTTAACCTTATTATTTACTAGACCACAGTTGATCACCAGCAGGAGAGGAAAAATTTATAGAAATATTAATAGTTGACATTGACTATATACTTACCACTTTACATGTATTAGATACCCAGGTAGAAAGAACTGAGAAGCAGGTAACATGATGGAAACTGTCACCCCACTACTGTGATCTGCACCCCACCTGTGTCACTAGATCACCATGAAGCTTTGAATGAATCCTGTGCCTGTCTTTGGATAGATAGTAACAGTGCCTACTTCAAGGCTTTTTTGTGAGGAATAAATGAGGTATGTGCGGAGAAGAAGAAGAAGGAGGAGGAGGAGGAGGAGGAGTAAGAGGAGAAGAAGAAGAAGAGGACAAGGAGGAGGAGAGAGGGGGAGGGGAAAGGGAGGGGGAAAAGGAGAGGAAGGAAGAGGAAGAAAGAAGGGGAAAAGGAAGGGGAATAAGAAGAGGGAGAAGGAGGAGGAAGGGAAGGAGGAGGAGAAGAGGACTTGCATTTAGTAAGCATTCAATACATGTTACATAGTATTTTTATTTTATTCTTGTAACAACCTTAAATATTATATATGAATGTTATCTGCATAATAGAGCCATAGAAAATAAAATATAGAGGGTAAATTACTTTCCCAAGTTTGTACAGCAGTTCAGTATCAGGATTGGTCTTTGATTCAAGTCAGTCTGATTCTAGAGCCTGTGCTCAATACATGATAGAGCCCCCCACCCCCAGAGAGACAGGTGCTGTTTCAGGTATGTTGGTGTTGGGTTACACCTGCCACTCTGGTTGGCCACTGTCCACCTCCATATGATCATGATGATGCCCTGCTTACCCCAGCTTGTCTAGGGTAGAGCTGTAGTTCCAATGCTCTTATTATATGGACTTTTCAGATTAGATCCCCTACAGGCAATGTCTTTGTTCATCTTTCCAGATAATTATGAAATGACATTTTGTTAGATAATGGGTAGTAATTTCTTTTTTTAAAATCTTGACGATGTAGCTCCTAATTTCTACTGGTTATACATCTAGTGTGGCCTTCATTAGTATCGCCCTCTTTTCCTCCCACCCTATCCCCTGTGCAAGGGGATCATTCATGTATTTCTTATTCATTCATCCAAATGTGTGTTACTACATAGCAGACCTTCTGGTACATGCTGGAGATACAAAGACATAAATAAGATATAGTCTTGGTCCCTTGCAGTGACACCAAATAATCTGGCTTAGTTTTTTTAATTTATTTCCTTTCTTTCTTTCTTTCTTTCTTTCTTTCTTTCTTTCTTTCTTTCTTTCTTTCTTCCTTCCTTCCTTCCTTCCTTCCTTCCTTTCTTTCTTTCATTTTTTTAAAGATTATTTATTTATTTGAGAGAGAGAGAGAGCATGAGCAGGGGAGAGGGGCAAAGGGAGAGAGAGAAGAAGACTCCTTGCTGAGCAGGGAGCCCAACATGGGGCTCGATCCCAGGACCTTGAGATCATGACCTGAGCCGAAGGCAGCTGCTTAAACGAATGAGCCACCCAGGTTTCCCAGTCTGACTTAGTTTTAACATGTGACATTTCTAGCCCTTGCTTACCTAACTAACTCCCATCCCTATTTCCAGCGTTGCAAGGGACACTGTTCTCCACTACCAAAATTCTTGGGATCTTACTTACAGTGAGCCTCTGTCTTTCTTGGCATTATGCACTTACTGACGTTCTCACTTCCAAATCTTGTAGCCAGTCCATATGACTGTCTTTCTTCCTTGATTCCAGGTTCTATTCTGTTTGCCACTGGGAGAAAAAGTTGCTACTATTCCACAAATCCATTGCTTAAAACATGGATTCATCCCTTTTGTAGGTTCCAGAAGCCTCACATAGCCTAGATAGGCCTGCCAAGCTAGCTAGCAATATATTTTATCCTGGTGAATAATTTTCTACACTGGATCCTATCTTCCACAGAAATGTTTGAGTGTCTTTAAGTCCTTATCTGAGAATTTGTCTTCATAATCTATTCTCCCAAAACTAATGCCTTCGGCCCGGGTGGGATATCCTTCTGAACCAGATAATTTTATTGTAAGCCTCTGTGTTATGAGGGTTCATTATTAAAACTAGTTAATTTCTTACTAATTATAACCTTATCAAGACCTAAACCCCTCCACACTCCTTTTTCCAGCCCTGAATATTCTATATATCAGAAAATGCCCATTAATCAACACTGGCCTTAGAAACGCTATGAAGAATAAATACTATTTCACTTCAGACTGACAGAATCTCACAAACTCAGATCAGAAATTCTTTACACATGTCCCTAACCTGTTTCATTTTTCCATTTTCTTTACATTTCCATCTTTAATACGAAACCACTGACATCTTCCATTGACAACAGATCCGAGTTTGTGTAAAAAAGACAGAAAGAAGATACTGCAACATGCTTTCCTATGGGTTGTATAAATATTGCTTTCTCTGAGTGTGCTGAGAGAGCCCCTCATATAGAGATGCTTCTCTCCAATGGTCATAAACAAAACACCAACAGATGTGAGGAACAAGCGAATATCAAGAAGGCAGTCGTCATGGCAACAATAACCATGGAAAGTCCTCTAAACAACCACCCCTGCACCAGTCTACTGAGAAATTCAGAGCATTGAGCTCACAGAAATACCAAAAAAAAAAAAAAAAAAGCCAAGAGAACATCAATGCAGTGGATAGAAATGAGCTCAAAGTTGAAAAATTGAAACTCTCATCAAAAGTTTCACTTCTCTGCCCAAACCCAGGGTTTGCTCAAGGCAGAATTATGAAGGGAGACATTTTCTGTGGCTTCTCTATGTCTACAGGACAGAGTGTACTCCTTAATCTGATATTTGAGGGTTTCTGCAACCTACTTTTTTTTTTTTTTATTATTTGTCACTTGTCTAGCTGAGATAGCTGCTCAAGTCAAACTGGTGTTAACTCGTTCTCTCCTGGATATAAAACATGCATTTCTAATGCTGACTCACACTGCAAAAATCATTCTCCTTCTGTGAAAGTCTAGTTCTTCTCAAATTCACCTATAAACAGCCCAAACAACTGTTGCTGTGTCTCTGAACTTCCATCTCATCCGGGAAGTCTTTTCCAACCACCATAACTGACCGTTATTTCTTGAAATAGGAAGACAAACTCCCTGGGTTCATCTCTCAACTTGAATATTTAAAGCTGGGCAGCGTTACACTTAATTTAGCACATGTAAAATGATGTGAACAAAATACTTTCTTGTGAAAATCAAGTGATATACTGTAGATAAATTAAATTATATGAGCCTGAAAACCTCACTGACATTACTTATTGTTTTTTACCAATATTTCTCCTCCCTCTAGTTGCTATCCCCCATCATCTTCATGGAAGAATGTCAGTTAGCATGTGGTAAAAACTCAGTCAGTATGTGTGAATCAGTAAAGAAGGTGGAAGATAGAATATCAAGGTGCAGGGAATCTTTCAACATATACTCAAACAACAAAACAATATGGAAGATAGATTTGGAGGAATATATATGTATTTCTTCTCTATCATAAATCAACATGAATTTTATCTTCTTTCACTCAAGTTTCTCCTTGTCCATAATTAAAGACTCCGCTCAGATATTTTAAGTAATCGATGACTCAGTTCATCAAAGAAAATCCATGAGACATTTTTTTCAGGATTGTTGAAAGTGTAAAAAACCATAATCACAAATGAAGCCTTTCTGAGTGAACAAAGCATTAAGGAAACCACCTTTCTTCTGTGTGTGGAGTCTACTCATGCCTCAGAACTCTCTCGGCTATCAGATACTCTTCCTAGAACCCTCCTGCCCTTTCCTGTATACTGTGGGCACCATCTTTGACCCTCCCATAGCATCTTTGCTAGCTGTATAATGTCATCTACCATGCTGTTAAGATACTCTGGGGCATCTGGTGGTTCAGTCAGTTAAGTGTCTGCCATCATCTCAGGTCATGATCACAGGGTCCTGGGATGGAGCCCCATGTCAGGCTTCTTGCTCAGCGGGAAGCCTGTTTCTCCCTCTGCCTCTGCTGCTTCCTCTGTTATTGCCAAGCTTGCTCCCTCACTCTGTCAAATAAATAAATAAAATCTTTTTAAAAATAACAATAATATAAGATAATATAATTAATTAATTAATTAATTAAAATATCCTGTTTACTTGTTAGCCTGTGTCTCCTCCATTACTCTAATTACTTGGTATCCTGTATTTCCTTCATTGCTCTGTGTCCATGATACAGTGTAGTGTCATCCACAATGCCATTACTTGTTGCATTAGTGATTTAGTGTATGGATGAGAGATGGAATCAATGAATAATAAAAGAATGAATACATCAAATTAAATAGATGTCACATATATGCAAGCATCTAGATAATTTTTGCAAATTATTCAGAAAAGTGTATTTGATATTTTAGAATAACCTTAATTGTATGATGGCATATAATATTTTGCCACATGCATGCCTGCAAGCTTTATTAATTTTAAGAAAATATTTGCATATGTCTTATCCCTTCTTTACAGGTAAGGTAATCAAGTCCCTTATGTCTTTGCAGATCATCTAGCTAAGTGGTTCTCAACCCTATGGCTGTCAAACTTAATAATAATGAGCTATTTTGTATATATCAAACAATCTGGGATAAACTGTGTAAGCATCCACAGAAGCTACATGTTAATGTAATTTGGCACTTACTAGCTTCAGAACACTGGTTCTGAATGCATAGAAATAAATATTTATTCATATAATTTTTAAATGAGGAAAAGATTGGAAACAACTAGCCTGCTCCATAACTGTTGCTGGGGAAGAGAAATTGAGGTCCAAAGAGAGATATTTATTTTGTACGAGGTGGTGGGGTCAGAAGAGTGAACTAATTCCCTAATCCCAGAGTCATTGCATCATGCTTTGAAATACCTATAAAATTTCCTCATTCTTTACTTTCTCTTGTAAGTGTAGCTATAAGCCCAAATATCACAAGAGTTACAGTATGCTCTTGTCTCCTATGGGTTGTTTTGACTAATTTAATAGCAATTCATCCAAAAGCATTGGATGTTTTAAAAAAGATAGCTGAGTTTGGGAAAAAGCTTGCAGATGACAAATTTAATGTTGTTTTTAAAATGATGTAATTCCCAAGCTGACCTAGTGATTTAATTAACTCATATTAAAAAGTATGGAGGTAGGAGATGGACTGAGTGATGTCCACTTATTTTTAATTAAATTTCTGAAAGCAATGGACCTTGATCACTAGCTGGGCTCTTATCTTCAACTCATAGGTCTTAAACAAGGGAGTTTTAGTATCTAATTTCGTATTAATAGAAGAAAGCCTGACAATGATTCTACAGCAGCAAATGCATAAATAATTATTTTATTTGGCATTAAAAAGACATCATTGATGCAGAATTCTTTTTTAAGGAAAATGGACTACTGTTCTATAAGGAACAGTCCAGAGTTGGCATCACATGCGTCATCCAAACCTATGTAGCATTTAATGTAATACAGTTACATTAATGTATTAAGACTGGAAAACACATGTGCAAAAAAATAACTATGGAAATTTTGGGTTGATGCAATTTGAGTCACATTTATATTAAAGTGCAGAAGTTAAGAAAGGGCCAAAGAATAGAAAAGAATTAACGTGCATGTATTCAACAAGTAACAAGGGCTCACTTTACGATGATCCAGGCACCGTACTAGGTACTGATAGTACAACATAGACATGGTCTTAGTTCTGAATTTACAAACTAGTGCCAGAGATTTGCAGTGATAAGACTATATCATATAAACTGTGATTATTTGCTGGCAAATATCAAGAAAAAACTCACTAACTTGCTAGACAGAGCAGGAAACAATTTAATTAATTAGTTAATTAATGCACTGTTTCCCTTAGTACAGGTGTGTTCCTTCCCACTGTGTAATATCTCATTGGTCCCCAGACTTCCAAGTACTGGGCATCAAGCCTCCATAAGCAATTCCCAGAGACAGATTGTTTAGCTTCCCAAAACTTTGGGTGTGCCTTCACTGATAAAGTTTTCACATTTGCTTGTAAAGAGTTTTGGTGTACTGTAAGAAGTTTAGGGTCATTGTCCTGAAGGAAAATTCATACAGCACATTCAACAGATCAGCCTGGTCCAAGCACATGTCTCCCAGAGACACTGAGAGAACAGATTGTCTTCACTTGTCTGAGTCTTGTCTTAGAGGTGTCCCCGATAATTCTATTCCCTAATCTGCTGAGAGGAAATTACATTTAAATTTGTGTCATGAAGAATTAATAGGGTTTCTTTTACCATTTAAGTGGTTACAGTTTAGTTTTTATAAAATTGTATAATGAAATTATAGATTCAAAACCCAGAACAAAGAACAAAGTATCATTTGAAATTTCACCATAGTAATATAATCTTCGCTTATCCATTAATCTTGTTTGTTACATGGTGGTGGTCATGGTTTAAAATCTATTTTTTTTCCCCTAGTCTCTTTCATGAGAATATTTAAACAGATGGGGGTTTAGCTTTGTAGTTTTATGAACTTGGAATGGTCCAGTAACTTCTTTATGACTCAGTGATTAAGTGCGTAGTGCGGATCTTCTGTGTGTGGTGTGTGGTGTATAGTGTGTGTGTGTGTGTGTGTGTGTGTGTGTGTGTGTGTGTGCTTATGTCTCCTGTTTGTGGGTAGGAAGCTGAACCAAGTGACTTATTAGAATTCCTTTCAGTTCTAAGTTTTAGGATAACTGATGATGGATGAACACATCTCTTCACTTTAGTACTGAGTACTTCACAGTAACATTTGAGTAAACTCTATTTTTGTGAGAGTAAAAGGGAAAATATTTTCATTTTAACCATTATGGATAAGGAGGTTAGAAAGAGGAAGGGTAGGATGGGGTAAAGAGAGAAAGGAAACAGAGAAACTCTCTGGAGGCCACAGGTGCATGGGACAGCAGTACCACCATGTTGCATAAGGCCATGGTTCAATTCCCCAAAAAATCAATTGTCTGAATGACAACTTTGTTAAATGACTAATTTATTTATTTTATCAAATAACTGATTTATCAAACTCTGATTAATGTTAAGTATTTATGAATTTCACAAGGAATTATTTTATTTATCAAGATGATTTTAGCAACTTTTGATAGGCTTTGTTTTGGGGTGAAGTTCTTGATTTGCTTTTAGTTTGTCTTCACAGAAGAAATTTAAGCAATGGGAGTGCCGGGGTGGCTCAGTGGGTTAAAGCCTCTGCCTTTGGCTCAGGTCATAATTCCAGGGTCCTGGGATCGAGCCCCGAATCGGGCTCTCTGCTCGGTGGGGAGCGTGCTTCCTCCTCTCTCTCTGCCTGCCTCTCTGCCTACTTGTGATCTCTGTCTGTCAAATAAATAAAATAAAATAAAATAAAATAAAATAAAGAAATTTAAGCAATGGACCATCTCTTCAAAGCCAAGAGTCATAAGTAAGCCTGCACTTCTTTTAAACAAAATATTTAATATTTAGAAAATATATTTAATCAGTAACCAAAATATCAGGATGAGAAAAGGACTGTATCTGAAATGCTTTCACCATGAATATAATACGTTTGGGAAAAATTCTGAAAAATATGGAAGATTAACATTTTAATTACTAATAGCTAAGAATCAAGGATTAAACTTAATGTAGACTTGAGGAATTGGTGAATGAAAAATAAAAATAACCTAAAGATTAGCAATATTTAACATTTAAAGAATGTGGGCATAGTCACAGAGGCTGAGCAACTCTGTCACCAAATAAAATTTGAAATATAAATATGTGAATGACAAAATGACAAAATGAACTTTAATAATAATTTGTGAGAATGGTGAAAATTCATTAAAAATAATTGAATTTTAAAGGAAAATAGAAAAAAAAAAAACTTAAAAAAGAAATAGAAAATGACCTAAATAATCCAAACAGTAAGTTAAAAAAAAAAAAATCTGAAATTTTGGTATCTAACAAGAAATAATTAGGATACACCAATTGGTAGCCAGGTACTGAAAGATCCAATATGTGAAATCAAACCCTGCAGTAGAGCAGAAAGGAAGAATGTCAAGAATGAATTATTACAATGAACACCATGGATGGATCTGCCATTGATGATATGTATGAAATTATAATGGAACGTTTAAAAATATTTTTAAAATCATAGACATAAATCAAGAAATGGTGGTAGCAATGACTTAGTTTTCCAAATCTAAGCTCCATAAACTAACATTAACTTTCTATATTAGTGAATGAACTCTTTATAAATGTGGACAATAATGAAATGATCTTCAAAAATAGGATTCAAAAGGAATCTATATAAACTGAAAAACTGCATAATAAATGCTGACTTTTGGGTGCTGATAATGAAGTACTATTTTTACTATCTTCCCAGTATTAGTACACCCAGGAAAAGATAACCACTCCATAACCCTTAGCTTCAGTCAATTAAGCATTTTTTAAAAGATTTTAAGTAGTCTCTACACCCAGTGTGGGGCTCAAACTTACAACCCCGAGGTCAAGAGTTCCATGCTCTACTGGCTGAGCCAGCCAAGCATCCCTGTCAAATTAAACATTTTTAGAATATTCCAATAACAGCAAAATGAAATCTACTTAACTAAATCTGTGCAAAATTTTTCAGAAGTAGCAAAATCAGCCCGCAGTTGTTAACAAACTTGATAATTTAAATTTCATCATACTTCTGTAAACTGTGTATTTGTAGAAAATTGGTTGCTTATGACTTGGTCATCAGTGAAACGGTCTTTAGGTAGATGAACTATCTCTGTTTGCATTTCAAAGAAATATTCCCCCTCCTTGTAGAGCTCTTTATAAGTATACAGGATGCACAGAAGTCAAACCTGCATGTGCCACCAGTTGCTAATAATAATTCCATCTTTCTGCAATTGGCACCATGAAGTTTTTTTAAGAAGAAGGTATCAGCATAATTTGTGAAGAGTCTGAGGCCAACAGAGACCTGCAGGATTAAATCAACACTAATGCATAATAAGGAAAGGAATACAGACAAAAGAGATTTCAGAAATATTCCAATAAAGGGAGTCAGAAACCATAAAAACAAAAGCCCTAAACTAAGAGTGCTTTACATGATTCCTTAAGCTCACAAAACCCCCTCAGGTTTCTATATATTTGTATATATTGCATCTTTTCCAGTTCTTCTTCAATGATAATAAATGTGCAACAGAAAGAGGCAAAGATTCCAAAAGCTTGTGAATTACAAGAGAGAAAGGGTTATATTTCATTTATATGAAACTCTAGGGGCCGAGGACAATGTCTTAATTTAGCTGATGTTAAAAAACAGAGAGAGAGAGAAAAAGAGAGAAAGAGAGAGAAAGCTCATTTATTTAATTAGTGCATGCATGAATTAACAGTGTACAACCAGTATGAGCAAATGATTAAGCAAACACTTACCTACTGGTGTAGGATAGATGGACAAACAGACAGATATCACATCTTACTTTGAAGACTGATTTTTGGACTAAAGAAACCCCAGAGGGCAGATGGAGGCATGTTGACTCAGAGAAAGAGAACAGAAGGCTACATATATGGAATCTAAAATGAAGAAAAAGGAAGGGCTTTGGGAGGCAATCTGGGTCAGAAAACGAGCCCCAGGTGAATCCTAGAGCATTCCCAACAAAACTTTGAAAAATGGAGAATTAAATTTCTCAAGAATCAGATGAGACCACAGATAAAAGTATCTTCTTCAACCAGGGAGCTCTGGAAAATTGATTCTTGATTTTGAAAGTAAAGCGATTTTTATGTGATTCAAAGGCATCTTCAGAGGGCAAGAAAAGTTTAATGTGTATACAGTGTGTTTGAAGACTTTTCTAGGGTCCAGGAGGCTCTCCTTTGGGTACCATAAGCTGCTTTATTATCCATTATCTGTAACACAAAGATAATGAAAGTGGGATGATTGTCTGTTCGGAAAGCCCACAGGAATACCAAGATTTGACAGCCATGATATATCTCAGTTAGTTTTTCCTGTGTAAAACCATCACAAATCATAGAGCAGACAGTATGTTGGTTAAAGACACTATACATTGAGATGATGGAGTTATTCATTTATCTTCATTGAAGGAACTCAGACTGCAGTATGGTTGATAACATAAATCTCATCCTATACAAGATCCTCTCTCCTAATGACTTCTCTTAGCAGTTTGATTAAAATTATCTTTGTTTTCTAGTACACAACAGTGAGCTGACTTTTCTGATTAGTCACTGAACCTTTCAACCCAACTTGTGGTGCTGAAGTCTACAGAATGACTAGATTTAAACAAAACAAATGATTAAAAATGCCCTGGAAAGATGGGTTAGCAATTTAAATAAGGAAGCATAAGTAAGTTAAGTTCACCTTACTATTTCTGATACCTCATTCCTGTGAAATATCATTTTTGAAGATTTTATTGTTCAGTAATCTCACACCCAGTGTGGGGCCCGAACTCACAATCACAAGATCAAGAGCCCTTCACTCCACTAATCGAGCCAGCCTGGCACCCCTGAAATACATTTTTTGAAAGACCACTTCTATAGAAACAGATCACCTAATTGTTGCGATCACTTCATATTATTTGAAAAATTCAAATGGTGTAGAGTGAGAAGAGAAGTTTGCGCACATTGATAACAGGATCAGTGTGTCAGGGTGGCTCAGTTGGTTAAAAATAAAATGATAACGTACGATGATGTAGATATCACATACTGCACAATAAAGCAAGAATATACATATTCTTGAGCATGAGTACAGAAAGTGAAGATGAAAAAAAGGCAACAGAGAAAAGCATGTTGAAAGGAAGGAAAAGAGAAAACAAAGAAAGGAACCAACACAAATGAACAAAGGGAAAAATGAGTAAAATGGGGAGAGGGTAGAAACATAAGGGAAAAGGAAGGAGATAGAAAAAGAGGTTAGCTCCCTACATACACTGTGCATTTACTATATGCCAGGGACCATTGTATGTGATTTCTTACACTTTACCTATTTTAATCCGGAAATCAACCCTTGCTAGGAAGGGATTTTGTTTACCTCTTTGATGGCATTATATTCAAGAAAGTTCTTCTTTTTCTTTGAAAGGAAAAAAAAAAAAAAAAGATTAAAAAAAAAAAAATTTCCCATAGAGGAAATAAGAGAAAAGATACAGTCCTATTTCTGCTAACTTAAAAATCACTTCCTGCCATTGTATGTCTTCTCTTTTGTTTCCTTATTTTCCTTCTGTATCCATTTCTGCAGAAGAAACTAATCCAAATGGAGGATGACCTATACTAATATCTGAATTTTGTCTTGAGACAAACCCTCTTGCTAAACATTTGACCTTTTAGCCATTACTCAGGACTCTTTCCCATTATGGTGTACTTAAATTGCCAACTCTCACTGCCATACTGCTTAGATGAAAACACTGTTTCCATTGGAGAAAAAAATACTAATGTAAGACATAAGTATACTTTTCCCTTCTTATCTTTCTCCTCTGTTTACTCTGCCCACCTCACCTTCCCTCCTCATGGTAGGCCAGAAGAGGAGGGACTTTTCACCTTCTTAAAATTAAATACTGCATCTGTGACTTTGACCCTGACTTCCACACCAGCACCACTTCTTACAATGTTAATTTCTCCTTCTTAAATGATACTTGTCAGGAGAACCAACAAAAGCAAAAATTTTAAAAACAAAAACATTAAACTAAAATTGCATCTCAAGACCTCTGGCTTAAGTCATGTCCTGGAGAAGTAGTTTTGTCTAGATAAGAAGGCTGACCACACGTTCATCGATACATTCAGAGGTCTTAGTAAGAATCATATAGGAACACTACTCATTGGAAGTCAGTCTCAAATTCCAGGGTCTTGTCATGTACACCAGACCTGATATGACTCCACAAACCTTGAAACTGAACCCTCAGGTTACCTGACTCTACACACTCAAGATAAAATGGTGAGATAGAGACAGGAAATTTCAATTACCATTTACCTCCACAAAAGGGAAGAATGTAGGCACAGGAGACACTGCTAACCAGTAAATTCAAATTCCATCTAGGCAAATGTTATAAAGTTCCCAATTTCAAGGGTAGAAAAATTATTTGACTGTGCCCTGATTATGCTTCCTGCGTGTGTTCCCCAAGAACCATGACGCTACCGTCCTAAAGAACTGTCCTTTTCCATTGTCCTCTCTATTCACTGATGAAGGGGACACTGGAAATATGTCATTGAGCAAAGATTGCCGCCTGCTTCCTCCCTGTAGAGAGAAGGAGACCCAAAGTTCTTTAAAAAATGAACCAGTCCCAGTTATTTTTCGTCCAGCCTATGGCCCCTTCATTTACACGATTCTCTTAAAAATTTTGTGGGTTTGCTGTGAACTTGCTTTGTTGCACTACAGGTTTTTAGTCACATAGAAATCCATTTGACGGAAGCCACACCCAAGACATGTCTCTCTGTCTAGATGGAATCACTTCTATTTTAGGAATATCTTGCTGTTTGGGAAAAATAACCATTGGATTCCTCGAAATCTATTTGTCTGGGAGACACAGTTGAATACACACTGTTAACTCATAAAGCCTTAATAAAGGGCCTGGAGGCTACGACCCTGACCTAACTTCCATGCTGAGTAGCACCTTGTACTTCATATTTTATCACCTTGAAAAGCTAGAGGTGATAGTCTGTTCTGATTTTCATAAACATCAGCCATTTCTTTCCCAAACATGGTCACTCTGAGCTAGACTTGCAAGTGTGTCAATTTGTTCTTTAGCTCATCTCATTCTTATAACCCCTGATCCTATAAAGTGGAGGCAACTTGTGGACTCCCATAACATTGTGCTTGGAAATCTTGTTGGTCAAATCCAAAATTCCACATGGTAAACTGTTCCAACTTTCACCTAATGACTGCAGACACTTTTATCAAACGTTTTCTATCACACAACTTGGATTGCCATTTTATGCTCTCCTATGTTCTCAAACATAGGATTTCTCAATCCTCTACTATGGCTTCTTGCCTTGTTATCTTTCTAGCCTCTGCCCACCATCCAATCCCAATGCCATTTATTTATTTATTTATTTATTTTTAAATGAAAGCATTCCTCTTCTGGTAAGGATTTTATATCAGTGAGCTATTTGCTCTGTAATGAAACAGACTAAAACCAAGTCTATACTTTCCCTTGAACCTGTAGGCTGGTGGGTGGTTCTGCTGATTTAGCCCAAGATTAGCTGACCGCAGCTGGCCTTGCTCACATTATCTGTGGTGGGCTGGCTATTTAGCTGGGGGTTGACAATTCTAGAATGACTCTGGATTATACAGGTAGGCTCTCCTCCACACTTACATCAATTATCTGTTTCTATGTAACAAACCATCTAGAATTTAGAAGCTTAAGACAACATCCATCTTATGTCATGCTGATTTTGTGGATCAGTAATGTGGGCTATGCTCAGCCATTCTTGTTGGAGCTTACCCAAAGGTTCCCTTGGCTCAGCTGGATCCTCATGGTCTAAGCTGGCCTTACTCATACATCTTGCAGCTAGGGCTGACTGTAATGATTCTTCTTCCCAAGATGCTTTCTCAACCTCAGACAGGTTAGTCTGTGCTTCTTTGGATAGAAGACATTACACTGCAATAAAGTGAGAGTGAAAGATGCTAGGTCTCTTGAGGTCTAGATCTGGACGTCATAATCTCCCCCTCAACTATATTCTACTGGGGAAAGCAAGTCACAAGACTAAGCCACATGCAAGAGAAGGTGAAATAGATTCACCTTTTGATGGAAGGAACAGCAAAGAAATTGTAGGCATTATGACTCTACCAGAACACGTCTTTTAAATCCTTCTTGAAGACTGGCAGTTGAAGAGAAGGAAGAAAGAGCAAATCCAATATAATAGACTAGAAGCAGAAATTCACACACATGTTTCAAGAGTCTGTTTATGTCCGATTCGTTAATAACCCCCCGGGGCTAAGGAAAGGGCCATGGGGCCATGGCAGAGTCCCATGTCAGGATGGGAGAAAATTATAAGCTTATATGGAAAACAACAGATATAAGAAGGCTATTAATTGGAACAATCAATCCACAACAGCTAATGACTGGTAGAAATAAAATTTAAATATACTCTTAACTTTACTTCAAAGTCATGTCCTGGAGAAGTAGTTTTACCTTCAGATAGATTTACCTTTGATAGGTAGATTTACCTTAACTGAATAATTTAAGGACATTTGCCTTAAAAATACTCAACTTGACTTATTTTATCTAAGTTAAAATGCTCTCTATACTTGGAAGAATTTAAACTGTAGTTTTCAAAGAGAGATAAAGATAAACAAAATCAAATACTAGTTCTACAATAATTGTTTGACCTCAGGCAAGTTAATGTAACTCTCCTGAATTCACTTTTCTCATCTATAGAAAGTATTGTCAATACCTACCTCATTGACATGTTATAGGGTTTAAATTAAATAATGGATCACAAGGTCAAACATTTGAATATCTTTTGTTTCAATATTCTAACCTAGAACTTGGAGAATTTTTGAAGCATTGTTATTTTCATGGCATTTAGACAATTCCTCTTTCACATTCCAATTTTAATTACCTTTGAGCCATATTGTTCAACCCTTACCTCATTAAGTAAAATTTCCAAGTTTTTCTCAAAGGTTCCTTTGTCTCTTTCTAGAAGGACTGCCTTTTTTTTTATTCTGCTCAAAGCTCACTGTTCTCATAAAGGATACTTGTTCATTGAATTCTTTTCCGATCCATTTCCCCTGTAAAATTTTCTGCATCCATATTTTATGTTTCATTAGATTCCAGAGATTTCTAGCACAACTCCTCTTAAACCTTGAAGTGTTTATTTATTTATATGTCTTGCTTCGCCATCCAGACTCTGAACTTCCCTAGGGTAGTGTTAACCTTAAACATAAAACTGCCAGTTATTTTACTAGCAAAAGTGGGTTTATTTGGGAATAGCTAGGAACTGCAACGCTGCCCCAGCAAGCTATGGCAAAATGATAGGCAACTCCATAGAACAAAGGGGAGGAATGCTCTTTTATAGAAGAAAGGGAAAGTCCGGAGGGGCTGTTGTAAACTCAAAGTCCACTGGAGTAGACCCGGAGTTTGAATTATAATGGCTTTTCAGTGGCTGAGTCAGTCGGGAGTCTCTCGCTGGCTGGGCTGTCCTCTGGGGAGGAGGAAAGCCTTCTTTCCTCCTGCTGGATGGTAGGATAGCATCCCTTCCAAGGACCTCTCTTTCTGCCCGGGCTGCAATTGAGGTTGTAGGGCATGAGAGCGCCCCCTGCTGGCCCCCCAACTCCATTCTAAGAGACATTTCCGTTTATTAATTTTCACAGTAAGCACTGAGAGTCTCTGGGTAACCAGTTTTTTGAAGCGTTAAAACTTGGCAGTGTTCCATCGCAGCAATATTTTATTTCCAGCCAGTACTTTCAGCTGTTTATAGAGTTTCCCATTCCCATCCCATGACATGGCATTCTTACACAATCCTTTTGTATGGTTTTCAGTACTTTCAGTACGTTCAGTACATTTGGTTCAGTTTCAACCTTTTTGGGTTTCTGGACCCAACTCCAATGTTGGATGGGTTCCTTACACCAACAAGCAATTCGCAGAACACCAGCGGGGTCCTAATGCAATTTGACATGGGGGTCCAGGAGCAAATGGTCAAGAAGGAATCCTTGAGAGGTTTTCAGAGCAAAAAGGGTGAACCATGAGAGACTATGGACTCTGAAAAACAATCTGAGGGTTTTGAAGGGGCGGAGGGTGGGAGGTTGGGGGATCCAGGTGGTGGGTATTGGAGAGGGCACTGATGGCATGGAGCACTGGGTGCGGTGCAAAAACAATGAATACTGTTACGCCGAAAAATAAAAAAGTAAATAAATTAATTAAAAAAAAAAAAGGGTGGTTTTACTGAAGCACGGAGACAGGACCCAAGCCCAGAAAGAGCTGCCCTGGGACTGTGAGGAGCAATTGATTAAACACTCTTAGATTGGCAGGGGAAGGGATAGAGACAAAAGAAGTTCCCAAAAGGATTTTCATGAAGACTTACAGGGTCCTGCAGGTATGGCTATTGTCAAGATAAGGCTGTTTTTGCCTCTAGCAAAGCATTAACGTCAAGACAGTTGGGAGTTCCTGCAGGAATGTCAGACTCTGCCTGTCTCCAATGGGCTGCAAGTCGAAAGAATGTTTAATTTTATCTCTGTTTCCTTTTGCCCTCGTTCTCCACCTGATTCTGACCTAACCAGAGACAGCATCAGATGCCACAGGTTCAGGCTTGGCCTACATGACTGTGCCCGGACCCCACCTCAACCCTGTACCTGTTGTGCTTCTCACGTGCTACAGGCTGTAAATCAGAGGCTCCCATGACTGTGCCCGGACCCCACCTCAACCCTGTACCTATTGTGCTTCTCACGTGCTACAGGCTGTAAATCAGAGGCTCCCATGACCCCTTCCTTAGATTTATCAATTTATTAGAACTACTTCCAGAATGCAGAGAAACAGTTTACTTCCTAGATCACCTGTTCATTACAAAAGGACATAACTCAGGAACAGCCAGAGGGAAGAGATGCATAGGGAAGGGCATGGAGAAAGGGTGTGGAGCTTCCAAGCCAGCTCTCCCAGGACCCATCTTTTTGAGGAATCTCTGCCATGTGATCACCAACCCAGAAGTTCTCTGAATTCAGTTCTTTAGGGTTTTAGGGAGGCTTCATTCCATAGACATAATTCATTAAATCATTGACCACTGGAGACTGAACTCCATCTCCAGCCCTCTCCCCTCCAAGGGTGGGGTGAGGTGAGACTAAAGGTTCCAGCCCTCTAATCATGAAGTTGTCTCCACTGGCTACAAACTCCATCCTGAGCTGACCTACCTAGGTGCATCCCAGGTCACCTCATCAACCAACATAATACAAGACAGGTTTATATCTCCCAACACTTAGGAAATTCCAAAGATTTGGGGAGCTTAGAGGGAGAAACCTTGAACAAAGGCCAAGTATAGACGAGAAATAGTTTAGTTGCCTGAATAACCAAATATACATTTTTTTCTTATAAAAAATATCGCAGCTCTCATGCCTCATCCCTGCCCCTATCACTCCCCCATCTCCCACCCAAGACTGTTTGAAGTGTAGTCATCCCATTCTCTCCTCATCGTTCTCTTTTGGTCTTTCTTCCTCCAGTATGGAAGAGAATAGGACACAGTCTCTTCTGAAAGTGGGTCTCTTGATGCATCCCCTTGTGGGGACAGGTGGTCATAAAAAGGAGGAAAAAGCCAGAGAGCCCAAAGGGCAAAGAACTAACTTCTGTCCTACCCCAATCTTCATTACAAGGGACCACAGGAAGAAGAACAAGGGCAAGGGGGACAAACTGAAATGAAATTAGTCAACATTTACTAACTCCAGGAGGGAGACTGTGAGTCACAGATAACTGCAGCCTGTTTCAGAGCAATGGTTCTCAAACTTTGCCCGCCCTTTGAATTGCTGAGTGACTATTAGGAAGCGCTCCAGACACTCTGATTTAATTCATCCCTAGTGCGTCCTGGGTACCAGAATTTTTAAGAGCTCCTCATTTATTCTAATGTGTTGCCCTGGTGGAGGGCCATTGTTAAAGAATGCAATGCATGGCTGAACTTCTTTTTTGGCTCAGGGTGCCCTTGTAGGCAATGATAGGGACGCAAGAGACATACCCCTAAACACCCCATTCTACTTCTACATCTACTCTCTCCCTGCCCCCAAATAAGCCCATGGTAAGTGCTTACTGAAGTTCAGAAGTGCATTGTCATTGCTTCCACTACTTTGTGAACTTGGGAAAGATCTTTGTTTGGCTGACTTGTTTAAATTCTGCATTTCATACTTCCCACGACAGGGGTTTGCACATAAAAGGGACTTAATAAGCATTTATAGTATTGAAACAAAATGTGGACATAGTCACCACTTTTATTTCACTGGTACTTTTCACAGTGAAGGAAAAAAATCACTATGATCACTTCCGTGTATAGCTTTTTACAACTTACAGAAAGCTTTCTTTCAACTTCAGCATCTCTTCTTATCTTTACATCATTTTATGTGGGCTTTATACTTCTTTTTAAAACATAAGGGGGAATTGGGGCCAGGAAAATTTAATGACTAGTCACCCAGTGGTTCAGACTAAAACAGGAGCTTGAACCCTGACCCTTGACTCCCAATTATATATAACTTCCAGGATGCTTAGCCATTAATTCCAGTGGTTTTTACAAATGTTAACATATATATATATATATATTTTTAAATATATTTATATATTTTTTTTTTTTTTCCCCCAACTAAAACTTCCATAAAATCTCCACAGGGAAATGTGATAAATAATATAAGAACAACTTGCTTCCTTTGGTGAGACTGTGACACATTTAGCAGTAGAATGAGCAGCAACCAACATCTAACAAATAGAAATAATAATTTTAAAAAGACAATTATATGATAACTACCCACAAGGTGTTGCAATCAAGCAAGTATGGTTAATATAGGCCCTTTGCTAACGTAGCTTATTGTCTCATTAGAAAAACCCAAAGGAAGAAAAAGGAAATTATTCCAAATGAGATGTTAATTAGAAATGCATGATGAATGGGCTGTTGCAGATATATAGATATTAAAAAGAAAATGTGGATGTTACACAAATTATCAAGGAAAATATATGCCTTTTATTATATTTGGGGGACAGAAGAAAAGAGGCATTAATTGTAACTCCTTTAAGATTCATCTTCAATGAAAGCTAAAATAGGCACAGTGCAAAAGTTTATTTAAATCACTTCTGGTCAAAAAGCCAGGAAGAGATGACTTTTTATAGAAATATTAAGTAACCAGGAAAGCAGGCCTTAAGGCTGATATCTTGATATGAAATTAAATAGTCAGATTTAACAAATAAAAATAAAGAACTTTAAATTAAATTTGAATTTTAGATAAACATTTTTTTAATATGTGTGTCCCGTGCAATATTTAGGACATACTTATATTTAAAATCAATTGTTCATCTTAAATTCAAACTTAACTATACATCCTATTTTTTATCTAATAGTATTTTATTTATTTATTTATTTTTTACAATTTTAGTTATTTGTCAGAGAGAGAGAGAGAGAGCACAAGCAGGGGGAGCAGCAAACAGGAGAAGCAGGCTCCTCACTGAGCCAGGACCCTGTTGTGGGACTCGATCCCAGGACACTGGGATCATGACCTGAACAAAAGGCAGAAGCTTAATGACTGAGCCACCCAGCTGCTCCTTTATCTGCTAATCTTAAAATGGGATTAAGGACAGTGAACTTCCTAATACAAATCCAGTCAATTTCATTTAGTTAATACTGCTCCTCATCTGAGCATCATATAACCTGGATTGAGAAATGCAGGTGTCCCCCTGCCTCAAAATATCTATTCCTATGACTTCTTTTGTAAGCCAAACTGGGTGTAAGTGAAGAAGTAATCACCATTAACCTGTATGGAAACATTTTCGAGTATTCCAGACCCCAAACATAGCCTCTCTTAAGCTTTTCTGATACATCAGGACACCCTCGCTGGTGGATGCATGAAATGATTAGAAATGAGCCCAGAGGCTCCCCAGCTCAAAGCCCAGGCGGTTTGATGCCCTGGCGCTGGGTGTAGTTCCCGCAGGAGGCGCTGGGGGCGCGCTCTCGCGGTTAGGGCTGCGCGGTCTGCTCCAGGGCTTGTCGCAAAATGCATGCTCAACATGTCTTGCCCTTTTCACCTTTTTGTCAAAAAGAAACCCCTCTGGGGATTCCGCTGGGTTAGCAAACACAGGCCATAAAAGTGAAATGGTGTGATGGGAACTTCCGCAGAGTCCAAGTGAATTCATGCGAAGTCTCAGCCTGAAAACATCATCATCATCAGTAGTAATTATTGTATTAACTACATTTTTTTTAAAGATTTTATTTATTTATTTGACAGAGATCACAAGTAGGCAGAGAAGCAGGCAGAGAGAGAGGGGGAAGCAGGCTCCCTGCTGAGCAGAGAGCCTGATGCGGGACTTGATTCCAGGACCCTGAGATCGTGACCTGAGCCGAAGGCAGAGGCTTAACCCACTGAGCCACCCAGGCGCCCCTTAACTATGTTTTCTTACTTTCTGTATTGATGCTGTGGCACATAGGGCCTGGCTGACTGGGACTGGGGGAGTCCTCCCCTCCGGGGCTGACCAATCCTTAGAAACTGCTAATAACTCCCCTGTGAGCACCGGTTGCTCAGGGTCACCAACCATTCCAGAGCACATACCCCTGCCAGCCAACCCGCACCACGGAGCTCTCACGTGTCACCCCCGCCCCTACCCCTGACCAGGGCCAGGCATCAGACAACTCAGGACAGCCCTGACACTCCAAAGCCCACAAGACCATCCGAATCAGCCAGTCCAAGCCTGATGACACTGCTTTGACCATTCATTCCCAGAAACCACAGTAAGGGCTCTTGTGGACATTTTCCCTGTCACTTCTCTGGCCTCCTGACCCGCCCCGGTGCACCCCTGCATGGTGAGCCATGCCTCTTGCTTCTGGGAATCTCCTTCATGACAGTCATTTCTGTGTCTTACCTTACCTAATTAAAATAAAACCTGGGTACTTAAAAAGCAATTATATTACCATAAGAAGGCTAAAATCCCTTTTTAAAGTACTCAAAAGGTTTCCTCAGCAATAACTTATCTTATTATTGATTCAGATAAGGGATTAATGTGTACAATAATCATGTTCTGAAGAAAACTGTGGGAGACCTAACAACCTAGCCTTGACGCTCTCATGGGTCCTGTGATTTTATCAAGTCACATTTTTCTATCTCTATAATTTAGAGAAAGCTCAACACAAAGCAAGTGAATGTGAAACACCATTAAGCACCCATACCCACATAAAAAGGTATAGGAGGACACTTCGTCTCTCATTTTTGCAGTCTTGGACTTCACACCTGGTTGTCATGCTACCCAAATAGCTCTCCATCCTACTACAGCTCTCCACTCCCATATGCCTTTCGTAGGTAACTGTTGCTTGACTACTAACTGGCATATCAGATGTCCTTTCAATATGCACGGAATTCCCCCATCATTGTTTTAACCGTGGGTGTTATAATTTTATCTGTAGGCCATGTGTCCTTCAGGTACATTATTGGAATGAAATTGAAAGCACTTTTATTTTCCCTCTACTATCCCCTTAAAAATCATTCAGAAATGAAAGCTTTTTTTTTCTTATTTTAATTGAAAAAAATAAATGGATAGACTTTATGACTTTTTTGCTCACTCTTGGTCAATTCATTGTCTTAAAGCCACTTTATATCACAAAACACTCCTATTCTGGTAATTACAATGCCCAACTCATTGTAGGAAGCAGAAGTCGAGACTGGTTTCAAACACTGCTGCTCTCCATATCCTCGTGCCATAGAAACCCCGACAGCCTCACATTGTGCACTCTCGTCCTTCTCTCTTGCTGCTCTAACTGAGGCTTGTGAGGTTGTGCAAGGGCAAGGGGAGGGGAGAGGGAGAGCCAGGTCTTACTGAATAACCCCATGATGGGTTCTTTCTGGGGATATGTAAAAGCTTTTTCTCTGATGGGCTATAGCTGGAAATTGCTCTTTCTCTCTGACATAAAGTTTCTTTGCCCTGGATAGATGCATCACTACTCCAAGAAATCTCTAGCAAATCTTTCCAGGGCATCTAAGAAATGAGAGTTCACCTTCAGCTTCTTTGACCCATGTGGCAGATCTGTTGGACAGGACACAGATGGCACTGCTGGATCTCTAAATCATAGTGAATGGTGATTCCTTACATTCCCATAAGGAATTTGTCCTGGGAATAAAGGTAGATCTCAAGACACATACAATTCTGGGGTCCTATCCATCAGGCAGTCAGTCCCTCTCTGATCTTGAGGATTTCATGGGCAGTAATTTGCCTCCCACACACCAAGTCTCCCAACTGAAGGGTCAGATATTTTATTTCTCCACAAACTCCTCTTGAGCTTGAGGTGAGGGGTCAGGCCTCCCTAAAAGGAGGAAATCAGAGCACTTAATTGGCTCTGTTTAGTCCCCCTCCTAAAACC
The DNA here is from genome assembly GCF_010015895.1 of Lontra canadensis. Classification (NCBI taxonomy): domain Eukaryota; kingdom Metazoa; phylum Chordata; class Mammalia; order Carnivora; family Mustelidae; genus Lontra; species Lontra canadensis. The sequence continues at coordinate 4,425,936 of NW_022631043.1, forward strand.
TCTATTTTGTCTGTATTTTGCTTGTATACCCAACTGGACATAACTTTGTGAGATATTATTCACACAGATTTCCTATGCCTTAGAGAGAACTAATGTGTATAACATACTGTCACATATTTGCAAACGTCTGATACATATTTTTGAATTAATTAAACATTTTTGTTTATAACAATTTGCTTAAACTTGATAAACACGCAAGCAAAACAAATAGGCATAAAAATGATTTACTTACAAAGTGTCAGAGTTAGCTGCCTCAGATTTCATCTGTCTAAAAATTTACAGTGAATTTTAGGGTTAAGGGTGTTTTACTTAGCTCACTTGTCAAGGTATCAGAAGGATCACTATGAAAATTGGATCAAACAACATCAAGAAATTATTCATCTAAAAAAAAAAAGAATTTACCCAGTAAAACATACAAATGACTAACCCATACTTGACCTTGTGAGTAATCACATTAACTATTTCATCACAGGGCAGTCTTGGCTTTTGGAAGAGTATCTTGTGTCGCCCTGGTACTCTTTGTTAATGAAAGAGCAGATCTCTGAAAACTGCTTGGAAACCACACGAGTAGCATAATTCGACTTTTATCCTGAACTTTGTAGTGCTTATTCTCAGAATCCAACCCAAATAATTCAGTAAAAGTACTTTTTAAAAGAAGACTCCTCTATCAGTCAAGAATCTTGATTACAGCATAATGCATAGCAGATAATACTGAAAAACAATAAGGAAATGTTTAAATGTATTATGATAAATCCATAAAATAAGATATTATATAACTTTAAAAATGTTGACACTATCAGGACTGTAATCCTCCTCCTATAACTCCCAGTTGATACTGTATTCTAGTGGGTGCATTTATATGAGATTTGCAGGATGTTGACCATAGAAGGAGCCATAGATGTGGTTTATCTATGTACTAGACTCTTGTGTTTTCCTCTTTGTATTGTATTGTTCTGCTGTGTTATTGCATTGCTTAATCCTTATGACGTTCTGAAAGGTCTGGTATTAGACCCATTGTACAGATTAAGAAATCAGAAAAATTAAGAGAGAGAAAGCAGACTATAATTTAAGACTCAGCCCCCAAGAAGATTTATCCATCTTAATATTCTATGGGATTTGGAATGAAATTGATGTTTTCTGATTCCCGTTGTGCTAAGTTTCTGAGTAAGAAATGAAGAGATAAAACAGTGTCTGCCCTCAGAGAGTTCTATTAGGGAACAAAGGTGTCTAATGACTGCAAGGGAGTGAAATAAAGGAAATATTAAATATCTGCACTACGGCAGAATGATATGTCAAAGAAAGAAGTCATCAAAGATGTATGTTCTTTCCCTTTTCACTGTGTAACTTTGAACTCGTTGCTGGCTACCAGGGGCTTGTGATTCTTTAACAAGAATAATACCAACCTCGTAAGGTGTCCTGATGATTAACAGAGGTCATCCCTGTAATTAAACTAACACCAAATCTGATTATAAGTGAATAGTAAATGTGAGTTGCTTCCCCCTTTGCCCTGGTCTACAGACATACCTACCAGTTCCTGGACCAACAAATCAGCTGAAATATGTGAAGGAAAAAAGGCCAAAGTTAAGCACATCGGTCAAAGAAAGTGGCAGAAAGAATTACAAGAAATTATTCCAGAGCCAGTTTAGTCTCCATTTATCTGACAGAGTGACCCCTTGTAAATACGTCACTTTTCATAATTGGGCTGTCAGAACTACAGCTTGGCCTCACGTAAATGGCTGCTTTACTAGCTACCTGGTGATACTTCCTTTCTGCACAGATATGTGCTACCTTGGCGCCCCGTATTCGGGGGCCATGACATTTGGGGATTCAGTGTAGCCCAGCAGAGCAGCTCCATTCTGTGCATTTACTTCGTTGTGGCTTCCTTGATCCTCCACGAGGCTGGATGGCAAGCTTTTATGTGAGTGCCTGTAATACCAGGTCTACACTCAGTTCAGATTCCCTTCACTTTCTGGGTACAATGGCCGTGAGCTCAGCTACCTATGTTTCCTTCTCCCATTCCGATTTCAGTGTGCGTGTTGAGGGAGGTCGCTGTCTATAAATCTTGGGGATGTTGTCAAAGCAACCAAAAGTACCACTAATTGCTAAGCTAAATGGGTAATTACATTGCTTGAGAGGAAGTCCTATCATTCCAACGCATTACTGTTTCTGAGAAAGGACGATATGCTGCAAGGTGACCCAGGAAGAACCATTTTACAACTCTCACTCAGAGAAAAGGTAGGAGGTAAGAGATTTGGAGAGCTAACATCTGCCTGCCTTGAGCAAGGCTAGGGATCATGCCTGGTGTGTGTGGTTGTAGAACAGGAAGGTGGGACGGGACGGGAAGACAGCAAACAGAGAACAAGGTCAGTGAACGGGAGTACTCTGTAGAGAGCAAACATGTCCGACTTATCTTGGGCATGAATGACTGACTTCATCATATACGACAAAGGGAAGCAGAGGCAATTTCTACTGCAGATAGTGTCTGTAACTCTGAATATCTGTGAACTTGCGTAGACGGCCCTAGTTCTGAACTTCTACTCCACGTGAAAGACAGGCTTCAATGACCCAGTCATAAAGAGAACAGCACCCACTCCCATATTAATAGTTGACAGAATCTATTTTTAAATGTTTAGACACAGTACCAAATTTGGATAATAAAGAGAAATCACCAAATCTGGGAAAATATAATGAAAATAAGCTCTTTCAAAACTCAGAGTAATGTTTTACTCTCCAAAAGATTAAAATATATATAGAAACTGATTTTAAAAGTGAGGTGGGACTCCCAATAGACATGGCTTCAATGAAAACAGAGAAAGTAGTTATTAAAATAAAGTTATTTATAAAATCAAGAAAGACATTATGAGGTTCATGACCAGGTATAATATTCTAAATTTTAAGACTACCGAAGAAAAAAAGAATTATTATGCTGAAGCCTTTAGAAAATTTAAGAAAATAAGTCAAATTTCTGATTTTCTACCAAACATACAAGTAAAACCTGCTATAGAACTGAAAAGGCTATAAGAAAGAATATAAGGCATTAATAAAAGAATTAGGGTATAATGTAGCAAAGATAACAGAGTACACAGAAGTGATGCACTGATGGAAACCCAGAGAATAAAACTTTATTGAGGTTTTGACAGAGTAACTGGTACTGGACTGTCTCCCCAACCATAAACAGCCATAAAACTAGGGAAAACCATAGGCAACAGTTTATAGGCACTGGAAGACACCTGGGACTTTTTAAAAGTAAGGACTCTCATGAGGTGATTCCCGTGACCAGCTCAGCCTGCCTTTACCTTCAGTGATTTCTCAATTATCACACTGTAAACTTTTCTCCAAGAAAAGCATGATCGTTTCCTTGGGCTGAGGAGGAAGAAAGCAGAGTTTGGGGCAGCTAAAGTAATTGGAATTTGCAAAACAAAACACTAGAAGCAAATTAGTTGTGCAAGAGGATCTAAGTCCATCTTTGATTTCCTGGGAGTCTTGGGTTTGAGGGCTGCCCGAAGACGTGGTAGGCAAGAATATACAAGTTTATCTGGAGAGAAGCTGTGGGATTGGGAACAGAATAAAAAAACTAGGATATGAACAGCTTGGGAAGATGGGCAGGTTCTGACAGAGGTGGAGTGCAGAACTTAGTAACATCTGTTCTCACCCTAAATATCCAAGGAGACATCAGAAATTCTATGCCTTAAGGGTAATAGGCAGATCTTAAAGCAAGATGTTCTGTAGACATGCCCTAATTAAGCCCAAACAAAGCCTTGATCTGCAAGAAAGACAGAATATGAAGGTGGAGATGGGGAGCCACGCTGGGTCTCCACAGGTCTGCCTTAACAAAATGTAAAACTACACCTTCATAAGTCTGAGGTGATCGTTCAATAATTAAACTGCCTTCTAGGAAAAAAAAAAAATCAAAGGCTGCAGAAGACAACAACAGAATCTAGAATATACAATGTATCAATCATAATGTCCTACATATAATCAAATATTACTAAACAACCAAAGAAAAGTTAAAGTGTAATTGTGTAGTAGAAAAAGCACAGAGTAGGAAACAATTTTGAGACACCCAGGGGTTGAATTTAGCATACGCCTTAAAGAAGCTGATCAGAATATGCTTGAAGAATTAAGGGAAATTTTACTTATAGCATCTATTTCTGTGGAACAAATTACTCCCAAAGTCAGCAGCTGGAAAAGCAAACTTTTGTTCCTTCACAGTTTTTATGGACAGGTAATCTGGGCACAGTTTAACTGGTTTCTCTACTTCAGGGTACTCTGAGATTACAAACTGTTGGCCAGAGTTGGAGTCTCATCTTAAGACTCAACTGGGAAAAGATGTTCCTTCAAGCTAAAAAGGTTTTGGCAACATTCAGTTCCTTGTGGGCTGTTGGGCTGAGGACCTGGATTCCCTGCTGGCCACCCTCAGTCCCTTCCAGGGCGCACCCCTCCAACAGAGCAGCTTGCTTCATCAGAAACAACAACAGAAAGCATCTGCTAGCAAGATGGAAATTATAACCTTTGTTAACTTCATCTCTGAAATGGCATCATACAACCTTTGTTGTATTCTACTGATTAGACACAGTCCTAAAAGCCCACACTCAAAGGAAGGAGCCTATAATAAAGACGTGAAGGGAGAATAACAAAAGATGGAGGCCCCTGGATGCCATTTTGTAAGTCTGTATATAACATTAGCCATTAGGGAAGGCAAATCAAAATCCCAGAGAGAAACCAGTGTACAGCCATGGAATGGTTAAAATTGTAAAGATTGTAAACACCAGATGTCAGTGGATTTGTGGAATAGTTGTAACTCTGTTAACACTGCTGGTACACATGGGAAATGGTACAGTACTTGGCAAAAGAGTGTAGCAGTCTTCATAAAGTCAAGCAAACATAATTAGACCTTTTATTTTTTTTAACCTTTATTTATTTGAGAGAGAGAACATGCAGGCTCACGAGTGAGGGGGTGGGAGGGGGAGGGGGAAAGAATCTCAAGCAGCCCCCGCACTGGGCAAGGAGTCTGACAAGGCTTGATCCCAATATCCTGGGATCATGACCTGAGTGGAAATCAAGAAGTGGATGCTTAACTGACTGAGCCATCCAGGTGCCCCTTGAGCAAACATTTATACTACGATCCAGCCACTGAATTTTATGTACTTATCTAAAAGAATTAAATATGCATGTCCACACAAGACTTGTGCATAAATATAGTGGTTTTATTCCTGATAACAGAAAACCAAAAACAGTCCAAACGACAATCAATGGGTATAAGGATAAATATATTTATTTAGTAGAACACTACTAAGAAATAAAAAGAAGAAATTACTGATACATGTAATAGCATAAGTAAAACAGAAAAGCATTACAGTGAGTGAAAGAAGCCGGATATAATGGAATATATATTTTGTGATTCCATATGTATGAAGTTCAATGACAGGTAAAATTAAGCTTTAGTGAAGGAGTCTGATTTGGGGGCAATTTGGAAAGAAGAATGCTGCTGCCCCGCGGAAAAAATTGTTACTTAAACTATAACCCCTGGAGGATTTTACGGGTTGCCAAGCACATTTAGATATGGCCTTAAGAAAAACATATACTGGCAACAGGTGTTTGGGGGAGAAGGACGATGTACGACCGTGAAGCTGGGCAGCTGGGGATGCTCACTGCAGGGCGGAAGGCCGCCCCTTCACAGAAGCCGGGCAGCCGGGACGCCCGGTCAGCTCAGGGTGGAACGAAAACCGCCTGCTTCCCTTTTCTGTTACCGCTCCTTTCTCTTCCCAGAAGCACCCGTTGTTAGTTAGATAAGTCCTTTGAATGTGCTTGGTTAACGATAAACTTTGTCCTCCTCCTTGCTTGTCCGCAAGACAGGTGACTAACGTTTGACTTTCATCGGTCCTTCTGTTGGCTTTTGTTTCTATCCAATAAAAGTGAGACTGTGGAGTTGCTCGTGGCCGCAGTCCTTTTCATCTGTTGTCCCCTGCTTCCAATCTCTTGCAGCTGACTTGTTTGTGCCTAATTCTTCTCCCATCGCCGGCTAGAAGCAGCAGGAGAATACTTTAAATGACTTTTTGGAGTGATGGAAATATTCTATAAGTTAATCACAGTGGTGTTAAATGGGTGTTTATATTTGTCAATTTCAGAAAACTACATATTTAAGTGGATTGTTATTTTTTTAAAGATTTATTTATTTGTTTGTTTGTTTGAAAGAGAGAGAGAGACTGTGGGAGAAAGGGGCAGAGGGAAAGAAGTCCTCGAGAAGACTCTGTGCTAAACACAGAACCCCGTAGTGAGGCTTGATCTCAGGAGTCTGAGATCACGACCTGAGCCAAAACCAAATCAGATGCTTGACTGACTGTGCCACTCAGGCACCCATTAAATGGATTATTTTTGATATAAATATTTAAGTCATACCTCTATGAAGTTACCCCCAAAACTATAGATAGTTAGACCTAAAACTCAAAAGTAACATCTCAACCGAATATAAGTAAAATGAACACAATCTTCTGCTATAATTCTGTAAAATGTTTTAATTAAGTTTTGGCAACATTGCCTAGAAATGATGAACAGGTTAGTAATAGGAAAGGGGTAATAGATCTTGGCTTTACGTCAGCATCATCTCTAACATGAAACACCAGAAGACAATAAGATACCCAGGAACAGTGTGTAGGAACCCTAAGAATCTTCTTAGACAAGTGGTCATTAATGTGTCTCTGAAATATTTTCAGATAAGCAGGGTTCTAAAAGTGTTCTACCAATGTCTGCTGCCTGCATCAGTAACTCCACGCAGAACTGTTAACCTAGAACACACTATAGATGTTCTCCTAGAGCAGGGCAGCGTCACTGCTCTGGGTCATTCACATGTCTTTCCTCAAGAGAAGCATGTTTGTATGTTTCATATATAAATGTCATGTATGTGCATGTGTGCGTATGTATATGTTGACATACAAGCATACATATTGCAGATACTAAGATGTTAAGCTCTTCAAAAATCAGAAAACAGTTGATAATAGTGTAAAATGTGTAACAAAATGATTTTAAGCAAACTCTTTCGTATATAGATATATAATTGTATATATATAAATATATGTATATCCATACCAATACAGAAAATAGTTTTGAGACACAAATAAATCATGTAATGAAATAGAAATATTTTACTGGTGTAAGGTGTTATCTCAATGTGGTTTTGATTTGAATCTCCCTGATGGCTAATAATGATGAACATTTTTTCATGTGTCTGTTAGCCATTTGTATGTCTTCTTTGGAGAAGTGTCGGTTCATGTTTTCACCTTACACCAGTTAGAATGGCCAAAATTAACAAGATAAGAAATAACAAGTGTTGGAGAGGATGTGGAGAAAGGGGAACCCTCTTACACTGTTGCTGGAATGCACGTTGGTGCAGCCACTTTGGAAAACAGTGTGGAGGTTCCTTAAGAAATTAAAAATAGAGTTACCCTATGATCCAGCAATTGCACTACTGGGTATTTACCCCAAAGATACAGATGCAGTGAAAAGAAGGACTGTATGTATCCCAATGTTCAGAGCAGCAATGGCTCCAGTCACCAAACTGTGGAAAAAACCAAGATGCCCTTCAATGGACAAATGGATAAAGAAGATATGGTCCATATATAGAATAGAATATTATGCCTCCATCAGAAAGGATGAATCCTAACTTTTTTATCAACATGGATGGGACTAGAGGAGATTATGCTGAGAGAAATAAGTCAAGCAGAGAGAGTCAATTATCATATGGTTTCACTTACTTATGGAGCATAAGGAATAACATGGAGGACACTGGAAGATGGAGAGAAGTGAGTTGGGGTAAATTGGAGGGGAAAACAAACCATGAGAAATTGTGGACTCTGAGAAAAGAACTGAGGGTTTTGGAGCGGGAGAGGGGTGGGAGCTGGGTAAGCGGTGGGTATTAAAAAGGGCACAGATTGCATGGAGCACTGGGTGTGGTGCATAAACAATAAATCTTGGAACACTGAAAAAATTAAATTAAATTAAAAATATTTTATTGATATATATAGCTGAGAACCTTGATGATTTAACTAAAGGGAAAAATACACAGCAGAGAAAAAATTCATGAAACTGTATTTTTCATAAATTCAACCTGTTACTGAAAGGAACTTCTTTTTTTTTTTCTTTTCAAGATGCATAATCAAAAACCAATAAATCAAATGTGTTAGAAAGTTTAAAGGCAGATATTAGTCAAATTAATAAATTGATGTATTATCTCTCAGTAGACTCAAAGCAAATAACACTTAAATCATAAAGCAAAACTTATGGATTAAAAGAAAAATCACTATGGGACGCCTGGGTGGCTCAGTGGGTTAAGCCTCTGCCTTCGGCTCAGGTCATGATCTCGGGGTCCTGGGATCGAGTCCCGCATCGGGCTCTCTGCTCGGCGGGGAGCCTGCTTCCCCTTCTCTCTCTGCCTGCCTCTCTGCCTACTTGTGATTTCTGTCTGTCAAATAAATAAATAAAATCTTTAAAAAAAAAAAAAATAAAAAAAAAATAAAAGAAAAATCACTAAATTCTGCATCTGAAACTACTATTACATTGTATGTTAACTAATTGGAATCTAAATAAAAACTTGAAAAAAATAACAAACTAAAACAAAACAAAACAAAATAAAAAACACTAAGTATTTTGTGTTTAGTTAGCCTGCGTGGCTCAGTGGGTTAAGCCTCTGCCTTTGGCTCAGTTCACAATCCCAGGGTCCTGGGATTGAGCCCCACATCGGGCTCTCTGCTCAGCAGGGATCCTGCTTCCTCCCCCTCTCTGCATGCCTCTCTGCCTACTTGTGATCTCTCTCTGTCAAAAAAATAAATAAAATACTAAAAAAATAAATAAATAAAAATAAAAAATAATTTGAAAAAGGAAAACCAAGAATGAGAGTTATAAAAACAAAAATAAATGATTCAACTAATTAAAAATATTTTCTTATGCCAAAACAGAATTCAAATACATATATTTTAGAAATGTTCACCAAAAAATAATGGCTAAATATAAGAAAAGACAAATATTATAATGTGTTTGTGCATATATGTGAGATTTTATTAATATCAAAATAAAATTCAAAGTGAAACATGGACTAGGAAGGACTTTAATACATTGATAAGAGTTATAAGCTACAATGAGTACATAATTGCTCTAAACTGTAAAAACCCAATAAAGAGTACTGAAAAGTTTAAATATTTAAATCATATCAAAAGATTTAGAAAGTGAAAGTTGTTGTATGAGACTTTAAGTTACTTTCATCCTAAGCAGCAAAGAATATTTCATTCCAAAAGTATTACATTCAAAAAAGTATATAGATACATTGTTAAAATATATTAACTATGCTTTAATTATTGGTAATCAAAACATGAAAAATAAAAATATCCAAAAATTAAAAATAATTAAATATATTATAGCATGGCCTTATAAAAATGACAATTCTGTATAAAATATAGTTAAGGAAAAATAAATAAAGAGTGATTATTATAGAATAGTAAATAGAAAACTAAAAAAAATTGAATCTATTGTAAAAAAGTACACTTTGTAAACTTTTTTTCATTTAGTGAGTGAAATAGAGCAGTTATTTGATTTTTTGTACTTGTACATTATCATCAATGAGCATTGATAAGGTATTTCTATGCATATTTGCCATTTGTTCTTATTTTTGAATTATCACTTTATATTCTTTGCCCATTTTATATAATTTTTAATTTATAAGAGTTACTGTACACAGTGGTTAAATGTTCAGATTTGGAATAAAATGAGTACACAATAGGGACTCCACTAAATCTTGGACACATTTAAGTAGCCATAAATATATGTGAAAGGAAAAATAAAATAATATCATCATAAACCAATTATCCCAGAAGCTGGAGGAAATTTTGGCATTGGATATAAAAATATTTTGCTAAACTTTGTGAAAATTTATTCAGTAGCTCCACTTTTAATAAAGTATTAGGAAAAGAGAGAAAAAGTAGAATTAGTATATAACCAATGAAAGTACCTTTATATAATTTAAATATTATGGGAAATGTTTGTTTCTTAGAAAAAAGTATAGAATGAAATAATAATTACAGAATATGAGCTCCAGTCAGTAAAGAAAATGTGTTAGAAGCAACTCTGAAAGTGAAATGTTTTCATTCATTGTCTCAATGAACTGAATGTAGGTGATTTTCTTCCTGTTTCTGTCAGTTTTTATGATTTCTATATGTACTACAATGGGCAGCATCACTTGGATGCACAAAAACATGGTAAGGTAAAATTATAAAAATTTATTGTAAGATAGTTGGGGTTTAGAAATACTGTAACTTGAGATGTTTCTTTCTTTTCCCTTCCTTCCTTCCTTCCTTCCTTCCTTCCTTCCTTCCTTCCTTCCTTCCTTTCCTCCTCCTCCTCCTCCTCCTCCTTCTTTTCTTTTCTTTCTTTCTTTCTTTCTTTCTTTCTTTCTTTCTTTCTTTCTTTCTTTCTTTCTCTTTCTTTCTTTCTTTCTTTCTTTCTCTTTCTTTCTTTTTCCTTCCTTCCTTCCTCCCTTTATTTCTTTACTTTTTAAAGAGTCTATTTATTTGAGAGAGAGAGATAGTGTGAGCAGGGAAGAGGGACAAGTAGACTCTGCTGAGCTTGGAGCCCAATGCAGAGCTCAATCTCATAACAATATCTGTGATTATTGAGCAAGAACTTAAGTAAGGGCAAGAAGAAAAGTTCCAGCGGAGAGAAACTGAGACAAGATTGGCATTGGTTGCACAGGACAGTTTCTCATCCCTTAGTCATAGAGTTATTATGAGGTATTGTCTCCGTAGGGAGGGAAAATTGAATACAGCCTTGACAATGTTAGTTAGTTACTAGATTTACCAGATAATCTTTCTGGTTCTTATTGCAGAACATGCAGCGTGTCCTCAACACACCCTGTCAGCTCCACACAGTGCAAAGAGAACGGAGTTGAGTTTTTCTATAAATAGATCTTGCCTTGACCGAACAGCTCACTCACAGTGAGGGTTTTGATACCTTCTGAGTAGAGTCCCTTAAAGATTATTGCCTTGGGGATAGCCTGGGTGGCTCAGTGGGTTAAGCCTCTGTCTTCAGCTCATGATTCCAGGGTCCTGGGATGGAGCCCCGCATCCAGCTCTCTGCACAGAGGGGAGCCTGCCTCCCCGGTCTCCCCCGCCTCTCTGCCTGCTTCTCTGATTACTTGTGATCTCTCTCTCTCTGTGTCAAATAAATAAATAAAATCTTAAAAAAAAAAAAAAAGGAATATTGCCTTGGGTTGGCTCACTTTTTCCCAGGCTTGGGACACACTATATCAGCACTGTCCAAAGCCATAGTGCCTTGCTTGTCTTGCATAATATCCTTGGTATTATCTCACTCCCAAGCTGCTCTGCTAGATGTTTCCTTTCCCACTTCTGTATAAGATACTTTATGTTTAGAAACTCCAGCTTTTCCACCATTTCCTAAAATGCCTTCTCTTTCCCATTATCTTCTTTTGCCTATTCCTGTAATCAAACCCAGGGAAGGCAGGAAAGGAGGGAGGGAGGGAGAGAGAAAGAAAGGAAGGTAGGAAGGGTGGGAGGGAGGGAGGAAGTATGGAAGGAAGAGGGAGAGAGGGAAAGAAGGAGGAAAGAAAGACCAATTAATCTCCTTTTTGCTTCAACCATATTTTCAAATTCTTTCTGCATTTAATATTTTTCAGTGTGCTCCTGTATAAATTACTTTTATCATAGCAATAATCACAGGAAGTTTTATATTAGAATCTTTTTTAGGTAAGCACCTTCGTCTGCTAACCATAAGCTGTTGGAGGAAAGAAGCTCTCTCATTAATCTATGCATCCCTTGCACTGAAAATGCTCAAGAATGAGTTGTTGGATTTTAATTTTTAAAAATCTGTGTAAAAATATTCCATTCAGGCACTTGTATATTTAATTCAATAAATATGTATTGTATATAATTGTACATCAAGCTCTGTATTAGATACAAAAGACATAAAGATAAATAAGAAGATAACTTACATCTAAGGAGTTTAATAGCTATGTATCATTTTTCTACAAAGGCTGAAGCACATTCTACCTTACTAATTAATAGACAAAAAGATTTCTATAATTTTATAGGTTTTCTGTGTAATACAGATTCCAATTGCCAATGATGCAACTAAACTCAATCATGACTGAACTTCAGAGAGACTCCCGAAGGCCTGTGTTTGAATGATTCATGTTGAGGGGCTCTTTGAACTCTTTGTCCTCCAATCAGAAAATTATATATATGGTTCCCTGTCTTGTGAGCATGCTGTTACGGAAAAGGTCTGTAGGGAAGAAATCAATAGAATTTTGTCATCTCTAAACCAGAAGGGATTATTTCTCCGACCATCTTCCTTGTGTTTAAATGTGTGAATTTTGTTAGATTGTATCACTTGTGACAAGGGGATTCGTTGAACAGACACTTGGTTTAGATGTAAGCCAATGTTAAGGAAAGGAAACGAAAGTAAACCATCAATTATTAAGTATCATTTAGGACCAGTGCTGGAAATGCTCGGATTTTAGGTTTTAACAGTGCCATTGCCATTTCACAAATAAAGAGGCTACAGCTCAGAGAAATAAACCAACTGAAACATGTTCACTAATTTTAAATCATTTGACAACTATTAATTCAGGGAGAGTAATTTTTTTTTTCCAGGAATAACTTCCTAACAGATCACCCGAGTCCTCTAACCTCCCATTCTGCTCTCCAGCATCTCACCAAATAGTTACAATGGGAATTACCATGACACCTGGATAGCTATTGTATATTAAAATACATGAAAATATTTTTTTCACCTTTCTCAGGTAATCTCAAGTTCCTCCTCCACTCTGCCTATCGACTCCTGACTATAGGAATACATATCTACAGTGGAAAGGAGTTGAGCGTGTTCTTTTCCTTCTAGCAGGAGGTTAGCAACTTCCACAGTCTTCTATAGGTAACACAGAAGACTTTCCATCTCCAGAAACACTAACTCCACATCCACAGCAAATGATTCAGCATTCCCCACACACCACACGCTCTCACACCTAAATTTGACAACAAACCCCAATGACTTGGGGCTGATTATCCCTCCATCTGTCAGTTTAAAAACCTGGGTCTCAGAGTAATTAATAAACTCACACAATATTTTTTTTAATTATTTTATTTATTTGACAGATAGAGATCACAAGTAGGCAGAGAGGCAGGCAGAGAGAAAGAGAGGAGGAAGCAGGCTCCTAGCTGAGCAGGAAGCCCGATGCGGGGCTCGATCCCAGGACTCTGGGATCATGACCTGAGCTGAAGGCAGAGGCTTTAACCCACTGAACCACCCAGGCGCCCCACATGATATTTTTTTTTTAACATCATTCACTATGTATCTTAGATCTAGTGAGCTGCCATAAATTAATATTCATTACAGGAAGCAGATGGAAAATGGGCAAGCATTTGAAAATTCTCACCATGTGATTTTAAAGTATAATTTAATCATACATTTGGGGTGTCAAGGAATATTTAGTTTATGTCTTTCACATTCAAATGAGGGAACTGAACATAATCATTTATTCTACTCATTCATTCAATTATTCAACTAAGAAAAATATTGATAAAAATCACATAAATGGCTAACATTCCTTTATTTATTGCTCACAGTATGTCAGCCACTGGTCTGAGAATTTTATGTGTATTAACTCACTGAAATAATTATTGAGCACCTAACAGGTACCAAGTACTGTTGAGGCTGGGAAGAAAGTGGGTAATACAGAGTTGATCCTATCTTCCTAGAGATGGTATTTTAGTTGAATAGACAGATAATGAACACACAAGCAAAGAATAAGATCAGAGATCTTTCTAAGTGTACTGACAGAAATAAATGTTTATGATACAGAGATTAACTGAAGCTGGTTACTTTAGTTAAGATTGTCAAAATAGTCCTCTCTGAGCTCCCACACAAAACCAGTCAGCCCTGTGTAGAGTGCAAATGTGAGATAAATTACTAGGAGCCAGGTTAGTCATTCTCATTGTCCCTGGTTACACACTTGAGTCTTAGATCAGATTTAATAGGGAGATATTGAAGAGTTTTAAGGAGGAAAATGAAGTGATATCATTTATATTTTGGAGCAACCACTCTTAGTATATATGGAAAATTGGCTGGGGATGGAAAAGCTTGAAATCCGAGGAGACCAATTAGAAGCCTATGTGGTGATTCAGCTTAGGGATAACTCCGCTTTGGGCCAAAGTGAAGGCTGTGAAAAGGAAAATAAGGCAGAAACTGACTATATTTTGAAACTGAATTAATGGATTTGGAAATAAAGTGTGTGGGATAAGGAAGAGCCAAAGAAATAGTAATAGGATTCCTATGATTTTTGCCTTAGCAACTCAAATGCAGGGGTGAAGGCTAGGAGAGAATCAGGTATAATGGGCAATCCAGAGCTCCCTTTTGAAGATCTTCACTCTGAGGTCTCTTTAGACCTGCAAATGGAAAATCCAAAGACGCATTTACATCCATGGGCTTGGCGCTCAGGAAAGAGTGAGAAGCCTAAGCTGATGGTTTGGAATCATCAATGCATAGACATCAATGTAATCCAGGGGGATGAAGAAATCACCTGAGGAAAGAATGTGACAAAGGAGATACACGGGGTGGATTCCAGGACAAAATGCAAAGGCACATCTACATTTAGTGGTCATGTGGGGAAGAGACCAACTAAAGAGTAAATAAAGTGTCTGACTAGAGACCAGGGAGTAATCAAAGAGGAGGACAGACTGAAAGGTTAGTGTGGGGTTGCAGAATCCCTGGATGGAGACATCTTCAGGGAGAGTGTGGCCAAGGGCAGAAGGCAGAGGATCTGGAAGCATATTAAGTTTATCATGAAAAGAATCTGTGTAGTTTTGGATTTGAAAATAGAGTGGAATTGATTGAAAAGGAAATTGGAATTGAGAACATGCAGACAGAGCACATGCAAATTCATTGGAGAAATTTTTTTTGTGAAAGGGAACAGAGATTGGGTCAGACTTGGGGTGACATAATGTGTATGTGTGTTTTATATACTTAGATACACAACTATCATCATTGTTATTACCCACATATAACAGACTTGAACATGTTCCTGCAGGAACAGGCCTTAACCATCATTTACAAATTGAAAGACTTGTGCTATGCGTGAAAGGAGTTAAAGTAGCATATTTTTGAAAAGATAACAGAGATTTTGAGACAAGAGTATGTGTTTTAAGTTAAAGAGGAAATTTAAGTGAGATGAGAGTACAAGTCTCCTGATTTGTAGAAGGAAATATATTATACCGGAAAGAGCATCGGCCTTGAGATCAGTTAAAAACTGACTTGCCATTTATTATCTCTGACACTTGAGAAGTTAATTGATTTCTCTTAATTTCAGTGTCTTTCTTATAAAAGGAGGATAATAACATAGACCTAATAATATATAAGGAGATGTTTTCACAATACTTCTACCCCTCTGCCTATGGCAGACTTATTAATTATGATATGATTACGAAGGAATGTCTCTAAACTACTTTGAAAATTTCACGGTTCCTCTTTATTTCCCATAGTGCCTATCCCAGCAGAGGCTCTACATTCTTGAAATGATGTCAACTTGGTAAATATTACATCCCATATTTTCCTTCTTTTCCTTTTGGACTCTAATGTAGGAAAGATGTTAGGATTCCAAGCCAAAGGTCAAGAACGAATTCTTGAGACAGCTTAGGTGTGAAAAGTGGTTTTATTACAGCACAGGGACAGGACCCGTGGACAGAAGGAGCTGCAGTGTGGTCATGAGGAGTGGCCCATTATATACTTGCAAGTTGGGAGGGGGGTTAGGGATAGCATAAGCCTCCCAGGTATTTTGGAAACAACATTTCCAGGATCCTGGGGGGGCTATATACTGTTGAGAAAGGTCATTTATTTTTTAGTAAATCCTGAGGCAAGAGACCCTTCAGATGTATATGGGTGAGTCATAATGTTTGGAGGATGATTGTCAACATGTATCTTGGGGGAGGGGAGAGTAGAGATAAAGGAAGTTTCCAAAGAAATTTTATACGTTACAGTAGACTTACAGGGTCCTGGAGGTTGGACTAAAATTGCTTTTTCCCTTAGCAAAGTATTAATGTCAAGGCAGCTGAGTTCCTAGAGGAATGTGACTCTGCCTGTTCCAAGGACTTGTCAATGGGTAGTATGAAATTTAATGATTTTTCTTCTGCCTTTGTTTCCCAAATCAGGCTCTATTTTCTATGCAAACAACTTCATATAAAAATGACATTTGTAATTAAACTTGCAATTATTTTACAACTTGTTTCCTAGCTCAAAGCTCCTGGATGACATCTTTTTATTCCTGTGTTTGTTAGCATATAGAGTTGGATGAGTTAATAAACAACACAAATAAAAATAAAAGAGAGGTTCTCACTGTGCTCCTCCGTTGTTTAAATAGTGAACAGACTTCCCATTAATTTTGAATACCTTGATAAACTGCCACTGACCTGCTGTGATTTGGCTTGTGCCGTCCTTTCCAGACTTCTGTCCCGTTTGCTCTCTGCCTCATCCCAAAGACCCTTGGTTTCAGTTTTGCTCAGCCCTTACTGTTCAATAAAACATGCTATTTCATGCATCCTTGAGGTCTTTTCACATGTGATTGCTTGAGCCAAAATGTCCTCTGACTCCTCTGCTTGTTTAGCTAAAGTTAGCTATCATTCAAAACAGGGTAAGAATCAGCTACTCTATAAGACTGAAATCCTGGTCAGATCTTTAAAATTAGACCTGGGGCCAAGGGCAGAAGTAGGATGACAAGCTGACTACAAAGAATAGTGAGGAAATTTGGGAGGATAATGGAATTATTTTTATCTTGATTTTGGTGGTATTTATACAATTCCATGCATTTGTCAAATCTCCTAGAACTCTGTAATGAAAAGGGTAAAATTTATAGTATGTAAATCATACTTGAGTAAACCTCTCTGAAAAAGGCCATTTGTGAAGTTTTCAGGTCCTGTGTGAATTACAAAGATAGTTTCTGCATCCTAACTTTACGGGGCAGAGGAAATCATTTCCTCGATCCTTTCCCCCCAGTTTGACCTGGGCTTTACAGATGGTCTCATTTTTCTTATAAGAGAGGAGAGAGAGAAAGGGAGAAGTCTAGGGTTTCCCGTTATGCCCCCTTCCTTACACATCTCACTTCAGTCTTCCTAGACCTGGTTCATTTTTTCTTTAAATTTAATTTAATTTTATTTTTTTCAGTGTTCCAAGATTCATTGTTTATGCACCACACCCAGTGATCCATGCAATACATGTCCTCTTTAATACCCACCATCAGGTTCACCTAACCTGCCCACCCCCTTCCCTCCAAAATCCTCAGTTTGTTTCTCAGAGTCCACAGTCTCTCATGGCTCATCTCCCCCTCCGATTTCCCCCAACTCACTTCTCCTCTCCATCTCCCCATGTCCTCCGTGTTAGTCCTTATGCTCCACAAGTAAGGGAAACATATGATAATTGACTGACTCTGCTTGACTTACTTCACTAAGCATAATCTCCTGCAGTCCTGTCCATGTTGATACAAAAGTATCATCCTTTCTGATGGAGGCATAATATTCCACAGTGTATATGGACCACATCTTCCTTATCCATTTGTCTGTTGAATTGCATATTGGTTCCTTCCACAGTTTGGTGACTGTGGCCATTGCTGCTATGGACATTGGGGTACAGATGGCCCTTCTTTTCACTACATCTGTATCTTTGGGGTAAATACCCAGCAGTGCAATTGCAGGGTCAAAAGGTGGAGATTCCTTAAGAAATTAAAAATAGAGCTACCTTATGACCCTAGACCTGGTTTAAATGCAGAACCTCCCCAAAGAGAAGACATTCCAGGTCTCTCAAGGGTGCAAAGGACAAGGGAGAGAGAAAAATAAAAAAAGGAAAGAAATGAATAGAAAAGGAATTTGGGTAATTAGAAATTGCACGTTGAATAGATATTCTCATTTTTCCCTCTCCCAACCAAAATAAACATTACTAAATATCATATCAAAAATTATATTCAAGGAAAAAATTATTGGCCTTTAAAGGTACAGAGAATGTAAAATGACACAGAAAATGAAAATGGATATTTCTTCATAATACAACTATAAAGAAACTAGAATCCCTTATCCAGCTAAACTATCAAGTAATACGAAAAAAAATTTTAAAGATTTTATTTACTTATTTGACAGACAGAGATCACAAGTAGGCAGAGAGACAGAGAGAGTAGGCAGAGATCACAGGTAGGCAGAGAGGCAGAGAGAGAGGGGGAAGCAGGCTCCCCGCTGAGCAGAGAGCCCGATGCGGGGCTCGATCCCAGGACCCTGGGATCATGACCTGAGCCAAAGGCAGAGGCTTTAACCCACTGAGCCACCCAGGCGCCCCTACAAAGATTTTAAAATTTGATGTCTTTTCATCTATTGTTAGGAATCTACTAGAGATTTGCTCTTCACCAAAATGAAACATTAAAACAAGAAAGAGGAGGGCATGAGATACTGCAAGGGCTCTAAGATAAATAGAAGCAAAATGAATACCTATAATTCAGGTAAAGGAAATCCCAGGATAGACATGAGGCAATTACTAACTCTAAGAAAAAACAAAAACTTGTTCAGAAAGAACATGTAAGCATAGAATATCAGATGCCTATACTGAGAAGGATAATTAAATAATTATAATAATAGAGGAAATGAAAGCATAAACAATTATATAAGCTTGTTGATGTACAAGACAGCAGAAAATACCAGAATCAACAGCCTTAAGAACTGAAAGTGGTTCTTCTGTGAAACAAAACTTAAGGTTGAGGTAGAGGGGGCTTTGGAATCCTGTTTTACTTCCCATCATTCTGGTACAATTTGATTTTTGAAACTATGTACATTTACTGCATGGCATTTAAAAAATAATTTAAAAAACAATGTGGATGAAATGAGGTAACAGGAGTTTCCCAATATTTGTCACAAATCCATTTCTCCTTCCGGGAGCACGTTAAGGCAGGAACCCCATGGCGGTATTGACGTTCTGTGCCCACACAACTTGCACACAACTAAAAGCATGTGCTCAGATACTTCTGTGTTTTTTAAGTAAATAATGTATGAAAACCTGAATAGTTGTTGGCTGTTGAGAGTCCACAAAATAACAACGAATATCTAAAAACAAGGCCAGTAACTAAGGGGACGGACCAGCCAACAACGTGACTGACTTGAATCTTCTCACTAAATTACAGCTTTCGGCATTGCCTGGGTTGAGGGCACGAGGCTTCACATCCAGACTGCTTTGAATTCACAAGGGTCCACCTCTCTGTCAAAAGACAAATGCCCTCTTGATGTTTCCTCTGGAAGTGTTGACAAACTTCAGAAGTCATCCACAAATTACCCACCTTCTTTTGTCCTCTATAATTTCATTAATGGAACCATCACACACCTGGTGATGGCTCACCCTCTATTAGTCACTGTTCTCGTCTCTGGCCTTATATTTATAGATTGATCACAAGTTAGTATAACAGTTAGTACCGTTCTAAGATTCCTTTATTAAAGTGTTGTTGTTGTTGTTTAATTTTAAGATGATTTCAGGTTCACATGCAGCTGTATGAAAAAATATAGAGAGAGTCTATGTACCCTTCACCACATTTCCCCCATGAGAAGAACTTGCATGACTATAATACAATATCACAGCCAAGAAATTGACATTGATACAATCCATTGACTTTATTCAGATTTCACCAGTTTTATATATACTCATCTGGGTATCCCTAGATTTCTCTCTTCTCCTCTCCTCTCCTCTCTTCTCCTCTCCTGTCTTCTCCTCTTCTCTTGTCTGACAATGGCTTGATTCTGTCCATGAAATCATGTCCAACTGTGTGATTCACATCCCCTCATGAGGTACCTCAATCAGATCTTTAGCCCTGGGAACATTTCTTCATCCAAGAATCTATATTTAAGTAAAATGTGGTTGAATTGCTACTATGTCCCAGAAACTTTTTATTGGATAGCATATTTTCCCTCACGTTATTAGCTCCAACAACCATATAAAAGTAAGAATTATTATTACCTGCAGATGAAAATCCTGAAATTTGGAGAGGTATGGTGACTTGGACATTGCCACATGTCATTAACTGGTGTATCTATAGTATTCACAATTGTGAAAAACAAGACAACAGGCTCCAAGTGGAGTCACTTATGCTGAGTAAGTCCCATATCAACAAACTCAGATCACCAAACTATAGTTCCGGCTCTCCCAGAAATGGAAATCTGCAATTACCTGATCAACAGTAGTTAGGTAATCTACCTGATAGACCTGTCATCCCCTAAAGGAAAGTAGACTTGCAATAACCAACTTGCCTTTAGTATATTTTATTAGTATATTTAGTATATTTATATAAGTATTTCCTAGTATAACTCTTTTTTTCTCACTCCCGTCTGCCTACGAAAGTCTTCAATTCTGTGCAGCTCCTCAGAGCTCCTTTCTACCTACTAGATTTCATGCTGCCCAATGAGAATTGATTTTTGCTCAGATAAACTCTTAAAAATTTTAATATGCCTCAGTTTATGTTTTAACATACTTTATCTTAAAGGTCAATTTTTCATACAGTCTGAGGAAAATTCTTAACTGTTATTTTCTTTTTAAGAACTTGCTGTGACCTGTTAAAACAGATAGTTGGAGGGGAAAAAAATGAGTCCAAATGGATTTTAGTCCCACTAAATTTCATCTATTATCCATCTGTTAGCCTTTCCTCACAAACCTATGCACCAGGGCTGGGTAGATTTCCTTTGATAGACATTTTGAAGTCTAGCACAAATTTCAAAAAAACATGAGATATGACCTTCAAAGCAACTCGAGCTCATCGCTGGTATATGATGGTTTTTATTTGATTTCTACGAGCCTAAAAAAAGAAATCCTGATATAAAAATAAGCACTTTTGGTCATTGAAACCCTCCTCTTATGATTAGCTATAAAAATATGCCCATTTCAAACATACCCTGAAATAGTAACAGAATCAGCATGTAGTTCAATTCCAAGAATTCCAAGGGTGTTTTTCCACTTTCATTAAAATGCACTGCAATGAGGAAATTATGTGAATATCATCTAAAGCTTTACAAGGAAACTTTTTTAAAATTGATAGTTTTAAGTGTTTACAATACAAATTCAAGGTGATTACATGATGATTAGCACTTGCTTATATGTCTCTTAAGAAACCACACAATCTGATTCCAAACAGCAATCTCTTAGAATACTTGACCTTGATGAGCTTGATGCTGATTTTAGTGACAGACTTTTCAAATTCAGATTTTATTATAATGCTGCAATGTGCCACTTTCTAATATTTATGTATCAGGGCAGTAATAGAATACCCACCTACTGGTAGCCTAATTTGGTTCCATGTATGGAGTTGGCAATTTCAGTGGCAACAACAACTATAATGACCAGTATTTTTGAGAGCTCAGTACATGCCAGAAAATCTTATAAGCACTTTTCTTGGCATTAATTCTATTAAATTCTGCACATTAAAAAAAAAAAAAAAAAAAGATCTTATTTATTTATTTGAGAGAGAAGGAGAGAGAGAGAGAAAAAATGAATGGGGGGGGAGGGGCAGATGGAGAGGGAGAAACAGACTCCCTGATGAGCAGGGAGCTGAACTGGGCTTGATCGCAGGACCCTGAGATCATGACCTGAACTGAAGGCAGACTCTTAAGTGACTGAGCCACCAGGTGCCCCTAAATTCTGCACGTCTTTAACAGAAGCAATTGTATTCTTTAAAGGAAACCTGGAATCAAATTCTAGTTTTTCAATCCTAAGGGTGATTGCTTGATTTCTGCACAATTTCTTGTGTGTAAGTTCTTAGTGCCAGCCTCTAGATGGAGCTCCAGTCCTCTTCCCCTCGACGGATACAGGCGTTGGAGATGAGTCAATAATGAAGTCTAGGTCATTGAGGATGTTCTGCTATGGGCCACCATATTGCCAACAGCACCTACTGAAATGAATGAAAGTTGTTCTTGATCCTTCTACATGGAAGGTGGTTTCTATTTACTGTTTTTCAACCGAACTGTTAGAATCAAGCAGGATCAGGGTGAGACACTATAAAATCCAAAGGCACTGTTTTTAGTGTACAATGTAAAAAAGACAGTATAAACAAGGCTTTGGATTTTAATACATTCAGCTTAGCTGACAACATTCGATTCAGCTGCTCGTCTAGTCATCAAATATTTGTCTCACTCTCCTTCCCATACATAAAGTATACTCATCCCATATCCCTTTTCTTAATAGAAGTAATCAGATACCATATCCACTTAATGACATCAAGCCTACCTATCAGAAGGCAGTCTCTATATTAAGTGCAGTTGAAGCTCTTTATATTTTGGAAACCTAGAAACTAAAGTTATCTCCATCAGGAATACCCAACTTGAGAAAAGGAAACAGGAACAGGATAATAATTCCATTTAGAAAGATAACTGTGGGAAACAAATTCTAAATAATAATAATAATAATAATAATAAACACACACAGAATTTTTACTCTGTAGAAATTCTGATATCCCTCCTCCCAACTTCTGGGATAGGGGAAAGTCCTTGATTAGGGTGGTAATCTACTTATTTTCTGGGACTAGACCTATTTTCCATGTTCTTTGGGGCCCTTGGCCATGCTTATGAAAATTACTCTTTTTCCATTATCTGATTCCTTATTCATGTCTAAAATGGGCATCAGGGAACATGCCTTCCCCGGTTGCTAATAAGCTTTCTTAGCTTGGTTCCTGGTTTAAAAGGGTTAAGGATAAGAGTAGTTTCAATATCAAATAATCTTACTCTTTTTTAGTCTAGGTTGGTAGGTCTTTGGGCAATACACTTCTCTCAGAAGTTTAATCATCTTTTATTTTTATTTTTTTTTCTTTTCAATGTATTCAAAGCCCATCAATTCTATGTAGTAATTATCATCCACACAATTATTTTGAAACCTAATTCTGATACCTGATATAGTTATTTGCCTACTTCCTCCATTACTTCTTATGAGGGAACAAAAGGCTAGCAGAGGACAAAGCAAAAGCTGGCAACCTATGCACCCCCACCCATCCTCCTAGGACATGTGTGACATTCCTCAGGCATTTCTGGCTGCCCTAAAGGAAAAACAGTTAACTTACAGAGATAGCAATCCTGCAAGACCTGAGTCTCCCTTAGTTTACAAATGTCCTAGTGATTTACAAAGAAGATGCTTTATTAACAATAGCCTAATTTCCAAAGACCCATAACTCAGTTCCTGAAACCCTAATACCATCTTGCCCTCCATAAAATTGAGGGAGGCTGAGGCACAGGGAAATGTAAATAAAGTTAAATTCCTTCCAAACCTAAAGCTCATTGATAAGGACGTGTGATAGCAGGAGTGTGACATTCCTCCACAAAGCTCTCAACTATCTAACCATTAATACCTTACGAAAAGAAAAAAAACAACCTTAACTAGAAAATAGCAAAGTCTCCAGTATCCTGTGTGTCTTCTTTAATACATAAAAGTTCTTTCAGATCCTCCCTTTCCTTTACCTCCCCCAACCCCACAGTATATAATCAGCTACCACTCACAGCCCCGGGGCAGCAGCTCTTCCTGCCCACAGGTCTTGTCCCGGTGCTTTAATAAACCACCATTTTGCACCAAAGATGTCTCAAGAATTCTCTCTTGGTTGTGTGCTCCAGACCTAACTTATATTCTACACTTCATCACTTCCCCTTAATTTTATCTTTTGATTGAAGTATAAGTGACATAGTATTGTTTCCTTTAATTTTTAATTCAAATACAAACATCTTCTTGAGCCTGTCAGTTTGGTGGGGAAACCATCCCTACTTTGCCTAATTAAAAAGATCTACTGAATGCCATAATCTTGATTGAGTTTCCCCAGTTCCCTGGGGATATGGATATATAAATAGCAGATTTATTGAGAGGAGAAAAGAGGGTGGAATTGTAAAATTAAGTTTTGAGTGCTGTCTTCATAGTAAGATGGCTGTTAAGTGAAGGTGAGATTAGAGTAGCGGAAGGAAAGGCAAGTTCAGAAACTATTCCCATTTGTTTGCTGATCATGCGTAGTGTACCCACTGTGTTCCAGTCAGTATTCTAAATTCTGGAGATACAAAAGTGAAAACAAAAACAAAAATGAAAACAAAAAAATAGGTGAGAATTTCTGCCATCCTAGAGCTCATAGTTAGTGAAGGAATAAAGCAGTATTTGGTGGTAAATTTAAAAAGGTTTTTCTGACCTGGGCAATGGCAGATACTCTAAGACCAATGAGCTTCTTTTTCTCTTTCAGGATTCCCATCCTTCCTAAGCATCATCTCCTTCAGGCTGCTGGGTTCCTTTGTCTAATTCTTTCTCCCAAGTGCAGAATAAGATTCATTAAGATGGGGGCCTCTGGGATTCCACCAAATTACGTGAAATTCTCCCATAGCTCAATCTCCTTAGTCCGTTTGACACCACTCTATCCTCCTGAGAAACTCAGAAGATTCCAATTTCCTTGCTGATCAGAAGGAAAGCTTTTGATGAAATGACTGTGAACTCTATGAATTATAGGTAAGCTTCTAATAAACTATTCTTATTTTTTTTAAAGATTTTATTTATTTACTTGACAGACAGAGATCACAAGTAGGCAGAGAGGCAGGCAGCGAGAGAGGAGGAAGCAGACTCCCCGCTGAGCAGAGAGCCCATGTGGGGCTTGATCCCAGGATCCTGGGATCATGACCTGAGCTGAAGGCAGAGGCTTTAACCCACTGAGCCACCCAGGCGCCCCTAGACTATTCTTATTTTGATTTTTCTTTCAATCACAAGGTGTTTGGCCTTTGAACACAATATACTCTTTTTCTTTTTCAAAATAGAATGCAGTATTTTTGGATATTCAGAATGCTCAATAATAAATTAATGACCCTTAAAGGAAAAGAGAAAAATTGCAAAGGAAAGCAAGTGGAGAGACAGTTCTAATTTTACAATTTTAACACTTTCTATAAACTGATATAAAGAATTCCCTATAGAGTTTACTGGAAAGTAACAGCCCCACCCCATTTTTTTTTTCTTTTTACGAGAGCATTAAAGCTTAGATATGATGTGACTTTTAAATTATTCTATGATAATAACTGTTAGGGAATCCTTCTGGAATCATATGATTATTGACTGATACCATTGGAATATGCTATTTTCTAGGACAAAAATCTGTAATATTCTGAAGCAAAATCTAGATTTTTTTTTTCCAGTCTGATCTTTTCTGGAACAAGATTTAAGAATACTGGCTAATTATTGGATAACTTTTATTAGTCCTTCTTCAATAGCCCTAAATATCAGTAGGATAATTTTCCCCTGAAGAAAAACATATCCATTTTTTTTTTTTTGGCACAGGGAAAGAAAGAACTCCAGAGACCAGTGACATAATTTCTTGAAATGGAAAGCAGCTGACCAACCCACATAGTAATGGAAGAGTAAAATGTAAAGGACCTCATCAAGTCTATGTGGAAAAACAGACATTGTCTGTGAGGGGGATTGAATGGTCAATGTTGACACAGCTCCTAGTCTGCAATAACTAAAACTGTTGACCAATTTTGCAGAAAATGCACCATCTACTCTCCCTTCCTTTATTTCTCCCCCTCACTGTTCAAATTATCTTCATGTTAAATTAAAAATATGTTTGAGCTCTCCTTTAATTATGCCTTTCTTTCAAAGAACTGCTTTATCTTATCTTTCTTGTTATGGTCACATTCCAGAAGAAAGAAAGAGTACACCCTTTCTGTTACTATTTCCTTCCCAATATTCCCTAATAACAATAATTATTATTCTTGTATTATTATTACTATCACAAAAGTTTAGACACGGTGAATCAACTGTCCATACCCATTCTGGCCTCTTCCCTCTAGTGTGCTCTCTGTAGTACAGACGGTGGATGTCCTTGAGATGCCACTGTGATTTGTCAGTCTGATGCACACAAGGGTGACTTGGAAGGCCGGAGTGAGAAGAGTCTGGAATTCTGTGTTTCTCTCTGTAAGCTCACTCTTGGAGCCTTCCTTTTTTCCCTGAGGCTGCTGAATCGGCACCTTCCACTGTTTGATCTCTAGCCTCAGGCTGTTGAGATGCAGAGTGTGGGGCTTCCATTCTGCTAGGAAAGGACTAGAGAAAATGGCAGCTTCGCTCTAGACCTGCCAGCAATAGCAACAGACCCTGGGCTGTGGTGTGGATGTGGACCCAAGAGCAAGCAGTGAGAGTGACAGCGTCCCCGATGGGCAGATCTTAGATCAGAGGATAGATGGCGGAGCTCTTGGTAGCCCTGTTCTCCGATGTAGCTTACAGAAATATTTCTGAAAGCTGAATCTACACTGTTCGTTCCTTCCTTCCTTCCATCTTTCTTTCTCTTTCTTTTTTCCTTTCTTTCTTTCTGCCCTGAAAATAATCTTGTAATCCATTTAATATCCTGTAATAAATCCCTTCATGCTTAAAATAGCCAGAGTAGATTCTTTCTCTGAATAGAACTTTGACAAATTCAGTATCACTTTCTACCTATTTTAATCACTTGCCCTCCCCACCCCAACTCTCGTTTGAAAGCAAAATTCATACCTGTCTAGTGTTATTATCACTTCCTCTCCTACTGTCTTGATGAAGTTCTAGAACCTAGGTGAGGTTTGGTGGGCTAAGGTCCGGAGCCGATGACCAAGAAAGAATTCTTGAGACATCTTTGGTGCAAAATGGTGGTTTATTAAAGCACAGGGACAGGACCCGTGGGCAGGAAGAGCTACTGCCCCGGGTTGTGAGGGATGGCAGGTTATGTCCTGCGGTTGGGGGAAGGTGAGGGAAAGGGAGGTTTCAACAGAGTTTTCATATGCTAAAGAGGGCCTACACGGTGGCGGGAGACCAATGTTGTCTTTTAGCAAGCCATTAACATCAAGATAGTTGGGAGATTCCTGTCTTGCAGGATTGTGATCTCTGCAAGTTAACTATTTGTTTCTTAGGGCGGTCAGGGGTGCCTGAGGAATGCTACACATATTACCGAGGGGGAGCGGATGGAGAGGGGGTGCAAGGTGCCAGCTTTTGCTTTGTCTTCATCCAGCCTCCTGCTCCCTCATCAGTCTCACAAGTGTCTCACGGTATTTTAGTCACACAAGATGCTCAATAAATATGTATCTGATATAGGGGGGATGCTTGAAAATAGTGGTCCAAAAATTACACACCCTTTAACAACAATGAAACAATATACCCATTAATGCCATCAACCTCACTGTAAAAGCAAGATAACTCCTGTCCAAATATTCCAAGTCAAATGTTTTTATTCTTTACTTCTTTATAACTCTTTTCTACTTCTTTCCCTAGAATTGTCTTTTGATTAGAATATGACTGAAGCAAAAGATTCACCTTTAGAACAGAGACACTTAATTCACGGGGTTGTTAGGTGGTTTAAATAGATCATACAGTTTGGATTTTGAAACTAAATTTCCATCTTGATCTCTCTTATGTTTCCTGTTTCTAATTGAGTGAAACAGAGGAATATCCCAGCTTGGCAAGGTTAGAAATCTTGAAGATCACCAAGGATGATGACAGGAGTTGATCTTTTTTTTTTTTTTTCCTGGAGACAGCCATCAGATTTCAGAAATGCTTTATGCACACTTCCTATTTTGTGGCATAGAGTATTGAAAAGCTGTATATTGGTGACAGGAGTTTAAACTGAATTAATGTTTTTACTCTATTGCTTCCTCAAATCTAATGACTGCTGGTAACTTTTGGAGCCACTGTCTTGATTCATGGTAAGGCACTGGTGGTTTTACTAACCTTACCTGTGCAGTCATCATGCAAATGTCAAGGCAGTGAAAAGTGTGTCAATTAACAGCTTAATATGGTTGCGAAAAGAGCCTTCATCTGATGGACTCACTGAAAGAATGTTAGGTTCAAAGTCCACGGACCACACTTTGAGCACCTCTAGTCTGCTTCTAGATCAAACTAAGCTCACGCTCAGGGGTGTCTACAATTTAGGCAAGTTTTGGTGGAACAGAAACAATTCCAATTTTTTTTTTTATGTTGCACAGCGGAGTATTTTCAGTCAAAAATGTCTTTATTTCTTTGTACTCTCCTGACATCTGATTTTGTCCCCATCATATAAAGGGCCTCTATAATTTTGTTCAACATAAAGTCCTTAAAAAAACAAATACAGTTAACTCACAAAAGTAGACTTCATCTAACTAGAGATATTACCAAGGGTTCTCTGGAATAGGTATATTTCATATAAAAGTAGCCTTGTATTAGAATTTTGATTATAATTACTAAAGAGATTTTTTTTGTTTTATGTATTATTTTTATTTAAAAATTACACATAAAAATGAAACTGGAATTATCACAACTCCAATAACAAAAAGAGGCAATAAAAAAAAAATAAAAATTTTACCAAACATTTTTTCCCCTGAAATTATGAGTCCTGCTTCATCCTAGCCATAGCTTGACTTTCAATGGCCAATTATCTTCCATCTAAGGCAACTCCCTTTTAAAGAGGAGAAGGCATTGGGTTTTCTTACCCCATGGATTTCATTAGAGAAGATATTTTAAAGAATATATTTTAAGACTGCAGTTAATGGAAAAGGAAACTTTCAACTCTATGCTTATCAAATCAAGAATTCTTAACTCAAGTTGTCCAGAAATTTCTGTCCTTTTTCTTCAGTCTTAATTATATATATATATATATATATTTTTTTTTTTTCCCCCCCCTGTTCTCAGGCATAATGAAAGAGGCTTGGACTTTCCTATAAAAAATGTATTTTTCCCACTAATAGATTTTTCTTCTCCATTTGGCACATAAAAAACTAAACTAAACTAAACTAAAACACTTAGATGTAAATGACTTTCCTAATCAACATGATATCTTTAGTTAAGGTTAAGGCTGTTCTTTAGCTTTCAATATCTTTTTGTGGGTTTTATCTCTGTATCTTTTTAAATGGCTGGCTAAGGAAATTAAATAATGAATAAATGAATGTATATAAAGCCCAGTTACTTTTTGGTAGAACTCAAGCCACTGATTTTGTTTTTCCTTTGGATGCATAGCCACTCTATCAAGACAAATATAATCTTCATTCAATTTTAATCTTTTCACACCTGAATTTTTTCACCCCACTGGAAGGGTCACTAAATCTTTACCCCCAAGCACCTATTTAAAGAGCAAATGTAGTTAATTCTGAAAGTCAAATTTAGTTTAACTAGAGGAGCTGTTACTAGGGCCCTTTTGTAACTGATGTGTTTTACATAAAAGCAGCATTCCATCCATCCATTCATGAGTTCTTAACATAAAATACATTGCATTTGAATGGAGACCACAATTTGCCTGGTAACTTTTCATCACCACAGGAGTCCTTTATCTTCTGTCAATCAATGCTGGGAAACAGGAAGGTTTTACCTACTCTAAGTAACAGAAGGAGGTCCCGAGCAGCCTTTAGGAAGACAGGGCTAGAAATGTTTATATCTTCCTTTCTGAGGTCTGTCTGTAAGGACCTATTTTACTGTCCCTGTTCCCCTTCCCCCAGGGGACTTAAAAACAACTCCCAGAAAACAGCTCCAGGTGTGGAGGCCAAGAAAGACAAGGCTGTACCCACCTCGAGGCTAGCCCTGACATAAGTACAGCCATCTTGGCAAAGCAAAAGCTGGCACCTTGCACTGTAAGAGTGGGTTAGCATAAAAATGGCCATCCTGAAGGCCTGGAAGCCCTTTTACTGAGCGTCCCTAACCAGCCCACACGTGCGGGTAACTTGAGATAAGAGAAAGTAGCTAAAACCTAAGAAACAACTAATCATATACCACCCAGGCGGTTAGTTGGTGGCGCCACAGGGACCAAATGTTAAAGAAAAGCAAATAGTTAACTTGCAGAGATCACAATCCAGCAAGACAGAAGTCTCCCTTGGTTTGCAAATGTCCTGGTGATTTACAACAAAAAGGGCTATCTCTTCAGTGGCCCAGTTTCCGGAGACAAGTGGCTCAGTTCCTCAAGGCCTAAGGTCATCCTCCCCACCATAAAATTGAGGGAGTCTGAGGCAGAAGGAAATGTAAATAAAGTTAAATTTCTTCTGAACCTAAATCACACTTAACCGCCAGGGTGGTGCCAGGGTGATGCCGGGGTGGCAAAAAGTTAAACAAAGTTAAACTGTCAAAGTGGGGCGCAAGATATGTATTTAGCTATGAAGAAGTGCCTTGAAAATGCTATATAAACCCTTGGTTTTGAGTGCTCCGGGTCCTTGTTGAAACTTGGAGCCCAGCTAGCTGGAAATAAACCTCGCTGTGTGACTTGCATTATCCAGAGTGTTCTCTGTCTAATTGAGGGGTGGTCGGCTCCGTACCCTAACATGTCTAAACCATAATGTTTTCCCCGATAGTAGACAATCTGGTATTGTTATAAATAATTACAGACTTTAAGTCCTAGAAGGTGAGTTATCAAAATGTAGAAATTTGATCTTAATTGGATCTACTCCTCTAGTCTGCTTTCATGCTGTTATGTAATGGCAGTTTAATTACTTAATCACCTAACAATGACCTTTGTCTGCTGAATATATTCTTTCTTCAGTAACATTTAAAGAAAAAAAAAAGTATGTGGGTCTTTATTTTCTGTATCCTGGAAAATGTTTTGTGAGCGCTCTCAACAACCATTAAAACACAATGCCTACACTGTAAGAATGAAAACTAATCATGGAGCCTTACATCTTTATTTGTACAAAATGACATTTCTGTGCTTCAGAATTAGTTCAAGCACTTGTTTGTTGAGCATGTGATGAGATCAAAATGAGTCACTCTACCCTCATTAACGCTTAGGATTTTTACAGTGAGCGAGGGGTTACCATTCCTTGCATTGAAAATATTGTTTTATGGATAAAAATATGGAAATACAAAGAGGTAAAGTAACTTTCTCAATTCTTCATTCTTTTATAGTGGGGAAAGAAGAAAATGGGATGGAGGCATAAAGATAATTTGTATAGTGGTTTGTCTACTGTGCCATACCACATTCTAAATCAATTCAGTTCTATAGATAAGTATTGCTCCCTTCTGTAATCTTGAAGATAAGCAGGAATTAGCCAGGAAAACAAGAGGGGGAAGCACATTAAATCAGCGGTGAGAGTGTATACAAATCCATGGGAGCGTAAAACAACATGGCATATTGAAACACACTGGAGGTGTTTCTGCAGGTTGAATTGAGCAACAAGCGTGGATACTGGAGATAGAAGTGGAGGACAGTCCCCAGGGAGCCCTGTATGTTCTGCTCAGGAGCTGGAACTTTACCCTGAAAACCACAGGAAAATACTTGTGGATCTTAAGCAAGAAGGCGACATAATCATATATTGTCCATATGCGTGTTTGAATGCTTTTTATTTTTTTTTTTTTAAGAACACCTTGGCAAATGTATGGAGGGTGGATTATAGGCTTGTTTTTTTTTTTAATTTTTAATTTTTTAAATTTCTTTTCAGTGTTCCAGAATTCATTGTTTATGCATCACACCCAGTGCTCCATGCAATATGTGCCCTCCTTAATACCCACCACCAGGCTCACCCAACCTCCCACCCCCCGCCCCTTCAAAACCCTCAGATTGTTTTTCAGAGTCCACCAGTCTCCCCCTCCAATTTCCCCCAACCCTCTTGTAATGGAGACAGGGAGATCTTGATGAGTGGTTTTATTTCATTTTTGTTTTGTATTTCTGTCGCATTTAAAAATTTACTTTATTTAAATTTAGTAACATGTAGGTATTATTAGTTTCAGATATAGAGTTCAGTGATTCATCAGTCTTATATAATATCCAGTGCTCATCACATCATGTGCCCTCTTTAATGTCTGTCACCCAGTTACCCCATCTCCCATCCACTCCCTTCCCCTACGATACTCCGTTTTGTTTCTTAAATTCCACATATGAGTGAAATCATATGATAATTGTCTTTCTCAGACTGACTTATTTTGCTCAGCATAATACCCTCTAGTTACATCCTCCTTGTACTAAGGAATATAAGGAGGTGGGAGTTAAATCTGTAGTAGTGAGTCTAGAGAGGGAGGTGTGGCTTTGCATGATATTTAAAGAGTGGTGTTAGAATGGCATTGATGAATGTCAGGGGAGAAATGGAAACTTCAAAAGACTAAGATTTCTCACTTGGACTACTGGGTCCCATTATCGTTAATTAACTGAGACAGAGAATATATGCCTAAGAAACGTATTTTGGTAAAGATCATTTATTTACTTTTGGACATTTCAAATTTGTGATATATTTAAAGGACAGTGCCCAGCACATGGAAAGTATAAAAAATACTTGTTTAGTGGATTATAGCCATAGGTTTTAGGCTGAAAATATATATTTATGAAATTTTGGAATAAGGAGGTTAGTCATGAGATTCTTTCAGAGAAATTGTATGGAATAAGAGAAAATGAATGTTCCTTAAAAATGATAATTTTTAAGGGTCAACACAAGATTCAAGGTTTAGGCTGGGTCATAGAAATTAAAGAGACTTCTAGAAGTAGTCAAGATCACACAGACAAAGCAAGGCATCATGAGAGAAAGAACTCATGTATATTGGTATCTGCACCACTGTATTTTCTCTTGACCAGAATTTAATATGTTTCACAGAAATATAATTTGTTCAACCACTCAATCAATTTCCTTAACCGAGAAGCATCTATCCCATTTACCTGATATTTTCCAAGAGTTGTGAGGTTGTGAGGTCATAAGATGAAAATTTCAGGAGCTTTTATTAGCAAATATTCTATGACAAACCACCATATATATTGAAGGATGTAAAATGAACATAAAGCTTAGTGCCACTAGAGTCTTTTTTTTTTTTTCTTTGTTATCAGCAATATTAGTATGGAAGCCTCCACCAGTCCATTCTCGGGATTCCCCATGTCCCATAAGAGATGAACACAAAACAGGTTTTCTTAGGTCAAAACTATTTTCCCACCACTCTGTGCAGTGCAAATTTGTACTGTTTCCTTTCCTTTCATCCTATAAAAAAAGATGCAGTAGGAACCTCCAATACTCTCTTTCTTAGCAGGACATATCTTACATTTTAGGTCAGTGTATTATTGGCCGATTTCATTGGTTCATTCACCCATTTCTTCGCTCAGCATACAAATAGTAAACACCTTTAGCGTGTCGCTGATGAACCCAGCGTCTGGAATCACGCTAGAGACTGAAGGAAAACAACAACCTCCTGGGAGAGAGTGATGATGTTGGCCTTGTGCAGTGGGAGCAAGAGAAACCAGGCTGGGAAAGGAGGTCCCTAAGTAGGTGAGGAACAGATCCATGTGGAAAGAATGGCCCAAAGTGAAGACTGGGAGAACCCGGGGGTAAGAGCATTTGTAGTTAATTGAGGGAAGATGAAGTTATAAAGAAGAAGAAGAAGAAGAAGAAGAAGAAGAAGAAGAAGAAGAAGAAGAAGAAGAAGAAGAAGGGATGATGAATAATTAAGGAGGTGGCAGTCTCTCAGGGGAGTTTCAGCCCAGCGGGGGACAACTGAACCGGCATCTTAGTATGCTCCTTCTGGCAGCTGAGCTGCAGAGAGGCTGGCCCAGAGGCAGAACAGACTGGAGGCAGAGACCAGTTAGGATGCCAGTTATAATCTCGTTACTTTGTCATTTATCCAGAGGGGTAAATTACTTTGAATCAGTATCATAAACATCTTGGTGAATTTTGGCAATGACATTCCAATCCATTATGATTAAAGAAATGACTTTTATTCTGGTTCCTGGGAGATTTCTCTTAATATCCCGAATTCTGATATTTGCCTTCAAGACTGTTTTACCTCCTTTGGAAGACACAATAAGCACATCAGTGTAGACTGTCTGTGGGCAGAGAATAAAACACAATGATCAGATAATAGAGACGAGGCAACAGATGATGGCCTCAGGGGCAGAATTAGGTTACATCAGTCCACTGATGTCAGTATGCATTACAGAAAGAGGCCATTATGTGCTTATAGTAACAAAGGCAAAATTAATGAATCTCTTTCAAATCTAAAGAAAATGCAATATTATATAGAGCAAAGAAAACAGATTCTGAAGGATGCCCGGCCAAATAGCATACCATGTCATCTACCTGCACTGAAGATGTAGCTCTAACAACTGACGTCGTGTGTTTTGCTCTTGTCTACTGGTTCCCTCAGGCCTTTTCACAGTTTTGCATCTGTTGTTCCCAGTTTACTCTTCCTCAGTAAACAGCTAAGGTGCTACACACAACATTGATACCACTTTGTTAAACACAGCCTGGTGACACTAACAGCTCTCTTAACTTCATCAGACCTGCCCTTTTTCCTAGTGCTCAGACGAGCCTGATTTTGCCTGAGTTTTACTTCCCACTTCTATCGTCACTGTCACACTTTTCCAGCCTCTCTATATCGTTGTCGCTTTGTGTGAGTCTACCTCTTGCTCTGGAGTTCTTCCTCCGGTTCTCATTATGAGCAGCCTGCTTCGTGAAGCCACCTGATGGGTGTGCTCCATGATAACCAGACGGCTTTAAGTGAAACCAGTGATTGGGAGCAAACTTTATTATTTCACAGGTAAAACAAAAGTCATGTCCATAATCTATATGGTTCCTTCTAATAATCCTACAAAGAAGGCATTAATACGACCTTTATGCACAGAAGGAACGGTATGGCTCAGAGAAGCAAAGCAACTTAATTTAAGAGGGCGTACCTATTAAGAGTTGAGGGGATAGGACATGGGGTCAAATCCTTGTTCTACCTGGCTCGTTGTGAGACCTAGAGAAACTCCTTTTTCTTTCCAGAGATCCATTTCCTCGTGAAACAATATTGATGACTTCCATGAATCGTGAAACTTTATTTCAGTACCGCTAAAGTCATCACTGCTCTTTATACAATCTTAGGTTTCATCTCTAAATATGACTTTATACAGTACAATGATCCCCCTCTCCTTTGTCTTAAGAAAATATAAATGGATTTAAATTTCTAAAGCTACTCTTGAGAATTTAAGAGTTTACAGAGGATCAGAAAGTTTGATATTTTATAATATTTCTTTTACATATATTGGGATTTTTTGGGACAACTGAGAGGATGATTAACTATAATTAAGCCTTCATTCCTCACATTCTTTCTTAATTCAACACAACCAAACAACCAAAAAAGGAAGACTTTACCATAAATAAAAAGGTTTTCCTTGCAAAATCCTGTTGGTTGCTGACATTCAGTTTATATAAAGGAAAATTCTGGATTAAAAGAAGGACTAGCATGGTAATTTGGCATTGTGGCACCCACATTCCTTCTACACGAGACAGCAGAAAATATCCTTAAAAATGAAAATGCTGGGGTCAGGTTGCCTGTGTGTGAGTTGTAGCTCTGTCACACGTCTGTATAAACTTGGGAGTCATCAGTGAGATGTGACACAGAATCAGTCCCTCTATGCCTCACCCATGGATGATCAGTGTCTCGGTTCAGACTTATTTTAAGAGTTACAAGCAGTTAACAGAGCGACTGCTAAGTATTAAAAATTTAAACCTGGGGTTTAATACTTAATAGTATTTTCTAGGTTCTAAGTACAGTGCATAATCTATCTTTTTTTTTTTTTAAGAGTTATTTATTTGGGAGAGAGAAAGAGAGTGTGGAGGGGGGAGGGGCAGAGGGAGAGGAGAGAGACTCTCAAGCTGACTCCCTGCTGAGCGTGGATTCCCAGGACCCTGAGGTCTTGACCTGTGTCGAACCAAGAGTTGGACACTTAATTGACTGAGCCACCCAGTCCCCCAGGACTATTCTATCTAATTTATCTTTAAAACAATTCAGTTAAGAAGAGGACATTATTATCCCTATTTTATAGATAAGGAGACTGAAACATACTTTTCCCATTAAACATCAAAGAATTGTTAATTACTGAATATCTACTATTTATTCAGTATTGAATACTTATTGTGTCATTTAAGCATCATAAATACACTTAGAGGTAAGCATTCCCTCCTCCATTTTTCAACTGAAGAATCTCAGTTACCGATAAGGTACAGATAGTATGAAGGTTCTTCAAGAAGTTAAAAATAGAACTACTCTGTGATCCAGTAATCACAGTATTGGGTATTTACCCGCCAAATACAAAATCACTAATTCAAAGGTATACATGCACCCCAAGGTTTATTGCAGCAATATTTATAATAACCAAACTCTGGAAGCAGCAGAAGCATCCATCTATAGATGAATGGATAAAGAAGATGTGGTGTATATATACAATGGAATATTAGTCAGCCATAAAAAAGAATGAAATCTTACTATTTACAACACATGGATGGAGCTAGAGAGTATAATGCTAATGAAATAAGTCAGTCAGAGGAAGACAAATATCATATGTGTTCACTCATTTGTGGAAATTAAGAAACAAATAGGGCATGTGACTGCCTCAGTGTCATACATCTAGTAAGTGGAGATTCAATCCCAAGATTATTTCACATCGAAATGTGTTTCTGTTTCGGTTTTCTACTTCTATTGGGTCATGCCGTCTATCTATTAAGGCAAAAGTTTTGTTATTCATTGAATAAAGGTAAGGATTAATAACTTCAAATGAAAAAAAAATATGTTTGATCAGAGAACTCGAACAACAGTGGGTTTTCTTATATGAGCTCTGATAAACAAATGATGGATAGATAGATAGATAAGGATATTGTAAGCTTTTTTTCAGATAAAGGGTAAGATATTATTGTTGAATCCTGAATAAATAAGACACAATTACTCTTCTGAATGATTTGACAGTATATATATTTGTAAGAAATAAAATAATAAAATTAAATGAAAAGTTGAGGAATCAATTTCTGATGCTGCTTTCACTGGCTATGTGGTATTGGGCACAATACTAACCTCACTAAATTTCAATAAATGTATCTTTAAATTGCAAATTGTAATACCTACTTTTCAAAGTTGTAAAGATTGAGTAAAATAATATAATATGGGAAGATTAGGGCCAATTCCGCTTTACATGAAACAGCATCATCAAATTCACAATCCCCTTATAGTCTTTAAATTTGCTTTAATTTAATTCTTTACAATCATCCTGAAATGAAATCATGATGTTTCATTTGCTAATTGTTTATCATGTTTATGGAATCACAAAATGTTTGCTAGAGTGTCTGGCACTTAGTGGATATTAGACAATTAAGAATGAAAGATTATGAGTGGATGACTGATTACCAGCCAGAACCTAGCACAGACTCAAAAAATATTAGTAATTTTTACTTAAAATTATTACTCTGTCAGTAGCACACATACATGTTTTCTAAAT
This sequence comes from Lontra canadensis, assembly GCF_010015895.1. NCBI lineage: Eukaryota > Metazoa > Chordata > Mammalia > Carnivora > Mustelidae > Lontra > Lontra canadensis. The sequence continues at coordinate 4,463,131 of NW_022631043.1, forward strand.
AAATATACTCCAGTAATGGTACTAGAGGACCTTGAGCAGAGAGAATCATGTGACCTGATTTCTAAAAGATCTCCACTTGCTTTCCTGATGAGAGATTTCTGGGGGTCAAGTATAGATCCGGGTGATCAGGAGGGTGCTATCTCTTCTCACCCTCGAGTTTTTATATTAATTCTCCTAACAAGTATTTCAGATGCCAACTAACATTCTTGCTCCTTTACGTTACCAATCAAGCCCGTGAGTGTGAGAATACCAAGCTGTTGCAGCTCACAAAATCCCATCGGGCACGTGTCCTTTATGCAGGCTAGAAATGTACGATTTGAAAAAATAATGTGGTGGGTGTGGGACATCACCAAACAAAGAATTTAAAAACTACAAGACCAGGTTCAGACCCTGAATGTCCACCTGCTGAAAATCAAGGGGAACTCATACCACAGGTGTAACGGCAAAGGCATACCTCAAAGTGGTCAAATTCAGAGAGTTTTGAAGGCAGCAGACAGGATTTCCTGATGGATATAATATGTCATATGAAAGACAGAGAGGAGCCAGAGATGACTCGGATTTTTTTTTGGAGCAACTAAAGGAGTTATTGCCATTTACTGTCGTGGGAAATACTCAGTGGGAAATAAGTTCTGTGGAGAAAAGATACAGGCCAAGTCAAGTCTGTTTAAGATGACTTCAAGGGAAGATACTGGAAAGTGGTGTATCTGTTACTCATATCTGCTGTGATAAATTATCATAATGGCTCGGAGGCTGGGAGAGGCACTGTGCCCGGAGGTGCGGCCTCCCCAGGCCCGGAGGGCAGAGCATAAAGCCAGAAGATGATTTACAAGCTTGGAATTCTAACAATATTTGCCCTGCTTGAGTTTGAACTTAGTGAGACCAGTGACCTCTTTATTAGTTTCATTTTCTTCCTTTTGGAGAGGGAACCTCTCTCCTTGGCCTACATTTTGAGAGCAGATAACTTGCTTTCTGGTTTTCCAGTTTCATAGGTCCTTAGATGGAGAGAAATTTTGCTCAAGATGGATCTTACTCAGGATCTTACTGATGCTTGATTTAAATGATTTTGATGAGTACCTTTGGGACTTTTCAGTTTATGACATTTACATAGGACTTTTGGCTTAGAGTTAATACTCCAATGAGTGGAGGCTTCTGGAGGCTGGGGTTGAGGTGGTGTATACTGCATGGGAGTTGGATAAGAATTTGGGGGACAGTCAAAGGACAGGCTGCTGTGGATGAAAGGAAGCACTCCCACCCCAAATATACATCCAACTCCCAGAAACTACAAATGTGACCTCATCTGGGAAAAGAGAGAGAGAGAGAGAGAGTTCTTCTAGCATAAATAAGTTAAGGACCTCCAGATGATATCAGCCTGGATCATGTGGATAGGAAGCAAATCCAGTGTCACGTGTCCTGACCAGTGAAAGGTGGTGGTAGGGGGAGTGCGAGAGAAACAGAAGAGAAGGCTTTGTAAAAGTGGAGGCTGCAGTCACACAGACAAGGCAAGGAGCACCGGGAGTCACTAGAAGCTGGAGGAGAAAAGCAGCCCTCTCCCCTAGAGACGTCAGAGGAAGGGTGGCCCTACTGACGCTGAGATTTTAGAGTCCTGGTCTCCATAACTGTTGAGAAAATGGTCTCCTTTCAAATAGCCTAGTCTATGGCAATTCATTATGACAGCCATGGGAAATAATAAAGGTAATTAGAAATATGGGACTAGGATCCAGGAGAGAAATCAGAGCTGGAGATAGAAATTTATAAGGCCCTAATACTGGGTAGGATTCCATATGTGTGTGTATGTATATACATATATATATATATATATATATATAGAGAGAGAGAGAGAGAGAGAGAGAGAGATGATCAAAGGATTGATCTCTGAGGCAATATGTTTTAAGAAGTAATGAAGCTGAGAAAGATCCAGAAGAGAATACTGAAAATAAGTAAGCAGGAGAGAGTAGAAGAACCCTTGAAACTACATAAAGAAATTCAAAGAGGAAAGGCTTAACAAGGTGTCAAATGCTGGTAAATGTCAAGTGGTGTGATGACTAAGAATTTAACACTGAATTTGGCAAGTAGCAGTAATTGATAACCTGAACAATGACAGTTTCAAATATAAAAACCCAGTTTCAAATATAAAGACCCAGGGCCTCTTAGGCTCAAGAGAGATTATGGAGAGAGACTACAGAATCCCCAAAATAGAGAATATAGTTGGAATTTTTTCTATAAAATAGAAGCAGAAAAATCATGCAAAAATGTTCACATTGTTTCATACTAGTTAGTGTTGCATAATTTCTCTGCTCCCATTCCATAGGAAATATGTTCCAAATATGTTATATTTACAATAGTGAAGAAAAAAAAAAAAACTTTGCCCATGAAATCCTATTAAGAAAGTTCCAATAAAGCAAATAGACCAGGCAGAAGAGGAAAGAGGCGATTACATGTCTTGTAACGTGCAATCTGAAGAAGACGGGATGCTGTGTACAAGTAGGAAGGTTTACAGATGGGAGTGGGCAAAGTCTCTGCAGTCCGTTTTCCTCGGTGAGGCAGGAGGAGTGTGTATGCACTTCTGGAGTCTTTGATGGGAGAAATCGACTTCCACCTTGAGTAAACACTGACAAAATTTTCTCCAATGCATTCCAGTCATAGAGGTCTAAAATGTAAGTACCATCGTATTGCTTTACAGCAGTAATCATACCAACTATTAGACATGATTAGTGCTTAAATTAAAAAAAAAAGCCTTCATTTTCAGATAGAGCCCAGCCATGTCATTAAGCTAAGTATGAGATCTGAAACATGCTACTTAATATCTTTCTTGATTTGTCAAAATACAGTAATAGTTGCCTTGTCCATTCACAGAGATGAAAAGAGTTATTTTTTAAAAAGATTTTATTCATATTTCTAGAGAGGGAGGGAGCATGAGAAAGAGCACGAGTGTGGGGAAGAGCAGAGGAAGAGGGAGAAGCGGAATCCCCCTATTTGGGGGCTCGACTTGGGGGCTTGATCCCAGAGTCAAGGCAGATGCTTAACTGACGGAGCCATGCAGGCCCCCCGAGGTGGTACAGTTTATCACTGATGCTGAGAACTGGTGTCTGGTTCCGAGCCAGGAAAACAGTTTTGTATGGACTGGTCCAAAGGCCAATGACCTCAATTCAAATCTTACCATCATACATCAGTGCCATGAGACCGAGATCCAACAACACAGACTCTTCACACATCGGTTTCCCCGATCGAAAACTAAGACAAGCGTCTCAATCTGAAATGGTTGCTATGAGAAATTTAAGGAAGATAATGAATTCAAAGTGCATAACATGCATGGTTTCATACATAAATGAAAACTATTCTCATTTAAAATTGGTTACTTTATCATTTAGACTCTCTCCTCATCCCTGCCCTCAAGTAGCTCAGAGTGTAGTGGAGAGGATTTTGGTTAATAATGAAGCAGATACGTGGCAGCAAGTGCATGTATTCTAACTGGGGAGGAGCTCAATGTTCAAGTGTGCACTAAGCTCCGCAAGTGTACCCCTTTGTTACTGCTCAATTAAACACACCCACAGCATCACACCCAGAACTGCATTAAGTTTGCTCAAGAGTGCAAAAGGATTTATGGAGTAAGGCTCTGCTGCTCAACAGGACTTCGTTTGCATGAGAAAAGGACAGTTTGACCCTTCGGTAAGCGATTTTCAGAGAACTGCTTTCCTTGAGCCTTATTCTTGGTTTGTTTTCACTTGGGAAGGAATTTATCATTTTGGATATACATGTAGCCATGTGGCAACCTGCAGGAGGAAAAGGCTGGAGAAAGCAATTTCTGACCTTGAATTACTTCATGTTTGGGTAAGAAGATTAAGTTGCTGTTGGCATTTAAAAATGTGTGTCTGAATAACAGTCTCCCACACAAACTTCATTCATTTAATAATTTCCAGCAGTTTGACTAAATGCTCTAATTTCTGAAAGCTTAAAGCAGAGGGAGCCGTGTGTGCAGGTTGTACAATGATTGCCTTCAGACTTGCTGTAAGGGCACCAAAGGGACACTGTGGTCCCATGTGATCTCCCCATGAGTGCTGGTAGCTCCAGAATTCCCACTTCCTGACCAAATCCCAACCAACCTTCTTCATCCTCACCTTGTTCACTTCATACTATACAGGCCTACGTTACTGATTTACACATAATCTATCAATGGTCCTCCTTGGTCTTACTATACTTAAGGTAACATACATGGGCATCCGTCATCTGTCCCATCATCCCCTATTAAACTGCCCACCTTCCTTATTCTGATTTATGTCCTGGCTAAAAGGAGTGTGGAAGCATAAGAGAGAGCTGCGGATGGTGGGAAAGGGAGAGGGAGAGAGAGAGAATTTGAAGCTGGCTCCACACCCAGAGAAAAGTCCATTTGGGGCTTGATCCTCAAACCCCAAGATCATGACCTGAGCCAAAATCAAGAGCCAGATGCTCAACGGACTGAGCCACCCAGATACCATGTGATCCCTGCTTTAAAGTCCCTCAAGGTGCCCCAGTCTGTGTCCCCATAGTACCCTGTTCTCCCAGACAACATCCTGTCATTCTCAACATCTGGTAAGTTGCAGATACCTTTGGGTCTTTGTTCATTTATAGAGGTTCATTCCAAAATAAATAAACCTACAACTTCACACATGTACATGTCATATCTAGCTTGGATTATATGGAAGGTTATCTCTAGATGTATTCTGGGGAATTCCCCACTCTTAATTATGCGCTTCTTAGGGTCAAGGACAGTAATTTGCCATTCCTAGCTACAGTATAGTATTGCACCTGTAACCACCTATCCATACATATGTGCTTAAGTAAATCAAGTTAATAAGCCAGGCAACCAAGATTAAGTACCTAATACATCCAGTCACTGGACACGGAAGAGTCAGAGGCCAGCATGCTGAGGTTCATAACTCTGTGTGTGCTCTACTGAGATTCTACTAATGGCTGAAGTTGAAGGTGATGGTATATGTGGGACAACTTTGTGCTGGGGAGTATGAGTAGGTAGTCAAGTCCCTACTTTTCTTGTTTTATAGGTTCCCTCTAAGCTGTGTGATAAATCAACATGGTTCAATTTCTTTATGTCAACAGCACTTACATTTCTGTCTGTAGCCCTGGTTGCTCCTCTTAGCTCCTGATCACCTACAATTTTCTCTTAGATATGTGACAGCCGCCTCAAACAAGCATGTACAAAATAAATGTTATGACCATTGCTATTGAGTGTGGTTTTCTAATGGCTCTGCTATTCACACGGTTGACTATATAGATGGACATACACATATATCACCCCAGGTATATTATCTATGATATCTCCTTCTGCTTCATTCTTATATTATAAGGGCCTAACACAGTGCCTGGAACTAAAACTCAGTAGACACACATGCACATACGCACACACGTGCACATACACACAGACAGATGAAACAAACCAACAAAAATAAATATACTGTAAGTGCCTTCCCTCTGTCACTTTGTCCTTCTGGGTAAGATCCACATTTGATGGTTGGGATGAGATAGCCATCTTGGCCTGGGAACTGGAGGCTGCAGATTAAGCATAATGGATCGGTAATATGGAAGCATCTTGGGTCCCTGATAATTACAGAGCCACAGTAGTAGCTAAGGACTGCTCATGTGTACTAGGACAAGAAATAAACCTTGTTTAAATAGATTGTTTAAGTCACTCTTTTTCGGAGCGTTCTATTACTCAGAATAAGGCTAATTTTATCTAATACAAGTAATCTATTCATCCTTCATGAAGCTTTCTGGATCTCTCCAGCTTGTCTTACTTTTAATTTCTATTTAATAAACATTCAGACTTACCTGAGATAAATGTTTCAGTTTCTTTACAAAGCATTACATTTACTCTGAAGTGTTTCTGCGTTTCCTGTGAAAAGCTGCCCTATCGCACTGCTCCATTCCCCTCGCCTACAATGTGTGCACCTAACACTGCCAAGTCTTTGTTCCTGATCTCTCTTTTTATTGGAAATGCTCTTCCCTGCTTCCTTTCTTATCTAACTCTTCTGACATAAAGTACCATGCTCAACAGTATTGATTGCATAAGCGGATTTATTGAAAAAGAATAAATGGATATTAAATTTTGATTCTGAGTATAAATGCAGGAGTTCTTCCATGGAAGGATAGATCCTTGTCAGCTTTAATATTAAGGAGAGGCTCCTACTGAGTATTAAAAGTGATATCGTCCTTGAATATAGGAAAGCATATGTTAAAGAAGCTAAGGAGAAAGGTAGACGTTTTTCTTTTATCATTCTTTATTGAAAAAAAAAAAACAAACACAAAAACAAGAACAAAAAACTCCATAAACCAAGAAACAATGTTGGAAATGATCAGATATTTCCTGCCTATTGCTCCAGAATTGTCGTCAACATCCCTAATGTGACCTGTGCTGTACAGTAGCTCAGCCCTTGACCACTCATTGCTGATCTTTACCAATCTGTCATCGTCCAAACCCTTCACTTAATGGCCACCACCTTAAATACCTGGTGTTGCTATCTGTTTACACATAATAATCCCCAGGGTGCAAATACTATGCAGGTAAGTAATACGTATGAGGCAAATCCAAACTTTGTTTCTTCTCAGTAACCACTCAAGCCATCTACTGAGTACAATTTATCAGCAACAATCATTGTTCTATAAATCTCCACACAATCTAAGTACATAAAATTCTTAATTTACATTTAAATGTAAATTTTCTCAAATAATTTCCAACTTAAATCATTCCCAAACTTTGGTATATATAAACAGAAAATAGAAGCCCATTTAACAACTCAAGCACACAAACTAAACATCAAAATCCTTAAATGTGGCTAGGTCTCTAAATTTTAAATAAGAGACCTGGGTTAAAACCAAAGCTCTGCTACATTTTGTTGTTATTTTGGACAAGTTACTTGAGTTCCCTGGGCCTCAGATTCTATAAGGGATAATAGCAAATATCCCAGGCTTTGGTTTTTTATCCGATTTCCCCAACTAAATACTAAATTTCTTGAAAGCAGAATTTGTGGTATATTCTGCCTTATTCTGAGTTACCAGTAAGGTATTCAGTAAGCACTCCATCAATATGGAATGGATATATTTTTATTAGACAGATGAATTTTTTAAAGGATTTTATTTATTTATTTGACAGAGAAAGATGGATCACAAGCAGGCAGAGAGGCAGGCAGAGAGAGAGGGAGAAGCAGACTCTCCTCTGAGCAGAGAGCCTTATGTGGGGCTCGATCTCAGGACCCTGAGGTCATGACCTGAGCCAAAGGCAGAGGCTTAATCCACTGAGCCACCCAGGCGCCCCTAGACAGATTAATTTTTATAAAACAAACAAATGCTGTTGATAGAGCAATGTAGACAAACAGAAAAGAAAGGAGGAAGAAAATAATAATATACTTATGTATTCCCAGCCATAATGTCCCCAGGGCCCTTTAGTATTTACTGGTCATACTTCCATTTCCAGTAGTAACAATTTGTCAATCATAGAAGCCCCATGGTTCCATCTTTTCTCAAGTATAGTACTGGCTCTCAAAGTTGGCCACACAGATTGCTGTCAGCTCTTTCTATTTCAGAAATCATTTTCTAAAATCAAGCTCCCTATGAGAAGTTTGCCCCCTTCCTATAACTATACAATATAGATGCAATATCGTTATATATATCAATATATATTTATATAGAGAGTTATATACATATTTACATATATATGGTTAGTTTTGTTTGTTTTTGTTTTTGTTTTTTAAAGATTTTAATTTTTTATTTGACAGAGAGAGAGAGCATGAGAGGAGAGAGGTCAGCGGGAGAAGCAGGCTCTCTGCTAAGGAGAGAGCCCGATGTGGGACCCAATCCCAGGACTCCAGGATCATGACCTGAGCTGAAGGCAGAGGCTTTAACCAACTGAGCCACCCAGGCGCCCCTATATGGTTAGTTTTAACTATACACACACACACATTTCAAGCAACATACTGTTAGGATCGTTTAGAGTCTCAATTTTGCTTTATAGAGAAGGGGGTAGTCCAACATGGGAGCATAGAGAAATCTCAGCTCCCTCCCTCCCATAGACAGACCAGGTCTACAGCTCACCTGGAACAATTCTCTCTGAAAAGGACTTGAAGACGAGGTAAACAGCTACTTCACAACAAACTGCAAAAGGTCCACATCAAGACAGGTGGGAGAGGCACCAGTTTGGTTCCTCCGGAATTGGCCCCCCTGCCCCTTGGAGCATAGTGACTACAATAAGGAAGGATTTCAGAAATGCAGGACTTCTTCCTGAGGAAAAAGGGGTTCATGCCCCATATCAGGTACCCCAGCCTTGTGACCAGCAATGGAGAGATGAACCCTCAGTGTCTGGTTTTAAAGACCACTGGGGAACATGTCTAGGAGAACCAAGGTGCTGTAGGGAGTTGAGGTACTTCTCTTAAAGGGCGTGTGTGTAGACTCATTTGCCTCAGAGACGAGCATAAAAGCAGCAGTTGAAAAAACATCCAATTTCCATTTGCACCAGAAAGAATTATTCATCTATTTTTATTTTATTTCTGTGTGTGGTGTAAGGAAATGGTCCAGTTGCATTCTTTTGCATGCTGATGTCCAGTTTTCCCCACGCCATTTGTTGAAGAGACTGTCTTTTTTCCATTGGATAGTCCTTCCTGCTTTGTTAAGAATTAATTGACCATATAGTTGTGGGTCCATTTCTGCCTTTTTTATTCTGTTCCATTGATCTATGTGTCTGTTTTTGTGCCAGTACCATGCTGTCTTGATGATGACAGCTTTGTAACAGAGCTTGAAGTCTGGCATTGTAATACCACCAGCTTTGTTTTTCTTTTTCAAGATTGCATTGACCATTCAGCGTCTTTTGTGGTTCCATACAGTTTTTGGATTGCTTGCTCTAGCTCTGTGAAAAATGCTGGTGGCATTTTGATGGGGATTGCATTAAATCTGTAGATCGCTTTGACATTTTAACAATATTTATTTTTATAATCCATGAGCATGGAATGTTTTTCCATTTCTTTGCATCCTCCTCAATTTCTTTCATGAGTGTTCTATAGTTTTCAGAGTACAGATATTTTACCTCTTTGGTTAGGTTTATTTCCATGTATCTTATGGTTTTGGTGCAACTGTAAATGGGATCAATTCCCTCTTTCTGATGCTTCATTATTGTTGTGTAGAAATTCAGCAGATTTCTGTATGTTGATTTCGTATTATGCAACTTTACTGAATTCTTGTATTAGTTCTAGCAATTTTTTGGTGGAATCTTTTGGGTTTTCCACCTAGAGTATCTTGTCATCTGTGAAGAGTGGAAGTTTGACCTCTTCCTTGCCAACCTGGATGGATTTTATTTATTTTTGTTTTCTTGTTGCTGGGGCTAGGACTTCCAGTACTATGTTAAATTACAATGGTGAGAGTGGACATCCCTGTCTTATTGCTGACTAGAGGAAAGCTCTCAGTTTTGCCCCACTGTGGGTCTTTCACATATGGCCTTTATAATATTGAGGTATATTCCCTCTATCCCTGCTTTATGGAGGGTTATCAACAATGGATGCATTACTCTGACAATTTTTTTTTCCTGCACCCATTGAGAAGATTATATGGCTCTTATCCTTTCTTTTATTAATGTGGTATATCACATTGATTTATGAGTATCGAACCACCTTGCTGCCCAGGAATAAATCCCACTTGATCGTGGTGAACGATTCCTTTAATGTACTGTTGGATTTGACTTGTTAGTATTTTGTTGAGAATTTTTGCATCCATGTTCATCAGGGATATTGACCTTTAATTCTTCTTATTTAGTGCAGTCTTTGGTTTTGGAATCAAGGTAATGCTGGCCTTATAGAATGAGTTTGGAAGTTTTCCTTCCATTTCTATTTTTTGGAACAGTTTGAGAAGAATAGGTATTAACTCTTCCTTAAATGTTTGGTAGAATTCCCATGGGAAGTAATCTAGCCCTGGACTTTTGTTTATTGGGATATTTTTGATTATTAATACATAAATATTGAAATTATTATGTTGTGGACCTGAAAGTAATATACTGTTATATGTCAATTAATAAAAAAAAGTAAAAATACCAGTTCATGATGAAATGACAGTTTTATTTATAAAACCTACCTTCAGTTTTTATTAATAATTAGTAAAGATGAATAAATATGTTTTGACATGAGATAGGTCTTTTGATTACATTTCAATTCACACTGAAATTATTGAGAAAATCTGTATAAAATTTCAACACAGTGTAAAGTCATTGGAAATCAGGACATGGAAATAAAATTCAGCATTTGCCACAAGAAAACAAAACAAAATTAAACAAATTAAAAAAACTCAATTTTAAGATTCCTTTGTAATTTTACTCAGAAAATAAAGCAAAAAAAAAAAAGAAACAATAGAACTTTATATATATATATATTTTTTTTAATAGAATCAGAGCTAAATTAAGTATAGGAATAAGGAAACAGTATTAACTTTTTGCATTGTTGGTAAAAACCATTGGCTCAGCTTGAAATCCAATTTTTTTTTGTAGAAATTTCTGATAAAAGCAACAAAAAGGAGTCAGTAGAAAAGGTCATATCAGTGATGCTGAACAACACAGCAAATGCCAGTGCTTCCATGTGAGATACTAATATTTTTCTGTCCACCTAAAAATTTTCAAAAATTGTGTGCCTTCCATCTTTTAGGAAACCCAACACTTTAACCTCTTTCATGATTGCTGTAACAGAGTAGACATATTTACTCAATAGTATACAAAATCAAGATAGGAAGGAAGAAATATTAGGGAGATATCTGTATCAAAGTTAAACCAAATTCTTAAATTTATTTTTTTTTTAATTATATTTCCTAATGGAGAGATCAATACAGTGAATCATCATTATGGCCCCTGTTTACTGGTGTCTGGTCTGCTCTAATTCTACACGTCTGTCTTGACTCTTATTCTTTAGAAATTATTTACAGCTTGTTTCTATGGCTCCTGCCTCCTCAGTTCTCTCTTAAATACTTTGCCAAATTTGTTCTCTATTGTTTGTCTATCTACTTCTGTTGTCCTACCCTAATCTGACTCCTAGGACCCAACTACTTATTATTGATTTCTTAAGGACTCTTGGGATTAGAACTGGGGCAAAAGTGGGTCAACAGTGTCAAGGCAAAAACTTAACTGGACAAAGTCCAACAGTCAAGGAGGACTTTATTCAAAGCTGCTGCAATAGGACAGAGAGATGGGACCCAAGTCTGAACTCAAAGCTGCTGAAACAAAGGGCAGGAGAGGTCTCAGGAGTTGAGGGAGCTGAAAGAAAAGTGCTAGAGGACATTACGAGTGAGGTTGATCAATGGGATGTGTTAACACATTATCTCCTAATTTTGTAGATATTTTCATCTGTGATTAGACCATCTGTGTTTGCTAATTGGTGCTCACCCAAGTTCAGTTTCTATCCTCCCACAGAGACTATGGGATAGGGATAATTTATTTGATGATTGCATTTCAAAAGAGTGGCTCTCAAGTCTCTGAAAAAGACACTTCTGGTTTGTAGAACAGGTTTTAAAAAGCTTTTCCCATATCTCAAAAAGGCAGAGAAAAAAACCTACAACTTGTAAGTTTTCTAAAGAAAATACTTAAGAAGGGAAGTTTAGGGTCTAGAATAAGAAAGAAGTCTGTCTATAGTGTGGTCAAACTTAGGGAAATATTAAAGCATCTCAACTGATAGAAAACTTCATGAAGCAGGGTTTCCTGTTCTTTTCCAAGGTTCTTGGCTTATTTGTTTTGTTTTAGTTCCCAATTACTCTATTTTCTATCCCTTTAGTAATTTGTAAATTTCACATATAAAAAACAAAGACCATGTTTAATGATAAAATACATTTAGGAAATATAACATTAAATACAAAGTTAAATACATACCATTTTTGGAAGAGTCCTCAAAGTCTTTCTTATGTTGATGTGCCATATGAATCTTACAGAGAGGATTATATTGACCAGTGTTTACAGAGGACTTCTCTTTTTAATAGTAACATCTTCAGGTTTGGTTTTCTACAGAGTCAAATATGAGAATAGTCAGTCTGGAAAAGTTTTCTTAAAAAGTTATGGTAAGTTATATCATTTCTCTGTTGAGATAGGAATTAAGAAATGGCAAAGAAATTAAGCCAGTTTCATAATTAACTTTTTAAAAATTTTTATGTGTTGAATAAAGTAGTTATTTAATTAAGTCATATCTGCCTTCATTTGTCATGTCTTGTACTAATTATTCTATATAAGATACAAAATGATAAAACTGAAAGTGTATAAATAACCAAATAAATATACTTTTTCCCCAATTTTTGTTTTTATTTTTTTAAAGATTTACTTTTTTTTTTTTTTTTTTTTTTTTTTTGGAGAGAGAGTGGAGGAGGGTAAAGGGAGAGAGAGAATCTCAAGCACACTTCCCGCTGAGCATGAAGCCCAATGTGGGGTTCGATCCCATGACCTTGAGATCATGACCTGAGCCAAAATCAAGAAATAGACACCTAACCAACTGACCCACCCGGGTGCCCCTAATATAGTTTTGCTTTAAAAAAGGCATTAATCAATAATTTCACCCTGTGTACATTTACAAGATGAAAAAGAGATTTACAATTTATCCTACAATTCTTTAGATATAAATCTCAGGTAGATCAACTGAATCAAAATCAACTTCTATTTCAATGGAACATTAACGAAAGAGACAGAAAATGGAATGTGAAATTTTAACATTACAAAATGGTCTAGATAATACCTACTTTGGTTTCATACACTGCACCACTGTCTATGGTGGAGTTACTTGGTTTTGAAGAGCAGAGTTTCATCTACCTTTCAGACAGTCATCTTGTGGAAACATTGAACTTAACATATGAAGTAGTGTCTACTGAGATTTGCAAAATGCCTCCTCTTCTCCAACAAGAGACACTAAGTTGAGCAGCTGAAATTAGCAAGAGGGATGCAGCAACAACCAGCATGGTTCAGGAAACATCTTTGTCACCATGGCCTGGTAGTCCCCTCCCCCTTTAGGAGACAACTAGTAACCCAGTTTGAGAAAAGCCTTTCTTCCCTTATAGGCAGAACCAGCAGGGACAAACGGGATTCCCAGAGGTACCAGTTAAAAAAAAAAAAAAAAAAAAGACAATAACATCATAAAATCATTGAAACCACAACTCACACAAGTAGACCAGCACCTGCACAGTATATGATCATATCAACTGACTTTAAGAAAGCATCTGACTAAAGCCAATATTCATTAATGGTACATGTAAAAAAAAATCCAACAATTATTCATGGTATAAACTCTCCACCAGTCAGAAATAGCAGGGAATTTTCTCAACTTGATAAAATAGCATCTCCAAAAACAAACAAACAAACAAGCAAAACCAAAACAAATAAAAACAAACCAACAACCCCCCCCCATTAACACCATATTTAACAATGAGGACTGAATGATGCTTTTCCCCTAAGATCAAGAGCCAAGCAAGGATATCCACTCCCACTAGTCTTATTCTGTAGAGCATTGATGCTCTAGCCACTTCAATAAGGCAAGAAAATAGAAATAAAAGGTATAAAGATGAGATAGGAAGGAATAAAATGGTTCTATTCTTAGATAACATGATTGTCCACATAGACAATCTTGAGAAATCTACAAAAAGAGTTCTACATTAAGCACATTCAGCAAACAGCAAAATACAAGATCACAACAATCACAATTCTATATGCTAATAAACACAAGAAACTGAAATTCAACACACAGTATGAATTACAATTGATCCAGAAAAAAAGAATATTAGATGTATGTTTAAAAAGGTATACACAGGATCTGTATGTTTAATATTATCAAATACTAATGAAAGAAATCAATGAAGGCCTAAATTATTAAGACCTAAATTAAGAGAAATACCATATTCCTGAAATGGAAGATTCAACATAATATAAAATTTTATCCAAATCCATCTTCAGGTTAAATGTCATTCCTAACAATATCCTAGTAATGTAGACATAGACAATATTATTATAAAATTTATATGGAAACAGAGACCTAGAATACCCCGAAGACAACTAGGTAAAGAAGAATAAAGTAGGAGATATCATTCTGTCTAACTTCCAGGCTTACTTTATAGCTACCATAATTAAGACAATGTGATATTTGTGGGGACATAAACATATGTATTAATGGAACAAAAGAGAAGACACAGAAAGAGAACCATATAAATATACTGAACTGATTTTTGACAGAGAAGCAAAGCCAATTTAATGAAAGAAGGACAGAATTTGTAACAAATAATACTAGAGCAATTGGACAAAAAAATGAACCTCATCATAAACCCCATGCTTTATATAAAATAACCACAAAATGGAGTACAGATTTAAATCCAAAATCTGAAATTAAACATTTTAGGAAAAATAGAAGAAATCTGAGAAGTGTGACGAGGCAATAGATTCTTAGCCTTTATCCCCAAAGCACAATCTATAAAAGGAAAAAATGGAAAGCTTGGACCTCATGCTCTTTTTTTTTTTTTAATTGCTCTGCAAAAGTCTATGTGAAGAGGATTAAAAGAAAAGCCACTCAAAGTTTATAAATGGCAAAGTGTGGATCTTTATGGTGATGAAACTGTCCAAAATCTTAACTCTGGTGTTGGAGACACAACCCCACAAATGTGATAAAATCATACAGTATGAAGCACATGCATACATATGCCCATGAGTATAAGTAATACTGGGGAAAACACGAATAAAATTGCTACATTGTATTAAGTGTATGAATTGACACAATATTGTATTAGTATTAATACTGCAGTCCTGATTGAAAAAAGACTTAAGGTTGCAATGATTAGTAGGTGGCACAGTCCAGATAAGAATCCAGGCATCCTGCCTTACAGGTCCTGCTCTTACATGAGCATACATACTACCCCTTACTGAAGCGGGGGGTCTGTAGGTTCCCCATTTGGAAATCAGAACAGAGCTTGGATGTCTATTCTGGTCACTAATTATCTGAATGACTTGCACAAACTGTAGTCTTTTTTTCAAGGTGGCATTTTTCACATGAAGTTAGTTCTACTATTAAATAGACCTGACTTTAAATTCTCTTTCTGTAACTTTGGGCAAATTGCTTAACTTTTCTGAGAGTCTTTACCTCTTGGTGTGTGTATTAGATGAGATCATACTTGAAAAGTGTTTTGTTCATCACTTGGAAAAGAGAAAATATGCAATATAGTCTGTTCTTCATTTACCCCAAGTACAACAAAGGAATTACAAGTGAAAAAATTAATTTTAGACTGTTTATGATACAAATATATATATTTTAAAAGTCATATATTTAAATAATTTCCAAGGTCTTTATCATTGAGAAGATTTTATGGAATTTCTATCATTGTGACTTGTTAGTAAATATGTCAGTGGGAGTTCCTAGTTAAATTATCTTACAGTAAATTTATTTTATTTTATGTTTTAAAGATGTATTTATTTATTGTAGAGAGAGAAAGGGAAAGAATGAGCATGGTGGGGAGGAGCAGAGAGACAGAGAGAATCCCAAGCATACTCTGCTGAACGCAAAGTCCAATTCCAACACAGGCCTGGATCTCACCACCCTGAGATCATGACCTGGACCGAAATCAAGAGTCAGATACTTGGGCACCTGTGTGGCTCAGCCTGCTAAGCATCTGCCTTCAGCTCAGGTTATAATCTCAGGGCCCTAGAATCCAGCCCTGCATCAGGCTCCCAACTCAGTGGGGAGTCAGCTTGTTCCTCTCCCTCTGCCCCCACCTTGCTCATTCTCTCTCTCTTTAAGAAATAAATGAAATCTTAAAAAGAGTGAGATGCTCTACTGACCAAGCCATCCAGGTGCCCCAAATTTATTTTAACTAAAAAAAAAATGATTGAGGGTCTGATATATGACAGAGTATGACATCTATCTGATATATGACAAAGTAAATGAGCCTGTCAATCCTAGAGAAAGTTCTATTCTAGTAAAAGAAAAATCTGCAGTACAAATTCTGTCCAGAGAATTGTGCCCAGTAAAACTTTCTGTGCTGGTGAAAATGTTTTATATCTGTAATGTTCCCAATACCATAGTCCCTAACCACATGCAACTATTGAACCCTTGAAATGTGGCTAAGGCAATGGGGCAAATGATCTTTAATCTTATTTGATTAATTTACATTAAGAAGCCACATGTGCTAGTATCTTCTAGTGAATGGTGCAGTGTGGAGGGGACTATAAAGTAAATAACCTTAAACTGAAAAAGCAAAGTAGGAACCAGGTACAAAAGCAGAATAATGGAGAATTTTTTTTTTTCTTAAATTTTCTTTCTTTTTGCATACATGCTAAAATAATGCCTGAAAAAGTATGTATACCCTCCATACTTTTAGGTTAAATTGTTAAGAAATTGATCTTGGGGTAAAGTCCTTGCAAAGGATACTTTAAGTATAATGAGTCAAATGAAAGTTAAGTTTTAAAATAACTTGATATCCATCAACATCCATGTACAGCAATCAATGAATAAACTCCTTTTAATAGTCTAGAATATTGCAATATTCATTTTTCTCCAAAATGTATCTTTCTATTGAAATTCTCTCTCAGAATTTCTTGTAATGAATATTTTATGTTTTAAGTATTTCAGCAATCAATACCAATAATTCTCTGCAACAAAATTACTTTTATTTTTGTTGATCATGTTTCTAATAATATAAAATAAAATTAAAGAACACTTAATTTATTTTTCATTATCATTATTAGAATTACTTCTAGCACAAAAATGTTTTACACAACCATAATACATTTTACAATTTGATAAGAAATAATTATGAAACATAATTATGTTCTTCATGAATTAAAATTTCTTATTCTGGAGTAAGAGAGATGTCAGTTTCAGCTCTATTTCTGATTTTCATTTCTATGATTTAAAGTATTGTGATATTTTGGACACAAGAATAAGCATATGAAATGGAAGAGGTTTTGTTCTATCAACGTCTAATTGTTTAAAAATCCTACCAAGTTATATGTCACAAGTCACAAAGTGCTCTTTTATCATATTTTAAATCCCTTAGATGACAACTCAAGTCAAACCTTCCCCTATTTTGTTCAAAGGGAAGAATGGCAATCCACCTGTCTTATTAAATGATCAGTTACTAGTGGAGTCATAACCTTACCTACATCAACACTAATACTATTACTAATTAATGTCTCTTATAATGAATTTCAGATTTTGCATTTATTTATTTTTTAAAGTTTTATTTATTTATTTATTGGACAGAGAGAGATCACAAATAGGCAGAGAGGCAGGCAGGGGGGGGGGAAGCAGGCTCCCCGCTGAGCAGAGAGTCTGATGAGGGGCTCCATCCCAGGACCCTGAGACCATGACCTGAACAGAAGGAAGAAGCTTAACCCACTGAGCCACCCAGGTGCCCCCAGATTTTGCATTTATATTCAAATTAAGAAAACGTAGACATAACAAATAATGGGCATAACAAATTAAGTAGAAAGTTTCTGCATAGCAAAAGAAACAATCAACAAAATGAAAAAGCAACCTACACAATGAGGGAAAATATTTGTAAATCATGTATCTGATAGGGGGTGAATATACAAAAAATATAAATAATTCATACAATTAAACAGCAAAATCAAGCAGTCTATTTAAAAAAATGGTCAGAAGAGCCAAATAAACATTTTTTTTTTTCATAGAAGACATGCAAATGACCAACAGGTAAATCCAAAATGCCCAACATCACTAATCATCAGGGAAATTTAAGTAAAAAAAACACAATGAACTATCAGTTCACACTTGTTAGAATAATTATCATCAAAAAGAAAAATAGCAAATTTTGGCAAGGATATGGAGAAAAGGGAACCCTTACACACTGTTAGTGGAGATGTAAATTGGCACAGACACTTCAGAAAACAATATGGAGGCCCCTCAAGAAAGTAAAACTAGAACTACCATTTGATCCAGTAATCCCATGCTGGACATACAGCCAAAGGAAATAAAGTAAGAGCCTTGAAGGGGTATCTGCCCGCCTGTGTCCATTGCAGACTTATTTACAATAGTCAAGATATGGAAACAACTTAAGGGTCCATCAAGAGATGAATGTGTGGTGTGGTGTGTGTGTGTGTGTGTGTACATGTATATATGTATATATATGTCTTCATAAACATGAAAGAATATTAATTTGCCATAAGAAGAAAAAAATTCCTGCCATTTGCAGCTATACAAATGGACCTCAAGGACATAATGCTGTGAAATAAGTCAGAGAAAGACAAAGACCATATGATCTCACTTTTAATGTGCAATCCAAAAACAGCAACAATAACAACAAAACCAAAAATAACAAACTAACAAACTCATAGATACAGAGAATAGATTGGTGGTTGCCAGAACTGGGGGGTAGGGGGTGGGCCGAACAGGTGAAGGTGGTCAAAATGTACAAGCTACAGGTATAAAAGAAATAAGTCCTAGAAGAGCAATGTACAGTGTGCTGACTATATAGTTAATGATAGTGTATCGCATATTTGAAATTTGCTAAAATTTAAAAGTTCTCATAACAAGAAAAAAATTGTAATTATGCATGAAGGATTTTTTTAAATATTTTTATTTATTTCTTTGATAGACAGAGATCACAAGTAGGCAGAGAGGCAGACAGAGAGAGAGGGGGAAGCAGGGTCCCTGCTGAGCAGAGAGCCTGATGCGGGGGACTCAATCCCAGGACTCTGGGATTATAACCTGAGCCGATGGCAGAGACTTTAACCCACTGAGCCACCCAGGCGCCCCATGGTGATGGATTTTAACTACACTTATTGTGGTGATTATTTCACAATATATACAAATCATTATGTTGCATGCATGGAACTAATATGTTATATGTCAATTGTATCTTTAAAAGAGAATCATCTGACCAGTAGGCTGCAGGACCAAGTTGACAACAGATGTGTGTACAAGCGACTATATCTCAGCCAATCCAATATGCTGTGGAGGTTTCTACACCCCAGGACAATGCACCAGAGTAGGGACCCAGGAAGATGAGAGACAGGTTCTAATGTGAACAGAAGAAAAGCAATTATGACAGGAGCAGTGGGGAAGGCAAGACTCCTCCAAAATCATTTATTAGGTAGGTCAATACAAGGAAAGAGAAAATTTGAGCACTCTTGTAATCAGCTACCTATGCTACCTCTTGCCATCCTATAGATATACTTTCCCCAGTTGGAGCCTTAGACAGTTGCCTGTGGTTTCCAGAGCAACTGGCTGTCTAGTGTAGCTGGAGGAGAACATATGGAAGAGAGAGAACTTGAAGCCAGATGATGACAGCATCACACGCATGATTATATTGTAGTCATGCAGCTGGTATCAAATGTGCTGACACATTCATTCATGCAGGTTTTGAGTTCAAATGTGAGCCAGGCACCCATCGAAGCCAGTGGTCCTTCATCTTAAAGGTGAATCAAAGTCACAAATGGAGACTTGCAAAATCAGATTACCAAATTCACAGTCTGCTAGAAATTTTTATTTCAATGTTTTAAATCTATAAAGAACATTCTAACACAGAGAGAGGAAGAGTAGCACTGTGTAAAGCAACATAAAAGGGAGACATTTAAGAGCCAGCCTCACAGGGCACCTAGGTGGCACAGTTGGCTGAGTGTCGGGCTCTGGGTTTCGGCTCAGGTCATGATCTTAAGGTCACAAGACCCAGAGCCACGTCAGGCTCCATGCTCAGTGTGGGGTCTGCTTGGGATTCTCTCTCCCTCTTCCTCTCCCTCTGCCTCTCCCACCAATGCCCACTCTCTCTCTCTAAAATAAATTCATAATTTTTTAAAAAATAAAAATAAAAAAAAAAAGAGCTAACCCAAGGCAGGCAGGCACTGTCAAGCTAGGAGCAAGAGGGACGTCGCCATGAGCAAGATGTGCACAAGCATGGCGGGTGTTCCCAGCACCAGGAGCCTCCCACTTACGTGCTCTGTGCCACTTCAAGATGGACATTTTCTGGCTCATCCTGTTTTTCCCTCCAGCCTCTTCAGGACCTCACCCAGGACATAGGGAGTGGCAGGGTTGGCACAGACAGGGCTTATTTAATGAAAAGATGTAAATATCCACTTTCATAATGCTGAAGGCATCTCTGTACAATTCAATTGAATCTCAGCTAGATTACTCCTGCCCCAAATTGCTTTAGATATGGTTATATTTATTGTATATTATCATATTCTAAATTGCTTTTCCTATTTTAT
The DNA here is from genome assembly GCF_010015895.1 of Lontra canadensis. Taxonomy (NCBI): domain Eukaryota; kingdom Metazoa; phylum Chordata; class Mammalia; order Carnivora; family Mustelidae; genus Lontra; species Lontra canadensis. The sequence goes on from NW_022631043.1 coordinate 4,483,316, forward strand.
CTTCTTTTGTCCTTAATCATCAGGCGCCTCAAACCAGTCAGCGGCAATTCCAGGAAGATTTTCCATTTTGTGTGTGGGTATAAAATTGAGATTCTCTTAGGGTCTGATCGTCAGGAGATGCACTGATTCATTTTCTTTCTCATCAGACTCTCATTCAATATGACCCTGAGCTGCATGACACACTGAGCTGGGAGACTTGAGAATAAAGAGGATGCCGGCTCGTGCCCCCTGGGAGGTGCAAAGCCTTATGGAGCACACGGTCTAACCCCTCCTGTTCCAAGAAATCCAAGGTTTAAAAGGTGGGGTGACTTGACCAAAGTTACCTTGCTCATCAATGGCTAAATAATGGTAGCATAGGCTACGTATCTCTTTATGTTTTGACTCTTTACCACATGCTTATGTTAGGGACTGTGCAAGCCTGTTCACGAGGAAGGAGTCCGCTGAAGACAGATCTCCATAAATTTGCTCACACCTATAGGAACTAAGGGTGGCCAGATTTCTGCCTCAAAATGGTCGTACCTTTCTTGTGCTCGGAACATATGCACAGCTTTTGAAATGTGTAGACATCTTTGATTACATACTTCACATGAAAATCCTATGATAGTTATACCCTAACAACCTTCATCCAGAGACTTCTCTCCCATTAGATATTAAATCCACTTGTACTTCTGAAATTAGAAATTTCATATTTATCTGATGAACCACATGCTTCCATGTCACATGTTTGTGTATATATTGTTCTGCTTACCCAGAGTCCTCTGTGGGTTCATTACCACATGGGGAGATCAGTATTCCTTCAAACTCTCTCCAACAATCTTCTCTGGAGCTCCTCTGAGTGACCTCTAAGAGGGTCGGGTCACATTTTGTGGAATGTACACCCCCACAATGCTGGGCAACATCAGTCTGCCCCCACCCACTACCGCAGCTTTCCATTACTATTTCTGCTTTTTCCTTGGCTAGCTAAAGAAGAGAAGTCCTTAACTTCCTCCATTTCTTGATTAGGTAGTAAGCTAATGTGTCATAAATAAAACCCCCATAAGTTTGTACCTGTTTTATATATATATATAATGTATATATATACACATATATACACACACACACACTTCTATTGTCTTGGCTATTAAATATACATATTTAAATTAATATTAAATTAAATAATAAATTAATAATAAATTAATAAAATAATAAATTATATATATATTTAATAGCCAAGACAATAAAAGTATATTTTAGCTCGTGTGAAAATATTTTGTGGGTGGACAAGAGGTCATCAGACAGGGTTGTTCCTGATTACAGGCTGACAGGGCTCTGCCCTCTTCATCACATGACTTTGAGGTCATTCTTAGGGTCTGTCCATTAAAGTCAGCTGCTACAGTTCAAAGCACAGAGGAGCATGCATGAACGTTCCAGAATTAGACCCCATCCCTACTGTTCAACTTTGATGGCTTAGAATTGGTCTTGAAGCCATATCTGAATGCAGCAGAGACTGGGCTATGTAGCTAGCTTTGTGTCCCGAAGAAGAAATAGGTTTTTGTCAAAAGCTGTCGGTCTCTGTACAGTCCAGTCAGTCCAAACATGCATTTGCATCTTTCTTCCTAAGCAGAGAACATTGAATCATCTTTCCATAAAGAAAGTGGCCCAACATTCATCTGAGTTACCATATCCAACTCAATGTTTAGAGCTTCTGTGTAGAGAGCAGTCCCTTGTGTTTGGTCTAGCTGTGGCTTACTGTGCTCTAGAAAACCATGAACTGCAAAAGTAAGTGATCTTCTCTCTCTAGGCACACAAACACACATACACACACAAACATATAATATTAGAATAAGTACAGAATAAGCCCATTTCTGAAAAATATCTATTAAGAAAATCTATATATAAGTAAACTTCCTCTATTTGGTATAAGATGTTTCTCAATTTTCATACAGATCAATTAAATTTGTGGAGTCCAAAAAAGATAAGGTATAGCTGTCTTTCCCTTCCCATACAGTAATTGTCTTCCTATAGCCAATGCACATGGTTGTTTTCTGTTTTTTTTTTGTTTGGTTGGTTTTTATGTCTATTTTTTAGACACAGACTAAGAGCTCTTGGCTGATCCCTGTGCACAAGCACTTTCCTGTCCCTGTAATTAGCCTCTCCCACCTCTGCTGGCTCCTGATTGCCATTCAGTTCTCTAAACTTAAATGTCACCTTGTCTGGGCACCCAATCCAAGGTCACCTGGCATTAACTGCGTAACACAACACCAAATTTATTCTCAAAGAATGTATCAGCTTTGAAAATAATCTTTTTTTACCTATTTGTTTGTTACCTGTCTCCCTCCAGCTAAAGCCAACCCCATGACAAATAGGATTCTGTCTTACTCATTGCTTTTATATCTATCACGCTGACTAGTATCTGATACATATTTGTTACTGATAAATATTTTTAATGGATCAATTAAGTAATTAGTCCTCCATTTGAGCCTCCACAGCTTCATTGTGGCTTTGTTCACACGTGTATTCACACTACCTGTCCACGTATTATAGAGCCTAAAAGGCTGGTCCTCAGAAGCAGTGCAGTGGATCCGTTAAGGGATGAATTTTACTGTCAGTCATTCACGAGCCAGCTGTCACTTACCATGGATGACCAAAGGATAATTATCCCACCATTCTCACTTTCATTTTTCTTATTTGTAAAGCTGAGATAATTAAAGCAATATGACCCACAGTGGGTTGTTACATGGGATAAATATTATGGCACACACAAAATATTAGCTATTCAGTAAAGGTTGGCTAGGACACCATAATTTTAATCTCAGTATATCATGATCCCTGGAAACTTTTTTTTTTTTTTTTTACTGAAAACACAGTTGAATGAATCTGGAAACAACAGAATAGCTGATGAAGGCAGCGACCGGCCACTGATACGTCAGGAACTCAGCATCCATCAGTCTCTCCCATTGTTGGTCAGTGGCTGTCCGTGAAGATGCTGTATTTTTAACACAGGGATGGGATGCTTTCATCCCCAGAAGGCAGCCAGGTGCTCCTCTAACTTTGGGTATCAAAGATATCTCTAGACTATAAATAGAGGTTCTGTCTCATTAACTATCGGTTTAATAATCACTCCTACTGAAGTAATAGAAGACTAATTGTTCTAATAAGTTTAAATTGGATGTGTGCCTATGAACTTCAGTGTTTTACTGTCGGCACAGGTTCAAGCCCCAATTTAGTTACTGGGGAGGAGAAAATCAGCTGGTTTTGTTTTTGTTTGTTTGTACATTTTCCATCTTTTTAATTTGGTAGTGGCCAGGAGCCTCTCGGATCCAGCTCTGAACCTTGGTTCATCCACTTTACTACTAATACTATGACCTCAGGCTAGATACAACTCCTCTTTGAGATTCAGTTTCTCTATCTTTCTATTAGAACTAAGTATTAATTATAACAAATCTTTATTTTGTTGTGTGCTTTCTACTTGCTAGGCACGGTCCTAAGTTCTGTATGTACATTTACTCATTTAAATCACATAATAATCCCGTTGGATAGGTTAATATCACTGCCCCCAACATCCCCCGTTTTGCCAATGAGGAAACTGAATTACAGGGAGAATCAGTAAATTGTGTAAGATTGCACAGCTAGTAAAAGGTAATGCCAGCATTCAAAGCTCAGCTGTCTGGCTCTGACATCTGTGTCTTGATCACTGTGATACATCGTCTATGAAGTGAAGCATCCACTCAAAGGGCACGTGAATTCTTAAACTTCTGATTAAAACCTTCCTATTCTACCAGCTTAGCTAACTTTCTTGCAATTTAATTACAAGGCTTTAAATGAGAAGGTATATAATAAAAAGATTAGTGTAGTGCCTTGTTTACTACAGACCTTGAATACATTTTTGCTTCCTTTCCCTCTCTTTGCCCTGTGCATGAAGTGCTAGACTGTAAAACTGGGGACTCCGTGAGAACTCGACATCTCATTCCAGCTCAACCTGTAAGCTAGGGGGTGATAATGAAACCAGACAGCTCCTTAGACACATCAGAGAAAATCACTAGGGCAATCAGGTATTATAAACTTACACAAAGATAACTTCCTTTTTAGAGGTCTCTCCCAGTGTGCTATTTTGAGGGTGGGGGGGATGGAGAACTTCTTTAACTCTGGCATTTTCCTGCCATGCAGCTCAGGACATGTGACATCGAAGTTTAGCTGTGTACACTGTATTATCTGGAGGCTCTCATTTGAAAAGACTTTGTCAGCATCTCTTGCTTCACTTGAACCAGGGGAGTCTAATGCAAGGGGCCTGGGATCCCTAAATTAATGACACACCATGAAGGCATTTGCAGCCTAACGTTGACTTGCTGCCTTGGATGTATGGGCCATGCTCTTCCTCTGGTATCTGTTGGTCAGTCCCATCATCAATACACCAGGAGAAAACTTTCACCACATGCATGTGATTTTGCAATTACTTTCATTTCTGGTGACTCTGTCTCAAATTTATATTGGTCTTTAGGTTTCCATTTCTCTTCTCCCATCACAAAATCAAGATATCAGAAATACCCTAAAATTTAGGGACTAAAGAGAAAGCATCAACTAAGAAAGAGGTGAGAGGATTTGGTTTTGTCCGGGGGCAATTTCCTAGAAGCAAGTCAATACCAAATATCTTGGAAGTTAGTTATGAATGTGAGGTCCCCAGTGTGAGAGACCCCAGCTGGAAAATGCTGGTTTACATGAAGAAGGCAAGGCCAAGTGGTTTTCTTATCATATATGCTGAGATTTATTATGATAGGGCTATCTTCTTCCACCTTAAACACTGTCACTTCTATCTAGCTTCTTCTTATGGACATCGGGGAGTCCTAATACTGTCATCTTCACCAACTTCTACAGATCCTACTCTTTAAAACTTAAAAACCTTCTTCTCTCCATCTCCACTGACACTTTCTTAACTTCAGAACCTTATGTACTCTCAAGTAATTAAAAATAATGGATAAGCCCATATGGTCAGAATTATTAGAGGGCTGCCCCACCACACAATACCCCCATGCAGGCCAGCAGCAAGAGATCCGGATCAAAAGAGGGAGGCTCCCTAACAGAGGATGACCCCAAAGAGGCACGATTCATGCTGTTGTATAAAGCTTTCCAACACCAACAGATGCTTTCCTCTGCCCTGACAACCTTAGATTCTCAAATTCTTTGAAAATCATTTAGATACTCATTGGCTGATTCCAGTTGGGGTCAAAATAAGATATGAATAAAATGAAAAGACTCTGATTTTCTCTATAACTCATAAAGCACTGCCAAGATGATTTCTGAAAACAAAAAGAGATGTCTTCATTGATGATAACCCCAAAAGTATTTGCATGAACTCCAAAAGTATCTACCTATAATCAGTCATTCAGAAGGAGCTGTTATATTCTGTTCATCCTAAATCAAAACTGTACACTTTTCAGTACAAATGTATATGTAGAAAGATGCAAATAAAAAGAACATGAACACCTAGGACTCTTAATTGAAAAATAAAGTATGATAGGGGTACCTGAGTGGCTCAATCAGTTAAGCATCCGACTCTTGATTTCAGCTCAGGTCATGATCTCAGGGCTGTGAGACTGAGTCCTGTGTCATACTCCATGCTGGGTTTAGAGCCTGCTTCATGTTCTCTCTCTCCGTCTTCCTCTGCCCCTCTATGCCTGCTTGCATGCATGCAAGTTCACACATTCTTTCTCTACATATATTAAAAAAAAGAGAAAAAGAAGAGAAAAAGAAAGTATGATAAATAAATTGATCTCAAGAATACAGAAGGAGGGGTGCCTGGGTGGCTTAGTCTGTTAAGTGTCTGCCTTCAGCTCAGGTCGTGATCCCAGGGTCCTGGGATTGAGCCCTGCATGGGGCTTCCTGCTCATCAGGGAGTCTGCTTCCCTCTCTTCCTCTGCCTGCCTCTCTCTCTGATTGTGTTCGCTTTCTCTCTCTCTGACAAATAAATAAAATTTTCAAAAAAATAAAGAATGCTGAAGGAATTATAGGATAATAGCAGACTATAGCGGCCTGAATTTGCTTATGACTTTATTATTGCCTAGCAGTCTATGCTGATGTTTTGAATAATACAACAGAAATACACCAACATCCTATTGTATGCATTGAAGTGTTACACATATGAAATATTATTCTCCTTTCCACTTTCCTCTGCCTTCTCCTTCTTTTTCTTCATCTGTCCCTAATTAAGTTCGTCTTTCTCTATAACAGATTAGCTTTCCTTTATTTTTAATAGGAACTCAGTTTACTAGAAAAATAAAGCACCCTATGCTTTACATACATCATACAATTAGAATTTGCATTTCAGCATTTCACAAAAAAATTCAACATACATAAGAATAAAATATTTTAATGCAAAGATATGACCACATGTAAAATTAACTCATTTGTATTATATAGTTTTATAATATTTGACCCATAAATATATATAAATTTTATTCTTTGTGTATCATCTATCTGTTTGTCTGCCTATCTGTATGTGGTAATGTCTCTTTGAATGGGAGATGGGATAAATGACAGAGAGAGGAATGAAAGGTTGCTCCAAGGTTTGGGTATAGGGTCAGTCCAGGACTCTCTCTGATCCCAAACCTGGTATAAGCTTGTCATCTGGTAGAACTATTGATAGTGATCCACTAACATACTCAAAAGTCGCTGGTTTGGATGATAAATTATATGATCCCTTACTCTTATCCTGCCTGGTTATTGACCTCTTGCCTTCCCTATAGTGTGAGCCTCTTGTAAGGCATGAATCACAGCCTGTCCATTGTCATACCCCCTCTGGCTACCATAGTGTTTGACTCAATAAGCATCTGTAGAATAAGTAAAAGCATGCTTCTCAGAGTCGCTGAGGTCTGTCTGAATCCACATTTCATGTTCTTTAAAAAGACCACATGGGAAATAGGGCCAATTCACACATAGGCACTGCCTGAAGTCCTTCTCTTCCTTTAATGCCCATCGGCAATGCTACTGTCACTAAGAGTCTCCTCTGACCTTCTACCCAGAATCATCATTTCCCTCACCCAGCATAGCCCTGCATGGTACATGTGTCATACAGCACCTCACACCTTGTGATGCATTTGATGATTTGTCCCCTCTCCACAGCATCCCCTTGTTTGAAATTTCCTTGAATGCAAAAGCACATTTTTTAAAAAGATTTTATTTGTCAGAGAGAGAGAGAGAGCACAAGCAGGCAGAGAGGCAGGCAAAAGCAGAGAGAGAAGCAGACTCCCTGCCGAGCAAGGAGTCCGATGGGGAACTCAATCCCAGGACGCTGGGATCATGACCTGAGCCGAAGGCAGTGGCTTAACCGACTGAGCCATCCAGGTGTCCCCAAAAGTCACAATTTTAATCATCGGTGCACATAATCCCACAAATACTTCTACTACTAATAAATGCTAACAGTGGCTTCAGAGTGTCTATTTGTTAGGTGGGGTATCAGGTGAATCATATGTATTATCTCATTTAATTTTCACAAAAAACTTGTGAGTGCTTAATATTGTTTTAACCATTTGACACCCAAGGAAGCAGATATTTAAAAAGTCGAACAATTTATTCAAATAGTGCTAATAAATAGTAGATTTGAGATGTTTCTCTAAGTTTCTCTAAATCTAGATCATATTGTATTTCTTTACATGATGAGAATCTTTCTTTTCTTTAAGTCAAATTTTTTCTATACACATATCTGTTTTTGTGCCCATGTTGACAGCGTTTCTCTGTCTCATTTTTGGGTATGTTTTCTCTCAGAAATCTAAGTCTTGTTTCAGATATCTTCTGAAAAAAATCAGAATTAATATACAGCACTAATTTTCTTTCTCTTCTTAGCTGTCATAGTCGAAAGAGAGGCATCTGGGTAGATCTGGCAATTACTGAATTGTGTGATTTCTTCACGGTTCTCTATAGAGATACTCATTATCCCTTGATCCAAACAAAAAGGGAGGCTAATACCAAACTCTGCTTTGCCTTCAGTCCCAGTGGAAGGAACTTAATTCTTGGCTTATTTCACAAAATCCACCAATACATCTTTCAATACTTTAAGCCAGAGACATTGCTAAAGAAATAGCTCACCACCAGTGTCTGGTCCACGTGGGAAGTTCTGTATCCTCTTTGGAGCTGTGTTTCACATCTTGTTCTATTAATGACTCTGCCTAACTGCAAAAATGGGATGCCTCAACTGCATCTGTTATCTTTGGACACATACAGAACACTTAGCAGTTCACAGCTTTTGTGCACTACCTCCATTGATTCTGATAAAATAGGCGGGCTGGAGATTAATGGGCTTGCCATTTCCAGAAAAAAAAGTGTTGGTGAAGAAAACTAAATGAAGCAATCATAAAATAATAAAGTCCAGAGATGGATCTCTAACTTAGGACTCCTCCCTCTAATTCCAGGGGTTTTTTCCACTGCTTTTACTCTGTCATGCTCATTTATAGAACTGAATTATCTGAAAGTGAAGCTATTTTGCAATCACATTATGGGGTATTGTGAAAAACTTAAATTCATGAACCATCTATTGAAAAACATAAATTATGTGTTGTACACTTAAATATCTACAAGGACCAGCCCAGAACTGGAAGAGCTGTGCAGGTCAGAGCCCGCAGCCACCATGGCGAGGGGTGTGGGTATCTGCAAGGGGCAGGGGGCAAGAAGGCATGTGCACAAGGTGAGACTGAGAAACCAGACTGCAAGCTGTTTTCGAATCCATAAGTATCTCACCCTCAAACCAGAATGCATCATACTTCTAGAACAAGCGTTCTACAAAAATAAGATTCCCAAATCAAATACATTGTAATAGATTGTATAAAATCTGAGATCTATACTGTGTCCATGGAAATTTAAAGTGCAACTAAAATATTAAAACCTCGGACAAACCATTCACCTGCCAAATGGATTTTCAAGTGTTTACCTTTGCTATAGAATTTATTATCGAATACGTTAAGTGAGATGTTTTTAAATCCATACTGGTGTGTTCTCTTTGGTATAGAGTCTGAGATACCTTGCTTAAGGTAGTTTATCAGTTATTGACGGATACTTAAGGTTTAAGAGCTCATATTTCTCTACATATTATTTGAGTTTCCCTTAAATTCCATTGACAGAATTTAGGGTCTAGCGTCTAGGGGAGAGAACAGCAACATAGTGTGTGTGTGTGTGTGCGCGCGCGCATGCACGTGTGCGTGTGTGTGTGTGGATACAAGGTTTTAGGGTAAATGGAAGTTTTTTATGAACCCTTGATAGGAGCTTTTCAATCAACTCTATTATTTGTTTTCCACAGCACACAGAAACCAAGGTAAATCCACACAGCGTGAGACAGAGTGTCTCCTTCTGATGTCCTTCTTTGCAGTGGAGAGACCCAGACCACAAGTTCGGAGATCTGAAGCATTGTTTACCCGTTGGTGTGTGTGTTGGTTTTAAAATGCGTGCGTGGATCTTTGACAATCTTACCCTCAAAAGGCAGAGCCTACTTCCCTCCACCGATGTGGCTCTAAGGGGCATGTTAGGGAACCCTGGGCCATTCACAGGTGAGCGCTGGCACACAATCACTTCTGCATCTGATGAGATAAAGACTTGGAGCTCACGCTAATGAATGGAACGTGGTGGTGAGGTGTCAACAGTGGAGAAAGATACAGTGTGGAGCTTGCAGCAGTCTCCAAGGGGGAGAATCACAGCACAGGTCCCTGTGATTCTGTAAGAGGCCATTTTATCAACATAAAGAGAATTTTATGTCTTTTCGGCTCCAGTGTTACTGGAGACAGGTGGAACGTTTGGTCCTGGTCATCATAAGACAGGGCAGGTCTTTTCTCCCAGTGGCTTAAATGAAGGTTGATTGTACTGCTGATCCTCTTTCTTTGGGAATCCCCAAATGCCACTATCTCAACCTTTTTTCACTGGACCATTTCAGTATTTCGAGAGCAGCATCTCCAGCACCACTCCTGAGGATGCAGTATCAAATTGCTCAAATGCTTACTGTCTGTGAAGAGTGCGCCTGGGAGCCTGGGGCTCACACAATCTGCACAGACAATCCCAGCTCATCACCGGGGCTCCCTCCCTACTTTCCAACCACATGTTTCAAAACCACCTCCTATTGTAGGCCACTTGGTTTCCCTCTGGCGTGTCTTCAGGGGAAACTGCTTCATATTTTATGATAATACCCCTACAATGTCTCTATGTCATAACTTTCTCTCTAGCTTTACCTTTTTGAAATTTGCTGTAACTTCTTGTATGTTATTATCTCCTCCCATATTACCTTGCACCTTACGAGATATGACTCTTTAAACATTGAGTTTTACTGTAAATTTACAGGGGTCTTAGGAGAGCAGTGAACCAAATACTGGTTATTAGCCAAGCATTTAACATATATATCCAAAACTGTTTTATTTATGTGGAACCGCCTAATATTAGGCGGTAAAACCATTCATGTTGATCTTTAAGACCCATGAGTTAATAGCAAATATAAGAAAATAAGATGACAGGTTAATCTTCTGAACTCCCACTTCTTTAACAAGCTAATGCGTGTTTTTGGTACAATTTAATATCAGGCATTACTGAACATATAGTTATTAAGTGCCTCATGATGCTACAGTTGATACTCATGGCCACACATGGTTATTCAGTTATTCAAGATGGACACATTCTAGCAACTTGTCTTTATACTACTGAAAAAAAAAAAAATCTGTTATCTGCAACTTGACCTCAGTTTAAAACTGCTTTTATGGGAGCTTGGGTGGCTCAGTTGAATAAGCATCTGCTTTCAGCTCGGGTCATGATCCCGGGGTCCTGGGATTGACACCCACATGGGGCTCCCTGTTCAGTGGGGAGCCTGCTTCTCCCTCTCCTTCTGCCTACCACTCCTCCTGCCTGTGCTTGCTCTCTTTCTGTCAAATAAATAAATAAATAAAATCTTTAAAAAAAATAGTGCTTTTAAATGTTAAAATAATATTGTTTGATGGGATGAGTAATGATTAGTGAACTAAAAAATATGCATAGCAGGCTTCACATTTTATTGTTTGCCAGTGATAAGAAACAATCATATTCTTCAGAATTTTACATTTTATTTGGGGGAAAGGTGTGTAAACAAATGATTGCAATACTACTATAACTACAAAAATATAATTATATCAGTTAAAATATTTACACAAAATAGATTTCTGTAACATGTATCAGGGTCAAACCCCTAATCCTTCCTGGGGAAATCAGGTTGCCCCCCTACCCCTTGAGGCTCAGTGTTGTAAGGTAAGATACCAGTAAACGACCCACATGGAACTCGATGAAGTTACTACAGAGATGTCGGATGAGGAACATACAGCCTCCAGAAGCAAAAGCAAATATAGTCATGAGTCATACAACTGTCACTTATTAAAAGCAAACATTTGAATTTATCATTTAGATTCCCTAGCCTTTATTTTACTCATCAGGACAATGGGGACGTTAATACCTGCCTTTCAGTGTTGTCATGAGTATTGGATATGACCCTGTCACTGAGCTGACTTGCTCTGGACTTCATGAGCAGGCCGTAATTGCAAGGGGAGTGGTGGACAGAAGTTTATTTCTCCAAAAATGGGACCTGATGAAAAATCTTCCCACAGGGGAAGGGAAATTACATTCAGAAAATCCAACAATGGAGATATCTGCTAGAAGTATTATTATCATTAGGATCCCTGGCACTGTTCAGAAGTGGAGTTTCACTTAGTCCTAATCTCTCTGAGAAATCACAATGGTGGGGTCCCCATGCAGAGATGTCTGACTATAGAGTCAGGATTTTTAACCACTTTACTATTCTCCTTCTTTAAGTAATCTGTTCCCTGACAGAGGCAGCAGGTAATGAAAACTTTTTTTCAGTGATAAATGCTGTCCAAATGCAGCAGATTCTTGTTTCTAAGTACATTCCTTAGATGCAATCTACCAGCCATTTGGAACCATATATTATAGCAGTTAGGAGTGTGGACACTAACACTGCTGCCTGGGTTTAAATCTTGGCTCTGTCACTTAGTAGCGATGTGATTTGGGGCTGCTTATTCAATTCTATGTGCTTCAATCTCCATATGTAACATGGGACATAATAATAGAACTTAGTTCATTTGATTGCTGGGAAGATTAAGTAAGTTCATTTATGTCAAGTGCTAAATGCAACATACATGCAAGAGGTCATTGATACTATGATTAGGGTTTGAAACATTGAAGTGTGAGCCTTGCCAATCAATCACAGGCAGAAATAATACATCCCAAAGCAATGTAGGAAGAAAAGATAGCTCTTATGACCAGTGGGGAAGGAGAAACAGGGAACACAAGGCAAAGGGTAGTTCCGATAAAGGGAGGTGTGAAATGAATTCATGTTCACCATCTCACTTCAAGATGAGAAACTTCCCACTGGCTCTAATAGTTTGCAAGAGCTATTGCTTTCCTCTAAAGTGAAATCAAACAAATAAAAAAAAGATAATTGCTCCTCACTGAAAGAATTTCTCAAACATTAGTAAATCATATTCTTTTGTGATTCTGGTAACCAAAGACACGTACACACACATGATTTAGTTTCAGTCCCCAGGAATGGCAGAAATGAGGCTATTTTGAGAGAAAAATATGAAATAGATTAATTTGAAGAGGAATTATATAATTTTATCCTCTTTTCAGCTTGGACACTCGGTGCATGGAGCCATGAGAATGAAAGGAAATAAGTATATTAGGAAGCAGAGACAGGTTTCACTCATTAACATGAGAGTTTATCATACATTTCAGATATCTTATGATATTCATTGGACAAGCAACAGCAGCGATGCCCAGGGAAAAAGTGAAGCATGACAAATTCATTCTGAAGTCCCAAGCCATGGTCAACCCTTAACCACTGGCCTGAGCTGAGAGTATGGATAAGACCGTCCACCTCTCTGGCTTCAAGAGCAGTTTCATCTACTAAATAAGGAGTTGATGTAGATGACCTCACGCTCCTTTTAGGCTAGTGCATGGTCAGTGCAAATGTTTTTTGTTTCTGTTTTTGTTTTTTGTGAGGTACTTCTTGGTTTTGTACTATTTTGTTTGTTGTTTTGTATTGTTTTGTTTTGCTCAACCACTGGCTTGTTATAGTCTCAGCACTTTTTCCAACTCCTCCTTATATATATATATATATTTACAAAATGTTTCCCTGTATCTCTCTGAGTTGTTCAGAAAGTGGTGGCTCTGCATTTTATTAGATTTCCATGATTTGGGCTTATACCTTATCTCCTTTAAGAAATTATAATTTCTTAAGGATGTGAGTTTTTTTTTAATTTTGATCTATAATGCCAGTACAATGCTTATTATTTAGAAGTCAGTGTGTGGAATGAATTGATACACTGAAAATCAGCCTACATATATTTTTAGAAAATTTGCACAGGCTTTCTTATGTGATGAGATGGCAACAGCCTGATCATTTTACCATTTTCCCCTCTGTTCTCCTGAGGATTTCATGGCCAGAGATCACACTGACAGCTGTTCTCTATGACAGTGTAAAACATTCCTGTATCAGCCATGTTTTATTTGGCCAAAATTGATTGCCAGTATAGAAAACGTCATTTAATCACACTCAACGTCCCTTCCATCCAGAAAACTTCAAATCAGTCAATTAATTATTTTTTAAAATCCAACCTCTCGGGGTGCCTGGGTGGCTCAGTGAGTTAAGCCTCTGCCTTTGGCTCAGGTCATGATCTCAGGGTCCTGGGATTGAGCCCCACATTGGACTCTCTGCTAGGCAGGGAGCCTGCTTCCCCCCTCTCTCTCTGACGGCCTCACTGCCTACCTGTGATCTCTGTCTCTCTCTCTCTCTGCCAGATAAATAAATAAATTCTTAAAAAAAAAAAATCCAACCTCTCAGTCCTCCCACCTAATGACCCCCTGGATAAGCCAGAGCCTTCCAGAGTTGTTTGGTATAACCCCGGTAAGTAGCCTGGGGTGACCTCCTACTTTCTCAGCTGCTCAAGCCTGAAAAAACATTGCTAAACTCATCTCTAGAAGTAGAATGTCATTTAGTATGACTTCCCCTACACCTTCACTGAATCAAAACCATACAAGTCACTCACTGATGGGTTCTTAATTATAAGCACTTTTCAAGCCAGTCGACAACTTGATGATGCTGCTCACAGCAGCAGGTGGCAGAGGAGAGAGTAGAAGCCCCTGCATGTATTACCAAAGCCCCATTAAAGAAATAAGCAATGAAGGTTCCTCTTCTGCACTTAGTTGTATTTTGCCCCTGGAAACATGCAAGGCAGTATATGACCTGAGAGATGGGGAGCATGCAGAACCAGCAGAAAGCAGGGGATGCTGGCATTGAAGGGGAGCAACCAAGATGCAAGTATCTGAATTTTATACTGGGTTTTGTTCCACAACTGGTCACCTGAATCATTGCTGCTACATATATTTAAGCTGAGGAAATCAATAACAAAGTGGCTAATACCAGACTGCTATTAGATTCCTATTGGTGGCTCTCAAACTCTACTCCTTGGAGAGGCAAGAGTTCATGACAGGTTATCCTAGAAAGACCGTGTGTAGTGAGATATGGTTGAAGGAAGGCAGTAGCTTGCTTTGTAGCAGGAGTCAAAAAGAATACAGGTGACTTCAGACTTCCTGTATCCATTTGAATAGAAGAATGTGTAAATACTTTACACACTGAGATTTCTCATTAGATTTTGTTTGGATTTAAAAAAGAGGGTGATGATGTAGGTAAATGAAAGTCATTCTTCTAGGTTAGGTCAGAAAGCAAGGGGCAACATACTTTCTGATCATGACACTGCACAGGCAAAAGAAAGGTGTTAAAAACACCTATTAAGGGAGAGTTCCACATCCAAGAACATGGGATGATGTGTGTGCTCTTGAGAGAAAATTCTATAAAGCAATGTGAAAGGCTGTGATAACTGACAAACGGGACGGGGGGGGGATGGGCTGAGTGACAGTGTTGTGGACAAGCTGTGTGTTCATCCCCCCCTGGCTGAGTGCAGGCCAAGGAAGAATTTCTAAAAGGTTTTGTGTGGCTCCTTCTGAGACTCAAGTGTTATCGATCCGTGCCTTTTTGGTTCATTTGACCATGATAAGCCAAAATGTGTATGAAAGCTACTGAGGCAGTCAGTGGACAGATTTCCATCTGGTCTTCTTTCTGGGAAAGTTTCTCATCACCCTTTTCTAAAACAAACTAAAATCACAGAATTTTGGGGGAGTGTTATTTTTGGTTTGTTTTCCTCTTATTTTCATTTTTTTTCTCCCCTACCTTGTCCACTGATTAAAAGATTTATCCTTATCGTAGAGCATATGAATAATGCATGGTCCTTCTTCTTAAGAAGCTTGGAGTATGGGGTGCCTGGATGGCTCAGTTGGTTAAGCGTCTGTCTTCAGCTCAGGTCATGATCCCAGGATCCTGGGATTGAGCCCCACATCAGGCTCTCTGTTTAGTGGGAGCCTGCTTCTCCCTCTCCTTCAGTCCCTGCTCGTGTTCGTTCCCTCTTGCCATCTCTCTCTCTCTCTGTCAAATAAATAAATGAAATTTTACAAAAACAAAACAAAACAAAACAAAAAAGAAGAAGAAGCTTGGAGTATGGTAAAAAAAACAAAACTCCAAAACCTCGCAAAAGGAATACTAATTGCAAAGCTTTAAGGCACAATTATTAAGAATCCAGTAACCAGGTTGGATCTTGTTCCTGCAGATTAGATGACCTTAGAATACTTACTTGTATCACTATGTCACAGTCTCCTCCTAGGCACAATGGGGAAAAAATAAGCATATGTAATCGAAGGGGTTGGTATAAGGACTGGAAGGAGTTATACATTCGTGTTGGGTAGAAAAATGGCTCCCCCAAATGACTTCCACATCTTAATCCCCAGAAATCTGCAGATGTGATTCAGTCACGGGTTTTGATATGGAAAGGTATCCTACATTATCTGAGCGTGCCAAAGGTGATCACAACGGTCATTATAACAGAGAGGCAGCGATGTGGGAGTCAGAGAAGTATGCAGGATGATGAAAGCAGAGGTCAGAGAGAGAGATAGGAAGATGTTACAACCATATCCTTGAAGATGGACAAAAGGAACGCAAGCCATGGAACACAGATTGCTTCTCAAGATGGAAAAAAGAACAGATTCTCTCCTAGAGCATCCAGAAAGAATACAATCCTCTGCTACCTAGATTTTAACCCAGTGAGACAAATGTTAGTCTTCCGATATCCAGAGCATGACATAATCAATCTGTGTTGATAAGCCCTTAAGTTTGTGGTAATTTGTTATAGCGGCAATAGAAAATTGATGAGCCATGAAAGGCATTTAGAAACAAGTTTAGAACATAGAAAGTACTCAGTGAGTATGAGTCATGGTAAGTAAAAAGAGGAAGAATTATGGAAAGAAGAACTGTCGCATATCTGACATACATCTTGAGGATGCCCATGAATCAGAGTTCACCATGCTGAAGGAACCACTGTTATAGAAAAGCACATGGGCTCTCCACAAAGAGCTGACTTTGAGTACTGATCTACCTGTTTTCTTAATGACATGGAGCTTAAGGACCTTCATCTCTAAATGAAAGTTATGATGCACGTTTCCTGGGCTATTGTGTGAATGTGCACTTTTGTAATTATACAACCATGAGCTCTTTCTCTCCACTCTTAGGTGCCAAGGAGCAGAGCCCACTTTGAATTCCTCATATCTGGCATTTCTAGGACTTAATAGAGCTTTGTTCAATATACAGAAGTAGGTGCAAACTAGTATGACAGCAAAAGGAAGGACAAAGCTCACTACTTCAGAGAGATGACTTTTGAGCTGGTTTGAAATAAGACAAATGCATAGGTTTCCACCTCAGTTTGCTCTCTATTATGAGGCACTGTTAAAGCAAATAGCTCTCACGTACTGAGCATCTACTATGTCTTCTTTGTTAATGAGTTGTTTCTGATCCTCAAAATACTTAATTTATCATACTTATTTTACATGGGAAGAAAGACATGCTCAGAGAGGGAAAATAAATGCAAAGTCACGCAACTTGCAATTTCAAGTCACCTTTGTCTTATTTTGAAGGATCTTGTCCAACTCCCTTTGACATAAGTTCTTGTGGAAGGAACAAGTCAGAAAGGCATGTGCTGGTGCTGAATTATGACAAGTTTATTGTGAGACAGCTCTTTCTCCAAGGGATGATGACATTCTGAAGCAGACACAATATCTGGTGGACACATTCTTAGGTTGTGTGGGTATTTTATAAAACTCCCCACTCCCTCTATGTCATTGTCAGCCTCTCCTGTGGGCTCCAGGTCATGCTGTGGCTGACTGAGGAGGCACTTGCCATGCCTCAGGGCCCAGTGCTGCTCTGTCTAAACACAGTACAAAAGACACCCCTGTCCTCAAAGATAGCCGGCCTGTTCCCTCCTCTTTCCTGAGGTCTCAGAGTGCAACACAAACAAGAGGAAGCAAGTCACTGGAGGGGTCCCATTCAATACAATACTAAGACCTTTCTTGGTTTGCAACCAGGATAGCATTTTGAAAAAAAGTGTGTCTGGGGGCACCTGGGAAGCTCAGTGGGTTAAAGCCTCTGCCTTCTGCTCAGGTCGAAATCCCAGGGTCCCAGGATGGAGCCCCACATAAGGCTTTCTGCTCAGCGGGCAGCCTGCTTCCCTTCCTCTCTCTGCCTGCCTCTCTGCCTACCTGTGATCTCTGTCTGTCAAATAAATAAATAAATAATCATTAAAAGGAAAAAAGTGTGTCTGAGTGGAACTTCCTTGGTTCTTGTTGTTCAAGAGAATCTAAGCATTGGGCTATCTTTGTTGTCGATCATATATGCTGTGCCCCATGCAGAGAAGACATGACTTTTAATGTTCTATAAGAAATACTCCTGGATGACACTTTTTTCTAAGTAACACATTGTTTCTAGAACAAAAATTTTCTCTATTGATTCATCAATTAGTTTTTTTTTTGTTGTTGTTTTTTTTTTTTTTTTTGGTCAAAGTTCTATGTATCCACTCTAGTCCTATTATTTTCCAAAGGAGTGAAAAACTCTGAGTAAAGTGGCTCATTCAGAGAACCAAAAAGCCAGGATTGCAGACAATATAGCATTGACCAGAAAGTTAGAGAGGGTATGTCACTGTGTTCTTTTCTTCTGATTAAAACAGTGAACTTGAGCTAGGACAAAGTGTCCAGGAAGAGACACTAAACATTTCTGAATGTTTTGTCTTCATATCATTTCTTTAAGAAGAAAGGGTCCAGGCTCATATCATATTCTCAACTGGACTCGTGACTTCAAAATGGCAAAAACACAAACAAACAAAAAAATCCCACTCACGTCTCCAGCTGATAACTTAAGTAATTTCCAACCACAGTAATATTTTTGTATGACATCATTATTCACAGTGTGTTGTAGGCACAGTAGTACAAGGGGCTAAATCCAACATTAGTTGGAGTGTACTGGATGTTTATTTTGTCTTAGGCACTGTGATAATCAAATCCTTGATTTTTTAGTATTCTCAGAGACACTGAGTTAGATATCATTTTGTGATTTGTTTTTGTATTATTTAAGAGGAAGATAGTGAAATTGAGCTGCTAAGTAGATTTCTAAGTCTGTGATTCCTATGACTGGAGGATCTCAGGTTAGAACCGATCTACCTCCAGAGCCTGTTCTCTCAATCATGATGCAACATAGTGATCATTCCCACACTTACACTTTCCAACTGAGTTATCTGCATTGTTTCATTCTGTCATGCCAGCAATCCCATGTGGTGGCTAATGATTATGTTATTTGCACTTGCCAGTTGAGGGAACTGTCCTAGACTGTTTACATAAATGTCCTTATATCAAAACAGTTTAAGTGGTAGAGCCAATATTTGAGCCTCAGTGTGGTTCCTTCCTCCTCCTATAAGACAATTTTATTTCCCCTTCTATGTGAGTATGACTTGGCCATGGGGCTTGCTCTGGTGAAGAAAACATGTGCATAAGTGATGCGCAGAGGTTTGACCATCCCAGTGGTCTCTGCCACTCTTTTTCTCCTACTATCTCCCCTAGCATGACATGTCTGCACCTTGGGCAGGGGTCTCAGGCTGCAGACACTATCAGAGTGAAACACAGGTCACAACTGACTCATGAAAAACACATAGTTTCTTGTGCTAAGAAAGAGACTTGCTGTTTTAAGTTCCTAAGATTTTGTGGGTTTTTGTGTCCTCAGTATAATGCATATACTGTCAGGTTTCTATGACAGCACCAGGCTTATATGAAATCAAAGTCCATGTTATGAGTCCCCTGATAGGTATTATACTAAATCAGTGGAACTGGGAGGAGAAGAAGGAACAAGATACGGTCTGGCACTTATCTACAAATGCTCAGCAGGTCTACCTTTTCTCCCTGTCCCTCTGTCATCTGTAGGACTAAGCAGGTGAGCTGTTTAAACAGACAAGAGGAAGCATGATGTGTAGGACCTGGGACTGAGTTACACCTGCTTATACACCACACGTTAGTGACACAGGGTCTGTGCTGGGTTCTGTGGTTGGACAAAGAGCACAGGCCTCCTCAGAAGTGAGCAACGCCAGGGAGCTGGGCAGCTAGAAGAGCAACGCAGAGTCTGATTATCAGAGGGGCTCATCAACACGACCAGGCTCTGTGGTCACAGATCAAGAAGTCCCTGATAGCTCCTCATACTGGGTCCAATGGAACTTACTTGTCTTTTCAATCAGCAAACCTCTGAGAAGGTACTGTGTGAGCAGAATTGTAAATGATTGAAGATTGTATTATCTGAAAGAATAAAGTGCCAAAAACAATTCCTGAAACACAGCAATTATTCAACAAATGGGTGATATATCCTATTTTCGCTTTTTTGACCCAGAAGTAGTGTTGAGTTTGGGGACCAGTTCCAGAATTTATTGAAAGATATAAGTAACATATAATTTTTAGTAAAATATGTTGACAGAACATTTCTTTGCTATTCACAGCGAAGAATTTTCATAGGGTCCTATGAAAACAATCTCCTATAGCCTTCCATATATTATTTTTGGGTGGAACTGATCTAGTGGTTTAGTTACGTTTCTCCTGCTGCTACGTAAAACTCTTCTTTTATTGCTTTCTCTTCCCAGGGGAAAACTAGCTGACTGACTGTATTACTTCAAGGAACCCTTCGTGTGAGGACATGCAGACCATTCCTAAATCTGAGGGCCACACGCTATATGATTCCAACTTAGGGCATTCTAGAAAAGGCAAAACTATGAAGGAAGTAAAAAGATCAGTGGTTCCTAGGGGCTGGGGGACGTGAGGGGATAGAGAAACTGGGGGATCACAGAGAACTTTCAGGGTGATGAAAATACTCTGTATGCCATGGTGACAGATACATGTCATTATACATTTGTCCAAATTCATAGTAAGTACAATATCAAGAGTGAACCGTAATTCAAACTATGGACTTTGGATGTTTGTGATGTGTGGATGTAGGTTCATCAACTGTAGCAAGGACACCACGCTGGTGGGGGATACCGATAAAAGGAGAGATTACGCACATGTGAGAGCAGAGCACACATGGCGAATCTCTATGCCTTCTGCTCAATTTTGCTGTAAACCTAAAACTGCTTTTAAAACAAGTCTTAATAATCATACAAAATACATATCTATGAGGCACACACTGTGTGGCAGGCAACAGTCGGAGCAACAGGGTAGGCGAGCCAGTCCAGATCCTTGTCTGCATCCGAAAGGAGACAGACAAAGGCAACAGAAATCAAACTGGATGCTATTGTCATGGGGGTGTTCCTGGGACACACATGTCCATGGGAGTCCCAGGAACACCCCAGCCAGACACATTTCTGGAATCAGAGCTGATTGGGAATATTCCTCCTGGCAGTGTTAAGACTGGCCAATTCTACCCAGTGGTGCAAGCCGTGACCTACACCATAAGAGGGATACAGCCCTGAAACTGGAATGGAAACAACCTCTCCTATAGGGATATGGCAGGGTCTTGGCCAAGGCATAAACAACTGAGTAACTGGTAGATAACTGTCCCTCTCCAGTTTGGTGGGGACAAAAGAGAGAACGGGTGAGCATCCCTCCTATCCTGGAGCTTAAGACCTACTGAGAAAGGAAATTCTGAATGAAAACTATAAACACAATAAGACAAGTTTTGTGACTAAGGCCATCATATAAATGATCATCAAAATGGTGACACTTAAAAAACAACGACAACAACAACAACAACAACAACAACATTGGGGGAGGCTTTGATACACCGGAATACAGGTGTTGTGTCAGAAAAGTAAGAATAAGTTGAGATGTCCCTGGAAAGCCTACACAGATGATCACCCTTGTTTTGACGGGCTGTGAAGGCATCAAGGAAGGGGTGTTAGTCTGAGTTAGTCTTTCAGAAGGATTTATAGCTAAGGAATAAGCAAATGTGGGACACATCAGACTCCAACCCATAATTGCCAACTCTCCCACCATAGTAAAGCCCATGACAACTGGAAGCAAGTGGATGAAAGGTCCTGCTAAAGCCAGCTTTGCTGGAGGACGGGAAAGGGTGTGGATGCTAGGAGGGGAGGCATGAAGACACCAGATCTTCTGGTCGCTATTAGGCCAGTGCCAGAGCTTGGATGTTTTTCCTGAGGCAAAAGGAAAGCACTGAAGTATATTAATCAGTGATGTTGCATGGCCCCTTAAACTATCTCTGGGTGTGCCAGAGGAATGATTTGGAGGAGCCCAGGCAGGAGGAAGGAAGGATAGTTTGAGGGCACTGCAATATTATAGCTCAGTGGCCTTGGGGTAGGGGCAGTGGGGTGGACAGAAGTGGACAGAGTTGCAGACTCCTTAGGAGGTAGAATCACTAAGATTTATTAATTGAATGTGAGTAACTGAGGGACATAGGGGAGTTAGAAATGCAATTTATTGAGAAAGGTAATCTGAGAGAAGGAGGGACAACTACAAGTTCATTTCGCTGAGTTTTAAGTGTACTGGGAATGTCTAAGTACAGAGTTTAACAAACACTGTGGATGTTAGGATAGGATTTTAACTAGAGACAGTACTTTGAGATCAATTATAACTTGACTGCAAATTAACATACACAATGAAAGAATTCTCCTAATTTAGCAGTCAAAATAGAGAGAAATGGAACCCTCAGAATTTCAATATTTCAGAGCACAAAAAGCAGAACCTCAGGAAGATTCTGAGGAGTGTCCAGAGAGGCAGGTGAAAATCCAAAAGAAAAGGCAACCACAATCTGTTCCCACAGACAAACAGAATGCTTGAAAGAAGAGAAGTTCAAATAAGCTAACAATAATTAATTGTTAGAATCTAAAATTGGATGATGATCAAACATTGAACTCTATTTAATTAACAGTAAGACATCAGTTACCCAGGAGAGAATAAGTTTATTTACTCCTATTTTCCCTTTCCCCCATATGCATACCTTTACTGGAGATAATCCCTTAAGGATAGCAGTTCTATGTTACCTTCTCTGTATGTCCAGCGTGGGGAACAATGGCCAGCTTCATGGCCAAGGTCCATTAAGCATTTATTATTGGATTCTTGGACCACAAAGAAGAAAAGCAGAACTCTGGAGAATGTTTTTTTCTTATAAATCTCAATTTCCAATGCAGAGGCAGCCTGAAGGTGTGGCTGTCTCAATTAATTTTAAGACAAAATTAATTTTGTAAAAGTACAAGGATGAACTGAAAATAGAAGCTCTAAAGAAGTTTCCACCCAGCTTAGCTTTGATGAGTTGGGAGACAAATTGAACAAGATAAAGCATTTTTAACCCAGAGCCAGAATGTGCCAAAATCCATCTCTGAAGCAGGTCTTAATCACAGTCAAATTTCTCCTCAAAGTACATTAAGGTTATTTAAGCCTCTGGGCTCCATTCAGTTGAGCAAGAACAAACTCTTTTCTGTCTTTTCTGAGTTTTTTCTCAGTTATCATCATTGTTGAGTTATTAAGGCAACAAATCGTACCTAATTATATTACTGACAAGTTCTCACTAGTTTAATAAAAAGGTGGGAAATGATCATTTCAGGAGCATAACCACACAACCTTTACTAAGGAAAAATGAAAGATATTCTGCTTTGCAGATCACCCAGAAATTGTCTGTCCTTGTAATATCTGAGCTTTCTTCCTTCTCCTTTTTCTCCTTCTTTTACCATTTGACCTTTTGTTCTCCCACAGAATTTATGTGAAAGCTTAGGAACACGTAAAAGGAAACTGGCAGGCCAGGGGGCTTTCTCTGTCAATGACTATTATCAAATGCCCCTTTCTTTTCTTTTTTGTTACAGGGAAAAGAGGATTCCACATTAAGTCCCCTTCCTATTATAGGGATGTGACTTCTCTGTTTCCTCATCTTTAAATATTCATGCCATTCAATGTTATTTTCAAGATTTGTGATTGATTAACCTGTGGCAGCTTTCCCATGAAGCTGATGTATGTACCTCAAGCAACAGAGTCCCTCACAGGAAGGAGTCCCTTCTAGGCTGGCAGGAGCCTAACATCATCTTAACGTGGTCTTACATTTAAAGTAATATGTTTTGACTTCAATTTTGGTTAAAACTACTGTCTCTTTGCCCTCTCACATCCTTATATACACTTCCTGTGGCTAGAGATACTTGAGGATCTAGGTTAGAAGAGGTGAAGTATAGCTTACTGCAACGGGTTTTGTGATATGCAATCACTTTGTGCAGATGAAGTTATATTAGACATCCTGGGGAAGGAATGGCTTCTAGGAATACCTCTTTCATATTGCCTGCAAACTCCCTGACACTACGGAATAAAGCCAGGTGTCCCATCAAAATATAAATACGTCCCAGAGTGCCTGACACTAGAAAGACATTCTCTTCTGCAGTATCATAAACAATTAAATGCACAATACAGAACTCACAGATAGTTAACTAAGATGTTATTTTTTAAATTTATTTATTTATTTGACAGAGATCACAAGCAGGCAGAGAGGCAGGCAGAGAGAGAGGAAGGGAAGCAGGCTCCCTGCTGATCAGAGAGCCCGACGTGGGGCTCGATCCCAGACCCTGGGATCATGACCTGAGCCGAAGGCAGAGGCTTTAACCCACTGAGCCACCCAGGCGCCCAAGATGTTATTTTAATAGAGTTTTTGATGTTTGTAGTATTTTTCACGTTTGATATTTGTTGTTCAAACATCTGTCTTATTCTAAGTAAATACCCACTTTTTTTTTTAATATATCATTTATCTGTTCCAGTGTATTCTTTTTCTTAGTGAAGGGTACCAAAATTAAAAACAGTTCAGACCTGAAAAATAAGGATCTTTCCCTGAACATGGCTTAGAACAATGTTTCAGATAGAGCTCTCTTACAGAGCATCGACCTGGTGACTTGTGTTAATGATAGGGTTGGTAATGATTTGATGATTATCCATCAAGATGGAGTCCCTACTTCACACAAGTGTCGAGGACCAATGCAAGGAGTCCAGGGAAGACTGAGAGAGAACAGTGGGGAATTAAGAAAAACAAGAGACAGAAAGCTGGGATTGGGAGGTCTCCATGGGCTGATGACCCAGTGGAGCCCCAACATGCATAAAAGACTTTATTTTATAGTTCAATAACAAGAATGTTTTTCAAGGAGCTTGAGGTTGGAAGGCCCTAAGTCCCACATGACCGCCTTGCTTCAAAACAAGAGAGTTTTCTCAAGCATATTTACAGAGGAGCTCAAGGACTGTGTCAGCTTGACCCAGAGCTCTTACGGAAGCCAAATCAAGTAGTGAGTGAACTGCAGGGATTGCTGTAGCTAGCCCTTGAAAACAACTCCTTGACTGCAAGGACCATGTCAGCTTGCAGCTAGTCTCCCCGCCCCACACAAGGATATGCAACTTTCTGAGACGGTACTTTCAGCAGCAACACAACTGGCTGATCCTAGCTCCCTTTTTGGTGTGCCCATACAATCCAGGCTTTAGCCCACTGCTTAACCACTGATGTGGTTCATGTTCTCTGATACTTCCCTTTCCTTAAAGGTCTGTGGTGAACACTCTTGGTTTTCTAATCCAACACACATTTAGTACGATGTGTCAGGCTCCACCATAAAGATGGGTAATATGCTCTCCAAAGTTGAGACCTCTTCCTAACCTCCTTTGGAGCTAGGGATAGTCCAATGAAGCTTGTCTCTCCAATGATCTATAAAGACAGGGTCACAGGGATGCTCTGAGGAAAGTGTGAAGAGTGATATGTGTCCCTGGTGTCATGCTTTCCTCTCTGATTCCTTCTGTGTTCTGCCTGAGGCATCACAGGAGAATGTGAAAAGTCAAGGGAATCCCAAGCCTGCTGACCCCATTGGGCTACAAAAACAGAACAAAACAAATCAGAATTTGCTTCTTTCCAATTTCTCATTACATGAAAAGTGTAAACCTTTATTCTGCTTAAGTTATTATTGGTTTTTGTTGTTGTTGCTTTGGATACTTGCTGAAAAAAGTCACTCTTGAGAAAGCCTATCTTCCCATTCGGGTTCATATCTTCTTTCCACACATCCTGCAAAATCCCTCACACATTTGAAGATTCAGCTAAATACAACACCTTTTATCATACATTACTCAGGCCTGACGTTGACATTACTCTCTACCCAATCTCTTTTGCCATACCCTACAACATATTTCACTTCTGAATATCTGAATGTATGAGCATACAATTATTTTCAGGCTTGTCTCTTGAATGTAGAAAAATTCCACTATTTTTGGTATCTTTTATACTGGGGGTATAAGGGGTTTTTTTTGTTGTTTTTTTGTTTGTTTGTTTTTGTTTTTTCACCAGGTTTTGTGTAAGGGGCCAGGGAGTAATATTTTAGGGTTGCAGGCCATACAGTATCTGTTGAAACTACTCAATTTGCCACTGCAGAATTGAAAGCGATCATATACACTATGTAAATATGTGGGCACAGCTAAGACCTTATAAAAGCTTATTTATAAAAACAGATGGTAGGCCAGATTTGGCCCACAGACCAAATCTGCCAACCTCTATAACAGATATCTATAATATCTTCTTGAATATTTTGGAAAAAAATGTATTGAATAAGTGAAAAAAATGTATGAACAGACTACAACCAACAATTTTATGCTGTTTTCATGAAGTTTGCACCACATATTAATCCTGGAATAAATATGCATCAGGCAATAAGAATTAGTAGTATGAATTATGGTATTTTCCAAAACGAGGAATAAAAACCATTTGCTGTCCACAGTATAATTCTAGGTAGCAGGAAACACCATTAAATACCAAAAATCACATAGTTTTAATGAAGGTCTCAGCTCAGTGCTAATCTCTCTTAAACAATCAATAATCTTCCTATTCAAAAAGAAATAAAGTCCCCACAGATAAATGACAGTGGAGCAAGTCTTTTAGCAAAGCATAGTAACATTAATGCTGTTTAGTATCTACATTTCAAATTATCTTACAGAAATCAGTCCACGTATGTATAATTTTCCTTCAACATTTATTTAGCCAGATAGAAAGGAAAGACCATAACTAACAGTAAAAGATGTAGAAAGCACAAAAGCAGTAAAATTAAGTCTATCTGTAAAATGAATCTAGAGACTCGCAAAATACAAGGATGTAAAGCATGACACCGTATACCTAAAATGTGGTGGGGAGAGCAGTAAACGATGGGTTTAAACTCAAAGGACCATCAGCTTAAAATAGACTGCTATAAGCAGAAGATGTTATATACAAACCTAATGGTGACTGACATAGGAAAGATGCCGGGGTTCAGGGCCGATGGCCAAAAAACAATTCCTCAGACATCTTTGGTACAAAAAGGTGGTTTTACTGAAGCACAGAGACAGGACCCGTGGGCAGAAAGAGCTGCACTGGGGTCATGAGGAGTGGCCCATTGTATACTTTCGGGTTGGGAGTGGGTTCGGGAGAACATGGATTTGGAACCAGCAAATTTGGAACCAAGGCTGTAGGACCTTGAAGGGGCTAGCTATTGTTAGGAAAAGGTCATTTATTACTGTCTAATAAAACCTTAGTCATGAGATTCTTCAGATGATGGCCACCATGTATCTTGGGGTGTTGGGGGTAGAGATAAAGGAAGTTTCTAAAGGAATTTGTATATGTTAAAGTAGATATACAGGTTCGTGGGGGTCAGGTTAAGATTGCTTTTTGCCCTTAGCAAATTATTGACATCAAGGCAGCTGAATTCCTAGAGGAATGTCATTCTGCTTTTCTCAAGGACTTGCCAGCGGGCTCTAGGTAGTAAGGAAATCTAATTTTTCTTTTCCCTTTGTTTCCCACATCAGTAACCACAAATCAAAAACTGGTAATAGGTATGCAAAACAAATAAAAGGGAATCCAAGTATATCACTAAGGAAAGCAAATCATTAGAGAAGACAGGGAGAGAAGAAAGGAACAGAGAAGAACTTTAAATACAACCACAAAATGAGTAACAAAATGGGGATAAATACATACCTATCAATAATTACTTTGAATATAAATGGATGAAATGCTCCAGTCAAAAGTCATAGGGTGACAGAGTGAACTAAAAAGAACCCCCCGCCCTGGGGACACCTGGGTGGCTCAGTTGGTTAAGCATCTGCCATTGGCTCAGGTCATGATCCCAGGATCCTGGGATAGAGACCTGCGTCTGGCTCCCTGCTCAGCAGGGAGTATGCTTCTCACTCTCCTCTGCCCCTCTCCCTTGCTGTGCTTGCTCTCTATCTCTTTCTCTCAAGCAAATAAATACAATCTTTACAGCAAACAAAACAAACAAACAAACAAACAAAAACAAGACCCCCCTCTATATTGCCTACAAGAGACTCATTTCAGACCTAAAGACACATGCAGAGTGAAAGTGAGGGGATGGAGAAACATTTATCATGCAAATAGTGTCAAAAGAAAACCAAGGTAGCAATACTTATGCTATATAAAGTAGCCTTTAAAACAAAGACTGTAAGAAGAGATAAAGAAGGACATTGTATAATAATAAAGGGAAAAAACCAACAAGATGAAATAACAATTCTAAATATTTATGCACCCAACATGTGAGCACCAAGATATATAAAACAGTTAATAATAAAGAAACTAATTGATAATAATACAATAATAGAAGGGACATTATCACTCCACGTACATTAATGGATCATCCAAACAGAAAATCAGGAAGGAAACAGTGGCTTTGAATGACACACTGGAACAGATGGATCTAACAGATGTATTCAGAACATTCTATCCTAAAACAGCAGAACACATATTCTTTCAAGTGTACATGGAACATTCTCCAGAATAGATCACATATTAGACCACAAAACAAGTCTCAACAAAGTAAAAAGCATCCATGTCACATCATGCATCTTTTCTGGTTACAACATTATAAAACTAAAAATCAACCAGAAAAAAAAAAAAAATCTGGAAAGAGCACAAATATACAGAGGTTAAAAAACATGTCACTAAACAATGATTGGGTCAGCAAAGGAATCAAAGAAGATATAAAAAATTACATGGAGACAAATGAAGATGAAAATATAATGGTCCAAAATCTTTGGGATGCAGCAACATTCTTAAAGGGAAGTTTACATCAATATAGGCTTACCTCAAGGACTAAGAAAACTTGAAATAAGTAACCTAGCCTTATATCTAAAGAAACAGGATAAGAACAAACAAAACCCCAATAATACGATTAGAGCAGAAATAAATAATATACAAACTAAAAAAACAACAGAACAATTCAATGAAACCGGGAGCTGCTTCTTCAAAAGGATCAATAAAACTGGTCATCCTAAGCAGACTCATAAAAGAAAAGAACACAAATATATGAAAGCAGAAGTGAAAGAGGAGAAATAACAAGTGACACCACAGAAATACAAAGGATTGTAAGAAAATATTATGAAAAATTATATGCCAACAAATCGGACAACCGAGAAGAATTGGATAAATTCCTAGAGACATATAAACTTCCAAAACTGAACCAAGAAGAAATAGAAAATCTGAACAAACCAATTACCAGCAAAGAATTGAATCCCTAATAAAAAAAAAAAAACTCCCACTAAACAGAAATTCAGGATCACAGGTGAATTCTACCTTCACAGGTGAATTCTACCAAAAATTTAAAGAAGAGGTAATAGGTATTCTTCTCAAACTCTCCAAAACCAGAAAAGGACCGAAAACTTCCAGATTCATTCTATAAGGTGAGACCCTGACACCAAAAGCAGATAAAGACACCACCACAAAAACAAAAAAAAAAAAAAAAAAGATTTACAAGCCAATATCTGTGATGCACATAGATGCAAAAATCTTCAACAAAATATTATCAAAGCAAATCCAACAGTACATTAAAAAGATCATTCACCACGATCAAGTGAGATTAATTCCTGGGTTGCAAGTGTGGTTCAATTATTTGTAAGCCAATCAATGTGATACAGCACATCAATAATAAAAAAGGATAAAAACCATATAATCATTTCAATAGATGTAGAAAAGGCATTTGAAAAGTACAACATCTACTCATGACAAAACCCCTCAACAAAGTAGGTTCAGAGGGAACATACCTCACCACAATAAAAATCCTTATATAACGAATGCACAGCTAACATAATATTCAATGGGGAAAAACTGAGATTTTTTTCTCCTACAGTCAGGAATAGGACAAGGATGTCCACTCTTACCACACTTATTCAACATAGTACTGGAAGTCCTAGCTACAGCAATCAGATGACAAAAATAAATAAAACACATTTAAATTGGTAAGGAAAAAGTGAAACTGTCACTATTTTCAGATGACATGATGCTATATATAGCAAACCCTAAACTCCACCAAAAACTACCAGAATTAATAACTCAATTCAGTAAGGCTGAAGGTTACAAAATGTAGTGAAATCTATCGCATTTCTATGCACTAACAATGAGACAGAAAAAAGAAATTAAGAAAACAATCCCATTTACAACTGCACCAAAAATAATAAAATACCCAGGAGTAAACAACCAAAGAGGTAAAAGACCTGTACTCTGAGAATGATAAAACACTGATGAAAGGAGTTGAAGATGACACAAAGAAATGGAAAGACATTCTGTGCTGTGGGTTAGAAGAGTAAATATTGTTAAAATGTCTATACTGTCCAAGGCAATATACGGATTTAATGCAATCGCTATTAAAATACCCATAACATTTTTCACAGAAGTAAGACAAGCAATCTTAAAACTTGTATGGAACCACATATACTCTGAATAGCCAAAGTAATCTTGAAAATATAAAAATAAAACTGGAGGCATCACAATTCCAGACTTCAAGTTATCTTGCAAAGCTACTGTAATCAAAACAGTATGGTACTGTCACAAAAATAGACACATAGATCAATGGAACAGAATAGAAAGGCCAGAAATAAACACATAGTTATAGGATCAATTAATCTCTGCCAAAAAGAGGAAGAATATACAATGGGAAAAAGATAGTTTCTTCAACAAATGGTGCTGGGAAAACTGGGCAGTGACTTGCAAAATAATGAAACTGGGCCAATTTCTTACACCATATACAAAATAAACTCAAAATGGATTAAGGATCTAAATGTGAGACCTGAAGCCATAAAAATTCCAGAAGAGAACACAGGCAGTAACTTTTTTCACAGTGTTCATAACAACACTTTTCTAGATGTGTCTTCTGAGTCAAGGAAGACAAAAGCAAAAATAAACTATTGGGATTATATAAAAACAAAAAGCTTCTGCTCAGTGAAGGAAACAATCAACAAAACTAAAAAGACAACCTAATGAATGGGAGAAGATACTTGCAAGTGACATATCAGATAAAGGGTCAGTATCCAAAATATATAAAGAACTTATTCAACTCAACGGACAAAAAACAATAATCTATTTAAAAATGGGCAGGAGACAGGAATAAATATCTCCAAAGAAGACATACAGGTAGCCGACACACATGAACATGCTCAACATCACTCAGCAACAGGGAAATACAAATCAAAACCACAATCAGATACCATCTCACACCTGTCAGAATGCCTAAAAAAAACAAAACAAAACAAAAAAAAAACCTCAAGAACGACAAGTGTTGTCGAGCACACAGAGTAAAAGAAATATTTGTGCACTGTTGATGGGAACGCAAACTGGTGCAACCACTGTGGAAGATAGTTGGAGGTTCCTCCAAAAATTAAAAACAGAGCTATCCTATGACCCAATAATTGCACTACTGCGTATTTACCCAAAGAATATGAAAAGACTCATTTGAAGGGAAATATGTATTCCTATGTTTATTGCAGTATTATCCACAATAGCCAAATTTTGGAAGCAGCCTCAGTATCACCAGTAGATGAATGGATAAAGAAGATGTAGATACATAGATAAATACCAGATATCTGGTATTTGCAACAACGTGGATGGATCTAGAGAACATCACACCAAGCAAAATAAGCCAGTCAGAAGGGTGCCTGTGTGGCTCAGTGGGTTAAAGTCTCTGCCTTCAGCTCAGGTCATGATCCCAGGGTCCTGGAATCGAGCCCCACATAGGGCTCTCTGCTAGGCAGGGAGCCTGCTTCCCTTCCTTTCTCTCTCTGTGTGCCTCTTTGCCTACTTGTGATCTCTGTCTATCAAATAAATAAAATCTTTATAAAAAAAAAATAAGCCAGTCAGAGAAAGCTAATTGCCATATGATTCCACTCATATGTGGAATTTAAGAAACAAAACAAATGAACAAACAGACTAGTAAATACAGAGAACAACGGGTCATTACCAGAGGGGCGGTGGGTGGCGGACCGGTGACATAGGTGAAGGGGATTAAGATTCCACAGAGCTGTTGAATCACCACAGTGTATGCTTGAGATGAATAAACACCATGAAAAGGCACAGAGGAACCTCAATGCTCACTACGAAGTAAAAGAAACTAATCTAAAAAGGTAACATCTTGTATGATTCTAACTATGTAACATTATGGAAAAGGTGAAACAATAGCAACAACAAAAAGATTAGTGGTTCCATGGGTTTGGGGTAAGGGGATGAAGAGAGCACAGAGGATTTTTAGGGCACTGAAAATACTCTGCAGGACATTGTAATAATGGATGCATGTCACTACACATTTGTCTAAACCCATAGAAAGTATACCAAGCGTAAACCTTATGTAAACTATGGGCCTTGGGTGAGTGTGATGTGTTCATGTAGGTTCAACGGTTGTAACGAATGCACCACTCTTGTGGGAGATTCTGAAATTGAGGGAAGCTGTATGTACGTAAGCAGGAGGCAGATGGGAAATCTCTGTACCTTCCTCTCAACTTTGTTGTGACTCTAAAACTGTTCTAAAAAAAAGTCTTAGTATACATACTAAAAACATACTACACGTTGGTGACAAAAACAACCGGGTGAGGAAGATAGCCAGCCTCCATGCCTACAGGTAGTTCAGATGTGAGGGAGACAGTCAAATACAGCAGAAAGGAAACTGGGTGACATTGTGATAGGGGTGTTAGTGGGAGCCCTAGGAACATGGTAGAGGCAAGCAAATTCAAAATGAACTAATGGATTTATTTTAAATCCATTATTTTAAAATATATTTATTTTAAAAATCATAATGAGGGGTGCCTAGGTGGCTCAGTGGGTTAAGCCTTTGCCTTCGGCTCAGGTCATGATCTCAGGGTCCTGGGATTGAGCCCCACATCGGACTCTCTTCTCAACAGGGAGCCTGCTTCCTCCTCTCTCTGCCTGCTTGTGATCTCACTCTCTGTCAAATAAATAAATAAAATCTTTAAAAAAAAATCATAATGAAGCGGCATGCAGAGAAACTAAAGCATCCTGGAGGTGACATGTGAATGATTGAAGTCAGAGAAATAGGATGGTTTAAGGGTGGTTTGATTACTCTGTAATCAAAATAACTCACTTCAGATCATGAACTTGCCACGGATAAGTTTTTTAACTTCAGGAAAATCTTATGACTTACCTAAAGCTAAATTTCCTCGTCTATAGAAAAGGTCACGGAGTTGGGGGGGGGCATCTACTTACATAATATGTGGACGAGTCCTTTATTAAGCACTACACAAATTTCAGTTAATGATAAACCTAGCTTATTCTGAAACTAAGACGTTTTCAGCAGGTTTTCCTAAATGATTAATATTCCTTTGCAGCCAGTGCCTGAGACAGAAACAATCAAGTGTTTCATTAAACAGGAAAATATCAATATTCTGTCTCAGAATCAATGTATAGACATACTTGACTACCTATTAGTTTAAAGAAAAAGTAGGCATTAGCAACTCATTTGGGTTGTAAAATTGGTTATTTAACATATAACCACATTCTAATTTGTAACATGTTTATCAAAATTTAGTGCCTTGTCAAGAATTGCCTCCTTTAAGGAAATTTATTGCTCAGTTTTACTCTAGCCTTATAATATAACCAATAAATCCAAGAGTAATATTATGGCTTTTTTCAATTGATTAAACTGAAATCATGGATACAAATTAAAGTTAGTGATTACATTTCATTGCAGATCTATAATATATAATTTATGTAGAATTGTAGAATCCACTTAAAATGGTCAAAGTGTTCAGAATATCCAGAAAGAATTAATCCACAATATACGTGAGAGTATTATTTCCTGTTTACATGACAGATAGACTGCTTTTGAAATTGCACCTCAAGTAAATGGAAAGCTTTAGAAACCAAACAGTTTTCATAAGAACAGAAGTGGTTCTTCTTTAAGTGGTGCCTGGCACACAGTGGGAATTCAATAATCAGTAAAGGTTTTGTATTAGTTTCCTATTGCTGCTGTGAGGGTCCAACACATTCAGTGGCTTAAAGCAACACACATTTATCATCTTACAATTCTAGAGGCCAGATGTCCGACACAGGGCCCACTTGGCTAAAATCAGGGTACTGGCAGAGCTGCATTCATGCTGAAGGCTTGAGGGCAATATCCACTCTCAGCCATTCCCACCTTGCAGCGGCCATCTACAGTCCTTGGCTCAGGGCCCCCTTTCATACTCAAACCAACACACTTCTTCAAATCTCGGACCTCCACTTCCATCAAGTCTCTTTTCATCATGACTCCACTCCCTCCCTTTTATAAGACCTTTGTGATAACACGGGGCCCACTTGGATAACTTGGAGAAATATTCCCAACTCAAGACCTTCATGTAATCACATCTTTGAAGTCCTTTTCACCACGTAAGGTAAAATATTTCACAGGTTCCAGGGATTAGGACACGGCCGTTTTGGGTGAAGGAGTGGTCCTTATTCTAAATTTTTTTTTGAACATTTTATTTATTTGACAGATTAGAGGCAGAGAGGCAGGCAGAGAGAGAGGGGGGGGAGTAGGCTCTCCTCTGAGCAGAGAGCCAGATGTGGGCCTTGATCCCAGGACCCTGAGATCATGACCTGAGCTGAAGGCAGAGGCTCAACCCACTGAGCCACCCAGGCACCAAGTGGTCCTTATTCTAACTCCCACAAGTCTATGAGGCTAGATTTTTAAGTACTAAAGTTTCGTTATTTCAGTCCACTACTACTCTTTCTGGATTAGGTCAGCTAGATAACTGTTAAGTACTGATGCTATCCAAAAATATTGGATTCTAATAATAATGATAGCTAGGCTTTCTAGAGCATAGCATTAAATACTTCCATACATTATTTCAGTTAATTCAAAAAATTGAGAAGATGCCAGATGGAAATACTGACATCTAGAAATTATAGGATGCATGGATATACTTTCATTTTATTCACAAATAAAACTCATTCCAAAATAAAATATTGTCATATATCAAATATGCAGAGATCTATATTAATTTACTGATAATTTTGAAATTAACATGAAGTTTTAATTTAAAATTATTTTCATGGGCTAACAATTTATACCTTAAAAACAAAAAAATTGGGGTGCTTGGATGGCTCAGTGGGTTAAAGCCTCTGCCTTTGGTTCAGGTCATGATTGCAGGTTCCTGGGATGGAGCCCTGCATCGGGCTCTCTGCTCCCCGGGGAGCCTGCTTCCCCCTCTCTCTCTCTGCCTGCCTCTCTGCCTACTTATGATCTCTGTCTCTCAAATAAATAAATAAAATCTTAAAAAAATTTACGTAATATTATTTATACTGTCCATTGACTTTGTAATACCCTTATTTTTTTGTACTGATAGATAAAAACATATTCAGTCTGCAAAAATGATAAATATATTTGTTCCACAAATTGCAAGAAGTTTTCTCTATCAGTTCTTATTTATTCAGTGCCACATGTTATAAGTTAACCCCGGCAGATGTCATTAAGTCCATTTACAGATGAGTTTCTCAAGTCCATAGGTGTGAAGAGACCAGCCAAAGTCATGCAGGTGGGAGAGGTCAGAGACCCGTCACGTTCTAACCCTGTCAATTTCCACTTTTGCTGTTGCATTTTAAACACAAACTATGTTTATAATAACTTAGATTGTATTATTTGCTTGTCCAAAAATGTTTGGTGCCAAAGACAAAATGAGAGATAAAGAATTGGAGGAATGAAGGTCAGCAGTAGAGACCCAGGCAAAGATACAAACATGTTGAATTAACATCTGGGCTGAAATAAGTCACCCCATTATGTTTCTTGGTAAAAATCTAGGGACAGAATATCCCTAATGTGAAACACTAATCTTATTTCCTCTAGTGTAATTAACTTGATTCTAAAAACTATATTTGGATGTTGATTTAATAAAATTCTTGTTAGAAATTATCAAAAAGATTTTGGTTACTGAGTTAGGTTCTGAAGCATAATATTTTTATTAAATATTTCAGCATAAAGTAGAAATAAAAAGAACATTACTCTCTGCCCCTACCTCTGTGGAAATCTCTTAATCAACTATATGTTAATTTAACAAACTTCCAGGGTCTCATGACAATTTTCCAAAGGCCAACTGATAGGAGAATAAAATTTGGACCTAGTTTACTGTTTGATTATTTTGAAATGTTCTCTGGAGCCAACAATGGACAGCAGCAGCCCTCCTGTCCTACTCTGGGGTGATCCTCAGGGACTGTGGTGGAGGGGATCCTCCCGCTGGGCACTGTGCTAAGAAGCAAACTTGTTCATTCACTATGAATGAAGGAAAAACAGAAATGGCTTAAAGCCACAAATACACAGACTCCTTGTCAGTGGCGGATGGCTTGACTGTGCAGTCACTAGCCTTAAGGAGGCAGTAGATGATGACCAGAGACAAGGATGTTTCGGGAAGAGCCATGTGTATGGAATTATGAGAAAAGAGTGGGCACAAAGGTAGAGCTCTTTAGTTTCATTAATGTTTGCCACAGAGGAACCCCGAAAAGAGACTCCGAATGTTCAGGATAATAGATCCTGAGGGTGTCCCCTGGTCTTTGTTCTCAGCCATCCTGCTGCTGGTACAATGAGATCATGAACAGAAGATTATTTTATTTAATTAAGATGGTCTTTGAAGTAACTCTAAATTTTCTGGAAGTTTCATCAAATGGTTTGACAGAATATCATTGATTCAAATTTTACCTTGGACTACATGTCAACTTACTGGCAATACTCCCAATTTGATCTTGTCTCTTGGGCCATGTCTTATTTTGAGATTATTTGCTCATTGGAAAGAGCAGAGCTGAACAACAGTTTTATGTTTCAAGCCACTTATATTCTCTGTAAACGCTATTCAAACATCAAATAGGTTCTTTAACTTATCTGTAGCTTACCTTTTCATATACATCTATAAGGAATCAGTTAGCACTTTCACCATTTTGCCTAAAAAAAATCTCCTTAGCCACATCCACCAGTTCCTAGGACACAACCACCTGTGACAAATTTGCTGACCTTCCCACCATGCAGAAGAGTTCATCTTTTCCCCTCCTCTCGGTGATACTTCGAGCCTTCGCCCCCAGTGACCTCAAAACCGGGTTCAGTGTTCTGACCAGACCCAAAGACAATACCACTTGTTTAAAGCAGAATCATGAATCCAGGGACCAAATTGTGTTCCAGTTGCTTTATGATATATCATTAAAAAACAAAAACAAAAAACAACTCCTCAAATTTCGTGGCTTAAAATACATCTTAAGTTTCCTCATGAAGTTGTAGTTCAGACATTCATGGAAAGGTCAGCTGAGTTAAAGATCTCTGTGTCACAAAGATCAGTTAGGATCATGGGCTCCCACAGGCCATCTGAAGTCCAAAGTGGGGGCGCCTGGGTGGCTCAGTGGGTTAAAGCTTCTGCCTTTGGCTCAGGTCATGGTCTCAGGGTCCTGGAATTGAGCCCCACGTCAGGCTCTCTGCTCAGTGGGGAGCCTGCTTCCCCCGCTCCCCCCCCCCCGCCTCTCTGCCTACTTGTGATCTCTGTCAAATAAGTAAATAAAATCTTAAAAAAAAAAAAAAGTGAAGTCCAAAGTGGCTTCTTGTCTCTCATTTCTAGTGCTTCCCTGTCTTCTCTGTTTCCTCCTGCTGTTTCATTCTCCAGGACCTCCTCTCATGGCTTGGCTGTCTCATGTGGTGGCCTCCGGACTTACAGACTTAATCTAGTGCTGTTTTCCCCACAGCAAGTCATCCAAGGGTGAATATTCCAAAAGGTAACTTTCAAGCCACCAGTCTCTAAAATACCGAAGAACTGAGACTTGGTGACATAATTTCTCTGTATTTCATTATTCAACAGATACACAGAGCCCCCTTTGATTCAAGGAAAGAAAATACACCCCAGTTCTTAATAGGAAAAGGGTCAAATTTTTAAACTACGACACTTACTTTGAGCTTTATGAGTCTGCACACATTAGGTAACCAACCTGAACCTCCATCTTCTCTTCTAGGAAGTGTAGGTGAATAGATAAAATTACACCATGCCACGATGGCTGCCATGAGGACTAGATGAGATACTGAGAATGAAGTGCCTATTACAGGACCTGGTATAGAGTAAACAATCAATAGCTATCATCTCTGATGGTAATGATTGTATCAGCATAAAGAACATTTCAATTGGCTCATATTATCATATAAGCCGCTGACTTTACAGTATCTACTCTTAACTATTCAGACATAGTTATTTTCAAATACGTGTTTTCAGCAGACAAGAAAAGCCCGTGTCAAAGAGACTAAAGGTCTGCGGAGCTGTGGGTGGGCTACAAATTTCATTTTCTTCGGGGATGTAAGTGTATACTTTGTATTCATCTTCTGGTTCTTTTTCATTAATATTAACATGGTTTGTAACATCTCAGCTGAGGTTTATTAAGGTATTGTTCACAGAGATATGCTGCATAAATATGTCCCAAATTCCTAAACTAAGAAGAAAAGCAAATCAAAAGATATGAATTTCAAAAGATATCAACAAATCTGCCAAAAACCATAGGAAAGGCACACGCACACACACCTGCGTACACACACACACACACACACACACACACATGCACATTCACCCCTCAGAGATTTAGGAGAATAATGCAATAAGAAATCACCTATAAGAGTCATTTAAAACATGCGTACATAATGGTACCCTTCTGGGAGGCAGGTGTGCCCTTATGTGAAACTACATTATGCCCAACCTTCTCCATTTTCTAGCTTCCATTTTCATCTTGAGAACATGTTTTCCTCCTCTGGACATTAAATGATACTCTTAGAATCGGTTCCTTGAGTTATGCATGAAAGACCTTCTCTGCTCTTTGTAACCACAATTATGGATCCAGATATGGTAAAATGAAATTAACAAATGAACATGTTGTAAAAAGAAGTGGGATAAAAATCAAAGACTTAGTTAAGATTTTCTTTTTTTTTTTTTTTGGCTATATGTAGTGTAAGCGTATCCATCACCACAATCATATGGGTTTACTAGATCATGCCTCTGAGTTTACAGAGGTCGTGTGGACTTCAAGCCAGCTTCTCAGTGAATCCTTTAGAGACCTTGTCTCTTTTCTCCCTTTAGGGTTATCCTATCCTAAGGCTATTTCTACTCCTAGCAATGGAATGCTAGCAGCAAATAAGACTGTGTTCAGAGCCAGCAAAAGAGACTCTGTTTTTGCTACAGTATTAACAACCAGAGTTTTAATATTTACTCTTAATTGATCACATAGCTCACACATCAACCCCTAATAACAATAATGATGACTACATTTTAACGAGCACTTTCGATGTGTCAGGCATTGTTCGAAGCAGTTAACTAATAAGATTTAATTTATTTTCCTCCATAAGCATAGGAGGAGATGACTATAATTATTCCCATTTCATAAATAAGGAAAATGAAGCATAGGTTATTAACACCCTAGCCACATCCATACATTCAGTCTGCCTTTTCCCTTAAGACAGTCAGGGACCCCATTCCAGAAGTGCATTGTCCACATGTAGGAGGAGCGCTCATGTAAATGAGAACACTGGCTTGTCAGGAGGACAAAGCCACTCTGCATAAAGAACCTTCACTTCGCAGGTTCACCAAGCTTGCTCTGAGCCTTGGCTTTGTAGCCTCCAAAGGGCTACCATGTAAAGGAGGAATGAGCCAGGCCAACATAGAAGGCTCACAGGGGTGACAGGCAGATTTCAGGTCAGTATAAGGAAATCCTACTTTCTAAAAGCAGAATGATGGGAAACAGCCCTCCCAGAGGCTTTAAATGGCTGATGAAGAATTTTGTGATTCATGAATCTTGAGATAGGGTTTACCCACTACAGGACTAAGATTCCTGTGTAGTTTATTTCCATCCTCTGACTCATTTGTTCTAAGTCATAGTGATCAGACTGAATTTTTTTACAAATTAAAATGATTTTAATAATAGTTTTATGTAGTTACAATAGCTAATAGAGTTATTTGTAGTTATAAAACTGTTTTAATTTTTTAAAAAAATGGAATACTGGCACATGATAAAACATGCATAAATGTTGTAATAATTATGCTAAGTAAAAGCAAGTATTCCAAAAAAGTTATCCATACCATGTGATTCCATTTATACGAAATTCTAAAAAATGCAAATTATAAAAGTCTCTAAATAAATCAGCTGTTGCAGGTAGATGAAGAGGAAATGGGTAGGCATGGAGGAATCAAAGGTAAGAAATCCTGAAGGGAGATAATGGAACTTTTGGGCTGTTGGAAGTGTTTATTATACAGATTACAGTGAATGCTTCACAGTCCTGTCGTATTGTATGTTTTAAGTATGTGCACTTTGTTACATTCCAATTAATCCTTAATAAAACTGTCAGAGGAAAGTTGTATTCTTAAAGTTATGCTTATCAAGAATCCATATAGAGATATGGATAGATATTTAGCTATGGGAATCTATAATTGACAGAAGAGAGTGAAAATAAAGATATTATTTTGGCAGTGGTCTTTTGTTGGGGAATAACAGAGCCAGAGACTGGATGAGACCGCTGTGGGGTGGTAACATAGAAAGACATGCAGGGACTGAACCCCAGAGCACTTTAAAGTTAGAAAGAAGAAGACTTCGGAGGAAAAAGTCAGCTGCGCACGAGGTGAATACAGGGTAGGGTAGTGTACAGAAATTAAGTGAAAAGACTCTATTTCAAGAAGGAAATCATCAACTCTGTGAGAAAATGCCAAAGTTCTAGTAAAATGAGCACTGAAAACCGACCACAGATACAGCTGCCTGGGGTTTGTATCCCAGCTTAACAAACATCGTTTCCCTGGAGGGATGGTTACAAGCTCCTTGTTCCAGTGAGTTGAAAGAGAATGGAAAGCCACAAGGAAGGGGAGACAGACTGAACAGAAATTTCCAAGTTTTACTGTGAAGGAGAGCAAAGAAAAGAAGCACGTTAGAACAGAACAGTTGTTGTTTTACATGGTTGTTTTAATTTGCTTAAGGTGAGAGGTATTTCAGCTGGTTTATAAGCTGGTTTATATGAGTTAAGGTGAAGGTTCATTCATAAATTTGGAAGATAATTTATTTTTAGTTTCTGAAAAAAAAAAGTGTAAATAAAGCACAGTCCTCAATCGAGCATGTGGAAAGAAAGGACAAAATGTGCAAGTTACTGACTTTGGAAGACAGCAGTCTGTGGAATCGTGAGATTGCAGGACGGTGCTCTGGGCCCACATGAACCTTGTCAATGGAGACTAAATGAGGTGCCCGTCCACAGGGTGGCAGCCCTGCCCAGAGGCCAAGCTGAGCTCGTGGGAGAAAGACAACACGACTGGGCCAACGTAGAATTCCTGATGTCCTGGGAGGAAGGAGCAAGTAGTTGTCTGTGTATGCGAGGGGGAGGCCCTGAGGGTGGCCCTGGGCAGGAATGCAGAGAACTCAGGACAGGGTGAAGGTGAGTGGGAATGTGGTCCAGTCAGTGGGTCCTGCAGCCCTGGGTATCGAAGCCGCTCTGGAGAGTGACATGGGGCAGTGAAGCCTCACTTGCTTTGCGTGGGTGACCCTGTTACTCTTCTGCTTCCTGTTTTATATGGTACTCCCACAGTTGCCCCAAACAACTCTCTGCTTGCTTGCTTTTTTTTTTTTTTTTTTAACTTGGATACCTGACTTAAACGTTCCGTGTACTCTATTAGATCTAAGACCACCAGTCTAATGGAAGAATTCTCCCCATCCCAGAGTCCCAGCAGTTGACTTCACAGACTTATTTTTGGCAACACTGCAATTGCAACACCAAGGAAGCGATAAATTCTGAGCTCCAGCCCAGACATCCTGTGAGCACGTGTGTGTGAGTGCATGTGTGTGCATGTGTGTGAGCGCACGTGTGTAGTTTTTAAGGCAAACGCCGTCACATGAAGCAACTCTCCTTTTTAATCATAGCAATTCAATAAAACAAACTACAGTAACAAGCAGTGTGTCCCAGTTTTTCAAGATTCAGTGCAGACTCCGACTTCAATAATTTCACATTTTCCCAGGTGTGTGGACATTTATTAGAGCTTAATAATTTTCTCTCTTTTATGAAATTAATTTTATGATACATTTATGGTATAAATGAGGTTGTAAGAAAGAAGTGGTCCTGTCAAAACAAAAGAAGGATTTTAAAGAAGCATGATTGCAAGGAAGCTGGAGCCAGGCTTGCGTTACCAAGAACAGTTTATTTCATTAACTATTTATCTTAAATGATTCTAGTTGAATTTTAACAATATATTCTAGTTACTGTGCTACACATTGGAGAGTCTAAGATGAGTAAAACAACAGTGTAGCTTTCCAAATAGTAGTAACTGTAAAAAAATGCATTATAAGGTATTTAACAATAAATACTATTAACTATCTTACTTTTGTAACAGTAATGATAAGTGAAGTTTTGGGTTATTATTAACATTATTATTCTTTCTTTTAGTATACATTGACAGATATGAGAAAAGGACCCAAAGGTTGAATTTAGAGGAACACCAATGTGGATGAAGATACACCCACAAAAGAGAAAATAAAAGATTATGTAACCTGTCTGTCACCCAGATCTACATGACTGAGTTTCTCTCTCTCTCTCTTTCTTTCTACCTTCCTTCCTTCCTGTCTTCCTGTCTGTCGGTCTTTCTTCCTTTCTTTTTAAAGATTTTATTTTATTTTTATTTTTTTAAAGATTTTATTTATTTATTTGACAGACAGAGATTACAAGTAGGCAGAGAGGCAGGCAGAGAGAGAGGAGGAAGCAGGCTCCCTGCCAAGCAGAGAGCCCAATGTGGGGCTCGATCCCAGGACCCTGGGACCATGACCTGAGGCGAAGGCAGAGGCTTTAACCCTCTGAGCCACCCAGGCAACCTGTAAGATTTTATTTATTTATCTATTAGGGAGAGAGCACACAACAAGGGGAGCAGCAGGGAGAGGGAGAAGCAGGCTCTCCACTGAGCAAGGACCCCCCCCCCCCGATGTAGGACTTAATCCCAGGACCCTGAGATTATGACCCGAGCTGAAGGCAGACACTTAACCAATTGAGCCACCCAGGTTTCCCTAGGACTGTGTTTCTGTACACCTTGTGGTTGGGTTGAGAATGGGACAAAGGGTTATTTGATCTTAAATAAGTTCTTCTAGACTCCCCTCACCTTATTTTAAAACCCATCAGCACCTTTGTTGGTTGATCCATTCAGGCACTACTCCTCAGATGCTTGAACCAGCTATGACTGCATTCTTTCAACACCACAGCCCAATGGGAGGGCTTCTATCGATTTAGTGCTAAATGGCAACTGATGTGATAAAAATCATAAAAGAATTACATAATCTCATAGAATTGGTGAGAGGTGTAATCTTCGAGTTGCAATACCTTTGTGTGGGATGGGACAGTCACAAGCACATCTCCTTTTGAGGGCTATCGGAGAAATCCTCTAATAATAACAGGACAATGTTTTGTTTTTGTTTTCTTAGATGACAAATACATGACTCCTTTGCTACAATATGTATGGGTTGAGGTAAAACCATAAAATTACATTTGTGGCCCTCAATAGCAGAGAACTTTTCATTTCCTAAATTTCTTTACGTTGCCTAATATTCTTGGTGGGTCGTTCCAAGAAAAATAAACGGCAATGAAACTTTTAATTCCCACTGGCATGTGTTTTTAAACTAGAATGCCCTCCTTATTGTCACACTGAGCAGAGCCCTGGAGTGCCAGTTTAGTAGCCAGTCAGCTTCCCAGAAGCCTCATCGAGAGAGTTCGGACTTTAGGGAGGCATGGCAACTATGACAAAACACTTTAAAATAACCACAGTTGAGAGCGTTAAGATGCTTAACACATGTTGTGATCACCTCGGTCTTTATTCTTAAAAAGTCAGGAAGACAGCTTACAGGAAACCAATTACTCAGATCGAGGAAGTAGATGTTGAGATATTTCTCCATTTGGATGTCTCAGGAGTATCACAGGGGGGAAGGGGCCAGAGTAAAGGCACAATTTGAATGGATCTATATGCCATTGAGCCACATGCTGGGTCCTGAGAAATATTAAACCACAACAGTTCCTTTTCTTAATTCAAGAGCCCTTGTATGATTTCAGTTCTGTCAGAGAAAAAAAAAAAAAAGGAAAGATGTGTGGATACAATAGCCACAATTTATTAAAGAATGTGTATGTGCTAGGGTTAAGGACCAAGGATAAGATAAGGCTGATCAAATTTTATAGCAATCCCGTATGGCAAGCATTATTTTCTTAGATATTTTGTATCAGATGAAGAATCTGTGGTTGAAATAGTTTCATATCTTGTTTTAAATATCTGATATTTTAATATATTAAAGCTATAACCATTGTTATGCTTTTCCAATGACATAGTCTGTATTAAGAAGTTAACGGATTTTTTTTTTTTAAGATTTTATTTATTTTTTTTTTGACACAGAGAGAGAAGAGAGAGAGAGAGCACAGGCAAGGCGGAGCAACGGTGGGGGGTGCAGGATCCCTGCTGAGCAAGGAGCTTGATGCAGGACTCTATCCAAGACCCTGAGATCATGACCTAAGCTGAAGGCAGACCGTTAACTAATGGAGCTACCCAGGTGCCACGAAATTAGCAGTTTTAAAATATAAATGTTGGAGCTGAGGAAATGCAGATTAGCAGTTGGGGGCGCACGTTATTTGGCTATGGGAACAATGTGGGGAATAACCAATGGCAGATTCAACCACGGTAAGAAGAGAAAAGGTAAGAAGAAATTATACATGAGAAGAATTTCCCAGGAAAAGGAAGAATTTGGATGCTGGTTAGAAAACTGAAATGGAGATGTAGGATGTGGGTGAAGGGCTAATAGTGATGCTATTGGATGACAGGTGAGGGGAAGCA
This sequence comes from Lontra canadensis, assembly GCF_010015895.1. NCBI lineage: Eukaryota > Metazoa > Chordata > Mammalia > Carnivora > Mustelidae > Lontra > Lontra canadensis. The sequence goes on from NW_022631043.1 coordinate 4,527,785, forward strand.
TTTTGGAGAAAAAGTTGGTGAATTCCTTATTTTGGGTACATAGATTTTAAGATGTTAATAAAGCAACTAAATTTTACACTGTTCCCCAAAGTCATCCCAATATATGGTAGAAATCATCATCCAGAGCATTTAATCCCAGACCCAGACCTTCAGAGCATATCTCTCCTGTGAGCCAGATGCTATTTTTGACTACCTACTCAACTCCCTTGCTCAAAAATATTCAATGCCTTGTGAATTAAGTAACACTTAATTCCAGATTAAACTTTTGAATCAAGCTAAAATCTCCAACATGGCCAGGCTTTTCGGTAGTATCACATCTGTGCCTAAATCTCCAGCCTGCCTGGCAGCACCACTCTTCACCATGGTGATGCCCCACGTCCTTTTATAGTGGCTGGTTTGGGTTGGCTGGTCAGTCTTTCCTTAAACATCAACTGGAATGCGTTCAACTATCCCAAACTTCTGTCCTTTGTTCCTCTTTTATTTTATTCTCTCTTGAACTTACTCAAGTCTTAAGTTCAATAAAATATTTGTGGAACATTCCATTGGTTGCCTAAAGTTGGTTGGTACTTCCATCACTAATATTCTCAAGAGAACACTATATAGTTCCAGCATTATCAAATTTTAATCTCCTGTGTTAAACTAAAGCTCCATAATAGCAGACACAACATATATTTTGTTTCCCTTTGAATTCACAATTTTAGCAAAATAGCTAAAACTTAATATGTATTGAATTAATATTTGGTGAATGATAAAAATAAGAATAAGCCCACAGGCCAATTTTATTTATGATCTTAGATGTAAGAAATTAATAATGGGATAGTAAAAATTATATTTAACAGTACAGTAAAAGAATTATTCAACACAACAAAGGAAAATATATATAAATATTAATACCCATAAGAAGTAAGAAGATAAGAAGTGTATCTAATAATGATATTTCTTCATAAAAAGCAACAGTAAACAGGATTATAGTGAAATGATAAGGCCTTTGATTACTGAGAAAAATAAAGAAAATGTATACTATCACTACTTTATTCAATGTCTTGGAGAGTGAGCTAATACCATGAGATAAGAAAATAGAATTTGCAATATAAATATTGCACAAGAAGGCAATGATATCTTCATTTGCAATTGTTATGATTGCCATGTAGAAAGTTCAGGAACCTTAAAGAAAACAATTTAAATCAAAGGATAATTTGGTGAGATCAATAGAAGAAAACAGAAAAAGTATAAAAAATACTCTAAATTATAATTACAAATATACTAAACTTACGTCCTGTCCTAATATGCAAGGAAGACCACCGTGTGAGATTCGAATTTAGGGTACCTTTTTTAGGCTATAGGAGATAAGATTAAATAAATAACCCATTCTGAATATCATTTTTTGGATGCTGACTGTGAGACATTCACATTCCTAATTGCTTTATAACTATTAGCTTCTTCAATCCATGTAACACTTTTTTGACAGGAATCACCTACCTTTTCAAATACAGATACCAAGCCCCAATGTTTAAGCCACTCGACTGTGATCACGAAACCTGCAAGTCCGAGAACAGGGACACAGAGTTGTCTTCTTGAACCTCAAGCACGTTTGTAATGGAGCGAGATCCTGGAGGCAAGGACAGATCTGGAGGGGAAATGCATTGGCTTTAGAGGCTACCAGGTTCTCAGGGACTAGCGTCATGTTCCCAACGTGGATGGAGTCCAGCTGAGTTCTGATTACTTCCACTAGAAATTTATCTCACACGACTGGCCTCCACAGGGGCTCCATCAGTGCTTAAGAGAAAAACACCAGGACAATGTTGAGAACAGACCGTCTTGCACAAGGCATGGTGTGCGAACTACTGTGCTGCCTAGGACCATCGCCCCTGAATAGACAAGCAACGTCAAGAGCTGTTTGCTGGTGAGGGAGGGCGCAGATAAAAAGAACAGTAATGCATTTCTTTTTCTTTGTTTTAATTTTTGTATTCTTTTTACCCTTGAAGTTGCTTTTGGCCAAGGAAAAATGTCTTGAGCTCACTGCTGCTCTTTGCTGGGCTGGGCTTGCTCGGCTAAAGTCCGGGCTTTGATTTAGGGTCAGATTAGTACCCCGAAGCTTCATCGTTTTGGGAACAACATCAGCATGTCTCATGTTCTTCTTAGGGTAGAAAGGCTAACATGCAAGAAATCCAAGCCAAATCATTTTGGTGAACACTTTATTTGTAAAAGTAAGTCACTTGGGCAAGTCCAAAATCAGGAAGAGGAAGACATATATCCCACTTGGAGGCTTTATGAGGTTACAGAGATATTAGGTTGCAGAGAAAGGGTTCAAGGAAGGAAGAACAGTAATGCAATGTACCACTCCTGCTTCAGATCAATGTTGTAGAAATGGAAAAATGTCAAGTAGTACTGTCCTTCCCAAAATTCAGCCACATCAACTGTACCTACAAGATATTTTTCTGTATCTATATACCATATACATAATTGCTTGCTATTTTTGTTTTTATTGACTGTTTTGCAAATCCATAGAAATCTACATTAAAAAGGACCTTTGTTTCATCATCTGGAATGAGAAAAGGCATTTTCCTCACCATGAATGCAACATCATTATAAGAATAAATTATTTCATTTAAATTATAGCAAAACACTCTGGGTATCAGAGCTGCTGAAACTCTTTGTTACGTATGTAATTAGCGAGTGCTCTAGAAGCATAACATAAATCTTTCTCTTTGAAGTCACCAAGAGAATTTCAAAGAAATGAACAATGATGGTGCTGTCATGATTTATTTAATACCCTGTCTAGGTGCCACCTTAAAATAAACTCCTGTATTGATAAAACCAATTTATGTGTCACACATTAGGAAGCACTGTCCTAGTGCTTATTTCCCATTACACATCTGGGGAAAACAGGGCTCAAACACTCCAAGACACAAGGCCAAGTTCACAAACAATATCAGAGACAAAACTAAAGCATCATCCTTGTCTCTTAGTCCCAGAACAGAGCCGACTGTGGCAGATTGCCTCAAAGTACTTCAGGGATGAGTTAACGCTACTTAATGAGGCAAGATTTAGAAAGAAAAAGAGAAACATGACCAGAGTTGATATGGGGGAAGTCAATGAGACCAGGTTTTGTTTATGGCTCTGGCACTGATTCATTGTTTATCCTCCAGTAGTTCTATTAATCTTTCTGTGTCTCTTGTTCCCATTTGTAAACTAGAGGTAATGAATGGGTCTTACAGAAATGATAGGAGGAATTAATAATAAGATAATGCATGTAGAGTGCTCTGAACTTGTCAAGGAAATGACTCAGTGGATAAATGCAGCATGTTGCTGTTATCAGGTAGGCAATCAGTGGGGAAGAGAGGACAAAGGGAGGAAGGAAGAGAAAGAAAGAAGAGGATAGGAACAGAGCAAGTAAAACAAAATGAAGTGGAATCCAGCAGATGTAAAACAAAAGGGAAAGGAGGAAAGAAACTCTTTGTCAAAGAAAAACCAGTCTTTGTCAATTCACCACCAAAAAATTCTGTATCAAATGAGACAGGCAAACATATCAATTCTTTTTCTTTCTCTCTCTTGCTTTGCTATTAATTAAAAAAAAATTGAATTTTTTATCTTTCTAAAATGGAGCAATTTTTTTTAAAGATTTTATTTATTTGGCAGAGAGAGAAAGAGAGCAAGCACACATAAGCGGGGGGAGTAATAGAGGGAGAGGGAGAAGCAGGCTCTCCATCAAGCAGGGAGCCCAATGGGCGGCTCAATCCCAGGACCGTGGGATGATGACCTGAGTGGAATTCAGACACCCAGCAGACTGAGCCACTCAGGCCCCCTAAAACTGAGGAATTTCTTTTTAAAAAGATTTTATTTATTTATTTGAGAGAGAGCACAAGCAGGGGAGAGGCAGAGGGAGAAGCAGACTCCCCGCTGAGGAGGGAGCCCAATCTGGCACTTGACTCTAGGAACCAGGGACCAAGACTGAGCCAAAGGCAGACACTTAACCAACTGAGCCACCCAGGCAGACACTTAACCAACTGAGCCAAAGGCAGACACTTAACCAACTGAGCCACCCAGGTATCCTGAAACTGAGCAATTTTTAGTGAAAATATTTTAATAGCACAATAAACCAATGCATCGGGAACCTGCAGAAAGAAAAAAAGAAAGAGTTTGTTAACTTGAAGACACTCCCTCAGGATAGCTTCCCTAACACATTGGAAGAGACTCCAGGTCTTAATGGAAACTATTCCTTAGGGTTGTTCCTTGAAGCCAGGGAGTGGTGGCCCATGTTGAAGAAGTTGAAATCCCTGAATTTCCAGAGCAGATGGTTCAGGAAGTGACTAAAGGACTGAGAAAACTGGATATTGTTGTGAATATTACATGATGAGAGAAGACATATCAAATGCTCCCCACACTGAAGAAGCCCAGAGGACTCACCCAGAATGTGCTGGTGAGAAGGTCCCAGAATTACTGAGAATTGCTGTGATGACCTCCACTGCAAGCCAGAGCTGATAGTTTGTTGGGAGGGGAGCAGGGGTAGGTGCAGGGCACAGGGTCCATTGATAGAAATGAGGATGATGGAGGATGATGGGACCAGGAAGCATTAGAGGTCAGGTGGATTCAATTAACCACCGGAAGTCTAGGGGAGGCAATTTTGCTAAAAATCAGGATGGCTTCATCTGCTGAATGTCATGGAGATGATTAATAATATATAGCAAACTTAGAGACAAAATAGATAGGCAGACAATGAGGGTATCACTTATTATATGTCCTAATAATGTTTTTTAAAGAATAGAAGAGTAAAGGGTTGAAGGAAGTTACCCTATTAAAAAGTAAAGATCTATTGCCCAAGTCCTAGAACTGAAAACATACAAGTCAATAAAAAAATCTGTTCATTGAAAAATCTAATAGTTGGGCTATACCCTGGCAGGACAAAGCAAAAGAAAGTAATATCAATATCCAGAATGCAAAATGATACATCATTATAGGTCCTACACATATTAAATGTAATTAGAATATTGTGGAATAACAATTTCATGCCAATATTTATGCTTACATAAATATACAGATTCCTCAATAAAATGACTTAAAATTGACACAAGCACTAACAGAATATCTAAATGGATTTAAATCTATTAACAACAATTATCTTAACTCCCGTCCCCCAAAACAAAACCATTCTCATCCCCAACGCTGTAAGCAATAAAAATCTCCAAATATTTAAGGAAGAAATAAATGGAATCTTGCACAAACTCTTTGATAAAGTGGAACACACCCAAATTCACTTTATGATGCAACATAAACATAAACAAGCCAAATTCAGTGATATACCAAAAGAAAAGAGAAAAAGAAATAAACCATAATCAAGTTGCACTTATTCCAGTAATTAAGTTTGGTTACCACAGGGAATCATCATATTTCCCATATTAATGAAATTAAGGAAAGAAAATCTGATCCTCTCAATGCAAATACAAAGTATCTATGTTAAAATTCAACTTCCATTCCTGCCCATACCACATGACCGGACATTCCTCTTATTTCATTAGTGAATAACAGACATTGACTCACTAGATCTATTTACTGAAGTAAGTATAGGGAAGTCATGATAATAAGGTATTGAAAATAAAACTGTACATATTTGTTCTTTTGTGTGTAGCGTTCATCCAGTTTTAGATGTCATGATTGACTTGCTATCCGCAACTACAACTTATCCTAGTGGCTACAGCTGTTTGAGACCTAGTATGCCATGCCTCTTATCCCAATAGAGAATATAATTTCAGGATTGAGATCTTCCCCATAAGCCTTATCCTATGACAGTGAAATAGAATATTTATTCTCAAGTATTAGAATATATTATTTCTATATTCTGTAACTTAGGTATGATATGTCTCCTTTCCCATACAGAAAGGTTGATTTTTTTTTTTAATGTCTTTAGGGGATTGGAAACAAAGCAATGACAGAATTTGGAAGTATATTATTATTCTATTTAGGAATCTCTGCTTTCAGAGAATTGGTAATCTAGTTTCTGAATCACTTCATTTTAATTGTGGGCTATTCCTTAGAGATTTTTCCAGTAAAATCTTATTTTACAGATGGGGAAATTAAAGTTATTTGATGTTATCAAGTAGGATTAATTAAGACCCGAGTCTGAACGAGGACTTAGAAAATCTTGGTTTCTTCTAATGCTCTTTTCCCTATGCAGCAGATGATCTCTATTTCTCACTGAATTAACAGAAGGGGTAATTATAAGATAAATCACACTTTTAAAACCTCAAATGAAATAAGAATAAATTAAAATACATTAAAACATTCAGAAAGTTTTCCTATTTATTTACTTTAATAATTCCCTAGCTAATGGTATACAAAATACTTGCTTTGAGTTAAAAAGTTTAAGGATTAAAGTGTGCTCTAGGGATTTAAAAAACAAAACAAAACAAAACAAAACAAAAAACAACAACCCTCCAGTCAGAGATAGGTTATATAGGATGTATAGAATTTGTATACTCTGGGAGGAAAAATGGTGTTTTAGGATGAAAGAAAATATATATTGTTGCTTGACTGAGATCATCTTTTGATACATGAGTCTTCACCCCAGAGCTACAATGAGAGCATGGAAAATAAAGAAAACTTCATTAGAAAAGGAGTCAGCAAGCCCTAAAAGGGGACCTCTCATACCTCAACCTAAGAAGTATATCTCATATTACCTAACAAGAAGAAGCTTACTTCACATACCCCAGCAGGAGGAAGGCAGAATTTCTCCTTGCCCAGGAGCCACCACACCAAGGAACTACCACAATAAGAAACCATCCCACTAAGCCCCCGAGAAAGCCTGTTGGTCTCTCCCTGCTTCCTCCTACCCCCTATGAAAGCAAGTCCCTTTCCTCTGTTTTCTGGACTTGCTGGTGCTTTGTCAGTTTGCTTATCCTGAATTACAGTTCTTTGCTATTCCAGGGTGAACTTGTTTTGCTGGGAAAATAGCTAGCTCTTTTGTATTTTTAAGGTCAACATTACCAGTTAAAGATCTGGTTTAGGAAGACATAATCTCCCCTCTCATCTATCCAAAAACCACTTCTTGGCAAAGGCAGAGGAGAAGCACAAGCAAATTAACCTTGGCATGAGAGAACATGAAAAGTTCAGAAAATATCAAGAGGACTGAGTTTGGAAGCAGCATTTAATGCAGTTGGAAGCCAGAGGTTAGAGGTGTAGGTGGAGAGCTGATAAGAGAGGCTTCTATGATAGTCATTAGGTTGCTTGCTGCCCAACCATCGTTTTCCTCTGACCACATAGTAGGACTGTATTTTCTAGCTCTATGAGATTAGATCTGACTACAATACTGCAGAAGAGAAGTGACCATTAGGGATTCCTGGCCAGAGCATTTGATTTCTGGTTAGAGAATGTGCAGAACTTTTTTGTTCTGGTTTGGTTTTCAACAACATTCAAGACGGTGGCTGTCCTGTTAGCCACATTTCCTGAATCAGTATATTAAGTAAAGATTCCCTTGTGACCCATGATGGATATGTTACATTTGTGAAAAATAAAACTGTCTTTTTAAAGTTTTGATTTGGGAAGTGGCTATAACCATGGTACAGCCTTGTTTACCTGAGACAGTTTCATAAGACATTTTGGAATTTGGGGCTGTATACTGGAACCCCACAGAGGAGGTTAGTTATAGCTGAACCAGGATGTATGACCATGCCACGCAGGTGCTCCCTCAAGGAGGAACTGGCCACTGCAACAGGGCCGCATCTCCCAGCTGCTTCCACAGGAGACTGATTCGGCCACACACAAGCAGCTCACCCAGGCTCTCATCTTTCTGTGGGCAACTGCACCTCGTGGCTCACTGTGACCAGTTTTAAAGGCTTGACCATTTCTTGCTGATTCTAGACAACTGTGACGAGCGGGTTTTGCTCAGTGCTGCCTGAGGAGTTGGTGGAGGCTGTTCTTGGGCTTGTATCACAGCTCAACCTCTCCCCAGGCCAAACCTGCATCTTTCCACTTCCTTTTTACAGGTGGACATCAAAAACAACCAACGGAATTTTCCCAAAATGAGCAGTGACCGGTGCCAACTGCCTCCGGAGGACGTACGAGCAGCCTCGGAAGACAGGGGGAGTTCTGGCGGGCCACCTGGGCTCGCCTCGCCCCCTGGATCCCTCAAGCTCTCCCCAGGAAGTCTCCAAAACCAAGTGGCACCACCAGACCCGAGGAAGACTAGGAGGAAAACATTACTTCCTAGGCCTCAGAGAAAAGCATTACATCCGCCTCTGGAATCCTGGAGGACGGAACAGGGTCTTTGCGGGACACAAACTGGACCCTCAGGGAGCTGCAGTTAGAAGCTGGCATGCGTCCCCCCTCCTCAGGGTCCCTGCTCCGGCACAGCGGCCTGGAGCCCAGCGGCCCCGGAAGGCTGGCGGGCTATGCCCTGCTGGAAGGGGCCGAGGCCGCTCGGCAGGAGGACCCACAAGCACTTCGCACCTCCCGGCCTAACGTCCCCTGCCAAGGAAGCTGGGCGAGCGCGGCCTCCAGCCTCCGCGGAGGGGACGCGAGTCGGCCTAGAAGAAGGCCCAGGGGGCAGGCGACGGCCGCTCTGTCTTCCGCGGGTCGCGCAGCTGAACTGGGACACGCTCGGAGTCCCACCTGCACCCTGCCCGGAGGCCCGCAGCAGGCCTCAAACACTCACCTCTGAGCGCACGGACGCATCAGCCTGGCGGCGACACTCCTGCGACCGGCCGGGGCGGGGGGATGGAGCCCACGAGGACCTGAGCCGGCAGCGCTTCGAGGTGCTGGCGTGAAGCCCCCGTAGTGGGGGGCGGGGGTCGCCCTAGGAAACAGTGCTCAGCCCTCGCGCCGTCTGGCAACCAAGATGTGCTCGCCGCGCAGCCAGCAGGCGCCTCAGCCCGCCATGGCGCCGGCGCGCGTGTCCCCACCAGCGCGCGGGTCCTGGGCTCTGGGTCCTGGCACCGCAGCCCGTGGCAGGGCGCGGGCGACGCAAAATGAGGCCTGCCGTGGAGGACTGGGGTGCGGCGCCCAGGAGGTGACCTCGGACACGGGGATCAAGGAGGGTCTGAGGAGTCTCCTGTTGGGCAACAGAGAGGCTGAGACTCGAGGAGCTGGCCAGGCGGAATCCAGAAGGTTCTGGAAGGAGAAGTCCAGCTGCCGGCAGACCCGCGCTGCACGCAAGGATCTCTCTTAGGCTCCGTGCAGCGACTTGAGAAACCGACCGCGGCGGCGACAGAATGGAGACGCACTGGAGGGAACCGGGGAGGCCCCAAGTGACCCGGGACAGAGCCCGACTCAAGCTGGCTGGCGAGGAGAGGCCTCCAGAGCGGGCCAAGGGCAGGCCAAGGGCAGGCCAAGACCAGGCCGCGAGCCCCAGGACCCGGCAGGTGGGCACCCGCCGCAGGGGAAGGCTGCAGCCTGGCGGACCACTGGAGTCCAGGGCACCCTCCTGTCCAAGGGGGAGATGGCCTGACCTGGAGCTCCTGGACTGCTGTCCGCCCTCCCTTGTGTGTGGCTGACTCTGTTGGAGGATCCCAAGTTCTCATTTAGCCTCAACTCGTTTTTAAACTAGATTGTTGGGGATGGGGGGATTGCTTTAAAAGGAACTCCAAAAAAAGTTTCACTTCCGTTCAAAGAAATAAAAAAAGGCACTATCTAATAAATATGCCATGTGACGAACTCAGAAAGCAAAGGCCAGGAAAATTGGTTCACCGGCCTGAGAAAGCTGGCCAAGGATGGTGTTTTGGGGGTGGATCACGTGTCACTGGGCAGCAGCCAGGTCCTGGCAGTGGTGGCAGGTGCAGCCCCTCTGTCACTGCACACGTGGTGGCCCTACTACCCGAACTGTCGTTGGTAATGAATCTGGATGTTGTTATCTGTGGGAGCAATTGTGTTTTAAAAATAAATAACAGTGTTTTAGCCATTGGGAAGATAAAATAGAAACAGTATCCAAATAGCAAAGAAGTGGATGATTGTTTTGAGTCTCAATTAATGGTCTAAGGGGACCAAAAAAATAAAAAAAAAAAAAAAAAGCGAGAAAGAGAGAGAGAGAGAGAGAGAAAAGGGCTCAAAGCCCTGTGTGAAAACCAGAGGGTCTCCTTTGTAGTATGCCAGTAGGTTCTTATCTTATTCCTTGGAAGTTTAGAGAAAGCCAAAGACAACTATCAGAACTTAATTATCAGATAGTTAAGTGACAAAGAATGTAATATTGCTAATCAAGGTGTTTATGTTATCAGTGTCAGGACTATGATTGGGGAAGATGGGACCCTAACATCTGGGATGGGGACACATGGATTCCATGCCCTTAGGATCTTGACTACCCAGATTCACCTGAACCCTGTGATCCTTCACAATTGGCTCATCATGTCCTTTCAGGGTAAGTAGCTCACTGCTATTTAAAGATAATTAAGCTGTTTTTGTCCTTTAGTACAACCTTTTACTCACAAGCGGCCCCCACTTTTCCTGTAGGACACAAAGTCTCTACCAGTTTTAAGCCATTGAATAATACAGCCGAGAACACATTAGGTCTCATATAAGAAGAAGGGGACTATACCACTAAGAGTGGCAAGACTGAGACAGCATGAAGTGGCAGCAGCTAGAAGGTATATGCATGATGCATAGATGATGCGTAGATTTTGAGGGTGGTTATTTTGGGGTCTAGGAGGCAAAACTGGATAATGGAGAGTTTCGTTTGTTTGTTTTTGAGCATTGTTCCAAGATAATAGTTTTTCTACCCTGGCAAAGACCTTAAGAGATCATTCAACCATCTACTCAATACTAGGATGGTTCCTAGAAGCATTTGTAAAGCAATGGCCCATTTTATGTGAAATTTACTACTAGGTTTTTATCCCAAGGATACAACAATAGTGATTCAGAGGGACATATGCACCCCAATGATTATAGCAGCAATGTCCACAACAGCCAAACTATGGAAAGAATCCAGATGTCTATCTACAAATGAATAGAGATAGAAGATGTTGTGTGTATATATAATGGAATATTACTCAGCCAACAAAAAGAATGAAATCTTGCCATTTGAAACCATGTGGATAGAACTAGAGGGCATTATACTAAGCAAAATAAGTCAGTCAGAGAAAGACAAATACCATATGATTTCACTCATATGTGGAATTTAAGAAATAAAACAGATGAACATAGAGGGAAAGAGAAATAAAATAAGATAAAAAGAGAGGGAGGCAAACCATAAGAGGAAACAAGAGAGTTGCTGACGAGGAAGTCTTTGGGGGGGGATGGAGTCATTGGGGGATGGGCATTAAGGAGGGCGTGTGATGGAATGAGCACTGGCTGTTAATGCAACTGATGAATCACTGAATTCTGCCCCTGAAGCTAATTCTGCCCCTGTCTTATTAGACACTAGATGTTAACTAAATTGAATGTAAATAAAAAGGTAAAATTAAAAAAATAAAATAAATATCTGAGTCACCATGGCATACTGTAGAGAAAAGATTTAGGAGTCTCAGGGAGGCGGCTGTACTCTAGGGAGGTGCCATGCAGCATTGAATAGCATGGATATAAGATACTCAGCCTTTTTGGCTCAGGATGGGACACATTTTCTGATTTACTCCAGAGCCCCTCAGGCTAGCTAGCTCTGTTGTTGGAAACTCATAGATCAACTTTTCCCTTTGTTCCACCCAGCTTCCTTCCTCCCCTTTCTACAGGGATTAATTCCAACTGCTCTCCATCATAAGCATCCTGCACACCAATTTTCATCTCAGAGTGTGCTTCCTGCAGAAGCCAATTTGTGGTGTATGATTATAAGCATCTGGAGACAAATTTGTGGGTAAGTGAGTTGCTGAGAACCACTTGACAGTCCTCACACCAACATTTGTGTTAAAGAATTAAGTATCATCATCTCTATTTTACAAATGAAAATATTGAGAGTTTTGGATTATATGACTTATTCACGAATAACTAACAATATTAACTATCAAAATCTCATATTTCCATGGCAGAAGCTTTTTTTCTGCCACTGTTCTTTATATAATGGCTTCTCCAGAAAAGATCTGCAGGAATCTTGTGGTTACGCAAAGTTTCAATGAGAATCAAGAGAACAAAGCTTAGTGACACCCACCCCACTTAAGCCAAAGCAAAACCACCATTATCCATTTTAATAAAAGACAAGTGATTTTGTTCAAAAGATATGCTGCTGCTACCAAAACCAAAAAATCCACCACCACCACCACCACCAACAACAACAAAGAAAAACAATTGAAAATCAGTGCCCTGCCATGACAGAACATAATTCACTGAACTTAGCAGAAAATTGGAAGTGAATTATCATCTTGAATATTTTTTTTTTAAGATTTTATTTATTTATTTGATAGAGAGATCACAAGCAGGCAGAGAGGCAGGCAGAGAGAGAGGAGGAAGCAGGCTCCCTGCCGAGCAGAGAGCCCGATGCGGGGCTCGATCCCAGGACTCCGAGATCATGACCTGAGCCAAAGGCAGCGGCTTAACCCACTGAGCCACCCAGGCGCCCATCATATTGAATATTTTAATACACACACACACACACACACACACACACACACACATTGTGGCTATTACAAATCACAAAATGACTTTTTGTAACTTCTCTTTTCTTTTTTATTTTTTTAAGTTTTTATTTATTTATATGGCAGAGAGAGAGAGTGAGAGAGAGGGAGAACTCAAGCAGGGGAACAGAGAGAGAGGGAGAAGCAGTCTCCCCACTAAGCAAGAGCCCAATATGGGGTTTGATTCCAGGCCCTGGGATGATGACCTGAGATGAAAGCAGATGCTTAACCGACTGAAACACCCAGATGTCCCTTGTAACTTTTCTTTATCTGGCTTTTAGTTAATTTTATTGTTCTTTATCTCTCTGGTAAATTTAACTGTGGTTAATTTTACCAAGTTTATTATAATCATATGCTCTTATTTGGTTATAATGTTTATAATAATAAAATCATTAACTTTACAATAATATTTAGGGGAATAAATGTACTGTGAGAAAACAAATAACTTTGAAATCTAAAGGGTTTAAGAATATAAATATTAAACTGGAATATAAAATGTCTAAAATCATTTCAGTTTCTTGAGGTACACTTAAGGTCAATGTTACAAAGATAATGATACACACAGAAAATTTCTAGGATGCCTGGATATCAATTATTTTATGAAGAATTATAATCATGTCTTTGATTATATTTTTGACTGAAAATATCTGAAATTTTATTTTCAGTAAACTTCATTTTCATCTTATCAGTATAAAACTTTCAGATGTTTAATTTCATATATCATAGAATATATGTTTTTATATATTACTTAATATTTTAATAGTGTCAAAAATAAAATGAACAAAATGAAACAAAACAACAAAATGTAGAGAGATAGTTCAACTCAATGACCAGATATGATATTAAACACATTTGAATAACCATATGCTCACATGAAACTATTTTTATTTCCCAAAATAGAAGTAATAGTCAATTTTTAGCATGACAACTGAAGTACTATGTTTATGGGAAAGAAATTCCATTTTCAATATTTCAAAAATACTAGATTAGTTAGTTTATGTATTTTGAAAAGCTTTTGAAGAAATAACCAGAATATCAGAAAAAGAGATATTGGCTGTAAAGTACAAAAAACTTCAATTTCAGCAAACCTCAAGACTTCATGCTTCTGAATCAGAAATCTAAATATTTAAAAAAGATAATCATCGAGGTCTAACTTAAGAGAACTATCCGCCTGTGATGCAGTAATTGTGAGCAGCTTGATTATATTATAAGTGTAGTTAGTAGGTATCAAATTATGGGAACAGTGTTGAGAGAAGACTTTGTGGAGACAATGTGAGCTTGGAAAACAGTTTGTAAGACATATGTTCAGGGGGAGAAAGAAACAAGGGATGCAGATGGAGAAGGAAAGAAAGATCAGGAGTGTCTCTTCATTTAACTAATGAATTAAGTTATTTTTTTAAATTGAAGTCTAGTTGACACGTGATGGTACGTTAGTTTCAGGTATAGAACATAGTGATTCAACAAGTATATAGGTTAGACTGTGCTGACCCCAGACATAGCTACCATCCGTCACCATACAGCATTATTTGATAATACCACTGGGTATGTTCTCTGTGCTGTCTCCTTTATCCCTTTCACTTACTCAAGGAATTTCTCTTAAAAACCCAGAGAAATCCATGCTAGATGATGACCATTCCCAATGACCATTACCTTCCCTTCCCTGCCTCCTTTGCCAACCACGGAAATAGCTTTCTAACTTCCCCTAGGATCCTCCTGCAAGTCTCTTCACTTCCTTTTCAATAGCAGAAGAATGATCTTCTACAAATGTTACTTTCTTAAAACCTTTTAAGGACTCCCCACTACCCCTGAGAGCAATGACCAAAATGCTTATCTGGTGTGTGGAGTAAAGCCAGAGCCTTCCCCAGCTTCATTTGATTACATACCTCTCCTTGCTCACTGTATTTTATCAGGCTGACTTTCCTGAATTCCCACAAACTGGGCCTGTGATTTTCTCTGCCACTCATTCCAAATTTATTAACTCCTACTTACTTTCATCTCTCCACTCAATTCTGAAGTTATTTCTGGCCTTCCATGATACCTACAGACCTTATCTGATTCCTGATATACTCAGTCAACTCTTGATTTGTAAGACATTGTATCTTTTATTATTGCAAAGTTTTGTATGCCCAGATAACGTGAGACTTCAGAGATAAACTGGAGATTCCGTGAAGGTAGACCGTAGGTCTGTTTTTATTGCCTTTCTGATGTACATCCAGCACAGAAAAATCTCAACAAATGTTTTGGTGATCATAGGAATGATTAAGTGAACAGAAATAATTGATTCTTATTGTATGAGTATTGGATCCAATCCAATTTTAGTTCATATGGGAGTTCTCATTTTCTGTTTCCAGGAATAAAACTCAGAGTAGAGGCTCTCAAAAATAAATAAGAAAAGTAGGAAGAATAGCTCTTAACCCAAGGAACAATCCAGAGCCAAACCTCCTATGATTCAATAGTAGATTATACACAGTCTGTGCGAACAGTGCCCCTGAAATGCAGAAGCCATACCCAATGCTCCTTGAGATTCCTGACTCTATGAGTGGGTAAAATACTGGTAAGTCTTAATGCTACTTCCTATCTTTCCTGGGTCAAATTTAAAAAAAAAATAATAATTTTTTTTTAAATAAAAACAGGGGAGGGGAGAAGAGGAGAATACCAAGCTAAAGATGGAGGATTATATTTTACAGCATATTGAAATGTAGGTGGGTGTCATGTGGCTGATAGTGGAGAAGGGTTGGAACATGTTTCTATTAGTGCAAGTCCTTGAGGAATCAATCATATACTTATATTTTGTTATTTCTAATATGCTATGTTTTGAATATAAATGCAATCTGTGTGGTTATAACAACATTTTGTCGGCTGGATTTATAGCTAAACCAATCAGGCCACAACTAAGTTAGGGGGGATGCCTAGTGACCAAAGACAAGATTTTGTTATAAACTGATATTTTTAGGGGGAGTCCCAACCTACAAATAGAGTTTCAGCTTCATTATGCTATACCAGCGAGACAGTAATAGCCCTAGGTACAGAGAGGATTCATCTGAATTGAAGTGTTTATGTATGTACAGATTTCACAGTATTCCTTTTCTTAAGACATTAGTTGGATAACAAATACCTTAAAATGAAAACAAGTGCTGTATTAATATGTTTATCATCATCAACATCATCATCATCACCACTATCATGTTATCTAAAACATACTCCTATTATTTAGATCAGAATCTACTTTCATTTAGCAGTTTGAGGTCTTTAAAGGATTGCCTTGATAAAAAACTGAAAGCAAGACAACATTGATTTAATGGTTTGACAAAACATTTCTTTTCCCCAACCCCTGCCAGAATCATATTTGTAGGCAATTCAACATGTGAAACCACATAATAGTCCTAAAAGAAAATACAACATAATAGTTCCCAAATATATAATATATACTATAAAATAAAAATATATAATATAGTAGTTCCCAAATGTAATAGTTTCTAAATTTTAATATTTTCCTCCTAAAGTTAGGAAAAAACAACCTGAATTCCAAAACAACTCTCAGGGCTATTAGTTACAACTTTTGAAATAGTACCTTTGTGAGAGAAAAACACAAAGATCTTGTTACAATTTAAGAATAGTAGTTAAAAGTCACAAATGGTTATATTCATCTTTACTTTTTCCCTAAATAAAGGAAGGAACAAAGCCATTAAGTACGAGGTAGGCATTAGGGAAGCTTCAAGGTGATAATGAGACATTTAAAGAAGGTATCCTGGAATAGCTTTATACATAATGTTGCATTAACTCCTCCTAAGTATCCAGTAAAGTAAGTTATACTCTGTCTCCATTCTATAGCTAAGAAAACTTACCTATGGTCACTTTCTAAGTAAAGAAACCAAGATTCAAACTCAAGAGCTCGCATTCTTAGCCACTATTTCAAAAGTAAACTCTATTACTAGTGATGTTAATTAGTAGAAATTAAATTATGCCAGTAATAAGACAATGGCTTTACGACAAACAAATAGAATGAAGAAGAGTTACTGCAACCACAAGAATGAGGTAAAGGAGGGACAGACTTGGACCACAAGCCTGTGAGGGCTGAGACTTAACTTAGGACTGAACTGTGAGGGCACCCGTTCCAGAAATCCCACTGTATAAGGACCCTGTCAATGCTTAATTATAGTATAGTTAGAGATATGACATGCAAGTTTGGAGAATAGGAAATAAAGAGCCAAGAGTAGAGGAAGACCATGGGAAGAGTTTGGCAGAGGTTGTATTTGGGGTAGGATAAAAGCATAAGATCATAAGACAACAATTTGAGAAATACTTGAAAGACAAGGCATAGACTGGAGAAGAATGAAAGGTAGTTTATGGAAATTGACAGCTGAGAATTTCTTGGGGAGCAGAGAATTTAAAATTCCCCTTATTCTTGTATTAGCATTTCTTTACCTGTTCTATTAGTTCATAAAAGGAAACTCTATTACAGGGAGACATTAAAGAAAAAAGATGTTATGCCTTTCAAGAGGTTGATATGAGTGGAAAATGTGGTTACCTATCCTTACAGCAGTGTTTAGGATCATCTGTAAAATCACCAACTGATATTTTTAATACTCCAATTAAAAATTCTCACATCCCTTGACTCTCAGTTTAATTCTAATTGATATACGGAATTTATTTAACTTATTGAGGTCTTATAAAATCTTGGCACTCTGATAAGTGCTTTTTTACAGATATCATTCTTGCCTTCATTCATTGATTAAATAATTTAATTACTTTCAATATTATAGTCATTATGCATGTTTCTAGAGATACAAAAAAGAATGGTCTCATGTGCTATCCCTTGATGTTTTGCTCTGCTGCTGCTTCTGTGAAGACCATTTGTCTTCTCTCTCAGATAAGCAAACACTAACCTTTCAAGACTCAGCTCAAAAATCACTATGTGATTATGTGATTGGATCTTTCTAATGTACTACAAGTACATAAGGGCAGTACCTTTATCTGATTTATTTTTATTTCCAATGTTAAGAAAACTATCTGAAACCAAGGTATGGTAAAGAAATGTTACTTGAATGACATATAAAAGTGAATGAATGAATGAATGAATGAGAGAAGTAGATGGTGTTAAGGTAGTTAATTGCCTTCCACAGAAGGCAGATGATTACCAAACCAAAGCCAACCATATACTGAAAAAAGAAATCATTCACCATGATCACTTGGAATTTATTCCTTCACAAATTGACCAACATGATACATCATATCAACAAGAAAAAGGATAAAAATATATAATAATTTCAATAGATGCAGAAAAACTATTTGACAAAGTATAACACCCATTCATGTAAAAACCTTCAACAAAGTAGATTTAGAGGTAGTGTACCTCAGTGTAATAAAGGCCATATGTGAAAAATCCACAGCTAACATCATACTCAATGGCATAAAAAATCAGGAACAAGACAAGGATGTCCACTTTCACCACTTTGGTTCAACATAGAGGTAATACTAGATTATCCAACACTGGTAGTACTAGCTACAGCAATCAGACTAGAAGAAGAAATAGAAGATATCCAAATTGGTAAGGAAAAGTAAAGCTTTCACTATTTGCAGATGATATGATGCTATATATAGAAAATTCTAAACCATCCACCAAAAAACTGAAAACTAAAGTATGAATTCAGTAAGGTTGCAGAATGCAAAGTCAATATACAGAAATCAATTGCATTTCTATACACTAATAGGTAGCAGAAAGAGAAATTAAGAAAAGAATCCCATTTTCAATTATACCAAAAATAATAAAATATCTAATAAATAAATTAATTTATTAATTAATAAAATTAATCAAGGGGGTGAAAGAGCTGTATTCTGAAAACTATAAAACATTGATGGAAAATATTGAATACATGACAAAGAAATGGAAAGTCATCCATGCTTATGGATTGGAAGAACAAATATTGTTAAAATCCCTATAGTACCCTAAGCAATCTACAGGTTTAATGCAATCCCTATCAAAACACCATCAGCATTTTTCATAGAACTAGAACAAACAATCCAAAAACTGTGTGGAAACACAAAGAACCTGAATAACCAAAGCAGTCTTTAAAAAGAAGAACAAAACTGGAGGTATCACAATTCCAGACTTCAAATTACATTATAAGGTTGTAATAATCAAAACAGTATGGTACTGGCACACACACACAATATTTATATAGATATGTATATTTATATCTATCTATCTATCTATCTATCTATCTATCATCTATCATCTGTCTATCAATGAAACAGAATAGAAAGGCCAGAAATAAACCGATTGATAATTATATGGTCAATTAATTGTTGACAAAGGAAGCAAGACTATGCAATGGGAAAAAGACAGTCTCCTCAACAAATGATGTTGGGAAATTGGACAACTACATGCAAAAGAATGAAACTGGACCACTTCCTAATACCATACCCAAAGATAAACCAAAATGGATTGAGGACCTGGGGATCTCACATGTGAGATGAGAAACCATAAAAATCCTGGAAGAGAACATAGGCAATAATTTCTCTGACATTGTTCATAGCAACATACTCCCTCTGCTCTCTCTTTCTGTCAAATAAATAAAAACTAAAAAAAAAAATATATATATATATATAACTCAACACTAAAAAAAACAAAAACAAAAACAAAAACGTATAACCCAATTAAAAATGAGCAGAAGGCATAAATTGGTATTTCTCCAAAGAAGACATATAGATGGCCAACAGAAATAAGAAAAGATGCTCAACATCAGTCATCATCAGGGAAATAAAAATCAAAAATATGATGAGATATCACTTCACACTTGTCATAATGCCTATAATCATAAACACAAGAAACAACAAGTGTTGGCAAGGTTGTAGTGAAAAAGGAACACTTGTGCATTCTTGGTGGGAATGCAAACTGGTGTAGCCACTGTGGAGAAGAGTTGAAGTTCTCTCAAAAAATAAGAAATAGAACTACCATATGATCCAGTAATTGCTGGGTATTTATCCAAGGAAGGCAAAAACACTAATTCAAAAAGATATATGCATCCCTGTGTCTATTGTAGCATTATTTACAATAGCCAAGTTATGGAAGTCATCCAAGTATCCATTGATAGATGAATGGAATATCTATATATTATATAGATAAAGAAGAACATTTATATATAATATTACTTAGCCAGAAAAAAGAATGATGTCTTATGATTTTCAACAACATGGATGGATCTAGAATATAATGTTAAGTGAAATGAGTCAATCAGAGAAAGATAATTACTGTATGATTTGACTCATATGCAGAAATTGAGAAACAAAACAAATGAACAAAGTAAAAAAAGAGACAAACCAAAAAAACAGACTCTTAACTGTGAAGAACAAACATGGTCATCAGAGGGCAGGTGGGGGATGGGTGGAAAAGACGAAACGGATTAAGACTGCACTTATGATGAACACTGAGTAATGCAGAGAATTGTTGAATCACTGTATCATATACCTGCAATTAATACAATGCTGTATGTTAACTATACTGGAATTTCAATGTAATGAATTAGAAAGAGAAGGAATATGATTTCATCATTGTATGGTATGTGCACAAACCGATAAGAAAGAAAAATGAAATAAGCACAAATTAATGCAATACAATGGAGGGGGCAACTGCCTTGAATAGAGTGGTGAGTAAAAACCCAGAAGAGGTTGTTCTGGTTATGACACACGATGGAGTATTAGGAGTTAATTGGGGAAATAAAGTTGGAGGTAACTGAGCAGAGAAAAAGCTTTTAAAGGTTTTCCTTACTAACATTTTGGGTACTCCAGGACTATTATGACTATAAGTCTGTTTTTTTAAACTATCACTCTGTTCCACCTCCAAATCAGCACCCCCCTGGGATGGATGAAGAATAATTATGTTTACTAAGAGCCTTAACTATCGGCCGATATAGGTACACACACACACACACACACACACACACACACACACACACAACTGTACAGATATATTGTGTACATAGATTCTATATACATAGATAGATTATTTTAATCTGTAAGCCAATTTTACATTTAGGCATTGGAGGCCCAGAACAGATAAGGTCGTCACCAAACTCCTCAGCTGATACGTGATTTCCCTGAAGGTTTTTGTCTTTGTGCTACTCACAGCAAACCTCGGAAATAAATATGGTTATACATTTGAAATGTATTTTAAGATCTAAATTGAATTTATATTCTGAAAATACATTTTATTAACTGCCAAACCTGGCAGCATATAAAAATAAATATCTTTATTTCAACCTCACCAATCTTTTACCTACATTATTAAAAAGCATGAAGTAGTCTTGGAATATTTCTTAGACATTGCAATAAACTCTCAAATTACTTGCTATTGAGGTTCCAAGGGTAAATTTTCTAAAATCCACTGGTACAGTTATCTGAAGTGACTACACCTTATGTAAATGCTACACATCTTCTTTAACATCTGGTGTTGTGGACTCAGATCAAAACAAGAAGGCATTGAGAGGACATTCATATTGGCCGATATGGAGATGTACTATAATAAAGAAGAAACCTAATTTGTTCATGGAAATGGCCTCAGTCCACAGACTTTTAAGCATCTCCTTAGTGCTTTGGAACTCGAGAAAAATAAATTAGCACCCAATAAGACTGACATTAATGATGAGGAACAATAAAGAATGTCATTTAATAAGAATACCCTGTCCCTCAGATGAAAGCAATATGAAAACACGGAGTCCAATTTTGATTAGAGTACAATTTCTTGTTTTGAGGTTAATAGTTTGAAGAAAATTATCTATAATTAGAGTTTCCAGAAATATGCCAATAAAACAATGACACTAGATACAACGTCTCATAATAGAAAAGATTCAAGCATGCATTTACAAGGAGTAATTCTAGAGAACGAGCAAAAGGTTGAGAAAAATGTTTCAAGGAGATGCACTATAGTGGAACAAACTGATCATCTATTGACCTTATCAGACAATATTGACCTCATCAAATAGCATAAATCATGAATTAAGAAATGATATCTACTGCTATGGCCATCGCACTTCACCAGAAAAATAGATTTCCTTCTATGTGGATATATTGTCATGTGGTAATTCAATTTATCCTGAGAGAATAGTTGAAGAAAAATGCAAAGGAGAAATTCTCTTTTTTATTTACTGGATAAGTCAATTGAAAATGATCAAGTTTTCAAGATATAATGAGATCCTGACTTGCTTTTGAATCACAATTATGTAAAGCTGTAACTGGGATTTGAGCCTATTTGTAGGAGTTAAAGAACTGTAATCCACAGTCTACTCAGATTTGTTGAATTCATTTTATTTTATTCTTTACTTTTTTTTTTTTTGCTTTTAACAACTTTATTCATAATAGCCCCAAACATGAAATAACCCAGATGTCCATCACCAGGAGAATGGTTAAATCAACTGTGATATATATGTATATTGGAAAATTATTAAAGTCACTCAGCCACATGTTGACTGAGTAGAGAGATAGGATGTGGCTTATTTATTCCCTTCTCATACTTCTCAGTCCCACGAGGTGAGTTTTCCAAATATCATCTTCATATCTATACACTTTCCTGTAAAGACAGCCCTGTGACTGAGACATGGTAATTTTACGGCTTCCTCTTCTAAAACTCTTCCTCCTTTTCACAAGGGGAAATCCCCATGATTTTATGTACTATTGCTCTAAGAACCTGCATCTGCATCTGATCACTGAGATTTTGGGTCCAGCCATTGCTGGGACTGACAGAGGAGCCACTCCTACTCCCAGCAGGAGAGGATCTAAGCGTTCAGGTGTCCTGGCAATCCCATATCTTAATTTTAACCAAGTACTTTTAAAAATTTTTTTCTTTTGATGCTAATATACATGGTATTTTCAAAAAAAGGTTACATACCAATTATTCGCTGGTGATATGTAAGAATGGAATCTACTTTTGTTATATTAACCTTGAATTCTGTGACCTTGCCTTCTTCGCTTATTGGTTCCAGGAATGGTTATTGCTGTTCTTGACTCTTCGAGATTTTCTCTATAGAAAGTCATATTATCTGTGAAGAAAAACCATTTTACTTCTTCCTTCTCAATATGTACACCTTTCCTTTCTTTTTATTATCTGGTTACACTAGCTAGGATCTTCTTCATAATATTAAGTAGAAGTGAGGGGACATCCTTGACTTTTTCCCAGTTTTAGTGGAAAAGTTTCTAATTTCTCATTAAGAATGATGTTACCATAGGTTTTTTGGTACATTTATTATCACGTTAAGGGAATTTCCATTTCTAGTTTGCTGACAGTTTTTATCATGACTAGTTATGTTATATCAAATGCAATTTCCGAATCTATTGATATAATCATATGATTTTTTTCTTTGAGTTTGTTGATATGATGGATTACATTGATTTGTTTTCAAATGTGGAATTGTTCTGCACACCTAGAAAAAATCTCACTTGCTCATATTATTGTAACACTTTTCATAATTATTGAATTCAATTTGTCATTATTTATTGAGGATTTTTATCTACATTCATGAGCAATATTGGTCTAAAGTTGCTTTATTTTTTCTTGAATTTTCTTTATTTAGTTTTTGTAGTAGAGTAATTCTGGCTTTGTAGAATAAGTAGGGAGTATTTCCTCTGCTCCTATGTCCTGGATGAGATTGTTGAGAATTAGAATAATTTCTTCCTAAACCTTTTTAACATCATCTACATGTCAAGGAATCTTACAAACTCCTTCCCATGGTGAAATTTCCCAAAGCACATAGTATTCTTAAAATCAGTGGTATCAGAAAAGGATTCACTGCTTTTTGTGAGCCTGGATCTAGAGCTTGAGTCTTCTGCTTTCAGCAGGTGCAGCTGTTGGGAAGATGAGCTTGACATGGAGTTGAGGGAACCAACAGTCAGCGGGGAACCATAGCACACATCTGTGTCTTTCGGCCCCTATGTCTCCTCTTTACAACTTTGGGGAACAATGATATCTGCTTCATTTCTTCCTCCAAAACATGCGTACATTTCTTTTAGCCCATTCTAAACTAGACTCCTAATATGAGTAGGAGGGTAATTGAGGAAGCATGGTTCCAGTCTTAGGCAAATTGACATCACAGAGTCTGACCCATGAAGTGAAACAACTTGCCTAATGTTTCCTCAGTTAATATTTCACATTTCTCTTAGTTTATCCTGAATAATAAGGCTTTGTCTCCATGTTTATGACCCATCCACTCACTCGCTCAGAGAAGGAGGAGGACTACTTCTGTGGATCAAGATAGTATAATATTTGGTTATGTAGTAAAGGCTATAAACATCACTTTGAAGTGAATACTTGATTTTTCTCTCTTCTGTAACCTTGTTTGTTGAAACTACCAAACATCTATGTATTTGGTGTCATAAAATTGGCCTATGCACAAGCAGAGCAAAATATGGTAGAAAAGGAAAGCTTTTTCAATAGAACACTAATTTATATCATGTATACTTTAAGGGCTCTGTCCCTTTAGGACTTAAGGGAAAATAAATGTTTTCTGTACCCTGTTGTGCTTCTCAGATTTGATCTGTGCTTCCCCCACCCCCTTTAATCATATGAATGACAAGAACTCTTGAACAAGTTAGGTTTTGACTTGGGGGAATTCCAACTTTTGTACTATTTTATTTCTGTCCAGTCTGGTCAAGGCTGTTGGCCACTTGGCAGAGAAGATAGCTTGGGTGAGCAGTATCCAAATCCTACCCCTTATTACTATTGCACAAGAAGTGGCCAAAAATATCAGACTTCCTCCTTAAGTTCAAAAAGACACATTGGGTCACATTTTTGTAAAAATGGAATGTGTAGAGGGTACACATATCATAGCATACAGTAGAAAAGGTTCTTCCTCTTATCTTTTTATTATCGTGGTCAGAGTGATAAGGACCAGGTAATGAGTCTATATAACAGAGGAGGCCAGGTGTGTTCACTTTGAATTTTCCTACAGCCCCTTAGATCAGAGGGCTACTGTCCTGGACTGATAAGATCTCAGAAGGCAAGCAACTCGCTATCTTTCCTGAATTTCTGATCCCTGATGTGTGCCCATGTTCCCTTTCATTGGAGTGCAACCTTCACGCTGTCTGAACTGGATCATGAGAAACCTGCAGAGCAAGACTTCCATCTGCTTTTGTTCCAGACATCCCTGCTCATTCAGTTTAGGATGGAGTAGGGCTTCAATCAAGGGAGTTTGCAGTCAGACTTAAAAATAATAATTTAATATAGCCTGTCTTTTATGCTTACCTCTTTTCTTCACGAGATTGACTTGGATGGAATTCTGGCATTACTGTGGTCCTTTAAGAAAAATTTCATCAGTAGATCTGTTAGGATCTCGCTGTTGTGGTCTCTCTGTTATGGTTATAGGGCCACACTTCATAGTGTAAAACGTATGATATCATCTGAGTTTTGTTTTGTTGTATAAACTGCTGAAAGAAATTGCAGGAATAGTACATTGAATCAGAAGCTAGGCACCTCTTCATGGCTGTTAGTAGACATTTTTCCCAGGTTAGAAATTAGAAACCTAAGTCTGTGAGAAAAAATAAATTCCCTCTTTTCCCACAGCTATTTAGTTGTTAAACCAGCGTTCACAGGCAAGCCTTTGTCAATAATGACTATGGACTTTCAAATGTTTAACATTGTCAGGAACCTCACATTTCTGTATCCAGAATGAGGTTCCACAAGGGCATCTATTCACAAAGTGGAGATTTTAATATAATTATGGATTTTAATCTAGTCATAGTTATAACTTATTTTTTGTATAGGAATAGATAACTTAAAAAATCCATTTACTCAACTATCATAGGGTGGAAAAAATAGGCATTTCTTTTTTGTTTTGTTTCATTTTTTCAGTGTTCCAAGATTCAGTGCTTATGCATCACACCCAGGTCTCCATGCAATACGTGCCCTCAAAACCAGGCAGTTCTATCCCTATGCTTCTCCTCTATGAGGATATCAAAGATCTAAGAGTTGAGTATATGGAGATTTTAGGAAATACTGTTATTTAAACCTTATTTTGAACTTTTTCAAAATCTTTCCCCCATATTTTGCTTTTAGAAACTTTTTGGCATTTTTCTAAAGTTTCTTGTATTTATTTTAGAAAGAGAGGGCACACGTGCACAAGGAGGGAGGCTTAGAGGGAGAGGAAGAGGCAGACGTCAGCAGACTCCAAGCTGAGTGTGGATCCGGATGTGGGGCTCGGTCTCACAACCCTGGGATCAGGACCTGAGTGAAAACCGAGAGTCAGATGTTTAACTGACT
Organism: Lontra canadensis; assembly: GCF_010015895.1. Classification (NCBI taxonomy): domain Eukaryota; kingdom Metazoa; phylum Chordata; class Mammalia; order Carnivora; family Mustelidae; genus Lontra; species Lontra canadensis. Next base: position 4,553,552 of record NW_022631043.1, read on the forward strand.
GCACCACGCAGGTACTCCAACTTTTTGGCATTTTAGGGGTACTTTCTCCTTGTATTTAGAATCCACACAAGGGCTTTAAGCCTTGAAGGCATGTGAGGATGAAACATTGAGTGCTTTGATTTGAATTATAAATTTTGCCAACACAGCACCTTTCATCTGAGCATTCAGATCCACTCCTAAGAAAATGCATTCATTTGACCAAAGCCCCTTTGAGGCTGCTGGAACCTACTTTCAGCTGGAGAGGCAGAGGGATAAACAGGGGAAAAGAAAGATGAAGATTTATCTAAAAAGCAGAGACACGGTCCCACTGGTCACCCTAACTTTCCATCGTGCTCTTCTGCAACTGGAACTCTCTGTGCTTAAATGGGAAGGTTATGAAGGAAGGTGCTATTTCTCCAAGAGCTTCAAATGTAAAGGCTTAGTTTCTGTACATACAACACTGTGCTGTGAAATAATGTCAGAAGAAATATGAGGAGAGAGGAAGTAAGAAAGGGTGCCAGGCTTTGCAGAAAGATAACAATATGGTTTATCAAAGACAGGAATTATATTAGCAGTAAAGGAATCTTTTCAGTGAACTCAATCCCCCAGTATTCAGGTGCAACCTATTTATTCTACTTACGCTCAGTCTTGGGAAGCTTTTCAGTGAGATACTTGTACCTTTCCCCTAGACTGCTGTGACAGTTTCCTGTCTGGTTTCCTTGCTCCAAGATCTCCCTTCTCCAATCCCGTCTTCACTTATAGCCAAAGAAGTTTTTTTTTTTTTTTTTAATGTGTCTCTTTGTACTGAAATCACTTCTTTTTATTAAAAAAATCTTATTTTGCTGAAAGTAAATTGGAGACAACATGCATTTCTCTCCTAAATAACTCAGCATGCATCTCCCAAGAATAAGGGCATTTTCCTACATCCCCCTAATACCTTCATCACAACTGGGGAAGTCAAAAATGATTCTGTATCATTTCATATTCATTCTATGTTCAAATGCCCTCAATTGCCCACCCAATGTCTTTTCTTCCAGATTTATTGAGGCATGTAATTGATATGCCAAAAACTGTACATAATTAATGTTTAAAATTTGTTGAGTTTGGACCTATACATAGCATTACCACAATCATCCCTTGACCTCTTTGCTGAGAGAGTAGGTAGCAAACACTTTTGTTTGGGACAAAGCTTACCTAACTAAAGTGATGTTAGCATAAATTTCTGTCCATGTCAATTGGCATTCCTCTCCCCATGAACCCCCATGCCACTTAAACTGGTGTTTATTATTTGCTATATGCCTTGCTTCATAGATTCCTACCACATTACACTTCCTCTTTTTCTCTAGACACCAGCAAAACCTCTCAAACCTCTGTGGTTTCATGACTGTCATTTCCTCAGCCTCCTATGTCCTGTCTTACCTTTTGCTCTTTTGTCTGGCAAGCATTGCTCAGATTTAGTACATTTTGTTCATATATCATCTCAGTAGTGCAGAAGGCTTGTGCTGATGCTTGTGTATGTGTGTGTATTTTTGTCCAATCATTTATTTTTTTTAATTATTTATGGTTTTTCATAATGGCCTTCCCTGTAAACCTCGTAGGGTAGGAAAAGTTTCCCTCAACCCTCTTAGAGTTCTGTCTTGGTCTGAAAATTAAACTGACAAACACAGATTAAAACACATACAAATTTATTTGATATAAGTTTACTTAACATGGGAGCTTAATAAAGGAATAATGACTCAAATAAGGGATTAAACCTGAGTATTTTAATGCTAAATTTGAAGAAGAGTGGATAGTCTCAGAGGAATAAGATAGGTCAAAGACTATGAGCTAAGAGTAGTAAACTGAGGGCAACTTAGTGAGACCTATTCACCTGGATTCTTCTCAGTGCCTCCTGGTCTTCAGAGATAAGGATGATTCTTTTCTCTGGGTATAGAGTGGGCACTTCTTAATGTGGGAAACAAAGACAGAAGAAAAATTACTAAATTTCCTTACTACTACAACCCATTGACAGGTCCTTGGAATAGGGAGAGTGACATCCTCTAGGGACTCAACTGCTTCAAAGTTAATATTTTGTTAAGGGCAACAAGTAATCTTAGCCCCACCCCCAGGATCCTGTAAATCTACTTTAACATATAAAAATTTGGAAATTTCCTTTATCTCTACCTATCCCCCTAAGATATATATGGCAATCACCCCCAAGCATATGACCTGCCAATATACATCTGAAGGGTCTCACGACTCAGGTTTTATTTGACAGTAATAAATGACACTTTCCCAACAATATCCAGCCCCCTTCAGGGTCCTGGAAGCCTTATTTCCAAAATTCCTTGGAGACTTATGCCATCCCTAACCCCTTCCCAACTTGAAAGTATATAATGGGCCACTCCTCATGACCCCAGTGCAGCTCTTTCTGCCCATGGGTCCTGTCCCCATGCTTTAATAAAACCACTTTTTTGCACCAAAGGTGTCTTACTAATTCTTTCTTAGCTGTTGGCTTCAAAATCCAACATCTTTTCCTACATCACCTCTCACATGAAAGTTTCATGACTTGTTTCAGGGGAGAAGGGTAAGGGAAGGTCAGAGTGATGCTCTCCTTTCTGCCATTTTCTCAGATTCCTTCAGCTTCAAATATTCAGTTGTCAGGGTGCTGTACTTTGGCATAGTGTGTACTGAATCCCATCAAGGTCTAGTATCCTTCATGGCAATACCACATTTTATTCACTTTTGTATCCTCTCTATGGGTCTCTGCCTGGCACAGGATAGGGCTGGTTATTCAATAAATATTTATAAACAGGTCATTATCTTGAGAAAAACCCAATGCAATATTTTGTGCTTTGTGTAACAGAGAATATTTGTGTTTATATCTCAACATCCAGTTTCCCAGACCATCTTTGGCTTCCTACTGGAAGTACCTGAAGTTCTCTGACAGATGTCTTTCTTGGGTCATAACTACATACTTAGATAGCGTAGCCATAGACAAGGAAGTGGTTCCTGCAGGAGTAGCTCTGAGTTGCTCTAATAATATCCTAGGCTCTTCTCTCTTTAGTGGGAACAGTGCTCAAGAAAATTTTATGCTGTCTCCAGGAGGTTGGCAGGGAATTGAGCCCCTCTTTTCAAAGTGATAACCTACTCACTAGTCCACTCTGTACTGATGTAAGTGTCTGACTCACTCCTTCATCTATGTCATTTCTCTGACTCCCCACTTCTGTACCAGAGCTTTTCAAGTCCCTCTACCTAATGACTGCTTCCACTAAAATTCTTGCCCAAGGACTTGCTTCTGGAAGAACCCATTCTAAAACAACTTGTTATTTTTAGCGCACCTGTCTCTCACCATGGACCGATAAATATCAATTCCACCGCCCTGACTTTGCAGGATATCTCTTACAGAGTTTAGTAGGAAGGTATCCTGATGGCATAGCATGGGAATAAAACTGTTTTGAGTTCAAATGTCAAAAAAAAATGACTCTTCAGGTTAAAAGGATTCAACAATAGCTCTCTTATTGCCATAGTGTGCAGAATGTCATTCAAGAAGTAATCCAGTGATCCAAGAGAATAATGACAGGCTTGAGCATGGACTTAGATTAAAGAGAGATATGTAGTTAATACATGGGCTTTAATAAGGAAAGCAGGTAGCTAGCATTTTACAAGCAAATTGAAGGAAGTGAAACAACAATAGAAGTCTATTAAAAAAGGATGTTCTTTGTACAAAGTCTTCAGTTAACATCAAGAGTAAGAATTCTGAGGCAAGGGAGCAAGACTTCTGCCCAGGAAAGCTCAGGATAGGCCACCAAGTTGCATCGGGAAAGAAACACACAGGCACACGAAGACAAGTAGAAGAACAGACATGTGCCAAGCCTGACATAGAATCTGGCATATAGTTGGCATGTAGTAAATTCCAGAAGTGAATGAAATTCATGTTTATTAGGCTATACTAATTAATGCTTATTTGCCAAAATGCAAACTATGTGGCACCTGCAAAAGAATCACCAGAAAAGCTTGTTTTTAAGGCAGATTACTAATTTTGACCCAGAATTACTGAATCTGAATTTCTCAACAGTGGCCTTGACAAAATAATGGCTTAATCATTACAGAAACTGAATAGCTAACATTTACTATGTGTATTACTTCAAGCACTGTTTTAACCACTTTGCATGTACTATTAATTATTTTAAAATTCATAAAATCTCCATGAAATAAGTAATAGTATGAAGTCCATTTTAGCAGTGGGGTGTCTGATGCAAACAGAGGTTAAAGACCTTTTCCAAGGTTATGCAGCCAATAGTGAAAAAGATAGGATTGGAACCCAAGCTTCCAGGTTTCATAATACTTACTCTAACCCAAAATATGACATTGCCTTTCCCTTAGAATTATTCATTATCATACCTATTCTATGTCTCAAGGTGGCTATATGGGGACTCAGGAGACACCTGTTAAACTGTACATTTAAGGGAAGGTATTCCATTAGGCAAGAATACTTTTTAACTTTAGAATTTGCTTTATTTATCAGGGCATAAGAAACAAAAGCCAATGAAGAGAGAAAGGGTCTGAATATGGTAATGATAATGATCCCAATAACTGTAACCATATTTATTTTTATGGCCATAAAAGACACTTTTCTCTAACGTTTACCACATGTTGATCTTTTGTACAGCCTTGGAGACCATATAGGGCAGGTACTGTTATCATCCCCATGTGACAGATGTGAAAACTAAGTCTCAGTGGAATTGACTGACCTCTTCTGGCTACACAGCTGCTGTGGGATAGGTCCAGAATATCAATTCAGTGCTGACATTAGCTATTTACCTACAGTAAGGTAAAATGAAGATAGGAGTGAGTCAGACAATGGGAGGAAATTGGAATATTGGAACATCTTTAGTAATTGGAGCTCAGTGTTGCAGATTTATTTATCACCAACAGAAAGAAAACTTGTCGATGGGCTTTCAGGAATGTTTGCAAAGTGCGAGATGGAGGAATGACAGAGATTTTAAGCTAGCGAGCTGGTCCTTTACAAAACCAACTGGCCTTTGTAGCTTATTAGTCTATCAACAGACATGGTGCTACAATCCATTCCTTAGGATCTGATCACAATGTCTTCAAAGCTGAATTTTTAAAAAAGTTCCATTTATTTATATGAGAGAGATGGAGAAGGAGAGCAAGACAGCAAGTGAGCGAGTGCAGACAGGGAGAGAGGCAAAGGGAGAGGGAGAATTCCAGCAGACTCTCGGCTGAGTGTGGAGCCCTTTGTGGGGCTCGATCCCAGGATCCTGAGATCAGGATCTGAGCTGAAATCTAGTGTCCAATGCTTAACCAACTGAGCTATCCAGGTGCCCCTCAAAGCTGAAAAGTTTTAAACTTGCAGGCAGTGTGTCTTGGCATACTCAAAGTATTAATTCTTAAAGCTTTAATTCTTAAAGCTAAAAAAGGGGTTCCCATTCTTAGTCAAATTTAGCTCTTACTAAATATAATATTTATAGTGGTAAATAAATTTTATACTTTCACAAAAAGACATAGGAAAACCCACATGTATCATATTAAAATGTCATGAGTTCTCCGCCACACATTTTTGAAATGTAATGTTCCCCTCCCTCCTCTTACATCATCCATCCACACACTCACATCTGCTTAAATCCTTCTAGGACCCAAACTTACCATCTACACTGATTATTCTGTATCTGTTCCTCCTATTTCTTGAGCCAGGAGGGGTCTCCTTTCTTCTCTACTACGTCAGTTTCATTATGTCCTTCAACTAAGTACTTATACATTATCTTTGAAAAATCTCTCTACTTTCTTCTCTCCCTCTCCACTGAAAAGTTCCACAAAGAATTTGACTCAGCTTCTAAACCAAACTGGTTGGCTTCTCCACCATCCTGATGCAACAATTTACTAGTCTCTCATGGGCAACTGATTGCGAGCAAGTATTTGCCTTCTCATTTTATTGTATGCTCTTTGAGGGCAGGAGTCGAATCTTGTTCATTCCTAATAGAGTCCTAGCACAAGCTGGTAGATGCTGGTTTCTCAGCTTGTGATTATCCAACATTCCCTGAATAATGATACTGTGTTTCCCCCCTGCTTCTTTAATGGAACCATTTCAGCCATGATAATGATGAGTTAGAAGTCGCTGTCAGTTCCCCTTTTCATTGATAAGTATCAGGCCAATGTGTGATCTCCTCAGAGGATAGTGTCCAAATGTGACTAATATGCAACAAATTGCTCACAAGCAAACCTTGCCCTGGTTTCCATTATGAATTCTATCATGCGTCTGCAGGTGACTCTGCCAACCCCCAAGGAGGTGGGCACACATAAACCACATAAACTCATACTTCATTGCTGATTCCAGACAGGCAGCCCAAAGCCCTTATTCATACTCTCAGTATCTTTAATTTCTGCTCCCATTCTTGCTGCCTCAGCTTGCTTGGTACACTTCTTCCCCTTAAACTCCCATGCCAGATGTCACTGTCCTCGAGAGGAATTATAAAGCATACTTAGCTCTTAGAATCATGTATTTAGAAGACATAGGTGTGAAGTAAGTGAAGACTATTAAAAACAAGTGCAGTATGTGCCTGGCATCATACAGGTGTAGGGACTGAGTTCAAGCCCTTTATTTTATTTTGGGACAAGGACTCTGGCTTTTCCATAGCACTGACCTACTCACTCCCAACTCTAGTAGATTAGAGTCACACTCAAAATGTTTGGAACTGCCCATAGAATAAAGTAAATCAGGGAAGCTGGTTAACCGACTGAGCTTCCCAGGCACCTCCCCCCCCATTCGCTTTTTAAATACTGCATGGGCATATTAATTTTCAAATGCATTGTCTGGATCATTATTTTGGAACCAAAGACTAATTGGTCTACCTAAAATGTCCCATAAATTCTAAAAGCAGAAAGAAAAGATATAATATTGTAGTAGTATAAAGTGCTGGAAAGAAGTTATAGAAAGGTTTATATAAATGAATGAATTCAGATCCATAGCAGGCCAGCAGAAGTAAATAAACAGGACAATATAACCAGTAAATATTAGTGCAAATTCTGTTGTTTTTCTACTGCTTCTTTTTGCTGCTGGTATTATTTTTATTAATTGCCAGTTATCTATAAAGGATAATGTGTAATAATGTAATAATGTATTTAAGATTTAGAAAATTATCATAAAACAAGCCATTCAGTTTATAAACAATGTAAACTTTGACATGAAATTCCTATCTGAACCTCTCTCAAGTCCAGTCATCTTCTCCCTGCTCAGAAATAACCATCATGCTAAGATCTAGGTTTGCCTCCTTGCTTTCTATTTGCAAGCAATATCTTTTTTGATTTTTAATGTTTTTTTTTAAACTTTCTATCAATAGTACCATACTCTATGTGTCCTTTTACAGCATTGTTTCCCTGTTTTACATTAGCTCCTGGTAACCATCCACGCATTTCCGTGCCTGTGTGCATTCATTATTTGTTTTCAATTGCTGCAGAGACCACTGTTTATCCACCACCCATAAGTGCTGAGCAAAAGTGTAGCTCCAAGCATCATGCACAAGGCTCTGGGTGCATTTGTGCAAGAGTTTCTCTGGGATGAACTTCTGAAAGGGGAGTGGTAGGGTTGCAAGTGTATTGGACACCTTACCCAATGCTGCACAAACTCTTGGTCTCATCCATGACTCCAGAAATGGCTTTTATGACTAACCTTTTGAAACTTGACCTGCTTTGTGTTAGTAGAAACGTCTGCCATGTATCTGTCGTGTCCCGCCCCAGTTTTTTCCCTGAAGAATCAGTGGGAAGGCCCTGTTGGAGCAGGCTCACGACTCTCTATCTTCTCGAAGGAGTGCTCTTGTGTTAAGCCAACACACCCACCTGGTGTGCATAACTCCGACTCTGCCAGATAATGGCTGGCTGTTTTCAGAAGTTATTGTACCCATGTCCACTCTCACCAGCAGTGCTAAGAATGTTCTATCTTTGCCAAAACATAACACTCTCAGACTCTGTGCTGCTTAACGCTACCGGTCTGGTAGGTGTGATACAGTATCTCAGTGTGATTCCATTTTTCATTTCCTTGAATGCTGTGACGTTGACCACTTTTTCACACATTTGGTAGCCATTGAGGGTTTCCCATGTGAAAGGTCCGTTGATGGTGTTTATCTACTTGTTGACTTTTTTCCTAAAAGAATCAAAGTCGTTCTGTATAAATTTCAGGTACATATGTTTTCAGATTTATATTTTGCAAATCTATCGTGACAGTTTGCACCTATGCTTTCTCTTTTTGTTTACTGATGAGCAAGTATTTAATTTATTACCGTAGGAATTATGATACTTACTTTACTTTTAGACTATTCTTGGTCTTCATAAAAATATTTTTCCAGCGCACCTGAGTGGCTCAGTTGGTTAAGCATCCGAATTTTGAACTTGGCAATGGTCATGATCCAGCTCAGTGAGACTGACGCCTCCTCAGGCTACCCACTCAGCAGGGAGTCTGCTTCCGCTCTCCCTTTCTCACTGTCCTTCCCCCTCACCCTCTTTGCAAAAAAGAAAAAGAAGAAGTGCCTTCCTAGCCTGAGGTTTATCTTTCCCAATCTTTCTCATTTCCTGTTGATGGAGATGCAAATACTTATGGCACACTTGGAGCAAAGATGGCAAACCCTCCCTCAGGTCCTCTCCCTGAAGTGGTCTGTATTTTAATTATGATGAAACTATTCAAATGTAATTTTCTTCTTGACTCAGTTCTACTGAGATCTGCTTTTCTAGACACTTGTTGATTTTGTGTAAATTTTCCAAATTTTAACATAATTTTATAACATTCTCTTATTAAATATATTGTGTCTGTCTGCACTTTTATCCCTTTTTAAATCTTAGTATTATTTATTTTGCCTAATTTATTCTTGGTCAAATTTTCAACTCATCTGCCTTTTGAAGGAAACAACTTTTGGATTTGTGTATTCTCTCAATTTTATGTTTGATTTATATAATATTAATTTTGCTTCTTATCTGCATTATTTCAACCTTATTCAACCTTCCTCTGTTGAATTTATTCTACTCTTCTTCACAATAAATTCCTTAAACCAGATGCATAGATCATTAATTTAAAACTGACTTCTCCAATATAAATACTACATGTATAAAACTACATATTTACTTGAAAATACAGCTTTAGCTCCAACTCAGAAGTTTTTAATATAATATATTATAGTTGAGTTCTCAGTATTTTCTAATTTATGTTATAATTGATTATTTGATGAGTAGACCATTCCTAAGTGTATTTTTAAAAATTATTGTGTGATGGATTTTCACCAAAATTACATATGCTCGGGAAGTATATTCTCTAAGATACCAATTATTTCACATTTTTGAGACTAGCTATATGGCTAACATCAGTCATTTTTGTTAATTGTATTTCTGTGCTTGAAAATAATATGTCATATGCAGGGCACCTGGGTGTCTCAGTCCTTAAGCATCTGTCTTCGGCTCAGGTCATGATCCCAGGGTCCTGGGATCCAGCCCAGCACTGGGCTCCCTGCTCAGCAGGAAGCCTGCTTCTCCCTCTTCCTCTCCCCCGTCTTGTGTTCCCTCTCACCTTGTCTATCTCTCTATCAAATAAATAAATAAATAAGTCTTATAAAAACAAAAGAATATGTTATATGCAATTGTTAAATGTTATATATATGACCGTTTGATGCAGGGTTTCCAGATAGAATACATGATACCATATTAAATTAGAACATGATTTTTAATGAAAATATTTTTATTTTATGTTCCAAAATATATTTGTTGTTTATCTGAATTCAAATCTGATGGGACATTCTATTTTTTTCTTCTCTTGCTTAGTCTGACAACCCTAATTAAGTCAATCCTATTACTTTTTTTTGTCTATACCTTTCACATTGTTATTTTTGTCTGCTTGATGTGTTAGTGAGAAAAAAATGTTAAAACCTGCCCTGTGCTGTTGAATTTGTCAGAGTTTTCTTGTGTTTATGTTGAGTTTTATTTTATACTATTGGAAATTGAATTGTTGCATACAAACAAATTCATACATTTTATATGTTTAGGAGAGTTGAATAGTTTTTTTCCTTCAATTATTTACTGATCCTCTTGAGATCTAGTAATGATTTTTGCTTTGCATTCTATTTTGCTTGACATTATTATAGCCACAACACCTTTTTATTTGTTCATATTTCATTCTGTCATTCAACACATATTTATTGAGTGTTTGTTATATGCTATGCCCATATCAAAGGAAAGCAAAAAGTAAAATAATTAAGTCCCTGACCTCCCAACAGTTGCATTCTAGAGGTATGAGATAAACACAAACTAATAAAACATGTACTGCATCTACAACTGTAAACACTTAATAAAGAAAAATAATCAGAAAAGAGAGATAGGGAGTACCATGGTTGACCTCAATGTGCTCACAAAAACTGTGAAGTTTAGACTCTGAACTGTGAGATAAGGCCTGGGTATCTGAGTGTATCTTACTGAGTCATGGAAATACGCAATAAGAACTTACAGAGCTTTGTTCTCATGATTTCAAGGAAAATAGATGTGGTAAGGGCCCTTGATAAAACGATTCAAAGTTCTAGGGTCACCTCTTCACGTCCATGTATAGTAATTGAGTATTGGAGAATTGGAAGGCCCTTTGAGAATACAAGAGATGCCTAGCTTCTTCTCAGTTCATGACCATTGAGGTATGGAGGGACATAGGTGTACACATGATTAGAGAGGGCAATACTAGCAAACCATAGGAAAATCCATAAAGGTAAAAATTCTTACCATCCAATGTCTCTGATTTTTATCAGAGACCTCTGCATTTTAAATATTTATTCAACACTTACAGAGCTGAACAATGTTCAGCATTTTGAAAAAGACTTTTCTTTTAAAGTTTTATTTAAATTCTAGTTAGTTAATGTATAGTGTAATGTTGGTTTCAGGAGTAGAATTTAGTGATTCATCACTTACATACAACACCCAGTACTCTTCATGACAAGTGCCCTTCTTAATCCCCATCCCCCATCTAGCCCGTCCCCACCTGCCCCCCTCCATCAACCCTCAGTTTGTTCTCTATCATTCAGAGTCTCTTATGGTTTGCTTCATTCTCTCTCACATATGTTCTCTCCCTCCCTCCCTCCCTCTCTCTCTCTCTCTCTCTCTTTAACTCTTCTTCTATGTTCCTCTGTTCTGTTTCTTAAATTCCACATGTGAGTGAAATCATATGGTATTTGTCTTTCTTTGACTGACTCATTTCATTTAACATAATACAGTCTTTTTAAAATTAATCTAAACTTCCTCTTTATAAGAAAATACTACAAATTCAAAAAAAATACATGAAAGATGCATAAGCAACTTATTGGAATTTGAGAATTAACATAATATCACTCAAGTCCAGATGTTCACAATCTTTTCAGTGGGACTTTTAATAAGTCCCTCATGGGTCTTACCCAGGCCCAGCACTCTAACCTTCTAGTGAGCCTTAATTGTTTCTTTGACTCAATGTTATGTTTGTAAAATTCATCCGTGTTATGTGAGACTATGAATTGGTGCATCTGTTTTATTCTAAAAATCAGTCATGTGGCTACACCACAGCTTTACTACTGACGGCTATTTGAGTCTTGTCCAGTTTTGTGCTAATGTGAACAACGATGCTACGAGCAGTTTTTGCACATCTCCTAGCGTTTACGTTCCCTTTTCCTACCGGTTACATAGAAGTGTTGGAATGGCAGACTTCTTAGATGGTGCCATCGTTTTCTAAAATATGATATGAAATCATCCTGTCACCAGAAGTCTCTGAGCAATGTCACTGCTCCACATCTCTGGTGCTCTGGTCATTGGCGGGTTTACTTGTTCATTCATCATTCATTCATTCTACCCAGTTTGCTGAATACGTAGTGTTAGTGAGGTGTGTTTCCCTGGTGACTAATGGTGTTGACCACTTTCTCACAGGTTTATTTGCCATTTGCATTTTCCATTTTGCGGAGTGCCCCCTTTTCTTGTATGCTGTCCACTATTTCATTATTGGTTTGTATAAGCCATTCATATTCTATCTATAAGAGCTCTTGTGACTCTAAATGGTATCTTCTGATGTGCATGGGCTTTTAATTTGGTGAGGACAAGCATATCAGTCTTCTCCTCTCTGGAGAGACAGCACGTGCCGTGTGGTGTATAGCATATCCTCCCTTCCCTGAGGTCATGAAGATACCATCTTGAGGTCACACTAGAAAGAGTGGCTATGCCAGAGGCAAGGCAGAGATGGAGGAGTTCCAAAGACTGATTTACCCTTACTGCCAGCAAAACCCTAGTCCCATCCAAAAACACAGCCAGAAAAACGAAGCCAGAACTTCTACCAAACAAAAAACTGGGGATCAAGAATGGTCATTATTAGAGTCGTACAATAAATCAAGTGTGAATAAATCCTCTGTCATTAATGCGTTAGGCCCAGCATCGGATCAACCGGAGGAATAAACAAGCACTTCACGGCAGGTCGCTTAGCCAAATGGAATGGATTCTGTAGCTTCGGGCCCTGGGTAGTGCGCAGTGAATTATCTTTGGCCATGAGCTCCATGGCACCCCTTAAAGAGTTCGTCCGGCTCACAGGGATGAAGAGTTTACATCAGATAACAAATTCTTCACCTCCGCGATCCCGCCTGCTGCTATTATCTCAAAGATTTGTCACTGTCCTCTCACTTATATTTCTGGATCAGGCTGGGGAATTGAATGGCTTTGAAGCAAGTCAGTTTCTCCTCTGCCAGTCTTCCAGACATGAATGTGCATATGGTGAACTGCTTTACAGGAGGGACAAAAGATGGTCTAGGAATGTCTTCAGGGGTGGAAGGACACATCGTGTGTTTACTTCGTGGAGCATATCACTGTGTTGTGCTGTAAAATTGGGTTACTGAGAAAATAATTAAGCAAAATACATTTATAATTCATATATTAGTACTAGTAATTTATGTTTAGTGACATTTTTGTCAGTAGCTGGCACTATGTACTTTATATACCTGCACACAATGGGATGCTTTAGATTGAAATTACTCTATCTTTTATGTTCCAGACATGCACAGATACACACTCATACATATATATGTAAATTTGTTTAATCTTCAATGAACAGATGGTAGCTATAATTATACAATTAGCTCAAATTTAAATATGTAGAAACTGGGGTTTAAAGAGGTTAATCATGACTGAATTTACACAATTGCTAAGTGGTGGAAATGGACCTCAGCTCACACTGGTCTAAATATCCCACTGGGTACTAGAACTTCCTACATAATGGACTAGGACCAGAAATGTGACATTTTTTAAAAGATTTTATTTATTTATTGGACAAAGAGATAGCAAGAGAGGGAGCACAAGCAGGGGGCGTGGGAGAGGGAGAAGCAGGCTTCCCACTGAGCAGGGAGCCTGGTGCAGGGCTTGATCCCAGGACCCTGGGATCATGACCTGTGCTGAAGCAGACGCATAACAACAGAGCCACCCAGGCGCCCCAGAAATGTGACATGTTAAATACACTCAGGAAATGGAACTGGATTTGATGTTTGGAGAATGTATCATGGTAATGAAGTTCCAGGATAACAACAAAAAGAGAACAAACGTTAGTCGACCCATTTCAACAGATGAGAATTGGAGTGCAATTAACAAGTTGAACTGATCCCAGATCAACTTAAAATTAAGGCAAATGAACACTGAAATAGTTGACATCTTGGCATAAAATTATTCTAGGTCAAATTCACAATGAGAGTAGAATATGTGTGTGTGTGCATGTGTGTGCGTGTTAACTTCCAAAACTCATAAAGTCAGTTTGCAGTCAAGCTAGAATTTAAAACCACAGCCAGGTCCACTTGGTGCTAATTTCAGAGATATTTTTCCCTCTGTAAATTTCTCTCCTTTGGCTAAGGGCGTGGAGATTTACCAGTGATTTCTGAGAGTCTCAATGAGAGAGCTCCTGTGTGTCAGTGAGCTTGGAAATGAAGCTGGACAGGAAGGTATCTCCTATAGTTGATGTCTTGGCCAGGAGATGTTGACTTTGTCATTCTCTTCATTAGTTTCAAACTGATAAACAATTAGATAGGAAAAAATGTGGGAGAAGAGTTGAGAAGTCAATGCTGTGCCCTTACAATACTCAAAATTGCACAAAAATTTTCTCTCCTCCAGTGCAGCTCTCTCTTGTTTCAAATCATCTTAATTCTACAAGTGTTGATCAATTTCCATTATTTTTATAATTCAATTCAAACTTCAATGGAAGGCAGGCAGACTTTCAAACTTTTTAAAGTAAAAACTCAACTTTTTCTTTTCCCCTTCTGGAGGATATTTTAATCTTGACTGGATTAGATAAAACACTCTCCTCTTCTGGTCATGGATACCTGGTCATTATATTTCTTATGAAAAATCCTCTCTGACCTTGAAAAAAGGTGAAGGAAATCAGCTTTTGTGTGTGAAATGCTTTGGGCTCCAGCTTTTTTGGTAATATCATTACAGTTCTTCCTGGAAGAAAAGAAAAAAATAGTTTTTTTAAAGGAAGGATAAAGGGCATTTGGTTCTAGAGCTTGAGAGGCAGGAAAGAGGGAAATGTAGGGTAGGTAGATGCCAGGAGTCTTAGAGCTGGACCTGCACCAGAAGGATATAGATACCTGCCTGTAGATGATTTGTGGTGGGTTGGCAGGAGGGCCCAGGCAAGGAACATCATTCGGGTGGTTGGAGCTATGATGCATTAGAGTCATGTCTTTAAAGGGGCTAGAAGCTGCATGTTTACCTACGCTCAGATCTGTACCAGCTGACTTAATCACTTTTCAGGTGATAGAGAAATCCAGTTGTCCTCACCAACCACAACTCATACTCTTCAGGAGTAGATGTGAAGTCCAAATGATACCATCCTTGGGCTCCCCTGGGAACTTTCTGAGGATGCTTCTGGACTGCTTGCCCCTTCCCAATGCTAAAGACTTCTGTTGGAATGATGGGGGACACCTGTGCCCTTGCAGGAGTGGGGAAGGGGTGACTCTTTCATTGTACCTGTCACTGAATCACTGAACTGGGCATACGTGAGCACCCAGATCTGGGACAGTGCAGCTAGATGATAGAGACTCTGGTGAGTATGCTGTAAGTCATCACTGGCTGGGCATGTAAGGATGAAAAGTGAGCATTTGGAATTACCGTGAAACTACTATGTGCATTGTTATAGTAACTCTGTGTCTTTCAGGTTTTTAATTCTCTTTCTCTTTTTTTAATTCTCAAGATTACACAGTGAGGTCAATATTTTCATCTGCACTTTTAAAAATACAAAGAATTCAAGTTTAAAAAGTTTACAAAACTTGCTTTTATGACCACTGGCATCACAAGGCAGAACTAGGATTGGACACTTGGTTTAACATCAAAGCCTTCCCCCTCTTTTATGATGTAACACTGTTTCTTTGTGTTAAGTCTCTGAGTAGCTTGAGGCAAATCATTGAAGTACTTTGGACCTCAAATCACACATTTGGGCTTGCAGAACAAAATGATTGTCCATTACAATTTCTTGCAAGCTTGCACTCTGGTGTGGAGGTGAGGAGTGGCCCACTTTTGCAAATGTTTTCCTCTTGAATAACACATGCTATCATATGTTGATAACCAAAGCATATAGAAACTGTTCAGCCTCTCTTTCTCATTCCTGCTTTGCTGTGTGTGCTTTTCTTGGAGATTCTGGGAGGACGTGGGAGTGAAGCAGGGTTATTAAAGCAAGTGCAGCCTTGCTTTAAATTTGTTCCTCAGATTAGAAGAAACTTACTCTTGTCCTTGGCAGGTAATGGAACTGTGGTAATTTCAAACCCATCCTCTTTCCCCATCATCATCAAGAAACAGACACATTCTAAATATATTTAGGGGATGCCTGATTGCTTCCTCTCCATTCTAAGTGAGTTGGCTTAAGGGTCATGGTTGACGTGGGAACAATGAATAGAGGATGCCTCTCAGAGTGTCCCTCACAGTGAATCATGCCCGTTCTCCCTGTCATCCCGAGTTGTCTTATTGGATTGATACAGGCAGCTTTATGAATTAGATAAAGATAACCAAAGATAAATTCCATAGCATTGGTAATGAGGCAGGAGAGGGGGAATGACCTACAAACTTGAATGCCAGTCCTGATTCTTTCATCTGAGTCGGCTCCTAGAAATGAAGGTCACATCATGGTCAAGGCAAAGAGCAGGCTCTGAGTAAAAGTGTCCCTGAGATTTAACTAGTGAAGGGGGGAAGAGAAATGTGGGACAAGCAAACACACTTTATCACCTGAAATCTCACTCTTCTCTGATGTGTTAATCCCACTCAGCTGCTCCATCAAAATGGTGAGTGTGGTGGAGCCTTTCAGAGAAGTGCTGGGGCACACTCAGGTGTCTGGTATTGGTGGAGTGTCCCCAGAGGACATGTTCTGTGCGACATTGTCTCATCTCCGTCTGGCACCACCTAGCCACCCTCCTCCCAAGTGAGAAGGTCAGACTAAACCAAAAGGAAAGCCAAAGATTTGGCCTCAAGACAGATCCAGATGAGAGAGAGAGTAACTATGTGTCCCCATTTTGGGTCCCTATACACAGCTGTGAAAGTATCCTTGCTCTCGATACCATACAGTTTAACAGCTGATTGTAAGCTGACATTGTACTTGTGTGAGCATTGTGTCCCTATGCTGTCTGCAACTCACCTACTTTTCTCTTGTGGATCTACGTGTTCCACAGTGTATACTGGAATGGTGGTCATTAGCAAATCATAAAATGATGAAATGGAAAAGTGAAAAGGCTCAAGTCTTAGCACACCATTTACTAATTTACTAATTCTAGCAGGTGAATGAAGTAGGATTTTCCCCCCTATGACTACAGACACACAGAATCCAGGAGTTCTTCTGACTCATTTGTGGGGAGAAGGACAAAAATGAAGCATTAAAAGTGCAGCTGTTGTTGGAAGACGAGAATGGAGTCAGTGGATCAGGCCATCTGAGGACAGGGGGACCCAGAGGACAAAGCTAGCAGATTAAGATGTGGACCACGATCAATCGAAGTGGGGTATGAGGAGTCTGGTCCAATCTGGAGCCCGTGTTTTCTCCCCAAGGGGATCTGTGCTCCCGATTAGGCAGGCGCACGTCCCTAGGACTCAGGCAGGCATTGTAGGAATCTGCAGGGGAGTTGAAGGGCATGTGGACAATGGTCATAGAAGGTCACTTCCTAAGGACAGTTGGGCATAGTGACCACAGGGACTGTCCAGAGTACAAAATGCAAGGGCCTGGTTTACAGAGACACAAACAGGCTTGAAATAAAGAACCTACAACTGAAGTCAGCAGAATCTGAAGCACTGAGCATTTCCAAAAGGGGAGGTACCCAGATAGAGGAGAGAGCCTCCCAGGACGCACAAGTGGGGAGAAACATTGAGGACGCTGCGCTTGTATGGACTGGGTACTGGACCATTGCTCAGGTTAAAAGGCAAAGAGACAGGATAAGCCCTGCACAACTATGAGCAAATCAGTCCCCTGAATCACAGTTTTCTTGTGCAGAAAATGAAAGAAAAAAAAAAAGGCACTTTCCAACCTAAATTATAAGCATCAAACAAAATAATGGATATGAGCAATTGTATTAATGTTTTTAAAAAATAGTTTTTATTGCATGCCAAGCAACGTGTTTTACACATTTATCTCATTGATTTCTCGGAAAGCATAGTGCTAGTGTATCCTTGCTATAGCCCCATGAGGTACAGATGCTTTCTATTTCCATGAAAATAGGCCCAGAGCGAATCTGGATAATTTGTCCCAGTCACATACTAGTAAGTAGCAGAGCCACTTCTTGAGTTCTGGAATGTAGGCCAAAGCTCAAGGTCACAACCATTCAGCTGTGTGGCTCAAGTTCTGACCTACGCGCCAGTCCATCAGGAAGGTCTGCGTAGGAGGGTGGTCGGATAAAGAGCTCCTAGTATTTGAATGCCTGTTGTTAAACAAGGTTCACAAAATATCTAAATCAACCTATCCGGGCAGACACACTCCTGCTCTTTTACTGTCTTCCTTCGAGTTTGGGAGGTATCATTACTGATAGATATTGATGACAGGAGCCAAGACCTCACTGTTCTGATACTTTCCATTGTATGAAGTGCAACACCATGAGCTCTCTTCCTCTCTTCCCTCATCTTCACATAATAGATACTGAGTAGCCCGGAGCAGCTACTGCCGATACTGATCCCGTCTCTCCTATCAACCTCTTCATCTGTTCAAGGGTCAGAAACTCTGTGGATGACTCCTAAGACACGCATCACATGATGAAAGTATATGTGGTTTATTGGGCTATTCCTGTCAGCCCCATAAGTGTATAAACCGAAAAACAGTTGTTCAAAGATTTGATTGCTAGACATTTTCGCAAACTTTAAAATGTGGATGTAAAATACAGTCAGGCATTTGAGCTTGTCCCCGCTGCTGCTCTTTGCACATGGCAGATGCCAGAGCACAATACCTCCCTTCTCTGTGTCTTGAAAACAGAAACTTTAAAGCATTCATTTTGGTACCTTAACATAGACACAAACATGTCCGTACAGTCCCACATGTGATCGTTGTCTTCTACACGCACAGTTTAACGCATGCTAGTTCCTTTATACAGACACATGCCACAAACTAACACATCACTACATGGATATAGACTCACAACCAGACATAGAATCAAACACAGGCAGCTCCTCGACAGAAGATGCCCGTCTGTCCTCCTCCTTCTCTCTTGGACTGCTCTCCTCAGGCTTCCTCAATGGCTTCCTTTTCTTCACACAATGTTCTTACTGTTGTTACTTGGGAGGGGAGGTTGTTTTGTTTGTTCTTGTTTTGTTTTTTACTTCATGCAAGGCATGTGTGCTCATTTGAGTATTTATGGAGCACATGTTAGTAAGCAGCCCCTGCCTGGCAGGCGTTACGCTGGACGCTGAGGCTAGACGTATGAATCAGTCGGGCAAGTTGCTCCCCTCATGCAAGATGTGTTCTAGGGTCAGGAGACAGAGAAGACAAAAGTCTATGACCAAATGTCACTTCACAACATGGAGAACAAAAGGGAATTACTACCTTTGGAAGGCATTCTTCTCTTTACTCTTTGCTCATTTAACTACTATCGGGCATTTATTATCTTCCAGAAAGCATACCAGGAGCTGGGGTTAAAATGGTGAGAAAACATAGAATCTATTAAGGAAACTCTTAGTTCAGAAGATGCAGGGAGAGTTAGAATCAGGAACATCCTGTGTGTGAAAAGACTGGAACCTTTTGCAGACATGTGTGTGCTGTAGGGGACAGCGTTCAAATACAGTGACCCAGAGGATGATTTATGATTCCACGGAGATATGAGAGGCAGCAGCTTCCATGGCGTCGGAGCTGAAGTGTGACTAGTGGGTACTGGGGAGAAAGGGAGCACAGACCTCTCTTAGGAAGTTGGTGTTGAATAAGACAGGTGGGGATATTTATGGAGAGGCGGAATGAAGGGGTGCTTTTCAATGTGAGGAAAATGTCATGTGGAGAAGCCAAGAAAATGTGTCCAGAGGAAGGAGGGCAGCTGACCATAAAGGAGAGAGAAAGGGGGCAGAACCACAAAGCAGCATATCACAAAAGTGTTCAGGACTTGAATGGATGTTGTGATTCCTCTTCCTAGAGGAAAGGAAATAAAGATTTGCATTGTTGTGGTGCCTTTAATGCACAGGGGAAAGGAACTGAAGGAGAATGAACACCTGGGATCCTCTGTCCCTGAAAAGGATGAGTTAAGAGTCCAAGTCCTAGTGGCAGACTTCTCAGGTAAGAATGTCTCCAAATGGTGGGTGACTTGGGCTCCATGCTGTCTCCCCACGCTTGGGTTCCTCATCTACAGGATGGCCCCCACCGAATGGGTGTGAGGACGTGACGGGGTGGCAGGTTACAACAGTGCTTGCTTGACACAGGAGAGAGCACAGACTTGACTATTCTCGTTTTATTATGTATGATCCATGTATCTGTTTATATGTTTCCCATTATTAGAAGAAAGTTGAACGTTTTATAAGTAACTCATGCTTATCCCTTCACCCCACGTTCAGTATTTATCTCCAAGCTACAAGCTCAGCATCGAGAACATACCTCACGGCAGCTGTGCCTCCCACATCCTAGGCACGCATACTAAATTTAGCCCTGCCCCCAAGGCCACTGTCCTTGAAACCAAAGGAAGATGGGCTGTTGGCATTGCTGAGGCTCAACATTATTAAAAGGACGTGGACAACAGATTCATAGCACCCTTCTGGTTTGATTTTTGGCAACTTGCTTTTTCATATGGTACAAATAATTATAAAATTAAACAGCATCCACTTGTAATTTTACAGCAATTGCTCCCACAGCCTTTGCCAGGTTTCCCATAATAACTCCATGTATAATTAGTATGTAATCCTCAGGCATAAATAATACTCGAATTAGTCCGCAATCTGTAATTATAATATACTTTCAGGCAAGGTGTGTATATGTGTAAGCGTACTTATTAGTGAACTGAGGGAATCACAAAAAGAGCCTTTTTAATAAAATAAAAGGGATCATGTGGATTTCATGTGTAAACTATTTTCAGTGCTATTAAAGAATGCATGAAATTAGATAAAACCTGTTCAGTGAATTTCTATGTCATATTATACACAGCCACAGTTGTGTTTATAAATAGCAGTAACAAATATACATATTGCTAGTAATGACCGAGCAGGCATATCAAAAACGTAGACATGCAAAGAAGAAAATGGCCCCTGGTTGCATAACACTTACATTCGATTTAGAGGATAGACATGCCATCATTGTATAATTTAAGTATTATTGTAAAGTTTTTTTCCAGAAGAGAAAATATTTAGAGATCAGTAAGTAAATTAATCCAATGTCATGAAAGTTGAGCTTGTGTTTGAACCCAAACATTTTAGATTAAAATCATATCTGTGACACCACTATTTTAAAATGTGAATCAAACTCTTCAGAAAGAGAATGATTCAGATACACTGGCCCTCACAACCAAGAAGTCAATCTATGTCTGCAGACAACTCTACCTGAGGGGAAAGAATGTGGCACCATTGCAAGAGGGAGGAGAGAAGGGGGAGCAAGGAGTGGATAGAAAGTCATCTTCTTCTTAAGGTGTTTACCAGAAACATTAATGAAGGAAACACAAGGAAAAACAATTTTTCTCATTTTACATAAGAAAAGAAAAACATCGTGCTGTCAATTAACAAAATCTGAGATATGAAAGTCTACAGATAAAAAGGATTAAGAATGAATTACGTGTGCCTAAGTACAGCTAAACTTCCCTAAAAGAGCCAGAGAATGACATCAAAAGAGGACAATGTAATTAAGGAGGAAACGATATTAGATTAATTCTAGACCATGTTTAATTCCCAGTAGGTCTTGGTCAGAAAGACAATTCCATTCCAGAACCAGCATCTGTTTAATCCAAAGGATGATTCCAAGTGAGGATATATTTTCTTCAACGTCTTGTGGTTTGGCTTTTCTATGCTTGGGACCATAATTGAATGAAATCATTTATTTGTTTGTAATTTTCTGGTTGTCATGATCCCTTGTGACCTTATAATGTGCATCTTGTTTTTTAGGAAGTTTAAATTTCAGCAATAGTTTTCGCTGTGCAAGCCATGGACATAGGCAGTGAATTATATCTTTTAATAAAATTCACATCAATAAAGTTTAGCACCAAAGACACCTGGTATTCTTCATTTCGTACAACATTTGTTAGTTTGCAACCTGGGGAACTTCAGAGGCATCATCTGAAACTGGTCTCCATAGGGGGAGGACAGGGAGAGACCAAAGAAAGAGGCAGGTCACTCCGAATTGGTAGGTGGCAGGTTTAATAAGCAAGGGAATATATACATGAGAAAAGAACTTACTTCTGTCTTGGGCATAAAATAAGATCTCACCAACCGTCCTCCAAATCAAAGTTTATATTGAGACCCTCACTGGGTTCAGTCATGTGAATCATCCGGATGATCTCAATACTTATCACTGACTGAAGGCTGCAAGTTTGTGGGGGGAGGGGACTTCTGGGAGTGTGAAGACAAGCAGAATGCATACTCTAGGAAATGGGAGGGAGTGAGAAGCCTCCATTTGCCCAGATCCAAGTTAAGTGCTGACCTGCTGACCAACGGTTACATCGTCTTGATGATCATTTGAATGTGTCTAAATGTAAGAAAAAAAAAAAAGTTGTTTTCCTCTTTAGGATGTTTTTAACATGCCAGAAGAGGGGCTAAGGTAATCTGTACAATCATTTAGTCAATAAGATACTTTTGAGTACCTTCTACCTTCTTGGGAGTTAATGTGCACTTCTGTCCTGACCATCACTTTGGAATTCCACACTTAGAACATGAATACAGCTGCGGATCAGGAAAGAGTAGCCAGGAATGCACAATGAGGGTATTTAGAGAATGTAGGGTATGGGCATTCAAATACCACTTATGGGAATTTCTGAGAAGAGTCAGAGGACTCAATTTAAACAGGTAGAGTGCCAGGGAAGGGAATCTGATACAAGAAATTTAAGAAACTACTGGGGGTGGGGGTTGTGATCCCCTGGGAGCTCTTTACTGAGGACACTTGGGATGGGCTTTATACCCAATGTGTAGGCACTTGACAGAAGAAACTGAAAGAGTCGTGGAAGGTGGATGTGTCTCAGTGAAAAGGCTGGTTTGGACAAGTTGTACTTTCTGAGCCAGTGAGGCTCCAAATGTGAAGCTGGCAGGCAGATTCAAATTTATCAGACAGCATGTGAGAGCAAGTGACAGAATGCAAGTGAAGTGATTTAAGTTAGGGTCGCACATGACTGAAAAGATCAAATATAAGATTTGTTTCAGTCTTAGAAGAATTGGAGAACTCCAGTGATGCCTCTCCCTCTCTGTTTTTATTTTACTCTCCTCATGATGACTTTATTCCCAGGAAATCTTTCTTTGAGGGGAAAAAAAAAAAAATGGCACTGTGAGTTCCAAGATTGTGTTTTACTGGCTTAGGCATTCCAGAGTAAGGAGAAGACCTCTTTCTCAAATGCTCCAGCAAAATTCTGGGCAAGTCTTCCATTGGCTCCATCTTGAATTTGGTTCCCAGATATTAGGTCATTTACTATTGCTGGGAGGAGCCTGTTGCTGATGGCATCTGTACCACATGGGCTTAATGTGAAAGGATCACAGTTACTAAAAGCAAATCGTGTGTGCTGTGGCCAGAAGAGGAGGGATGGGTGCAGAGCAGGCAAATGCATCCTCTGGAGGGATCATCAGACTTTTCTCTCAGGTATACATACACATCCATGCACACACATGCACACACATCCGTGTGCAACCCTTAGGCTATAAATAGAATTACAAATTCCCTGCGTATGCTTAGGAAAAACATTAGAACTACAATAGGCAAGTGGCAAGTAGTAAAGGATTAATGTAGAGAAGAGAAAATACAAATGCTTTGTTACATATGGAAAAATGTGCTCAAAGGAGTGAAAATTAGAGCAATAATGAGGAACCATGTTTCAACCTAATCTAACCAGTGTTCTGTGAAATGAATCGCTGGTATAAGTACAAATTACTGCTGGTTACTTTGGACCATTTTCGTCTTCAACCTATGCCAATAGACTTAAAAATTGTGTGTGTGTGTGTACAATACAATATAGTAATATTGATTCTTGGACACAAAAGAAGAACAAACAATATATGAAGATTATTTCATGTATTACATATAGCAGATTATGTCACATGGATGAAAATTAACATAGGGTGGAATTGATTTATTTTATAGGACAAAACTATCAAGGTATCTTGAGCAAGCTATTCAGTCTCTCTGAAATCGAAATTTCTGATTTGTAAACTGAGAAATATATTACATGTTCAGTAGTCTTTGTTAAGTAATAATGGTTTGATAATGTGAGTAAATGAGTGCAGTGAACATGGTTGGTTGGGAAATTATTGCTTTATTGTAACTAGAATCATAATTATGGTTGTTTTCTATATCACCAAGAAGGAATTCCATTACATATTGTTAAGTAAAAACACATCAGCAGGATAAATGCACATGAATAAAAACTTGAGGGATTTTTTCATTATCATCGCTGTTATGTTAGGGTAGCTGTTTATGACTGGCTTTTTGCCCCTCTATTTCTCAGATTCCCTGTGGCCCTATATTTCATGTGGTATTTGTGACTCTTGGAATGACTACTGTGGGTGAAAAGCAGTTTGCAAGATGAATAGTGTCATACTAGAAGGAAGACTGATGACAGTGATTATTTTAATGAAGTGGGAAAGACAGGGGACGAACAGTATTAAATTAGCACATCATGGTAAAATACAGAAGTGTTTGTTTTGTAAAGTGAATATTTAAGTGTTTGTATATCTCTCCCCACTCTCCAGAGGAGACTCTGAAGGCATCAAGTGCTGGCTGGGTGGTGTCCCGGGGTCTTAGCAATGGGGTTGCTCATCCTTCTCTAGTCAAAATCTGTCTGAAGGTAGATTACTATGTCCAAACATTAACTAAATGAGACTCACTGGGTTATCAATAGAAACAGACTGGGGAACAAATAGGGCCAGAGTATGAGCAAGTTCAAAATGGAAAGGAGAAAGTGGGAATTTGTGTGTAGCAGCTCAAGATACCATTGGCTTTATCTGAAGAACCTATGGCCATGAGCATAAGGATGCCTCAGGTCTATTGGGTCTATTGGAGGAATAGACCAGAGAGTGAGTCCTAAGCAGACAAAGACTGAACATGGGAGGTGTCCAGGAGCTCTGGATCTGGCTGGCACTGCGAGTGCTTAGCAATATGACCACAGATGAAAATTTGATCTCTCTGAACCTCAGTGTCCTCAGACATACAGACATACAGATGTCTACCTTCCATGCATGGTTACTATGAGGAACCTCAGTAATTAACATGAAATGTTCAGTTGTGACCATGTACCTCTGCCCAGAAAAGTATTCTGATGGGAAAAACATTATCCGTGGAAATACAAGTAATTTCTATGTGACCCTCATCTTTCACTTTCATTTATATATGTAATATATATGTACACATATTTCAGTGTCCATGAAATTCCCTCAATATCTCTTAGAAACCTTTTTTTTTCCTTTTAATACCTATCTCTCTCACCCCTGAGCCCTGACTCTGTCCCCTTTTGCCTTCTACCACTCTAACATTCTCCTGATTTTCCCTTTCAAAAGTCCAAGGATCGGGGTGCCTGGGTGGCACAGTTGTCTAGGCTTCTGACTCTTGGTTTTGGCTTAGATTGTGATCTCAGGGTTGTGAGATTGAACCCTGTGTTGGTCTCCACCGTTGGTATGGAGTCCGCTTGAGATTCTCTCCCCCCTCCCTCTGCCGCTTCCTCCCACCCTCCACACTTTCTCTCTAAAATAAAAATAAATGAATCTTTTTTTTTAAAAGTCCAAGAATCAATCTTAACAAACAGGACCTTCCTTAGAATATAATGTTGGGATGAAGACAGGCAAGGATATTATAGACAGAGGTGTATGTGTGTGAGGTAAATGTGTTGATTCTTGGTATATACTAGAGTTTCCATAAATAGCAAAATTTTATTATTGTTGTTTTCTTGACTTTTGGCAAGCCCATTTAGATCCTTGTGTTGAACTTCCCTTCTCTGATTAGTGGGGTAATAAAATTTTTTTGATGGATTTTAATGAGGATTATATAAAATGATGTATGCCATGTTCACAAAGTGGTGTATATTAAGAAATCCTCTATGATATACTTACTTAATAAGATGAAAGAAATAATATTTAGACTAGGAAATTATTGGATTCTTATTACTCAGTGCTCTTGATCAAATACCTTTTTGCTTCGAGTAACTGATAATAGTGTTATACATATGAAGTAGTCAGGCCAGTGGTTGTCCATAAATAATAACATTTAATGTTATTGTTATTTTACCAATGAAACCTGGTGTTGTTCAACTCTCTCTGTGTCACTCTCCTTAGTTCTTCTATATCTTGAATATTTCTAGTAACTGTCTCTTGTTTCCTACCATCAGTTCAAATGGTATTGACAGTGATGATCATTTTATTGAACATTTACTGTGCATGATACACTTTGATGAATGAATTATATCATTTGGTTCTCACAACATTTTTCTTAGGTGAGTAGGACCATTATCCACCTCTCATAGGTGTGGTGTGGAGAGACGATGAAGATGAAGCTCAGTTAAAGTATAATTTTTGGTAAGAGACAAGCAGTAACTCACACCCATGTGTTTGCTTCCAGAGTCTCTGTCATTAGTTGTGAATGTTCACCATCTCCCTGAGTGAAGTCCTTCTGTGTCCAGCCTGAGCAACCATGAGAATCTCCGACATGGCCTCTCTGCCTCTACTATGTCCTGCACTACGTGAATGAGATTTTCTAAAGGCAAATCTAACAAGGTCAGTCCCCAGCTTAAAACACTGTGATAAGTAGATCAACAGTATAAGGTGTAAGTCTCAAGTATGAGACTCAACAAGTCCTCCTGTTTGCCTCTGGGCTACTTGTATATTTTCATCTCTTCCCTCAGCCCTATTCTGTCATTAATGTAATCAATAGCACTGCTGGAATACGCCTTAGTATTTGCACCTTTCTGTCTTTGATTATCTTCGTTGAGTTTGATCTGCTGTTCAGCTGGACTCCTTTTCCCACCTAGAAAATGCCTGCTTAGTCTTTGAGGTTCCACTTCGTCAGCCAACTGTCAAGATTCTGTGGCCTTCCTTAGACGAGCTGAATACTTCTTCATTGAAACCTCTAGTGCCTCTTTCCTTCTTCTTCTATAAATTCTGGGCACCATGACATGTGGTGTCCACCCAGAGTTTGAGTCGTTCCATTGCTTGACACACCGCTTTATTTCTCCTGATGGCATAGAGTTTGTCACATCGTGGACATTTATTAATAGTGCCTTATTAAATTACGTAGATGTAGCAGGATGAGCTGAATCTGTCACCACTGCTCTCAGCAGCTGATAAGTTATGTGAGACTCAGAAACAGATTGTTTGGACAGAGCACCATTAACACCAGATGACTGAGTCAGGGTGAGAATTCTGTGAGGAGTCAGGCCAGTCAGCTTAATAGGAAGACTATGGGTCCTCCACGTAGACGGCATGGAATTTTACTAGATTCAGTTAATTACTTCTACTGAAGAATGATAATTTTAATGGGGGGAAATTGAGTTTCCCTTCATATTTTTAGGAGAAAATTTGCTTTTGTGTCACTGTCAGAGAGAAACAGGTTGGTTGCCATAAAATCAGGAGAAGTTTGAACAGGGAAAATTCCGTAAGACATCCTCCAAAGTCAGAAGGGAGGAATCTGCAAGATCTAAGAAGGGACTAAATCTAGGTTTCTGTTACCTGGTGGAGAGACACTGGCAGAACTTGTAGAAGGAAAAATGTCTTCCACAGGGCCAAAGAAACAACCAAGAACTCTGTAGGAGCTCAGCAACGTGGTGGCATTCAATGTTTCTACTCTTCAAATACCTACATCCAAGAGAGCAGATTAACTAGAGAAACTTTACTGTAAATTTAAATGAAATTAAACACAACAACTTAAACCTTGCATTGTATCTACCTTAGAGAATGTAAGCAAGGAGGTGTTCAGAAAGATTGTTCTGTGGTCTTCTGATAGGCACTAACAGATTGTAAAGCAAGAGACATATTTGGGCAGCAATTATAGCCCAAGACCCAGAAACATCGATTGACTTAATTCCTGTCTCATTATCCTAGAAGAACCTTAAGAGACAAACTGTGCAAGCCAGAAAGACTTGCATCCCGTATGAAGACACACTCCCTGATACCCAAGGAGGGTACGTCTTGCATGGAGCACTGGGTGTGGTGCATAAACAGTGAATCTTGGAACACTGGAAAAAAAAAATGCTCCCTGTGGCTCCCTCACAGCCTCGATGGCAGTGGCTTTGCATTTGTATTCCTCATCCAGGAATGCATGGAATCATCCAGTACTTCCTTGGATTTTATAAATTCCATGGTGATGCTAAACAATAAGGCGAAGAACATCTCCCATTTACTGATGGTCTTATATGCCTGACACCATGATAGGCTTTCCACTATAGTATCTTCACCATTTGTAAGATGCCATAAATATAAATGTTAGTATTCCCATCTTATAGGTTAATAGATTATGTTAGAGCATGTTATAAAGCTTACTTGAGGCTAACTTTCTGAAAGGTGGTAGAACTGATATTTGAGTCATAGTCTGTTTGAATCACAGGCTCCAAGGTCCATAGGTTTTCGTAATAGAGCTTTGTTCTCATACTAACCGGTTCCATGGTAATATTCATAAATGCATACACATTCACCAATGAAAAGGGAAAAGCCATTGCTAGACTGACGGAGGAAGTGAGGAAAGGAAGCAAGTTTTACTGGAACCATAGAAAAGGAAAGGAAGGAACGGAAGAGAGGGGATAAAAAGAAAAGAACACAGGATAAATTTAATGTTACCAGCTAAGAAGCCAGGCTTCTCACCAGATGGTTCCTAAGAATAAAAGGCCCAAAACGACTCAGGGAGGATTTTCCATAAGGCAGTTAGGTCTCTTAAAATTTCTCAGCTCTGTAAGTGCAAATTAAATGTAAAAATAGACATTTCCCATCACATCTCCTATGTAATCTTGTACATTTCAAACTTCAGAAGAAGAATGGATAAAACGGAGTGGAGCTGTCAGAATGTATAGCCGGGTATGACGCAGCCCTCACGAGGACAGGAGGTTGCTGGTCGGAGCTCAAACACTGCTGTTTACCTTTAAAACCATTTTTTATAGCCTTCCTCACACACCTTCTACGTTCCTAGATGCGGAGTGTCTCACTGCCAAGGAGTGTCTCACTGCTTCTCAGTTCCCACCATGCCTGAGCTCGCGCCCAGCACATAGCTGGCGCTCACTGCTTCCTGTTTTTCTTCAAATCTGGCCCCTGCCATATGGAAGAGATTAACTGATCACTCAGCCCCTCTTTGTCTCAATCTCCGTAGTTGAGTTCAAGTAGCAATGATAATAACACCTGTCTCAGAGTTATTGCCAGAAGTGTTCGCAATAATGTGTAAAAATGCATACCACAGCAGCTAGCTCTGCGTTGAAAAATAGACTCAAGGCCGCGGCTTGGAGGATATGCAGAACTGAACTAGACACTTTCCTGATTTCAGGGAATTTGTAATCTATCAGAAGAAGGCAAATTTGAAAGAAGTTATACAACAGAATGAACTTTGAAGTCAGACATTGGCTTAAAACATGCTTTTTCCACTTATGGCATGATCTTAGAATATTACTTAAAATCGCTGCACCTCATGGTTGTCTTAAACAAAAGAAGCCCAGAACACTTATCTCAGGGAGGTGTTGTAAACATGAGAGATATTGTGGGTGGTGGACTTTGCAAAACATGAAGCATATTGTACTCAAAAATAGCGTGCATTATGGTTTTATTATTTTTTTAAGATTTTATTTATTTATTTGACAGAGATCACCAGTAGGCAGAGAGGCAGGCAGGGCGGGTGGGGGAGAGGGGAGAGCAGGCTCCCTGCTGAGCAGAGAGCCCAATGTGGGGCTGGATCCCAGGACCCTGAGATCAAGACCTGAGCCAAGGCCTTAACCCACTGAGTCGCCCAGGCACCCCACATTATGGTTTTATTAACATGAACTCATGAAAACAATGATCCAAGAATATATTTCACAAATGTCAATGGGGGGACTGAATGTATTTGATACTGAGATAGTTCAGAAGAGGGCTACCCTCAGTTGGAGAGAGAAGGACATGAAAGTAGGATTTCAAGAAACAGAACATGGAGCAAATTTCAAGAAGAAAGTGGGGCTTGAACATAATGCTGGGTTCAGGAAAGCTGGCACAGACTTATACAATACTAGATTGTTCATTTTTTTTAACACGGCGTACAATGCAGAATAATGGAAAAGATTGAGGCTTTGATTTAAAAGCTAAGGTGATTGTGTGTATGGAGAGCAGGGGCAATTGTAGCTGTTTTGGAAGGTCTGGAGAGCTCAAATGTCAGGAAATGTACTGGGGATAAGAAGCACAATTGGAAGAATGCATCAAAGCACAGCCAGTAACGACTAGAAGTAATGACAATGGCTAGCATGATGAGGGTTAATTTTGTGACTGACAAGCAGTATTCTAAATGCATTATTTTTTACGGCCTCACATATGCACTGTTTTAATCTGTATTTTGCAAACAAGGAAACCAAGGCTGAGAGAGGTTGAGTTAAAGCTCTAGGCCAAACATCAATCAAGCCATTTTGTGCCAAGCATTCACATGAGAACTGTTTCACATCAAAATCCATATTATCAGATGTTTTCACACACTGGATTATATTTTTAAAATTCTAGATGAAGAGGCAAGTTGAAACAAAGGCATATTCATGGGGATAACTTCCGGGCTTTTTAGAGAAGTAAACCATTTTATGCTTACATCTGCCCCCCTGCCTTAGAGCATGAACTCCAAAAAGTTAAACAGACACTAATTTCCCTCATACTGAACATAAAGTGTATTTGCTGAATGACTGAGTGAGTCACTGTGCATGTTTTCTGCCAGGCCTGGTGGGCATGGAGGCCACTGGCAACAATAGTCAGCCTCACTCCCCCTAGCTAGGAGTTTTCCTATGCCAGTAGGCCCGAGAGGCGTAAGACCAGGTTGTCCTTAGAGAGTGACACAGCCAACCATTCCAGGCCCATCTTGTTCTTCAAATCCTGCAATGACTCTTCATTCAAGGTTAAGTTTGGCCTCAGGGCATGGTGGAAGAGACCCTTGTGGCATGACTCAGGTTAGACTTCCAGACTAATTTCATCTACTTTTCCCTTATACCAGGGGCCAATGTACCGATTCGTTAGACAACATTGACACGTGTCACACTATTTCGTGTGTCCTTAGCTTTTTACTTGCCATTTCTTTGAGCAGAAGTACATGTACACTTTTCCAAGCTGTTTTTACCTGCTGTCCCCTGTACGGACTCTTCTTAGGACAACTTAGCTCACAACACATGGTTGGTAGCTCTCCCTTTTCCAGCATATGCTGCCCTATCCCTCTTCTTTCCCACTGTACCATGAAGAACTTTTTTCTGTTTCCTCGACCTCCAGCACGATGCACAGCCCCTGAGAGTGACCAGAATATTCACTGAATTGAGATTCTGATATAACACTGAACACTAAGAATTTAAATGTATTTATTTTCCTAAATATGTTCTCTCCATCAGACCATAAATTAATTGATGATAAGAGAAATAACTTCATTAACTTAGTATCCATAGTTGGCAAGTGGTGGGAACTATTTATTCATCAAATGCAAGATTAACCGTCCTAAAGCATAATTCTACTCCAGATGGACTGCTCACTCACACCATCTTACCACCTATGTAATAACCATCATGTAATAACCAACACCCTCATCAGTCTTTTACCACCAACACCACTAAGTCACCATCACCAGACCAATTTTATTTGGAGGACAAATTATAATGCTTCACAATGAGATGTAAGGTTGAAATCCCGGCTTACCAGTGAATAGCTGCTTGATTCTCCCCAATGTCTCACCTACAAAAGAGATATATCAATGTCAGTCTCCTTGGCATATAATGGTTGTTAAATGAGAAAAGACAGCAAATGCAGTGCCAAGAATAGAGTAAGGGAGGGGTAGTTAAGTGCATGATTATTTACCTTCTTTTTCCTCTGTTTCAGTCCATCCTCTGTGCTCGAATGGATGTCCCAGTTGCCTTCTGAAACTAACAGAGTATGACARTAAACGTGCCTTTGGTCACCCCTGGACCCATACATTAGAGATGTAAAAGAGGGGAGACATGAAAGATACTGAAGAGATCGAGATGATAGAAGGCAATCTGGGTTGAACATTGAGTAAGAAAATCAGGCCTTCAGATTTGTACATGTATCAGGACTGAGGAGCTAATTTATTGTCTTCTGTTTGGAAGAACAGAGAACATAAATGATAAGTAAGAGGTCCTTGATTATGACATTTCACTGAAGACTGTCTTCAGCCTGAAGGTTTTTCTCCCTTTTCGCTATAGAAGTATTTATGGCTCAAATCCACTTTATCATCATAACATGGCAATTACAAGCCTTTCTTGCGGACTGGAACCCTCCTGTCACCTGTGGGCACACTGGAAAGCACAGAATTTAGAACATAGAGTCAAAGGTTCTGTAAACCTTAGGATCCCCACATGTAAATAAGTTCCAGCATTTTCTCAAACTAGTACTTCTTAAGAAAAACACATACTAGTTCTGCAGAGATACATTGAAAACTTGCATTTTTTCAAAACTGGAAGCAATTGAGTCTAATGCTTCAAAATGAAAATGTCCAAGCACTAGAATATGCTTAAGGAACAGGGAAAAGGGATAAAAGGAAAGGAATGTGCATTTCCAATGCCCTAGGGCAAGTTCTCTGTTCATCTCTTACCTGTGCAGTTCATTCACTCTCCACAACCCACCATTTCCGCCCACCTTCCAGGTGTGACACTGAGATTCTGGGGGGTCAAACAGTTTGTGTAGTAGAAGAGACTCAGAACTGGGGTCCCAGGCCAACTTTATCTCACCAAACCTCTGCATTTTTGTCTTCTTCATGAAAAACTATAAATCTTTCAATGGCTTAGTCACCAATAATGAGACCATGATTCTTCACTGAGAGAGCCATCCCCGCTATAACCATTGCCAACATTTTGATCTTGTCCATGTAATTAGATTAAAAATCTACAAAATAAGAGTGCAATTAGTTGCTCCTCAAAATATCATTGGAAGGAAAAAAGGGAATAATACACATGAAATTTGATTTGTTCATTGTCTTGCATTTAGGAAATGTTCAATTAATGTGCTTGAGTGTGGCTAGATCATAGCATAGAATATGGTTGGCTTTTTAAGAAGCTGCCAAGCAATTTTTCAAGGTGTTTGTAGACATTTCTGTCAGCTTCATATCCTCACCAGCATTTGCTATTCATAGACTTTTGATTTCAGCCCTTCTAATCGATAGCAAAAGGCCTCTCACTGTAGTATCAATTAGCATTTCTCTGATCATTAATGATGTTCAGCAGCTTCTCATGTATTTCTTGGCCACTTACTTTTCTTCTTTGCATAGCATATATTCAAACTTTCACTCAATTTGTATTAGTTTTTTATGGTTAAATTACATAACTACTTCATGTATACTCTATACATAATCCTTCAGTTTATGTGTCTTATTAATATTCTTTTATTTTATTTTATTTATTTATTTGACAGAGAGAGATCACAAGTAGGCAGAGATGCAGGCAGAGAGAGAGGAGGAAGTAAGTTCCCTGTTAAGCAGAGAGCCCAATGCGGGACTTGATCCCAAGACCCTGAGATCATGACCTGACCGAAGGCAGAGGCTTAACCCACTGAGCCACCCAGGCACCCCATCTTATTAATATTCTTAATGGCAATTGTTGATAAACAGAAACATTTAACATAATGAAGACCAGTTTAATATATTTTCTGTTCTTTATTTCACCCATCCCCCCACCTACCTCCCTTCTGGCAAATACCTTTGTTCTCTGTATTTAACAGACTGTTTTGTTTTTTAGATTCCACATATAAGTGAAAGCATATGGTATTTTCTTTCTCTGTCTGACTTATTCCACATAACATAATACCTTCTGGGTATGCATTTTAATGCTAGAGATTTTTTTTTAATGTTGTAAGATAGTGTTGTTTGCCTCAAGCTTATCAAGATGTTCTTCAATATTTTCATTTAGTAACTTCTTGGTTCTAGCTTTGAAGTTTAATTTCAGATGCATTTTGAATTGACTTTTGTGCATGGGGTTGAGTCTAAAATATGTATTACAGATGGGGCGCCTGGGTGGCTCAGTGGGTTAAAGCCTCTGCCTTCAGCTCAGGTCATGATCCCAGGGTCCTGGGATTGAGCCCCGCATCGGGCTCTCTGCTCCGAGGGGAGCCTACTTCCTCCTCTCTCTCTCTCTGCCTGCCTCTCTGCCTACTTGTGATCTCTGTCTGTCAAATAAATAAATAAATAATCTTTTTTAAAAAACATACAATATTTATTACAGATAAATGAAAATGCATGTCCACAAAAAAGAACTTGTGCACAAATATTCATAGAATCATTATTTAATATGGCCAGTAGTCAGTAAAACAATCTGTCAACCAAACACAGAAATGAATACATAAACTATGGCATATTCATGGCATGGAATACCACTCATCACTGAAAAGGAATGGGCTACTGACATATGAGACATCATGCTTGGGTGTGAAAAACATTATTTTGAAGGAAGGAAGCAGACACAAAAATAAATTAACACCCGATGTCATTCGTGAATTTCAAGTGCATAGAATACGAACCTTTAGTGCTAGAAGTCAAAAAATAATTGAGGAGGTAGTTAATTGACTGGGAAGAGTTTTGAGGAAACTTGCATTATAGGTCCTATTTTGGGAACTGGTACATGGATGCATTGAATTGTTGAAATCAACAAATAGTATAAAATCTATACATTCCGTCTCAAAAAATAAATAAAATAGGAGAGGAATGACTGGTTGCCATGGTTTTCTGCAGAAAACAATCAACTTATGCTAAGATCCATCCTTTTCCCTTTAGAAACTCTAGCCCCTCTCTTCTGTTTCTGACCAGGGTTGCAGGCCTTTTGGCCATGCCCACGTCAGCACTCTCCTCCTTGGGGGATGGAGACACAGCTCTCCTGCCTGAGGAGCTCACCAGCTGTGGAAATCACACAGTACCAAAACCCAAATGCCAGGACCCTGCCTTAGTCCTGCCCTCCTCTTGCATGTTCATTGTTCGTTGACCCCTTTAGCTTCTGAAAAAAACATGATGATGCGTTTATTTTGTTCATGAATTTGTCACTGAAGAAATTGAAGCTCAGAAAAGTTAAAAAAGTATTTGAGGACTCAGAAATGATATATTTTTAAGCACTAAAATCCAGGGATGTGTGAGAGCCCTCTGTTTGCTCCACTCTGATGCCTCGAGAGCAAGGGGGGCTTTCAGGGTCCTTGTGAACAATTTGCATTCTGGAAGGAAAAAGAATCTGCTTGTTTCAGGACAGTGCAGACACTTTCAGGCCTTCAGATTTGTACATGTATCAGGACTGAGGAGCTAATTAATTCATGTCAATTAGAAAAAATTTTATGTTAATTTACTGTGTATTAAATATGTTTTTGTGTTTGTGTCCCAAAGTAATATCTGTTTGGTGTGTTTAATTTCTCTTCCCTCTCACTTAATTTATATATTATTACCTCATAAATACTGACGAATTCATTTAACATTTATCAAATACCTAATGTGTGAAAATCCCAGATACACTTACAGAAAATAATATATAAAAGTGTAAGAGAATTTGGTATTTGGCACATATTTTATTTAAAGTACTTGCTTTCTGCCTAGCTTCATTCAAAATACATAAAACAATACTTGATTCTTTGAGCATTTACAATTGAGTTGTGGGAGTTTTGTTTTTTTTTACAAATTTCTTTTTAATTAGTTCATCACTTTCACACTGCTTTATCAACATTTTTAATGTGGCTACCCAAAAAAAAAAACAAACAAAAGGACCAAACAAGATTGTCAAACAAACAAAATGATTACTGCATTATTTGACAGAAATGGTAAAGGTACCCAAAGAAATTAGGACAAAAATAATAGTAGAAAAATGAAGCTTGAAATAGTCTAGTCCAGCGAAGTTTTTAGTTTCTTATAACTTGCTACTGAATGTCAGCAAACTGTCTTGGGACCTCACTAGTGGGCTCTTCAGAGAGAGGCATAGGCCATTCTGCAGTTTCATGATTTCCACAACTTGAAAACAAAAACCACCAGTTATTTCACCAGCAAAAGATGGTTTTTTGGGGAGTAAAAGAAAATTGCAATCTGGGACAAACAAGTTGTTGCAAAATCACAGACAAGCCCAGAGAACAAAGGGGATGTACTTGTTTTTAGGGAGAAAAGGAGGATGTCAGAGGGTGTTATAAACTAAAGTCCTTGGAGTCAACTGGGAATTCCTACTAGAGTGGCTTCTCATTGGCTGAGCTGTCCGTGGGTGGAGGGGGAGGAGATAAAGAAAGCAGGTTCTGGCAGGGTGGGATAGTAGAATAGTGTCTGCATGCTAGGTCGAGTCCCTGTAAAGTCGGGTTCGGCTCTTCCTTCTGGGTCTGCACTGACTACCAGTGGTAGTGAGAGTTCCTGTGACTTATTTTCATACCATTTTATTAAGGAAAACAGCTGCTCAGCAGAAAGCAATTATCACCAAGACACTATCTCTTCATAAGCAGAAGTCTACAATGAAATCGAAAATACTGACAATTATGTTGGGAAGAGGAATTTTTTTTGTAATTAAAATTCCTCAGGAAGTTATACAAAATAGCACCAATGCATAAGACATGAATATTAATCCCAAAACATGTTAGCTATGACTCATATCAATTGCAAATATTATTAGAAAGATAATTCCTTTATCCATTTCTGGAGGAAGAGATACACTACCAACCTTTTTTAAAAAATCATCCAAAAAATAGTGGCTTTGGTGATCACTGGACACTGTATGTCAGAATTGGTGGTGGACAGGAAGAAATGTCTCTCTTTGCAACCATGGGGTTTTAAAATTCCATCACGACAGAAGATGGCTCTAGGACAGTTGTTACCATAAGGGTTAAGCTGAGAGAGATGTGAAGACTTCTGCTTCTGGTTATGGAAAACTAGATTGTATCAGATTAATATTCCCAAGGAGAACAATTTGATGAACAGGTTACAAAATTTTAAAAAAGCATAGATATTTGAAGCCAACATTGAGCCACAAGCTTACAGCACTTGAAGGGGGAAAGTCCTTAAAAAAAAAAAAAAAAAAAAAAAAAGGAAGTATGGAAAGATAATCCAATATGCATGCTAATTTTCCACACAGGGAATTTACTAATTCATTAGCTCATTAGCACTGGCTATATTGAAAAGTGGAGTAGAATTTAGGTAAAAAGCTAAAAAACTAAGATAATCCAATATTCTAACAGGCCTGAGAAGATGTATGTTGAATGACAGGATCTATCAGGAAAAGGGTCCCTAACAGACACACAGCATTCCAAAGAGCTGCATATGGGAAGAAGGGATAAAACGAACAAGGTTTAATAAAGATTGATACCCAGTTTCAAATCAGATCAATCTTAGACTGAAGTAAGGTGATCTTCTCCTATTCTATTTTAGAGAAGGGAAAACAAATTCTAAATGTGGGAATATAAGACTATCCAGAACCTTAAATAATTTATAAAATATTTCATGACATTCAGTTAAAAATTAGCATACATACTAGAGACAAAAATAAAATAATTTAAGTTGGAATTATAAAAAGATGTCAGAAAAGTACTCAGGAGATCTATGTATTAAAATTACAAGACCCAGAAAGTAAAATAAATGTGGTATGTTCATGAGAATGGATGATTTGATGGACACTGTCAACAGAAAATAAGCATCTGTAAAGATAGAGTTATATTGAAATTCTAGGAGATAAAGTTAAATAATTGAAATTAAGAATTCAATACATAATAGTACCAGAGATTAATATGATTGAGGAGAGGATGATTGAAGTAAAAAATAGGTCAGTAGATTATATAGGACTAAGATGTAGAGAGGGGGAAAAAGGGTGAAAATGCAGAAGAATTTTTTTTTTTATTGAAATGGTTTAAATAAAACCTACAAAAATGGAGAGATATGCTTCCTTAATGAATTAAAAGACTTGGTATTTGAAAGACATGGTTCTCTCTAATCTGGCCTATCGAGTCATGAAGTTCATTCAAACTCTCAGCTAGGAAATCAGAAGGGCAAGCAAGTGAACACAATTTAGAAGAACAATAAAGTCATCTGTCATATACTAGCAGACATCAGATGTATATAGCCTCTAATTCAGACAACTTGTTATTGGCATTAGAATAGATACAGACATTAGTGGGAAAGGAAGGACAGCTCAGAAACAGATTGACCCTTATGCAGTATTTGGTATTTACAAAGGTAAAATTGGAAGATACTCTTCCAATGAGGGATTCTGAATCATTTAATATTTGTACAAAGAAAGATAGAATCCGGCTTCTATCTTATGTGTTAAACATTGGACACATACAATGACGGTGAATAGTAGAATGGATAAATAAATGTTAATACAGTGGAATATTATGCAGTGATGTAAAGAAATGAACTGTTACCATATGCAACAATATCAGTGAATATCACATTATTAAAAAGTCACAAAAACACAACACAAACACGATATATATGTATATATATATTTTTTATATGATATATGTGTATATACACATTCATATTATATATTAGACAAAACTAATCTATGATATTAAAATTAAGGTAATAGTTAGCTTTCAGAAAATGATGACAAGTGACAGGATAGTGATAGAGATATTTCTGAATGGCTGTTAATACTCTAAATATCCTGTTTCTTTGTCTGGTGGGTGGGTGGCTACTCAGGTGCATTTACTTTGGAAAAAGAATCATTTTTACACTTTAGATTTTTAGTGTACCTCTCTCTTCCTCTTTCTGTGGGGCATGTATGATTAGCTACTCTGAATCACGTAGAACCAGATAGAGCAGGGTTACATACAAAAGAAAAGCTTAAAAATATTCTTGTCACTAAGCATGAAAGGATGTGATGTGCATTCACTGACACAGAATGAAATGTGTGAATCACATCGGAAGAAAATACTCAGGGGTTGTGGGACTGTGGTAATGCAGAGAGGAAGACCTTGGAAGGAAAGAGAAATGTCAAATTAGAGAAGGAAAATTAAAACCCTGGGTGTCTTGTAAGGGTTAGTTCTTCCAAATCTTGCCATTGCCCAACTTATCTGAAAATTGTGCAATCAGATAACTGAAAATTAGAGAAACATGATCTTATTCTCCAACACTCACAACAAATCAAGGCCATAATCTTTTTTTTAACACCAGTATTAAATGGTGTATATTTTATTTTATTTTACCTTATTATTTTTAAAAATTTAAATTTATTGACTTATTTGAGAGCAGGAGAGGCAGAATGAGAGAAAGAGAGAGAGAGAGTCCCAAGCAGACTCCATGCCAAGCATGAGCCCAACGCAGGCCTTAATTCCATTACCCTGAGATCACGACCCGAGCCAAAAACCAAGAGTCAGACACTTAGCCAACTGCACCACCCAGGCTCCCTGGTGTGTATTTTATTACAGCCTTAAATGCAAGAAAGTTCATATTTCCTTGATTTTTTTTTTTTTTTTTTTAGACTTCAAGAACTCATTTTGAATACATCAATAAAAAATCTGTGGACAACACTTTTCTTTCTTGGAACCTGGAGGAGATACACTGTCCTCTAGTTCCCTTGCTAAGTACAACTAAGAACCTTTGACGTACATATAAAACAAATATTGAAAACTCTGAAAGGTGGAAAGAAGAAAGCATACTAGCTTTTGGGAATCAAGACACAAAGAATGACACAGTAAAGAGTTCCCTGAGCTTGCTTTTTACCTTGCATATCCCAGACTTGGAGTGCAAGAAGCTAGCAACCTGGAAACACAAATAGCAAGGAAAGGAGGAAAGAAGGAAGGAAGGAAGGAAGGAAGAAGGAAGGAAGGGAGGAAGGGAGGGAGGGAGGAAGAAAAGGGGAGAGGTATGGAGGGAAGAAAGGAGGGAGGGCGGGAGGAAGGAAGATGCCTCATTTTTCTAGCTAAAGGACCAGGAAAGGGCAGCCTTACAAGGCAGAAAATGTCTCTCTAGTACCCCCTCTACCTTAGCCAAACACCACTGAAAAAGCTGTACCCCACCTTCACTCATGCAACAAAGGCCCAAGACGGACTGGACTTCTACACTCACTGGGCAATCCAGTGATTAAAACCTGTGCAACAATTAACAAAATATGGTTCACGGAGTTAAATTTGAAACATGAAACTATAAACTTTTAGAAAAACTTGGAAATTCTCAGAATGTAGAATAAGACAAAAGTTTCTTAGACTTGACACCAAAGTCATGACACTTTCTGAGATCCCCCTAGTTAGATCCTAGGGAAAGTGAGCAGAAGAAGAAAGGAAGGGGAAAGGAGAAGGAGGATTGGAGAAGGAGAAAGAGAAAAAGAGAGAGGGTGGGGAAGGGACAGAGAAAGGAAAAAATAATTTTAAAAGGCTAAAATCTGAAGAAAAAACTAAATATAGTCAGTTCATTGAGCATGCAAACATTCATTCATTTATTCAACCACATGGTGTTAAATTAAGGGTCCTGCCAAGATGTCAAAGTTTCTTCAAAATTTGACATATGTACTCTTATAAATTACAGGTTTTCTTAATCAAAAAAGAGACCGTTATTTCGAGGAGCAACTCAGGCAATATTTAAGAAGATAAAGGAACAACCATTGACTTGCTCAGAGAGCTCTGGTACCCAGGCTGTAGATTTGAGTATATAAACCAGGAGATCAGGACAAAACAATATAAATGGTTGTAGGTGGGTCAAGGTTATATTGACCAAATTACAGTGTCAGCTTAGCTAGTAGGCTGTCTACATGGGAGGCTGATCTGGGCCGCATGCGACAGAAAAATAAAATTTCAATAGATGAAGGATGATGGTACCCTCTACTCAGCCCAAAACACAACCCAGACTCACGTCAAACTTACTGAAAAAACTCAAACTCCAGGACCTCTGGGTGTCATGGGAACTTCTCTAGAGTCTGAACAAGAGTCCTTTCTAGCTAATGAGCTTCCAGAGAAGAAGCACTTAAGCTTCTTCTTAAGGGTTCTGCCACGTAGACCTGAGTTAGACTTTTATTTGGAAATGCTGATTCCTCAAAATCTTATTCGACTGCCAGTGTGTTTTTCTATTTTATGTGCAAATAAACCCAGCCAAAGACGTTGTCACAACATGCATTTCAAACGCATTAATTTTTGCCTTTTAACCACAAACCTCTCTATTCAGTGCAATCTTCTCCTTTAAGACCTAAAGGTCACTTGAGACAATAGACCCAGGTAGGAAACACACTGACTCAGTATCACTCCTCCCAGACTGTAGGAGAAATAGTTAAAGAACGGTGGGATTTTTGAAAAAGATTTGAGTCACATTCTTAACTGCCACTATGGTTGCCATTTTACAGCGACCCTTTACAATGGCTTAAAGTTTCTATAGAAAAGCATTTTTCCCCCAACTCTGCAATGCTATAAATAATAAGACTCTCAGTGAGTTTGGAATACAAGCCACACACATAAAGCGTGTCGCTTAGCACGGTGATATTTCTTTCCAGTCATTCCACAGAGCATCATGGAATGACTTTGTCTCTATCCTGTATAAGGTGAACATATATACCATTTAACTTGGTATGATCCTGGCTTAAACTCTTTCTCCAGATAAATTTATTAAGAGTTCCCCCTTTCACTGTCAAAGAGTCTGAGTTTGGAAAATAAGTTATGTTTATCTTTCTCTTGCCAGACTTCCCTGAATGGATCAACAAGGAACTATACACACCACCATTTTAAATGTCTTCTATAATTTTGCTTAAGACTCCAGCCTTGGTCATTGCACGGTCTGAATCTGGAGATTAAGCAAACAATAGTTAAGTAAAATGGCTTGGCTCTGCTTCACAGCAGTTACAAGCTTTCCAAACCACAAAGGGTAGACCCACCTGCCTGTTGCTAAAGCCTTTGCACTCAGCTAATGCCACATTTTAGATTCTCTTAGCAATAGCATTTAAATTCTTTATCAACTAGTGATTCTGTTTGTCTATGTTTAATTGAATACCTAAGGAATGGTGGCATAAACGTGTCATGTGTTTCAACATGGGAAGAATAACTGATATTGTCATTCCATTCTGGGACTGCAATTTTTATTTATTTACTTATTTATTTTAAGTTAGACCCCATGCCCATGGGGTTTGAACCCATGACCCTGAGATCAAGAGTCACATGCTCTACCAACTGAGCCAGCTGGGCCCCCTAGGACTGCACTTTTCAAAATGTGTCTATGAACACAAAGATTTCCCCAGAACCCCTCCAGGGAATTTATGGATCCTATGCCATTTTCAGAATTATACTAGATTACTTGCTTGTTTTCATTGTGTGGACACTTACACTAATGATATTAAAAAAAAAAAAGTGGTGGCTGAAACTATTGGCATCTTGGTATGAATCAAGGTAGAAGAATCATTTATAATAGTAAACATCTGTCTCTTTATTGTCATATGCTTAAAGAAAGAAGAAAAATCCCATTTCACTTTAAAATGTTGATGAAACAATAAAAATATTCATTTTATCAAATATTGAGCTTGAATACTTATTCTAGATAACAAAATGAAAAATACATATAAATCACTCTGACACATATGTAAGCACAATGGTTGCCTCCAAAAATAATCGTGTTTGAATTGCAAGGTGAGCTATGCTTTTCGCCATAGGACACGATTTTTACTTGGAAACAATGACTGAGAGACAAACTATCTGTATTCATACTTGGCTGTGTAGCATATATTTCCTCAGGAACAAACTAAATGAATGTGTCTCTTTAAGTACAATGACCGGCATCGGGACACCTGGGTGGCTCAGTTGGTTAAGCAACAACTTTTGTTTCAGGTCATGATCCTGGAGTCCCCATATCAAGTCCTGCATCAAGCTCCCCCGCTTAGTGGGGAGCCTGTTTCTTCCTCCTGCCCTCCCCCTTTTATGTTCTCTCGCTCATTCTCTCTCTTTCAAATAAATAAAGTCTTAAAAAATATAAACAAACAAATAAAAAGATTGACATCTTTGCCAATGGTAATATTTGAGTTTACAAATAAAAATCAAATTTTGGAAAAATTGTTATCTCCCACTATGAGATTGGCTGTTTCTCAAAACTTCAAGACTTTTCTTGTGAAACCATATCAACAAATTATTTCTTCATGATTTGT
Organism: Lontra canadensis; assembly: GCF_010015895.1. Lineage (NCBI taxonomy): Eukaryota > Metazoa > Chordata > Mammalia > Carnivora > Mustelidae > Lontra > Lontra canadensis. The sequence goes on from NW_022631043.1 coordinate 4,596,334, forward strand.
AATTAAATATGCTATTTGGGAGAGCTACAAAATCAGTGGGCTGATATTTTTAAATGACTAGTGCATGATGTTACAAGGTTAACAACATGGGTAAAAGACACACTCAAAGTGCAAGATTGCCCAGTATGTATGAATGTAAAACAGCACAGAGCTCATGACATTTATTTTATTTTATTTTTATTTATTTATTTATTTTAAAGTTTTTATTTATTTATTTGTCAGAGAGAGAGGAGTGAGAGTGAGCGCAGGCGGACAGAGTGGCAGGCAGAGGCAGAGGGAGAAGCAGGCTCCCTGCCAAGCAAGAAGCCCGATGTGGGACTCGATCCCAGGAGACTGGGATCATGACCGAGCTGAAGGCAGCTGCTTAACCAACTGAGCCACCCAGGCGTCCCTCATGACATTCATTTTAGATTCCATATTGCAATTTATCTCTAAGAAACTTCACACTAACCAAGTTTAGTTTAGTATCGAAGTATCCATAATGATATAAAAAGGTTATTAAAGTACAGTTTTCTTTCCCACTTGCTTATCTGTGTGAGACCTGATATTCTTTACAGCACTTAAAAAGTAAAATAAAACTCACAAAATATTGAATGCAGCAGCAGAGATGATGTGAATCAAGCTGTCTGTGATTAAGCTAGGTATTACAATTTCTTCCAAAAATCTATTCTTTGTAACACTTTGGTTTTTGAAAAATATAAATCTGTGAAGCACATTTTGAAAAACAGAAGCACATAAAAACATGCCATTTATGTTAATGCTTAATGTGTTAATTAGTTGTTTTAAAATAAGTGGTGAATTCAAATAAATAAATAATGTATAATGGATAAATAAATAATAAATTAGTTTTATTAAAAGTAATAAATAATTACTTCTTAATTTACATTTTCTATGCTAATTTTCAATAGATAAAACAGATTTAAACATAAAGTCTCTTGAGTATTCATTAGATGAAGCTTTAGACCAATATTTGAGGAACAGTTCTATAAGGCAAATAATTAACAACTTGTAAAAATATAAACTCTCCTATTTTTCCTATGAATACATAGTAATTGTGGATTGTTCAAACCAAGAAGATTCAGGCAGAAAGTAATATTATGGTATTACTATTTTTTAATCTAATATGTTAAAAGACCAAGAATGAAAAAGTTTTTGTTATTTTGTCCAAAGTTAAAGTGTTAAGGGATTCAAGCAGAGGGTCATCAGATTGGCCCATTTTTGCAGAACTGTATTCTTCTACATTAGAGAAATTAATAATTGTGGCAAAATTTTATAACTCATACTTCTGATGATAATACAATTGTTATAATAGATTTGCAGAAATTCAAGGTATCCAGAGTTTCAAAAAATTCATACATTGACTCAATAATCTCAGTTGTAAGACTCCAGAATGATCAAATTATGACTTGGAAATACAACAAAATTAAACAATTCTAGAGAATTGTAATTGTAAATATATTTATCATAATATCATCTACAACAGTAATATGCTGGCAACAACGTATATATCTGAGAGTATTGTCAATGGAATACTCTCTAGCCAGAAAAATAATGTTTATTAAAGTGTATGTTAGTATAGGTTAATATAGTCGGTAAAAAAGCAGACATAGCTAAGACAACACTTACTGAGATATGTTTAGTTGAAATACATGTATCAGGAAGCAAAATGGGACAAAATAAATTACACATTAATAACACATTTCCAAAATGTTGGAAACAAATCAAGTAGCTAAAACCAAAGGAAAGGAGACAAAAGTAATAAGGACAAGAGCACTATGAATGAAGTAGAGAACATAGCAACAAACACAATAGCACATCTTTACAAAATTAAGAGGTGTTACTTTGAAAAGAAAAGTAAGATAAATCTCTGGTCCGGGAATATAAATTGAAAAAAGGAGATACATCCAAGACTAAAAAATGATATTACAAACCACTATACACTAATAAATTTTAGAACCAAAGGAAATATGTAACTTTATAGATATTAAATGTCAAATTTGCTCAAAAAATAAATGGAAAACCCACAAGAAAATGTACTCAATACTTTGAAATAATCGTCAAAGACCTCTCCCACCACAAACTGCGTAAAATCATCAATAAATGTTCACAAAATGTCATGCTTACTAGTAAGAGTTAAACTGCTCAAGAAAATGGAAGGAAGAACATTGGACCTATAATTTAATGAAGTTATTTTTACTCAATTCAAAACCAAATGAGGAAAATGCATGATTATAGGCTCAGTTCACATATTAATACACAATCAGAAATAGTAAATAAATATTTAACTATTCAAATTATACATTTTAGTAAAAGCATGCACTGACTGCTCTCAGACCACAGTGGCATTAAATTAGAAATAACAGAAAGATCACTGAAAAAATGACAAAATGCATGTAGAGTAAATAGGACACATCTAAATAACACATATGATGAAGAGGAAATCTCAAATGGAAATGAAACTTGCTGAAATTTGTGGGATTCAGTGAAGTCTATGTTTAGGGGGGGATTTGAGGCATCAAAAATTTATACATTGAATATATTAGAAAAGAAAAAAAAAACTAAGGAAAAATATCTAATATTGGCAATCTAAGATTCCATCTTAGAACACTAGAAAAAGAGCAAATTTTAGTTAAAAGTAAACAAAATGAAAGAAATATATGAAACCAATGAAGTTTAAAATAGGAAATCAATGGAGAAAGTCAATGGAAACAAAAGCTGATTCTTTGAAAAGATCGATAAAATCCACAAGACCCTAGTTAGACTAAGAATAAAAAGATAATAAATTACTAATATCAGAAACGAAGCAGGGCACATCACTACAGATCCCATGGAAATGAAAAGGATAATAAAGGGATACCACAAACAGCTCTGTGCCCACAAAAGTGAAAACCTAGATGAAAAGGGTCAGTTACTTGAACGACACAGTCTGTCCAAATTCACACAAGAAAGAAAAGACTAACTGAATAGGCCTTTATCTATTAAAGAAATTAAGCCAATAATTAACAATTTTCCAAAACAGAAAGCAACAGATCTCGATTGGTTCTCTGGTGAATTCTTATACACATTTAATGAAGTTATACCAATTCTCTGTAATCCCTTTCAGAGTATAGAAATGTTTCCAAACTCATTCACTGAGGCCGGCATTACCCTAATTCCACAATGAGGAATAGATGTTATAAGAGAAGCACAGATCAGTGTATTTCATGAACATAGATGTAAGAATCCTCAATAATACATTAACAAATTGAATTTAACAATGTGTGAGGAGAATTATACACCATAACCAAGTGGGATTTATCCCATGCATGCGAAGATGGTTCAACATTCAAAAGCCAATAGGCTCAAATACATCAACAGACTAAAATTAAAAATTGCAAGTTCATCTCAGTAGATGCAGAAAAAGGATTTAACAAAATCTAGCACTGATTCATGATAAAAATTCTCACTCTTCTAGGAATAGAAAGGAAGTGCCTATTCTTGATAAAGACTGTCTAAAAAACAAACAAACAAACAAAAAACCCAACCTACTGTCTAAAAAAAAAAAACAACAACAAAAAGCAAAAACACAAAACAAAACAAAAAAACCCCTACACCCAACATCAGACTTAATGGGGAGAAAATTGAAATTTCCTCACTAAGATCAGGAACAAGGCGAGGACATCCTCTGTCCCCTCCATCCACTCAAGCTGAATTTTGCCTTGTGTCTCACCTGTTTCTCATTCAGATGATAATTAGATAAGACTTTGGGCTTTAGACTTTAGAATTGATGCTGGAATGAGGGAAGAATTTGGAGGCCGTCAGGATGGACTGAATGCACTTTGAAGGTGAGAAGGATATGAACTTTGGAAGGCTAGAGGCAGAATATTATGGATTGTATGTGTCTATTGCCTCAAAATGCATATGTGAAGTCCTACCCCCAGGGTGATGGTACTTGGAGACAGAGCCTTTGAAAGTGATTAGGGTTTGGTGAAGTCCTGAGGGCGGGGCCCTCAGGATGGGCTTGCAGAAAGAGACACCGATGAGCTTCCTGTGATCTCCCAGCGCACACACAAAGATCTCATGTGAGCACACAGCTAGATGTAGCCACCTGTGACCCAGGAGAAGAGGCCTCAGAATGAAATCTGCTTTCCCTCAATGTTGGTCTCAGATGTCCAGCTGCCAGAGCCATGAGGAAAAAAAAAATCTGTTGTTAAAGCCACCCCATCTTCGGTATTTTGTTATAGCAGCTGATTAATACATGCAGTGACCATGAAAGACATGTGTGAACCTGAGTCTTGTTTCCTTCTCCAAAACAGGAGTGAGGATCAAGCAAACTTTGCCTGATTGTTGTGTGGGTAGTTAAGGACTTAGGGCATAAGCTATGGAATGAGGTTCCCCAGAATTAATGTTCTATTTCATAATTTCATAACTATAAATACTAAGGCAAGTTAGGCAAACTACTTCTCTCATTTGTTCCCTCATCAGAAAACTGGGCAGGTTAATAAAATCTGCCCCATAGGGTTGCGGTGGGAATTACAGGAATTAGTAGTTATTGTGATGTTTTGCTGCGTAGTATGTGCTGGGTAAGAGTTATCTAAGAAGGAATAGTGTCCTTTCAAACAATATGAGTTTTCTCTACATCGCTGTATCTTTCCATGTTCAGCTTTTGTGATTTATACCTCTGACTTTGACTTTTGTGATTTATACCTCTGACTTTGACTCACCTTATTTCACCCCCAGCCTGCAGGGTCCTCAAACCCAGTCCCTGTTCTCGAGTCTTGGAGCACCTGTAGGTCCCTGCAGGAGGTGTCTGGCAGCAGCTGGGTACAATTAGGATGCAAGAAAGAAAAGTGGAAAATATTAAAAAAAAAAAAAAAAAGGAAAAAATGGAGCTGTCTCTAATTTTAGTTTGCCTCCTAATTAACAAAGTAATTAAAAACACATGGGCAAAGTGGATGGCTCTATGCAGTGCTGGCATTGTGAATGGCATCTTCCTATGGGAAGGAGGAGGGATGACTGATGGGCTCTTCCTTCTCTTGTTTTGTTTTGAAAGCTTAGAGTTCCTTTGGGGTTTGGCAAAGGCATTGTTTTTTTCCCACAGCAAATACACAAATCTCGATGTCTGGCCCAAGAATTTTAGCCACAGCAGCAATGCTTCCTGCTAGCTGAATAATTTGCAACCCACAAAGACATTAAAATATATAAACTCAGCTCCCACAACAGCCTGGTAAGATTGGCAGGGTCTATCTTCCCCATTTTACAGATGAGGAAATCACATTATGTTCCAAATGCACCATGACTTATTTGAAAGAGGTCGTGTTTTATTTATGTAATACGAATTCCCAGACGTAGGACATATCTGGAGGGCACATGAATGAATTGGTGGGCGTGAGCAGGAGGCACACGGAAGTTTCAGGGCTGGCTCAGGTCCAATCTGCATGTCCAGGGGCAGGCTGTACAGTCAGCTCTACCACTCAACCGGCTTTGCTACCTTCAGCACTTCCCGGCTCTGTGGTTATTGAGACCTTTGTGGAGATTTAATATAAAATGAATACAAAGTGTCTGGAACATAGTAAGTGCTCATTAAGGCCAGCAGCTGCTTACTCTAACTGCTTTCAGCACTCATGGTTTTTAACCAGCCACCGTGGGCGTTTGCTTGCTGTGGAGCATGACTGAATGTGACAATTTAATGTGAAAATGTCTTGTCAGTAAAGAGAGGAATTTTGATTTATTAACTCATTGTGGCCCAACACAATGGTAGAATATGCATATCGTCTATAATATGTAAACTACCTCATCTAAATTCAAGTTAAATATTTTGGATATTGGCCTCATTTGGCATTTTACATATGAAGCACCTATTAAGAGCTGGCAAGTGCAATAATTCTTTCCAGATATATGCTGTCATTAAAACTATGCCAGTCTGGAAAGTAGTCATCGCTGACTCTAATTCGACAAGTATTGATATCAGGGCTCAGAAAGGATGGATGTCTTTCCCCAAAGCAAATACTCAGGAGATGGGGTTGACGTTTAATCAAAAGCATCTTTGCAGGATGCCTGGGTGGCTCAGTCGTTGGGTGTCTGCCTTCGGCTGGGGTCATGATCCTGGAGTCCTGGGATCGAGCACCGCATTGGGCTCCCTGTTCAGCAGGAAGTCTGCCTCTCCCTCTACCGCTCCCCCTGCTTGTGTTCCCTCTCTCGCTGTTTCTTTCTCTGTCAAATAAATAAATAAAATTTTTAAAAAATTATCTTTGCTTCTCCAGCCAATGTGCACATGTACATAGACACGTAATACAAATGTGCGAACATCTACTATGCAGCACGGCTGATTTTTAGCTCTATGTCAGCCTTAATTATTTCAGTTGTCACAAAATAACCTTAGATATTTTATTCATTTTGGTCACTGGGTTTCACGCACCCTTTCTCCTAAGAAGGATGTATTCCTGGAACGAGTATATAAGAATGTTGCAATATGATTACAGTCTGTCTTAGCCAGGGCAGTTAACAAACTAACCTCAGGGAGGGCCCACCTGTATCTCTCTGTACACAGATTCTACGGAACTTTCTTCCCATGTTCCGCTGCATCCTTGTCTATATAACATGATTGTATTAATGTTGGGTCAGGCCGAGAAGAGGGCACCACAGTTGAGGAGTTTATGGAGCTAGAAGGTAACATATGAGCCCCAGAAACTGGGCAGGGACAAGGATATATAATTCAGGTAAAGGAGTGGAAGAGGGATGCTGGTCAAAACAGGTGCTGGAGGGCTCCCCTCACCTATAGGGATGCTGAACACTATGAGCGTGACTTCAGCTCTGCCACTTTCTGGCTGCGTATTCTTAGGAAGGGTATGTAACTCTTTGAGCCACACTTTTCTTATCCAAGAAGGGGTAGGTACAATGATGTGCATAATACACTGTTGTTTTGAGAATTATATATGCCCGATGCACAAAATCAAGGCTTAATAAATGTTATGTGTTTTCACTGCTTTTGCATGTTATTGCTGAGGAAAGTCAGAGAAGATGGGGAATGACCTGCGTGAATTCACAACGCTAGAAAATGATAGAGGCTTCATCACCTGGGAGTCTAGAACCTGCCTTCAGAATACCACTTTCATCTTTGCCACTTGTAGGTGTGTAGACTTAATTTTCACATTTTCTTGGTCTTGATATCAACAGCCATTGTCCTTCCTTCCTTTATTTTTTTCTGCATGCACTTAGCACCACGCAATATACTACATATGCTAATTATTATTGTTTTAATTTTCTTTTTCCCTAAAATAATATTAGGTCTCATGAGGACAAGAATCTTTATCTCTTTTTAAATTGTTTTTCTCTTAGTGGCTGGAAAAATGTTAGGCAAGTAGATGTCCAATAAATATTTGTTGATTGAATAGTAGAGGTGTAATTTATTTATGTCAAAAAAGAAAAATGAGTTATTCTTACTGCTTAGGGTAGCCAAGGTGAAATTTTATAGAAGAAATGCAGGTTAAGCAGCAAAAAGGCATTTCTGTCAAAGACTAGAGTAGGTACAAAGTATAAGCCTGGTTTTGGGCATGGACAAAATGTAGTTTCCATTGGAGAAAACTGGAAAGAATGAACATCACTGAACAAAGTCCCATTCTCTAAAGTTTGACTTCCAAAGTGTGTGTTTTTTGCAAGCAATCATAATTGATCACCTGATAAATCTGAAACTGAAAAATTCCCAAAGCCCCTGTCTCCAAAGTTGAATGTATAATGTTTTTTTTTTTTCTTCTTATTAGGTAAGGCTAAACAATTGACTATCAATTTCTAATGTTTTATGAAACGGGATGATGCAGCATTTCTAGGTCCAATATTTAGTGAGAAAAGGCATTTACTTAGGCAAGGAGCTGGAGCAGAGCGGCCCTCCTCACCACGCCAGCTTTCCATCTGCACCTGGTGCCCTTTCTTCCCCTGCAGGAGCCTTGATCTGCTCATTAGACATGCAACAAAGAGCCAGCCTGTGGAGCACACATTCATATTCATAACTCAAGTCTGCTGGAATTTTTTTACATTTTTTTCTTTCTGGGCACTCATGGTAACAAGGACCAAATATCCAAGCAGCGTAAATGGGACTGATGTGTGGGTCCTTGACTCAACCTTTTCTATGCTGCCTCCACACTGCTGTCTGCCTGGTGGTCTTTTCAGCAAGGTTATAGAACAATGTTACTTTCCTACTTAAAAAAAAAAAAAAAAAAAAAAAACTTTCAAAGCCCCACTTCCTCTCTGCAATAAGGTATATGTTTTTTTCAATCTTATTATGGGAAGATCTGAATTCTCTAACTCTCCAGATTTAGGTCTTTATTTTTCTTGTATTCTAGTAAGTAAAGTTTTAACAGATTTATTGTGGTATAATTTACACAAAACAAAGTGCCCACATATATCAGGTACACATGCTCCTGAAAGACTAGGACAAACAAAAGGAAAGTCGAATCAAACTTGTTATCACTCCCCCTTCTGTCCTCATGAAACTACTGAGCCGCTTTCCTTTACTGACATTTAGTGTATATTTTCGAGAGAGTTCTATGTCTTTACTATTTTTCCCTTTTCTCTGGTTCTTCCTTCCACTTTTTTAGTTGATAAATGGAACTGGGAAACATAGATGATTAAAAAAGTTGAGTGGATGTGCATCAATGTCACTTCAGTCAGAAGTGACAAAACCAGCAAAATCATCTAAAAAGTGGTAGTCATGGGAACTAGTCAATAATAAACCCTGATATTTATTATTACTTACTAATTTCCAGAGCATTTTATGTTTATTATCTCATTAAACTCTCATACCCACTGGTGAGATTGTTGATATTATTATTATTTTTTTTTAGAAATAACAAATAAGGTTATCTATGAGTAGACTAATTTTTAGTACCAATTACTCAAAAAAATATTCTTTGAGACTCTATTTTATTCCAAGAGCTAAGTTACATATTTTTAACTTGTTCTTTTTCACTTAATACTCATGGAGAATTAATGACATCATCTTAGGCTTATCATTTATTCTATAAGTGAGAACTTCTAGATTCTCATAGTTTAGTCAAATCAGTTATGGTGTAGTCAAGATTTGCAACCTCAGAGTTCTTAGTTTGCAATCGTGTGGAGTTAACTGTTTCTTATCTTAGGATTCTCTCAAGTCTAGAGATTCAGGACACAATAAGGATTGGAGAACTTGAAAGATGCCACCATTACAAGAGTAGAGTTGGCACCCAAATGGTCGAGTGGGCCTATATGAGCAGCAAGTCCCTGGACGAGCTCATAGACAGAGGAAGTTCAGAGCCACAGAGACCACGCACAGCGCAGGGGGTAACTGATAACTGGAGCAAATTCAGTTCAAGGACCAAGAAAGTGTGAGAGTGGTACAAGACCTGGGATATCGCTCAGACCTGTAGAAATGGATCTGCGTTAGAACCTGAGAAAGAAGGAAGAAATTACTGATGCTATTGTTGGCAACTCCCTGATAACTTCCCATGAGGCATCAGCAATGGGGTGTCTTCTCTATATATCTTCTTTGCTGGGGTCTGTCCTGGAGCTTTTCTTATGTCTCACTCCCTTCTAATTTTAAATCAGACATCCTCTTTCGGTCCATCCCTGCTGCTGACCTCATTTCAAAATAACTCCAAGATCCTGTCTGGTCCAATGACCAGTCGCAGAGTCCTGTCTTTGAATACCCCCTGCTGGAACTCATGACCCCACATTTCAGGTCTATGTGCCTGTGGTACTGCTGCTGCTGGTCCCACAACACTCCTGCTGAACAAACTCCCAGAGCTCACAGAATCCCAGAAACTCACATGTGTAACCATTTACATGTGAGTGCTGTGAGTGCTCTTGAAACCACTACCAGTGAGGCTGGGGTGGATGCCAGAGTTACTGTAACAGCCCAGAGTTGCCTTATGTTGTTGTTGTGACTGATGCCAAAGGCACAACCAGAAGCTGGAGGGGGAGATTATCCCCCTCTCTGCCTTCTATCCTCCTGCCAGTTCCTCCCATGGGCAGAAACAGGGAAGCATATTTAAAACATTCTAGCTCTTTGGAACTCAGAAAACAGAGAAAGATACAGAGTGAATGATCACAGACTAATCATCACAATCATTAAATTTCTTGCACCATTGGTAACTTCTGGTATTGTTAATGTTTAAAAAAATAATAATACCAAGATCCTCAGTCTCCTATCCTAGCCATTCATAAAAAGTACAGGATGCTGCATTCAATTTCATTTTCAGATAAACAATGAATAGTGTTTTAGAGTAAGTAGATTCCATGAAATATGCCCCATGAAGTATAGCGTTACACATACATACAGACACACACACGTAGAGCATCAAAATGTTGCATGAAACATTTTTGCTAACAAGTGTTGATTATTTATCTGAAATTCAGGTTTAACTTGGTGTCCTATATTTTAATTACTAGCCCTAGCAATCCTACCCCCAAGAGACACTACTACATGAGGTAGTGTCTCCCTCATTCATTCACTGCAACTTCTATTACCAAACTTTCTATGACTTGCAACTCTCTCTCCCTCCTTCTGTCTTTCAACAGGGATACTTGGTGGCAGACACTGTACTCTTACCATTATTAATGAAATACCTATGCATGCCGGGGATCCTGATCAAACCTGGAGACATAAAATGGTACGTGTCGTGGGTGTTACAGCACTACTCAGACACACTCCCTCTATTCCAGAATTGAGATGTCCATCCCCCCACCCGCCAGGAATATGGGAGAACACTGAATCTCAGCTGATCCCTCCTGAAAAACTTCCGTGAGCCAGAGACCCACTTTGCCCAAGTCATGACCCCTTGTGTGGCTAAGGGTTTGCCTACTCCTGATGGCTGGGAAATGCAGGGGTACAAAGCCTGGATGTTTTTTGTTTTGTTTTGTTTTGTTTTTACCCAAAAGTAAGGTAAGACTTCTCTAAACATGGAATCATGCTTTCTGGAACATTTCTCCTTACACCCAATGCATAAGGATGTCAGAGTCAACTTTCTCAGGGGTTCAATATACAAAAGTACTTAGGGAGCCTAAGCAGTCCATCTTGGTGGCAAAACAACACTAACAACAGCAGCAACAATGACATTATTCAATTTAAAATCTAGTTTTCTCTTATTTCTGACTGCTCCTCAGCTTCCAGCAGAAGATCAGCGCATGATCGTTGAATGAGTGAACAAATGATCACGCGACTAGATGAGTTATGTCTGTACTTCTCCAATCTCTCTCCTTTTAGCTTCATATACAATTACATATGACATATCCTGCAACTTATTTTTTGAAACTTACTTTGACAATTACTGAATTTTAATTGAAGTGTCTGACCATTTACATTTGAAGTGGGTTTCTACATGTCTACTATTTGACCATTTGCTTTCTCTATGTTCCCTCTGATTTTAATTCCTTAGTGTCCCTTCTTCTTTCTTCTGTTGGATGCTTATTAATATTCCATTTTAATCTATATATTGATTTTTTGACTATATTTTTTGTGGAAGTTTCAGTGGGATTTCTAGGGTTGACATTATATATTTAATTTTTTATAGTCTGCTTGTAGTTAATATGGTACTACCTCAAACAGAGTAGAACATTTATTACCATATGGATCCCTTTATCATCTTCTGTTATGTTATAGTTATCATATTTATTCCAGCTACATTCTTTAAAAACCCTATCAGAAAAGGTAATAATTTTATTTTCTTTCTAGAGACGAAGTTTAGATGTTTGGTACTGTCTCATAGGACTATGATACTCTGCTCATTTTTTTCCTTTAATACCTCCCCTCACTTTTTTTCCTGATCAGACAGTCTCAACTGATCTATTTTCAATGAGTAATTAGAAATATTTTGAAACTATTTTCTAAGACAAAGTTCAATGGTGGAATGATTAGATGAAAATCATGTGCACAGTTTGGGATATATATATGTATGTAATTGGTGATGACTATGAGACCTCTAAATTTAGACATAGTCTTAAGTATGGAGGAGAGTTTGGGCTGGAGATCTAGCTGTGGGTATGGGCATATATGATTACATTATAAGCCATGGTAGGATAATTTTTTTTAAAAGTTTTACTTTTTTTTTTTTTTTTTTAATTGAAGTAGGCTCCACACCAAGCATGGAGCCCAATCTGGGGCTTGAACTCACAACCCTGAGATCAAGAATCTGATGCTTAACTGACAGAGCCAACCAGGTGCCCCCCCTTTTTTATGGAAGGATAAAATTTTAAGAAGAGAACATGAAGTATAATGAAAATGACCCTGGGCCTAATTATCAGGGAAGTCCAATATTCAAGTTAAAGTTGAAATCAGAGCTTCAGGAGAAAAGCCAGTAGAGATTAGTGGCATGGGAGAAAAGAAAGTAGAGTGTCCCAAAAATGAGGTCAGGGTTCACATTTGACACAGGACTTGCCCTTTAGACTAGATAATCTCCCACCATTCTGGCTTTCTGGCTCAAGTGAAAGACCCCAATATCCTCACAATTGCTGTTATCTACTGCCCCAGGTCCCCTGAATGAGCGTCACCTTTCAATTTAAGCTAGTTTCCAGGATTTTCGTCCTCAATATAGACCTCTTGAATTATGCCTTTTTTCCAGCTCATACAGAACTCGGAAATGCGATTCAGTTTAAAATGATGCTTTTATAACAATGGACTATCAGAGAAAACAGTTTGCTTTGAGGGCAAAATGATTGACAATCAGTGACATGCTGCTGGCGCCAGCTTGCACTGACTCCGAAGAGTTGGACGCGCCAGTCTTTCCAACTCTGTTTAGTCATGTCATGTCAGTGGTTTAAAATCGGTCATAGAGGTAGCATTTTCCCCTATAGAAATCAGAAAATGCAACAAATTATAGGTTTTTTTTTTTTTAATAGAAAAAGCTACGGCTGAGTTGTGTCCTCCTAAAATTTATCGTTTGAAGTCTTGACCCAGAATGTCACTGTATTTGGAGATAAGATTTAAAGAGGTAAAAAAGTTAAAATGAGGTCACTAGGATGGGCCTTATCCAATATGGCTGGTGTCCTTGTAAGATGAGGTGATTAAGGCACAGAAACATGCAAAGGAGAGATCATGTGAAGACACAACAATGAGAGAGCTTTCTACAGGCTAAGGAGTGAGCTCCCCGAAGAAACTGACCCTCCTGACATCTGAGCTCAGAATTCTAGCCTCCAAAATTGTGAAACAGTAAGTTTTTGTTGCTTAATCTGTTGCTCTCAGTTCTGTACCAGTCTATGGTGCTTTTTTCTATGGCAGCACCAGCTAACAAACACAGACAGCAAGTTGTTAAAGATTTTATTTATTTATTTATTTGACAGAGAGACAGATCACAAGCAAGCGGAAAGAGAAGGGGAAGCAGGCTCCCTGCTGAGCAGAGAGCCTGATGTGGGGCTCGATCCCAGGACCCTGAGACCATGACCTGAGCCGAAGGTAGAGGTTTAACCCACGGAGCCACCCGGGCCCCCCAAGAGCAAGTTGTTAAAGATACATCAGCATATCATGCTAAAAACCCTTCAAAGGTATTAAAATAGCTCTAATAATAAAAATCAGAACCTAAAACTTGAAAGCCAATAATATTTAACCTATACCGTCAGAGACTTTGTTATACGCCAGCTGTGCCTTTGAGCTGTACTATCCCATTAATGACAGTCCTGCTCACCCCAGGACAGCGGTGGTCGCGGGACAGGAGGAGGGATGAGGGCGAGAGTGCAGGGAAGGATCACAGCCCGGCATAAGAGACAGCACACCGGGTTCTCACCCTTTCATTTTCAGTCCCTTGCTGCAGCCTGAGAATATTCCCTACAATCGAGTCCTCATTTTCCTTATTGACAAAAGGACAGAGTGATTCCATGAGGCCGAGACCTCCCATACCTGAGTCCATTAAGCTTTGTCATTCCTGATGTTCTCATGATTTTAAACAAGGGCAAGCTCTCACCAATACAGGCAAAAGGCATAGACACTGCTCTTACAGGGCCGACAGATAATGAACCAATACATACACAAAAATCTCTATGACCACAGGTTGGGAAATGATATGAAACAGACACATTATCCACTGAACCAGCCTTCCTCCTCCTTCATTAACGAAAGTTTGTGCCAATAGTACCAATCACAAAAGGGACAAGGTAGTTTCTTCTGTTCCCTTGAGAGAGATTACTGTCACCTCCTGCCTCGTCTCTTAGACCACATTTCCGCACACCCTTCTAGTGAAGAAGAGAAACTAGTTCTTGGCTGCTCACCTGGACTGTAAGAATACAGAGTATCTTTGCTTCGTTACAATCATGACCCCAGCCTCTAGGATCACAACAGTTCTGCCAGAAACAAATCTGTTTCTTTTTCAACTCCACATCATTTTGCTGAATGATGCCTGCCTCAATGCACAATCTTCTTTTATGTTAATCTAACGCAATTGCTTGGCGGGATACATTCTACAGATATGTATATCTGTATATATACACACATATATCTGTATATATATACATACACCCCTCTGTATGTATATATCTGTATATATTAATAAATATTAATGTATAATAATTATATATTATATAATTATACATTATAATATATTATATAGAAACTTTACATAGTATTGTATCATATCAAATAATTATTTATTTACATTTATTTATGTAATTTTATATTTATATTTATCTATACATATATTTTATAATTTATATTTATCTAAGTACTTATAATTATTTATATATAATTAAACTTATTATATCGTTTTAACATGTAATATATAATAATATATTATATGTAATTTTAATTATTTAAATAATATTTTATAATACTTTTTATAATTTTATAGTAATTTAATAAATATTTTTAGATATTAACTTTTATAATATTCTTAATAACAAGAATATATAAATTCTTTTCTTTTTCCTTTTCTTCAGATTCTGTATTGGTTGAATTTGGCTCTGAAACTAGGTTCCTCCTGCTAGGCCCCCAGGACATCATCCAGTCAGTTTTTAGTCAGTTGAGACTGAAATTCAATGCCAGTTTTATGAGGAATGTCATCCTCAACAGAACTTCTGGTATTTTTACCAGAATTCTGAGGGCAGTTTGTTGATTTGCATCAATTCTGGTTCAGCAGTGAAAAATAGTCACAATTTTTTTTAATACTCTTCTGTATTTTTATTTATTTATTTATTTTCAGTAAGCGTTACTCTATTTTTATTTTTGTTTCTCTTTCACAATCACATTTTTAATGGGATAATGTATAATCACTCTACCATCTTCCTATGCATCTATCTATCCTTTATTTCCTACCATGTGCCAAGTACTCTTCTGTCTTCACTGTTAATGTGCCACCATCACCCTTGCCAATAAATAAAACCCTATTAGAAGTGTTACATAAAAGTGACCCCACACCTATGCCATTTATGCATGAAGAGGTGTGCTTGCCCTCTGAAACAACAGTGAAGGCATTCCTTATCTATACTGTCTGGAGGAGGCAAGTGAGACTTCGAAGGTAAACACCAGGCTTGTTATTAGGTTCACAGCAAAATATAGACGATTCCTATTTTAAGAAGAATACCAAGAAAATCATGATGTAAAGTCACGAAAATACCACTGGTGTGGTGAAGAACTGGGTTCAAATCCTAATTCTGTCATTTACTGATATTGTACCTCCTAAATTATATTACACTATTATGAAGGAAATTTTTCTTTCCAGTAATACAGTAAGTGTCATATCTCCAAATAGTGGAAGAATGGGATCCAAAAGGTAATGTGATACAACTCTTCAGGGTGGAACCTCATCCCAAAGGTAGCAACCTAAAGGTGACTTTAGCTCATGCTTGGTACTGCAGATGTTGCAACACGAGGAGCTACCTTTCACTTTTCTGTTGACGCAGAGTGCTTCCTGTCTTTGCCCTAGGTCCAATTCAGTCTTACAAGTCCCCTCTCCCTAGCAACCCCCTCTTCATTTTCCTGGAAAATTTCCTTGGCAGTTAAAGTTTCTTTCCCATGTCTATTGGGAATATGGCAGCATTCTGAGACTCACTTGTACAACACTGGAGGCAAATATGTTGTGGGGGCTAAATTCTGGTTCTTTTTCTCTGTAATATCATATGCATTGCGGCAGATTACATTTTTGACAATACAACACTCTTATTATAACTTAGCTGTGTGGTAAGTCTTCAAACTCGATAACCTCCCCTAACTTTTCCCTTCCTTTCCAAACGATTTTATTAGTCTTGTTCTTTGCATTTCTAGATAAATTTTGAAATTGGCATGCTAAATTTTACAGACATCTTGATAGTCTTGATAGCCTTGATTGGTATTGCACTGAATCCATATACAAAATTGAAGAGAACTGACTTTTTAAGAATTTTGAGCCTTCTAGTCAAAAGATATGATATATTTTCCATGTGTTTGGAAAGTATTTACTTTCAGCAATGTTATGTATCTTATGGCTTGATGTCTTACGTATGTAGATCAATGGAATAGAATAGAAATTTCAGAAACAGGTCAACATATACATGGTCCATTGACTTTTGACAAAAGTGCCATGTTAATTTAATAGAGGAAACAATAGTTTTTTTTTTAATAAATGTTTTGTCAGCAACTGTATATCCACAAGAGAAAAAATTTTCAACTCCTTAACTCATGCTATATAAGAAAAAAATTGGCTTAAGTGTATCATATCTCTAAAGATAACAGATATAACTGTAAAAGCTCTAGGTGCAAACAGGAGGAAATCTGCAGTATTGTGGCAAACAATACCTTCTTGCATAGAACAACAAAAACATAAGCCTTACAGAAATGGTTGAGTTGGATTTCATCACAAGCGAAAACTTCAACCATTCTTCAGCCATCTTAAGGAGATGAAAGACAATCTTCAGAATGCAAGAGGGTAATTCAGTCCCCATACCTAACAAAGGATTTGTATCCAAAAATGAGACCCCTTTCAGCCCAGTTAGAAGACAAATCATCCAGTTAAAAAATGGACACTTTACCAAAGTATGTCCTAATGGCCAGGAATCATTGCTTATTTATGAAAAGGAACACATAGCATTAATCGTCATCAGGGAAATGCACATTGAAACCACAATGAAAAACTACTACAAATCTTTCAGAATGATTAATCTTTTTAAAATTTTAAGGTTATGCTGAAGATTTAGAACAATTGCATCTTGCACACACTGCTTTGCACTGCTCTGCAAAACTGGCAGTTTTCTATGAAGTTAAGCACACACTGAGCATAGCCCCTGGGATCCCACTGTCCTGTGTTACTGAATACCTTCTTAGATTGGTGCTGAGTATCCTTCACATTTCCTTGACTCCTTTAGAACATCAGACAACACAAGGTGAATGTCAGAAACACCGTTTTTACCAGCTTTCTTCACTCCTTTTTTGCTGCATGTCCTAAAAACAGAAAACAGCTGTTAATGGACAAATTAACATTAGCAATTAAAAAAAAAAAAGCCAGTGAAAATGCAAATATTTTAGCAAGCTTGAGAAAAAGAATTAAAACTGGCCTTATGCCACCAAAAGTGCTATACATTTCTTAATCTTTTGGTTTCCTTTGGAACAAGATGTTAAGCATTTGTCTTATTTTGAGTTTTTCTTTTCTGAAAGAAACTCATGCTTTCTGCTGAAGTGATTCCTCCTCCACCCAACCCTCTTCCCTTCCTTCGCTTGGCGCTCTCTCACTTAACCAGCTTTCACAGGTAATGGGTACGTTTATGGCCTTGATGTTGATGACAGTCTTGGGGTGTATACTTACACCAACCTCATTAAGGCTTATACATTAAATATGTACAGCTTTTCATATGTCTATCATAACTCAATAGGGTGGTCTAATAAATAAAATCATTATCTTCTAGAAATACCTATTAAAATATTTAAAGATAAAATAATATATCTCCAATTTGCTTCAGAGTGATTTGAGATGGGAAATGGGTGGAGACTAATGTAAAACATGGTCGGTCACCAGTCAATAATTATTGAATCTGGGTGAAGCACATGGTAATATTCTCTACTTTGTGTATACTTAAAATTTTCTATAGTTGAGTTTTCAGAAAGAATCTTTTCTAACAAGTAGGTTTTAGTAAAAAAAGGAGAAGAAGCTTGAGAAGTGGCCCCAAAGGATGTGACCAAGGAGAGGAAGGGAGAAGACTGAGGACCTCTACGAAGACACGGATTTGCAGGACCAGAATTTGGCAGCAAGTTCAAAGCTTCCTTTTTTCTCACTTGATGAGAACTTTAAGAGCAGGAGATGTGGGGAGAAAAAACAAAGAGAAAAGAAATGTGGCTAATTAAGAAGTGATGGGAACCTTGTAAAAATAGCTGTGTCAGAAATTGCATTAAGCAACATGTCCTTGAAAAATGAGAATGTATTCAGGTAAGGACGGCCAGATGACAAGCCCTCAGTAGAGCAATTAAGGGAACGGGTTAATGAAGTTACAGAGTCATTTAAAGCAAGTTGGGAGATATGTGGTATAGCTAGGCACTGCCCCAAAAAGAAAATGAGAGCAAGTGTGAATATTCTATACACATGCATGGCTGTGTACGTGTGTGCACGTGTATACGTGTATACATGCATACGTATACACGTGTATATGTGTATACGTGCACACATGTATGGACAAACACGCACACACATACGCCCGTACACACAGCTCCTTCTCTGGTTCTCTATAAGATAGTGGATCCCCAGACATCATATGCATACCTGGTGTAGTCTCTAGGTTAATGGTATCCTTTGATGATTCAGTTCAGAATCAGTAGCGGCCATTGTTCCTTTATCGTACACATTCTCCTATATTTTTGTTTTTTTTGTCACAATTAGAAATCAATATATCAACTATCATGTGAAAAATTTTGAATCTTTTAAAAACAAACTTTGCTAGGTTTAAACGAGGTTTTAAATTTTTTTTAAAGCAGAATTTACTGACCTCGATATTGAATTTCCTTTCTTTGCATTTAAAAAGTGGCATGTTTTACCTGAATCCCAGAATCTATTTAATAAATCACTTACTAGAGTGGGGCAGGATTTTCAAAGGTTTTGTTTTCTTTTTATAATCTCAATTTTATAATACAAAATAAGCTTTGCTGGTGTGGGAAAAGCTGGCAAGTCGGACAAAGAGAGGCAATGAGAGATGTAAGAGGAAGTGTATGAGGGCAAAGGACAGAAGAGGGGCAAGGATCCCCCTGAGGCAGAGATCCTGGCAACAGCACAAAGCCTGCAATATTCTGGTATCCTTCCCAATGCCACCTCTCAAGTCTGTGCCTCATGGACTAAATCTTACATACTAGGATTGTTGAAAGAATATGGTGTTATGTCTATTGTCATTGCCATTACTGCTTTTGGCAATTTTGTTATTGTTTGTTATAGTAACATGATGACCCATATGGTCTGGGAGAAATGTCTCTTGCACAAATTGTGCACTGCTTATAGTAACAGTTTGCCTTCACTCTTGGTTATTTTCCAAATACTCTCTGTAATCCTTCATTTCTATACCTGGATCATTTGAGTGAGTTTCCTTTTGCTAAATAATGAGATTTGTGGGAGGCCCAAATATATATCTTTCTTCACCCTCCAAACTTGAAACCACCTAAGGAGGAAGTCAGAGATCTGATATTAGCTTTATTATTATCTAATATAACTTTCCTTGGGTATGTGGGGGCAGATCACTCCCTGCATAGCAAAGGTGAGCATCGCTGCCCTGATCAATGTCTGGTGAAAAAGCAGAGAGAACCCAGCGAGATTGGGCTGAGGTGTCTCGCTATTTATCCCAGTCTCACTTGGCAGATGAATCTCACTTTCCTTTCCAGAAAATAGAAGTTTCCAGCTCTTAATGAAAACATGAGCAAGGTGTACAAATCTTCCCACAACACCAATAATTGCCTGAATTCGCCCATCTCTTACTTCATATTTGAGCAATTTCAGACAGTTTCCAATGACCCCACCACCTTCCTTTATGTTGCTTTTCAAATTGTTCTGCTCACCCAGGGCATTAGTCTTTCCTGATTCACCTAGCCCAGTAGGCGAATCAGGTTGAGTAGGTTCTCAACCTGGTCAGAAGAAAGGGAGTCTCGCACCCTCCCCCACATCTTGGAGACCTAATGTGGCTCCCATTATTTCTAGTCATGCTGCATGTGCTACAGTGAATTGGTAGGGTTGAGGAGCGGGCTGGGCCCAAGTGTTTTTATCATCATTGCAGTGAGGAAAATCATTCTGCCCACTGGCTCTTAAAGCTTCTGCTTAGAAGTGACAAGCTCCACTTTGGCCCAAATGTCATTGTCCAAAATAAGCCATATGGCTACACCCAACAATAAAGAGATGACAAATACATTCTCTCCTTAGCCCAGAATAAGCAGTGACCTGGATAACTTTGGTACACATATCAATGAATGGCAAGTACATGTGGCAAAGGGGAAAGCACGTTCTAATAGCTGTTACCCCTCAACTGAATGGCTCGAGGAGATCATACGAGCCAATAGAGAAAAGACTGAAATTGGGTCCATACCGGTCCCCTTTCTATTCAGAACTTATCCAGTAGCAAGTGAATGAACTGATAGCTTCTCTAGTGAATTTCATTTGAGATGATACGGTGATGACTAATAGAAGAAACTTTGAACTTAGAATTAGAAGAAAGTCTACGTACGTGCCTTTGATTTCTGCTCATTTGTTATCAAGGTTTATGCTATGGATTTAATTGGGCCCCTCCACAAATTCATATCTTGAAGCCCTACCCCGTTGTGATGGTATTTAGAGATACTATCTTGGAGAGATAATTAGGTTTAGATGTGGTCATAAGGCTGGGGTCCTCATGATGGGATCAGTGCCCCTATAAGAAGAGGAAGAGACACCTGAGGGATTGGTTTCTCTTTTTTTCTCTCTCTCAGTCATTGGACCACACAGTGTGAAGATAGCCATCCCGAACTAGGAAGAGAGCTATCATCAGAAAAATGAATCTGTCAGCTTGGACTTCCTCAATATTGGACTTCCCAGCCACCACTGGCAACTATGAGCAATAAATTCTTGTTGTTTAAACCACCCAGTCTATGCTATTTTGCTATGGCAGCCTAAGTTGACGAATATGGCTAATAAACACCCCTCCCGTTCTCTGAGTCTCAGTCTCATCTTCTATAAGATGTACTTCGGATTCTCTACCCCACCTTCCCTGTAGGGTTATAGGGGGGAAGAACTAGGAAGCAAATAAGATAATGTCCTAAAAATTGCTTTGCAACCTATGCAAAAGCTATGTAAATAAAAAGACTGTTAGTAGTGTTTCAGACTCTCGTTTTTCCTCTATAAAATTTCCATCTTCCCAGGCTTGGCCATTTGCTCAGTCCACGATCACTGCTTATTAAGGACTGCTAGTGACATTAAGGTAACATGATCGGTGAAAACGCCATAAAGAGCTACAGTGGTACCACTTGGAAGTATTGTTACCAAGCTTTGTTGTTCAAACTGAATTAGCATCCCATGGGCAAGAGAGACAGGGAAGAGACTCTACAGACTATTGGTGGATTTGGGTCAGAAGTAGCCCTGTACCGACAAGCCTTTGTGACCTTGGCTAATTCACTTAGCCTTTCTGAACTTGGGTGCTAAAACTGTTAAACTGTATTAAAAAGAGCTCTTATCTTACAAGTCTGTTGTAAAAAAACAAAAACAAAAACAAAACCAGTTCTTCCAATTTCCTAGAAATTCATTTATTTCATGGTGAGGCTCAGGAACAGTATTCTACTGTAGGGAAGAGCAGGTGCGAGCAGTAGCCCATGTGCTGGGGAGAGCTCTGAAGGCAGTCAATGTCGGTAGACTTATACCCAAGGTAGCATTTTGCTACTTCTGCAGCATTATTCAATCACTTTGTTTATCAAATATTATTAACTATTTTGGGCGCTGGGGTTACAATATACAAAGTAGACAAAGTCTTGCTCTCACAAGAAGCAATCAGAAACCAAAATAATATATTAAATATGTTGTACAATCATATGGAATAGGTACTATGGAGGGAAATAAAGCCAGGTGAAGTGGCGATGGAAGAGTACATCAGCGATGTGTGAGAGAGAAGGTCTCTGAATCGGAAGTGAACGTATTCCAAGGAAGTAAAGGCCCGTGCAAAAGCCATGGCAGAAAAGAGTGCTAATAAAGAAAAGCCAGAAAATTAGTGCGGTTGAAGCAGAATGTGTGTGGGGAGGGTCAGGAAAAAGACCGTGTAGGCAATCAACCTCAAGTTCATTAGCCTCACACGGGTTATTATACACTGTAAACATATTTCTGCTGGATCTTGTGTGTCTGAGGTTTTGTCAGGATATCGTAAAACACTTTATGTGAAAGCAGAGTCCATCTTCAAATTATAAGAAATCTCCTAAGAGGTAAGAAATGAGCTGAACATACCCCTTGGCTCCAGTTCCATTCTGTCTCAATGAAGTAAACTACCAGGTACTCTTCTGCTACCACCACTTAAAGTCTCTGAAATGCATGGTCAGGGTCATGAACATTCTCCAAGTTAACCCAAACTTCTGCCCTTACTTGCTGAATGAGACAATAAACAAAAAATTCTAGAAGGGTACCAAGGACGTCGATGTTAGCCGCTGTTACTATTTTCCCACTACCATTGTGAGTTGGTCAAAACAGAAATGAAAGGAATCTGCAAAAACTCTGCTTTGGATATCTCTCCCTAAAGAGGTAAGTGGAGAGTAGATTTAAGGTCTACCTGTCCTCGGTGATGCACGGCCACACAAAAGGGGAAAGACATTCATCACTCACTTACGATTATATTTCTAGCAAGGAATAGGAACTCCAGGAAAGTACTTTTTATGAAGCTTAATGTTTTTCAATGTATTTGAGCAAATCTGATCCTGAAGTTGAGAGTGAAAAGTGAATGAGGATGATGGTAGAAATGGGTTTGCTGGTTAATAGATAGAGATCTGATATGGTTGTGGATATAGATGCAGCTATCATAATTATTAGTATTCTTGTATAATTGCTTTTTTATATAAGTATAGACATGTTTCTCTCCTAGCAACATCATTCTCTAAAAATAATGTCATTCCACTAATGCCTGAATTTGCACCGTCAGTATGTGTTTTTGATGTATTTGAAAGTATGTTTTATGCACAGGAAGAAGATTGAAAGGTTATTTTGAACGTAGAAAATTAATTTTAATGCATTACTATTATAAAATTGAAATCCTGTTTTTGTGCTTTCTAATTTACAAATCATCTTATTTTCTATTTATAAGTCCAGAAGACATTAACAAAACTTTTAAGTCAACCTTGGTAATTTAAACTAAAGTCCATTACATGTTTTTAACTTTATTTATAAACCTAATGTGCTCATTTTTATTTTTAAGTACTTCCATTCTCCAATAAGCTAAGCTTCCCAAACACTTAAGCAACTTCCACAAATCTAATAAATCAAAATTATGAGATGTCCTAACACTTTCACAGATGTGTAAAATTTTCTCAGACTAGTCAACTTAGAATGACAAGGAGAATCAAATTTTCAATTTCACATTTTAAACTGGAATCAATTTAATCTTTTAGATGCTCTACAATGTCAAATTATACTTTAATATGTCAAATTCTCCTAAGTTATAAGTGATTAAAATGTCAAATAAGCTCAGGTTATTTCCAAACTTAACACGAAAATATGAACACTATGAGTTATAATTTGCTTCCTCATGTTCAGAACGAAGCCTGTCATTTCCTGTGGTGAAAGTACTCACTTATGCATCAATTGGTTTATTCGTGCAACCTACAACACCTACTATGTGCCAGGTACCATTTAAGATACTGTCTCTAAAAGAGTGGGAAAAAAATAAAAAGATCAGTGTCCTCAACTTATGAAACATAAATACTAGGGGAATGCCAGGGCAGCGAGAATGATAAGAAACACATAATCAAATCCCAAGATGTTTCAGAAGCTTGCCTTGGAGAAAAGGTCACTGGGTAGGGAGATCCTGAGTTCCTAGTTTGACACATGAGCAGCATGTTCAGGAAAAGACTCCTGGAAAGGTAGCAACTGGGAATACACATAAAGGAGATGAAGAGATTTGTCTTGTGGAATCTGTAAGAGCATTCCAGGCAGGGGAAGAGCAAATGCAAAACCCGGAGAAGGGGATGTGGCTGACATGTGAGAAGAGGAGCCAAGGGTCAGTGTGCCTGGAGCAGGTGAGACAATGGAAAAGAGGGAGGGCACAATTCAGACAAGAGAAGGGGTCTAGGATGTGGGAACCCTCCTGGTCACTTACTTTGATTGAGAAGGAAACTCAGGGCAGTGCACTGTGTGCAGGAGTGTCATGAGTCAGGAGAGACCTGATGTAATGGAATATTGAATAGGCTGAGTCCAGCTACTATACTGAGATGGGATGTGTGTATGGGCTGGGAGGTGCAAGGGAAAATGCAAGGAGACAGTGGAGAGAGCCATGGCGATGATCCAGGTGAATGGCAATGATGGTTGTGACCAGGCTGTGACCAGAGAGGTCATCAGATTCTAGCTTTTAGGAAGGGGACCCAAAGACTTTCCTGATAGTTGGGAAATGAAATTGAAGCATGACCTTAAGATCTTAGGCCAGAGCTACTGGCAGGATGAGATGGGGAAGACCACAGGAGACAAGAAAGTGGCTGTTCATGTTCGGAATGTGTTAAGTTCAGGAACTCTTTTAAACATCACTTGGGGACACCAAGTCATTTCAGTAAGCCTGGTTAAAATGTTTTTGTACTAATCAGACTTGGAATTGCCTGTTTACCAAGTGAATTGAAATGACATATTAACCAAGTCTCATGTAACATGAGACATAGAACTTCAGATAATAGGAGCGATTTTTTTTTCTTATACTCTTTTTGTGGAGGAACGTAGAAAAGATCTCTAAGGCCCTGCCCTTCAAATGGGTCTTATAGTCTATACCCCATGGATTCACCATATGCCTAAATTAATCATTGCTAGTGTTCTTTGTGTTTTTTAAAACAATTTAATAGGACATGACGTATCTCATTATTGTCTGATGCTATTCTGTAATCTCCACACTCTTCCCCTCTGGCAGAACCACTTTTCTCATGAATATTTAAATGGATTTTGTGGATCTTATTTCTACCTCATTGAACTTTCTGGAGTTAAGATCCCACCTCTAAAAGTAGTCCAGCTAAAATCACCTCCCCAGAATTTCCTTTTGTTTTGTTTTTCCAGGCTTTTTTTTTTTTTTCTTTTGTTTTTGGAGATAAGCTCTATCTAATTCCAAGCTTTGAAGATGAATATTGTGGGCAGGGGTTAATACATTAAAATCAATCACACTTTATTTTTTCTTGATCTGAGAGAGCTCAGGCAGAGAGAAAAATCTTTTGGCTTTTCAAAAACTTAACGAAAGAGTTCTATATGAATAAGCAGAGTGTTCAAAGACCTACTTTGACCCCTGATTGTGGGGCTGTTGATCCTGTTAGAAGGAGAACAAATTTTTCCATACATAGAACAATAAGAAGATGCATCCATCATCTCTCAAAGCTCAATTACTAGTTACTCAACCACCTCCACCAGGATCCATGTTCCTGACAAGGATAAAAGTGCTTTTCTTCAGAGCCCAAGTGGTGTTATGTAAACGCACATGTGACAGCTTGTGTGTTTCATCTGCAACAACCACGCCCCCCCCACCAAGTCCTCCATAAGGCTATTCCCTCTACAAGGTTAATAAGTGCTTGGTTATTTGGAGAGGATGGACTAGTTAACTGTTAGAGAGGTGGAGGTGAAACCTTAGCAAAGCGGGAAAGAGGACATTTTAAGCACAAGACTGCCATCTAGAATCACCATGGGACAGCATGAATTCCTCACAGAAACTCAAATTCATTAACAAGAGTGAACGGAGATGCCCTTCAACGGACAAATGGATAAGGAAGATGTGGTCCATATACATTATGGAGTATTATGCCTCCATCAGAAAGGATGAATACCCAACTTTTGTAGCAATATGGACGGGACTGGAAGAGATTATGCTGAGCAAAATAAGTCAAGCAGAGAGAGTCAAGTATCATATGGTTTCACTTATTTGTGGAGCATAACAAATAACATGGAGGACATGGGGAGATGGAGAGGAGAAGGGAGTTGAGGGAAATTGGAAGGGGAGGCGAACCATGAGAGACTATGGACTCTGAAAAACAACCCGAGGGTTTTGAAGGGGCGGGGGGTGGGAGGTTGGGCGAGCCAGGTGGAGAATATTAAGGAGGGCACGGATTGCATGGAGCACTGGGTGCGGTGCAAAAACAATGAATACTGTTATGCTGAAATGAAATTAAAAAAAAAAGAAGAGTGAACGTCATTTGTATCATTTACATAAGAGAGTAGAAACAGGCTCAACCAATGTGCCTGCTAAACACAAATCTAGTAAAAAAAAAAAAAGAAACGGCTGAATGAGGAGTTCTAGCACTGAAATGAATGCATTTTCAACCACTTGGAAACTGTTTTCTGAGGATTCTAAATTATGAAGTTTTCTGTAGAATAACACATTATTATATCTACAAGGAAATATCAAATCCATTTTCTTTTAGTGGAAACAGGTCCGGGAAGATTAGGTGACTTTTTTGGTATCACATAAATAACAGGTTATTTTCATATCTTGATGAAAAAATAAAACCAAAATATCCAGTGTGGAGTTTTATCCATTTCATGTTTTGAATGAAGATTTAATTTTCTTTCTATTTATTGTTTTATTTTTACCACATACTAATTGTACTATGATTCCTTAAAAGTTACGGAAAATTAGATTTACCATTTCCTTCCATTACTCCATAAAGTGCTTTATTTCCATTTGTTCATGATCCTCTGGATGTAGTTCTATGTTTCAAGGATCACATGACCTTAAGCCAATTTTGGACTTGGCTATTTTTGCCACATTTTTAGTGTTCTCTAATTAACCAGATTGTTTTGTTTTCATTTTTCTTAAAGCCTAATTTTAAAAAGCTTGGTGCATTTCCCCATTAAGTAAGTCTGTCTTCTTAGTGGCCGGTTTTACCATATTTGTTTTAATTTCTCTTTTCTCAAGTGAAAAGCCTTACCCTCTGACCACAATATTTCATTTTCAGAGCTTGGAGCAGACAGAACTTATCTCTAAAATCAAAACCAAAGCCAACCAACCCACAAATGAAAATCCCATATGTATTCTGTTTCATTTACATTCCCACTTCTTAGTTTAAACATTTCCAACTTACAGATAAATTAGGTGTCCAACAAATCAGAAAAAAACAAACAAACAAAGAATTTGGTAGCATACAAAATTCTTGTATTCTAATTTCTCTATCAGAAATTTCTCTTCATGTAGGTATCTTATTTGCTAGAATATTTAATATCTTTAAATCTAACATTGTCCCAAATATTTCATTTCATTTTATTTTGGGAGACATCTTTCTAGAACATTTTCCTATTCATTTTTACAATAACCTAATGCAAAAGACATTATTTGTATAACCAGGAAGTTCAAGCACCACACATTAAGGGTCAGCACTAAATGTTAACCGTATTCCTCATTTCTTCTTCTTCCAAAATGTTCATAGCTCTATATGTGGAATGGTGGTCATATCCATCTCAAGTGTTTTCAGAAGGCTGTAATGATGATCAAGAATCAACAGAGAAAGCATTTTTAGTGGACATCACTTAACTACTAAAAGACAATTGCTTGATAAGACACAAGTTTTTTTTTTCCCTCAATTCAAACATTTATGATGTTAAGTATTCCAGAAATATATTAAGTTCTGAGTATTTTTTTAAAAATATTTTATTTATTTATTTATTTGAGAGAAGTGGAGTGGGGGGAAGAGCAGAGGGAGAAGCTGGCTCCTTACTGAACAGAGACCCCAACGTGAGGCTCAATCCCAGGACTCTGAGATCATGACCTGAGCTAAAGGCAAACCCTTAACCAACGGAGCCACCAGGCACCCCAGTTCTGAGTATTTTTAATAAACTGATGCACATCTTAAAATCCTCTCATGATACCTCAATATCACCGTCATGTAGGGGAATTTTCAGGTCATTCTGTCTCACACATGACCTGTGTCTCCTGTCATTTAAGCTCTCCAGAAATCAGCTGAATTTCCATTCTCTACTTGTATGAGTTTTAACGTTCTACCTGAAATTTATGCAAATGTAGAGTTTACTCCTTCTGCTGGATTGTCATTCCATGTGACTGTTTTCTGTCCACATTACTCCTCTTCATTCTTCCTATAACAAATTGCAAAATAGTGCCCATGGTGGTGACCAGTAACAGTGCAGGAGCTGTAAAGGGCTGCATTCACAGCTTAATAAGTTTAGTGCTTTTGCACTGGCTTGTGTGTAGCAGAGGAATACTGGTCGCTGAGTTATTCCACCATATTAATACATACTAAAGCAGAGGGAAGTGCTTTTATTTTTTAACTTTCCCGTGGTAGCATGTGGTGACATTAATTGATTCTAGCATCTTCCAGTTCAACAAAGAAATCCTTATAATTATCAGTTTATTTTCCTCCCTCTTCTTTTCTTATAGAAGGAGCATGTTTCCATGCTATACTGATTTCCAGATTTTGTGATGCAGAATTTGATTTGGGACAAACTGGATATTTTAATTATATTATTTGTACGCTTGTATGTTTTGTCTTTCTTTCCCATGACTGAAGACACTCACATATTCTGTTCATTTTTCTACTCCCTGTGCCTAGAATGGTGTCCAGCATGTAGTAAGCATTTGATAGTAAATATTTTTCAGCTTTATTTATATAAGCAATTATATTTATCCTGTTTCCTAACCATAAACATGGAGAAAATGATTTGCCTAGAGAAGGAAAACAAGAAAGCAAAAAGACCTAGTATTTATTTTGTCCCCTTACATTTCAGGCTCTGTATTAAAAATATTATATTTATCAATAATGTGTAATTAATTCCTGTAACTGCACAATAAAGAAATCATATTTAGAAGTAAGAAAACATTAATTTAGCTATGTTAGGTAAGTACTTCAAAGTTCTATAGATTGTAAATAGCAGAGTAGAGTCAGAATATAAAATCATTTTTCCCAATGTGTAAAGATTTTTCATACTGAGTTTCTAGTTTGATCAATATAACGACTGTACAGTAGCATATGCTGGTTTGCTTAAAAAGAAGCTGAAAATAGGAGAGGAGAAATAACCTCCCCAGAGTTATGTAGTTGGTATGTAATTGAACACTGACTCCTAATAGAGACCTTTAATGGTCAACTAGAGTCCTGATCCTCAGGGGGTGCCAAACCATCAGCATAAGCAGCACCTGATAGCTTATTGGATATAGCATGTCTGAGCCCCCACTCTAGGAAGACTAGGGTTTTCCTAGTAATTTGTCTTTCAAGAACCAGATGAAGGGACCCCTGGGTGGCTCAGTTGGTTAAGTGGCTGCCTTTGGTTCAGGTCATGATCCCAGCATCCTGGGATCGAGTCCCACATCGGGCTCCTTGCTCGGCGGGGAGCCTGCTTCTCTCTCTGCCTCTGCCTGCCACTCTGTCTGCCTGTGCTAGCTCTCTCTCTCTCTCTCTCTGACAAATTAAAAAAAAAAATCTAAAATTAAAAAAAAATTAAAAAAAAAAAAAGAACCAAATGAAATATCTGGATGGTGGTGGATCTAATGGAAGATGACAAGCAACTGTAGGGGCCAAACCCAGGCCACCCCCAAGTGTGCCACTTTGGCATAGTGATTATTCTGAATTAAAAGTTACTTATGAAATGAAACAGCCAGTGTAAAAAGAACACTCTGACCCTACTTTATGTCCAAAAAGCAGGAAATAATTCTACTATCTGAAAGTTACCCTCTCTGTACCTGGAGGTAAAGAGACATCCTTATCACCAGAGACAGAGAACCCAGAGCCAAAAAGACTATGTAAACAATCCTTTACTTTTATTTATTAAATACCACAGGCCAAATTCTGTATAGAATTCCTTACTACTTGAAACTCCCAAACAACTGAGCTGTCCTGCCAATTCCTCACGGGTTTATTGTTTCTTGTCGAAAATGTGTAAAAATTGCCTGCCTTGGTCATTTCTTTGGGTCTCAATTTCATCGTCGGGCCTCTGTGTATATGTAATTAAACTTTGGGTCTTTTTCTCCTGTTAATCTGCCTCATGTAAATTTAATTTTTAGACCAGCTGGAAGAACTTTAGAGGATAGTGGAAAATCCGGGCCCCCACAATCTCCCCAACAAAGATTATATATGACAAGAATCCCCACTTAAAAGACCTGTCCTAAACCTGTTCTCTATAATCAGTTGTGATAAGTCCTTAGAACATTACTAAATCTAAATTTAAGAGGCCCAATGGAAAGATTCAACACATTAAAATTTAAGGTTGGAAAATTTTGGCAGGCGTTTTCAGGACAAGACACAATTTATCACAGGAATTGTCATTTCTTTGATTTCTTCTCCAGCAAAAATGAGATAAAAGGCTGATGTAAGGTACTGTTGGCACTCTTTGAATGGATCCTGATAAAAGTCTTGCTTTGGACAAAAGAAGCTACTGAAGAAGGCATAACACAATAACACCTCACAGATGGCTCCTAGAATAAGCAAGGTGGGATGGAGAGGGCTTGGTGATTAAGATAGAACACAATGGAACTTGTAGCAGCCAAATCTGTTTTGTTCTTCATGTAGACACAGTATGAAGGTAATTATTCATATGTAAATTGTGTGACTTTCCTCCTATTCTTAAAAAAATGGTCTTATTCATTATAAATAAAAACTAACAAATAAACCCAACTGAACATTATTCTGTAGATTCTTTTTTAACTTTTAATTTTTTATTTAATTTATTTTTTAATTAAATTATTATGTATTTTTTGTCTCAGGGGTACAGGTCTGTGAATCATCAGGCTAATTTTCTTCTATCTCTCTCTCTGTCTTTTTTTTTTCTTTTTGTTTTTTGACGTTTTCTGTTTTTAATGGCACTCTCCTTTTAGATGTGACTTCGTGAATAAAAAAGCATGTAACATCTGGAACTGCTTAAAATCAATTTCTTTTCTCCTTTATTTTTCTGTTCTATAACTAAAAATGGACTTTCCAATTTGCATCATGCTTTTCTCCCTTCCTTTCCTTTACAAAATAAATAAATAAATGCCATCTGGTCTAACAGCTCAGTTGCCAATTATCAGCCTGAGGCAATCCAAAACTGCCCGATAGTCAACGCAGAAAATATGGTTTTAAGAAGAAATGCTAACAGAGCCTAAGCTGTAGAATAGCTTGGCACACTGCCAAATTACTCCCCCATACAAATACTGTCTTATCTCCTAGGGACTTGCAGAAAATCCTTGCAATCTGCATTATGGTGTCTTAGCACCTTGACTTATCTTAATGAAGATGTCTTAAAGACTCAACTGTTTCATAGTTAATGAAACATATTGACATCTCAGAAAATCAGATCAGCACTCTTCCACTGGTGCTACAGAGTTTGGAAGAAACTGACTCTTCAACTTGTTTGTTTTCAGGGGATCACAGTACCTTTTTGGTTATGGACAGTGAAGAACAGCAACTCTTTCCTGTTGTACGTGGCTCAACTAAGTTCTACTGGGTCCAAATGTGGTATTATTCACTTATAGTCAGTCTCAGCAGTAAATAATCACTTAGCCTACTTGAATTCAATGCTAATTTGGTTGTTTATTTAAGTTGCAACATTGGGAGGTTTAGAGTCACCTTGTTTCCCTTTTTCCTGAACATCCAAAGCCTAAGTCCTGGAAATTTACTCCCAGTACTGGCCCTATTCCTTTCCATATCTGCTGCCACTAAACAGATCCAAGCCATTAATATTCTTTATCTGATTTCCATTCAAAACCTTCTTTGTGCTCTTTTGTAACCTGTTCTACCTCCATAGCCAGTGCGGGCTTCTGAAAATATAGATCATACCATGTTACTCCCCTACTTAAAATGAGGCCATATCTGTCTATTGTACTTAAGAATAAAATCCAAAAACCTTAAATATAAGCTAAAGCTTTCCTAAACCTTTTCCTATGAACTGACCTTAATGTCTCTCAGACCATCTTGGTCCTTTCACTATTTCTCTCCACAAACTAATCTGTTGGATTTATAAGAGCAAATGTCATGTCTACTTTGTTGAACATCCTTGACTCAACACCTAGAAGTGGGTGGTATGTGGTCATCACTCAACAAATATTCTTTGAGTTAATTCAGATTGAATCTTAGTTCTTACTATCTTTGTAATGTTAGACAGAAACCAATAGTTCTTAGCCTAAATTTCCTTGTCTATAAGATGAGACAGCTAATTCTGAGTTTTGTTGGGAGGAATAAAGGAGAATATGTTTGGAAACCTCAGTTGGTTCCACAAAATAAAATATGTTGCATAAGTTAACATTAGAGAAATATTTTAATGGAGGTTCTTTCACCTACCATTCTTATGACCTTTGACAAATTCCCTAAACTTTCAAGCCTTTTTTCCTGATCTGTAGAATGGGATGATAGATTTGACAAATTGATTTTCTTGGGAAGATTAGATGAGAGAAATATTAGTGAATATTAAACTAGTATATAGTAAGTGTTCCATGAATGGACTAACCATTGTCATACTATTATTGATTATGACCATAAACATAATTAAAAACTTCTGGAGTCTTGATTTGTATTTACCCAAGAAATCTTTTGGTTACTTGACACACACACATTCCTATAAGTTTCTGTTTTTCTGTATCCCATCCCTCACCCACCACTTGTACAAACCTTGGCTCCCAATCTCGTTTTAATCTATGATCTATTAGGGATTTGTCATCTCAGTTTTACCTTTCCTTCAAGATCTCCCTTCAAATTATGTCTTCTAACTTCATTTATATAACCCCATATTTCCCTGTTTACATTTTTTGTCCTTTGTGTGCTCTGTCTTCACTCTTTTCTAACAAGTATCGCATCACACGTGTACACTGTTTTCCTTTTGAGGACAAAGAAGCCATCTACCTTATTCATCCAGCCCCATACCTGCGGCATGATTCCTAAATAAATATGTGTGAAAAAATAAAACCACAACTTTGGGGTATTCCAAACTCATGTCCCAGAGTACTTACATGGGATAGTCCAGTCCTGTCTGAGCCAGTCTTTGCCGCACCTGATAAGAGATATATTTGAATGGAAACCAAATAAAACTTTTACATGGAAAGGTTAGTATTGTATCTGTTTTTCTTGCAACTTAAAAAAAGGAGGAGGGACATGGGATTTAGGTAACTTCGAAGGGTATCATGTCTTCATCTGAGTAATAGAAGTAGTAGTAGCCTCAACATAAAATTGCGTGGATTAAAACACTTTCACAGAACTTACCAGAAAAGTGTTCATTACTTTTCTTCTTCCTGCCTCCTCTTATATTAGAATGTGAAGAGAATATCTTACAAAAAGTTACAAAATATGCCCAAAACATTTTATGTGGACTCATTGATATGCACATGTCCTTTTTATTACAGAATGAGGTTGGAATTCCTTTCTCCTTTGAAATGCTAAAACTGCCCATGTTACACTGTGCATTCAGGTAGAGCTGAAGGGTGGTAGAAAGTCCTGCCCACCACTCACAGAAAACTACTTTGAGGCATCAGGCAGAAGGCCCAATTATCTTTACTATCTTACTTTGCATAGATAAAAATGTTGTGATTGCTCATGAAATTACATCGCATCCTTTTCAATCTGTTGACATTTATTGGATTGATGACTTAAAATAATTTAAAGGATAAAATGAAAATATGAGAGAACTGAAATAGATTCCAGGCAGTGATTTTTATAGCCAGGAGTGATATTTTCACACTCCAGGTGTTTAGATGAGCATTTGGTATACAGCAAAGCAGGAAGGAGAGTGATAATTATAGTTTAAGGACTTGTATTAGGTTTGTTAAATTATTTCATTATCATAAATATTACTTTTTTTTTCCATTTCACAACTAACCAAAACCTAAATTATTTGTTTCTACAGGCAATAATCTTGCTATCTATTATTTACTTGGACATGGTTGAGTTCCTGAATATAATTCTTTCCTTGAGACAACTATACAAAGCACAGAATTATCTCATTCATTAGGATGTAACTGGAAAGAACATCTGCTAGAATTGTTGAAATTTTGAATGAAAAATATAGATAATGTATTATTTGTGCTCATGGTTTTCATGTCCATATTGCAACATGAACTAACAACCTATTATTATTTGAATACATTTCATGTACATTCTTAACTCATGAAAAGAACATGAATTCAGTAACTCATTTATTCAAAACATTTTTATGTATCTACTATGTGCTAAAAACAGACTGAAGATACAGAGATGAATAAGTCATTTTCCTAACAACAAACATGAAGTTCACTCCAGTGCTAATATGTAAATTGATAATACTAAAATGTGATAATTCTGTGGTAGAGATATTATTTAAGAACACTGAAATGTCATCAACACAGAAGAGGATCCCAGAGATTTTGGATGAGGAGGCCATTGAGGAAGAGGAGGCTTTAGAAAGAAGAAAGTATTGGGGCTGAATCTAGATAAATAATTAGAAATTTCAGGGCTGATCATGAGAAAGTAATGGGGAAATCAAAGCATATTTTAAGCAAGATGAAAAATAATTTGGAAAGCAAAATGTACAAATAAGCTTTTTTCAGGGAATTTTAAATCCCTTTTTCTGATTGGAATTATACATCTGAAGTAGAGGGTGGTTTGATAGTGTTTCTTGATGTAATAAAGACCAAATCATATAAATTATGAAGAGCTTCCCATATTAAGGTAAGGAGTCTGAGTTTTGTTTTTGTTTTTTTTTTTTCCTAGAAAGTTATAAGGAGTCATTGAAGGACTTTCAACAGAGATGAGATGGTATTGGATATTTGTTTGAAATTATTAGTTTGACAAATGTGAGAAAGGAGAATTGGGGAGATCCAGGTGAGAGGCAGAAACCAGATGGAGATGACACTATAGTAACTCAAGTGAGAAATGGTAAGTCTTTCAATAGAGGGATCAATGTATTAAAGAAATAGACTCTACATGGTCTGAACATTCATCAAATGTGGTGATATTTGGCAAGGCTTGGAATTGGACAGCTAGATGAATGATTCTACCATTGTGAAATATAATAAGCGGTGGGTTTGGATCACTGAGATGATATCACGGATTTTATCTGAAGAGTGCTGGATGGTATTAATTTCAGTTGCATATGAATTTCTTTAAAGGAAATCATGCTGTGTCTTATCTACTTATGAAATCATTGAGTTCTAAATTATGGGTGTTTTGCCTTTGTTATATAGAGGAATTAGAAATTTAAAGGGCAATTTGCCATCATATTCCATCAGTGTCATCTTACAGATAAGCAAAACAAGGCTCACGGAGAAAAAAAAAATGTCCAGTTTCCAAAACTCCTAAGTATCACCAAATTGATTACTTCACCAGATTATTTACAATTCCAGGGTCAATTAAGGATCAAGGACTCCTATTGCTTGACTCAGAAACTCAAACTGCTCATGTAGTCTTCTCAGGTGTTACCACAGGCCTTGAATCAATTTTGAAGAAAATTCCCAAACATATGTTATGTGATTTCCTGTTCAAAATCTATTAATAAATAGAAGCCAACATTTCTAAGTGTTCCTCAAAGCACCCCTGGGATGTATCTTTTGCTGTGATCTATAGATTCGCTCTTCAGAGACAAACCTTGCTTCTTTGGACTTCAGTCATAAGGAGTTGCTTACAGATTGTTCAAGATATATGGTGTGAGGTTGAATGGGTGGGAGTTCAATTCCCCAGGAGTGACCTTGGGCAAGATACTTTACTTCTCTAAGCCTCAGTCTACTTCCCCATAGAACAGGAGTCATCATGGCACACCTCTCTCAGGAAGTACAATCAAGGCAATGCATGTGAAAAGGCATGGGCTCTGGACCATGTAAATCCCCCATTTTCTCACCTTAACACTTACCAATTATTCAATAACCTGTCATAAGATTTGGTTTTTGTTATCAAACCCCCAAGTCCGAGTTAATCCCTCTTTCTGTGTGCCCCTGTGTCACCCTCTACACACCTGTGATATTGTGATTTATAAGAAATATATATTTGGTCTTCATCCCTATTTCTGGCAGAGTTCCTAAAATCCTTAGAATTCCCTAAATTATGAAAGCCATAAAGGTATCTTTTGTTATGTTCATGAGGTGAATTTTGGACCATAAACCATGGATGAGGGCTAGTTGCTAGAACGGCCAATCTTGGAGTAGAGGGTTTGAACTTTCATTCTCACCCTCTGACCTCCCAGGGAGGGGAGAGAGGCTTGAGGTTGAATCATTCAGCAATAGCCAAAGATTTAATCTATCATGCCTATGCAATGAAGTTTCCATAAAAGCCAAGTAAGATAGAAAGTTTCCAGGTTGGTGAACATATAGAGATTTGGGCAGAAAGGCACATTCTGAGAGGTCATGGAACTCTCAGCCCCTTCCCACATGCCTTGCTTATGCATCTCTTCTATCTGGCTGCTCCTGAATTATATCCTTTTGAAATTAACTGGTGATGCAGTGAGTAAAATGTTTCTCTGAGTTCTGTGAGCTGCTCTAGCAAATTAATCAATCCTAGGGAGGAAATGTTGGATATCTCTGATTTATGACCTGTTGGTTAGAAGTATAGGTAACAACCTAGACTTGGTCCGAAGTCCAAGGAGGGGTCCTTGGAGCCCTCAGTCTATAGTTGGTCAGTCAGAAGCACACACGTGACAGACTGGCATCTGAAGTGGAAGTGGCAGTCTTGTAAGAGTCGACCCCTGACCTGCATAATATGATACTATCTCCAAGTAGACAGTGTCTGAATTAGGTAGAAATATGGGACACTGAGTTGGTGCTCAAGAATGGCGGGGAACGCCTGGGTGGCTAAGTTAGTTGAGCATCTACCTTTGGCTTGGGTCGTGATCCCAGGGTCCTCGAATCAAGTTCTCCATCTGGCTCCTTGCTCAGCCAGGAACCCGCTTCTCCCTCTGCCTTCTGCTCACCCTACTTGTGTTCGCACTGTCTCTTTCTCTGACAAATAAGTAAAATCTTAAGAGGAAAAAAAAAAAAAGAATTGCTCAGTGGTACGAGGGTGTGTTCTCCCATATTAAAATTGGGTCCACAAACCCCCCAAAATACCCTATACCATGGTACCTATAAGACTTCATTACAGTTTAAAACTGTAAATTGGTTTCCCCCTCTTTAGACGCTCCACTGTCTTTCAATTCCACTTAGGATAAAAACCAAATACTGAGACAGGACTCCTTCCTCTTGCCTCGATTCCAGCCTTATTTCTGAGCGTCCCTGTCTTGCTCACAGTGTTTAAGATGCACAGACTTTCTTCCTGGTCCTCAAATTGGTCATATTCACAAAAGCCCAGAGACACACTGCCTGCTCTTCTCTCCAGCAGGACAGAAGCCCATCCCGTGTCTGGTCTTCCTTCCCCTGGAGCCTCTGTGCTCCAACCTTCATTGACCGTTACTCTGTTCTATCTCCTTGCATTGTTCTCTGCAAATAACTTGTCATTCTCTGAATTATTAAATTTTCTACAATGCCTGTCTTAAATTTTTACTTATTATTTACTTATTTACATTTTCTATTTCTTTTTCCTTCGTATGTATGTCAATTTCATGTGAAATGTCTCTTTCATGTGTATGTCTCTTCCAAAAAGAGACTTTGGCTTGTTCCAGGATAGCAGAGATGTTTAGAAAACAGAGGCTAGAGTTGAACTTCCTAGAACTGATTCTTGATTTTACTTCTTAATAGTTGTATGGCTCTGGATAA
Organism: Lontra canadensis; assembly: GCF_010015895.1. Classification (NCBI taxonomy): domain Eukaryota; kingdom Metazoa; phylum Chordata; class Mammalia; order Carnivora; family Mustelidae; genus Lontra; species Lontra canadensis. The sequence goes on from NW_022631043.1 coordinate 4,634,008, forward strand.
TTTCTTTAATCTATAGCTCTTCTCTTAAAAAAAATAATTATCAAGTGCCTAATTTAGAACATGCCTAGTAGATAGTATTCTCCATTAGTGGTATTATTATAATTGTTACTATTGTTCTTTCACGTACAGGAGTGATAGACCCATAGAAGATACTCAACACATATGTACTAGCATAGTGTTTAGATCACAACCAGTGTTCAGCAAATGGAGTGTGTGCTTGTTGCTGCCAATACTACTACTAAAAAGATAATAATACCATTTTTACCATCAGCAACATTAATAATTCTGAGTGTCAGCACTTTGAAAAGATTCCCAGAAATCAAGAACTCTACTATCACCTGCTTTTTCCTATTTTTTCCCTCCATACACAGATATCCAATATCTACAAGGTATTTTCAAGAAGCTACAAATACAGAGATTAATAAACCAGAGTCCTTGTCTACAAAGTTCGCACTCCAATGCAAGTATAGGCATTTAAAACAATCTCCCTGCTGTTACAGAGATGCAGAGAAAGTGCTTTGGAATTTTAAAGGTAGTGAATTCCCAATTCTTCCTAAGGGGGGCAGAGTGCTTTCACAGAGTAGGCACCAAATGAATTGCAGTTGGAACAAAAATTAGGAATTCTTCAAGTAAAGGAGAAAGAAAGGCAAGCCCAGGAAGATACGGGTAAAGCAATCACTATCGTGATGGGTAAAGCAATCACTATTCAGGAAGCACAAGGTATTTGGAGGGTCTGCAACAGTGTGCAGAGAGGAGGAACAAGGCTGTGGGGATTCAACTGTGTATGGAGGTCAGAGCAGCAACTGCAGTGGTTTGGGGACTGAGTTTTATGATAAAGTCAATGGGGGAACATCAGAGGGTTTTAGACTGTGGAAGTCAATGATCATATTTGAGCTAATGTAATTACCTTAGATTAAATTATTAATTTAATTAACTCATATAATTAATCAAATAAGATTAGTACTTTTTTTTTTTCTTTTGGATGAGCAGAGGGAGTAGAATTGAGACTATCACTTTGAAAGTTTCTTTATGACATCTGTAATTGGAACTGGGCTGAGGTGGCACCAGTGAGGAAGGTACAAAGGAAACCGATTTTTAGAGCATTTAAGATAGAGGGTCAGACAAACCTGGCAGCCCTAGGGACATGATTATTAAGAGAGGGAAAAAAAAAAAAAAAAAAAAAGTTCCAGCCATATGTCTATTTTGGAAGACGACATCTGTATTTCAGCTTTGTACATATGGAATAATAAGAGTTTAAAAATAGGTCAGTGGCACACAAGTCAGAATTTGGAAATGTCATTTTTGATTTGTGAGGCACTGGTGTGTAAATTTTAAGTTTTAATTTGTTAGTAATGTATGGACTGTTTTCTCTGTGGATACATTTGTGCTAGGGTTTCTGTGGAGGGCAGCCCCATTGGTTTAGTGAAAATGGTACTGGATTTTGATTTATCACCCTGGAGTCATTAATAGTATCACTCCTTTTTCCTTCACTAAAATCCTAGTTTCCGTCATTATTATGTGGTTTCAAAGGTATAAGAAGATCCAAAATTAAAGAATTGAGTGCTTTCAGACTCAACAAGAATTTATCATCTGGTCAGTGGGAGGCAGACATATTTGAATACAATTTAAAAAAAAAAATGTTACCAGATTGAAGAAGAACAAGAATAAAATGTATCAGGATTCCAAGGTCAAGAGACACTTTTTAATTCCTGTCCTGGCTTCCTGGGCAAGGCCACTGTGATCCTGAGTCCGTGAATGACGCTTTGTACAAGGACTTCTTATTAAATGCCCTTCCAGGAGGATGGCGTCCAGTAGACCTAGCATGGGGTACTAAGTACAAATGCAGTGTGAGGTAGGCAGAGTTACCTCCACTTAGAGAAGAGGACCCCAAGGCGCTGGCAGGGTGACAGTCACTTGTCACATGGAACGGGGACACGAATGCCTCGAGCCTCACGTGAAAGATTGCTTCCTTCCCACTGCACCAGATTGCTTTCTTCTTCTTTAGAGGACTGCAGCCTTGTCTGGAGAGCCTGAGTGGAGAGACGCATGATGCCAGGCATCTCCCGGGAGAGCTCGGTCTTCGGTCAGAGCAGGGGAACGAAAGAGGCCTCTCACTGGCGATTGGTGCTGAGCAAACACGAGTGAACCCACTCACAGTCGAAACAGCTAAGCTGACGTGATATTCAAAGTGAGCCAGGAGGATGCTATAATCAAGTGTCAAAAGTAGCATTCAGCGCGAGCAAAATTAAAAACTGTCAGATGCGACTGTGTTAATAAATCATTGAAAAGAAGATCTCAGGCAAGGCCTGCCCCTGCCGTGAAGTGAAAAAAAGCTGGATTCAGGTTTCTCAGAGAGACACTATGTCCCTTCCTTAAAGAGAACTTGTTACTTTTGGCTGTGAACGTTCTGATCCAAAGAAGCACATTTAGTGCCTGACCAAATGACTACACATAACACAGCCGTTTGTTTCCTGAGACTTAACAGTATCCTCAAAAAGAAGAGCCAAATCCATTCACTGAACAACGTTTATCGATTTTTGACTCCGACAAACACAATCACCAGTGCTATGTATGCAGAAGTGAATAAAACACAACCCTTGGCCTCAAGGTGCTGTGACCAAGTAGACACTAAGCCTTTGTGCAAAACCTAGTAAATAACACAGTAGTTCACATCAAGAGTAAGGACATTAAAAAAAAACAAACAAACACAAGATTGACTTGGATACGGCCTCTGATTTGGCCCTTACACTTCCCTCTGAGAAGAAATTTTAAAATATGATTTCAGGAATCCTACTCAACGGGATAGCTCACCTCTCTTACTTAGTTTGGGCTGCTGTAACAAAACTCCATAAAAATATATTTCCCACAGTTCTAGAGGCTGGAAGTCAGAGGTCATGATGCCGATGTGGTCGGGTTTGGGTGAGATCCACTTCATGATTTGTAGATGGCGCCTTTTCACTGTGTCCTCACGTGGTGAGCCGATAGGGCACTGATTCCATTTATGAGGTCTTCACTATAATTATCGCCCAAAGAACCCACCTCCTAATGCCATCACTTTGGGGGGTTCAAATTCCAACATATGAATTTTGGTGGGGGGAATTCATAAATTATCCAAAGTGGACTTCTAAGAAAGAAAAGAGACGCTAGTGACCATAATGGGACAATAGATATAAACTGGCACTGTGCCAAATAGATATGCAGGACCAACAGGGAATCATTGGGCTCCACATGAGAAACCATCACTCTTCAGAAACCTGGGATGCATTTCTTTGGGTTTGGCAGGTACGCACTGTAGGAGCCACATACGTCACTCTTTTTTTTTTTTTTTTTTTTTTTGGTCTTTTTCTCTGACCTTACTGTTATACTTAGATGAACTTTGAGTACTTTTGAGTACTCTCCTTTCAGGGTAATATCCTTACCTATCCACTTCTTACTGTGATAAGACAGAGGAGAGGATGGTGATGGCTGCTTACATTAAGGCCTCAGTCCAGATGTAACCCTCACTTGGTCAGCTGCTGGCCTTCCCTGGAGGGTTTCGGACCCTCATTTAAAGAGACATCCATCAGATTCTCTTGCTGGGCTAGGGCCGTACTAAGAAATTCACTGTATTTGTTTCATACAATATACCTTCCAGGTATTTTACAGTCCGGATTCCACATTCCAAGGCTCCTTCTACATCGATACTATACAGTTCAGAAATAATAAAAGTGTGCTTGTATATTATGGCCACATGTTGTTTCTGTTATCAATGTCACAACGGTATGATGAAATTATGCCTTTCCTTTTCTGTTACAGCATCAGGGAAATCCCTGGGTGTGAGAAGCTGGGGCTCACAGGAATTGTTTGTGATGTGGAGGGTAGGTTCTACAGAACCATCTCTCCACGGGTTAAAATCACACATGGTCCTTCACCAAAGGACGTCATCGAACTTCATCGAAACCCAGTTAACGCTCGTGTGTAACTCCTGCAACCGCTGGTGACACAGACATTTTCAAAAGCGCTACTGAGGGGATCAGTCAAACCATGGTTGATGGGTAGCTAATTCAACAGAGAATTTGAGTTGTATATCATTCATATGCTCCCTTCTTATTTTGGAGATGAAAAAGGGAATCTTTCCTGAGATATAAATAAGGATTTAATAGCTCCTTTAACATTAAATAACTCTCCCTATACAATGTATTCCAAAATGCTTCCATGAAAAGAGCCTGAGAAATTTTGGATATCCTGCGAATCCTGTTTTCAACTAACACTGTCTCATATTTAGCTACATGCTTTCTATAACAAAGAAATGCAGGGAAACAGCTTCCATGGTGATATAATGGGACACATAATGTCCCATTATGTTAACCTTACATTTCTCTTCCTGAAACATAGAGTCTCTCATCTGGAGTTCCCTGTGGTGGTTTTAAATATGACCCTAATGTTCTTGGATAATTAATACCCGAGGAGCTTATTTATAGGATGAAATCCTACCTTGAACTTAAGCCTGATACTACAGTGAGATGGGATTTGGAGGTTCTTGGTGGGGCAAGAGTTTATACTATGTTTGGGAGGAATGTAAACAGCGTGTGGCCAGTGGGAGGATTGTGGCAGTTTTAAATCAGGGTCTCAAAATTCTTTGATGATTCCCTTTGAATGGATGGGTTATAGTCCCCTCTCCCTTGTATCTGGGCTCTACGACTGGTTTACAAACAGAATACAGTAGAAGTTATACCCTTCCCTTTTGGGAGCCCAGGCCTCTGGGAATGCTTCATGCTAAGAACCTAGCTTCAACGTTGTGAGGAAGTCCAAACTAGCCCAGAGAGAGAGAGACAACCCTAAAGACAGAGCTTCCAGTCAACAAACCTGGTTGATGTCTGAGCGGATAAACCAAATCAATCACCAGGCATGTGAGACCTCTCTCATGTTCACTCATTCAGATAACTCACCTCCCAGCTTTTAAGTCTATCCAGGTGAAATTCTAGATATTAGGGGGCAGATACATGCCATTAATACAATACTTTGTCTGAGTTCCTGACCCAGTAAAAATAGGAGAGATAATCAAATGATCATTTAAACCAGTAAGTTTTGAGGTGGCGGGTTGTGCAGAAATGGATAGCCAAAACACTTAATAATGCTAACTTATTTCAAAAGTCACTTATCTCCCAGGAAAAAAAGGGAATTCTATTATTTCTTTCATTTAGTTTTCAAGCTTCAAAAAGACCATCTTCACTTTCTTGGCTCTAACTTAGCTCTGTTTATTTTCTGTTTAATAATGTGGTGGGACAAATATGACTATAAAAGTAAAAACTATCAAAGTTGTATTATTTTATTTCCTCCTGTAGCTGATCATGACAATTGCTTATATAGTAAATAATAAATCTGTATTGAATAAATGAATGTGTGATCTGAACCACAGATTTGTGAAAATCCATCGTAAGAGTTAAGTGCAATATAAAATTTAGACATTCCCATCAATAATCCCATTATATTAAAACAGTATGTGAAATAAATAACCTTTATGATTTATGTGTATTTTAGAAGACCTCTACCTGAATATAGGTTTAATCTAATTCTTCAATGTGCTTTCATCTGAAACACATCTTCTGTTTATACCATTGATTTGACTGTGTCTTTAAGGCAGTGTACATTTCTCTTCCTTCCTTCCATCCATCTTTCCTTTCTACCCCCCTTCCTTCTCTCTCATTCTTTCATTTAGAGATCACCTCAATAAGAAACAAAGGGATATGCATTTTTCATTAAACTTTTTTTTTTTTGAGACAATTTCAAATTCACATTCATCTGTAAGAAATAATGCAGGGAAATCCCACACACCTTTTGCCCGTTTCACCCAACAGTAACCTTTTGTCAAACTACAGCACAATGTCACAACAAGGTTATTGACATTGACACAATCAAATTTCTGTAGAACGTTTCAATCACTGCAGTGATCCCTGTTTCCTAGTTTTATTCTCACCTACTTGTCTTCCATCCTACCATCCCCTTAACATTTGGCAACAATTAATTTGTTTTCTATTTCTATAATTATTTCATTTGAATAATGTTCTATAAATACAATCACTTTATACAATCACCTTTTAAGATTTTTTTTTCACTCACCATAATTCTTTGGAAATTTATACAGGTTGTTGCATTTATTAATACTTTATTCCTTCTTATTGCTGAATAGTACTTCGAGGTATGGGCACACTATATAGTTTGTTTCACTATGTAAAGACATCTGGGTAATTCTATGTTTTTGGCTATTCCAAATTAAGTTGTTAAAAACATTTATGTACAGGTTTTAATAGAATACAAGTTTTTATTTATCTGTGATAAATGTCCATGAACGCAATTGACAGATTATATGGTGCTTACATTCTTAGCTTCTAGTAAAATTGCCAAAATGTGTTCTGGAGACGCTGTCCTCTGTTACATTCTATCAGTCATGTGTCATGGTCCAATTTTTTTCACATTCTTCTCAGCATTTGATATGCTCACTATTTTTAATTTTAGCTTTTCTGAAAGGTGTGTTGTGATATCTGATTATGGTTTAATTTGCATTTCTCTAATGGCCAATGATATTGAAAATCATTTTGTGTTTTATTTATCCCTACTACATCCATTTTGGTGAAATTTCTGTTCATGTTTCGTACCTCTTCGTCTATTTGGATTAATGGATTTTTTTCATTTATCTTTTTTTTTTAACTGTTGAGATTTGAGAGTTCTATATATATTCTAGATACTAGTCTTCAGATAATGTAGTTTGCAAATATTTTCTTCCACTCTGTAGCTCATTTTCCTCTGCTTTTTACAGGGTGTTTGATAGGGCAATATTTTTTTTAATGTTGATAAAGTCCAATTCTTCTATTTCTGTCAAAGATTGTATCAAATTGGTGTTATTTTCCTAAATGTTGGTAAAATTCCCCAACGAAAGCATCTGATCTGAAAGTTTCTTTTTGAAGACTTTTTAAATCATAAATATGATATCCTTAATCATTATAAGGGTATTCAAGGTTTCTATTTCATATTAGGTGAATTATAGTAGTTTTGTTTTTCAATAAATTAATTCATTTCATCTAAGTTGTCAAAGTTTTGTATTTCTATTATTATTCAGTTCAATGAATTTTAAAAATTTCCCTTGAGACTTCCTCTTCATTTTCTGAAATATTTAGTAGTGTGTTATTTAGTCTCCAACTGTTTGGGATTTTCCTTTTAACTTTCTGTGATTAAATTTATAGTTTGATTTTGGTATGTTCAGAGAATACATTGTGTACGATTTCAATTGTTTTAAATTTGTTAGGATTTGTTTTATGTCCCAGGATATGGTCTATCTGGATATATGTTCCTTGTGGACATGGAGATAATGTGTTTTCTGCTGTTGTGCGTACTATAAATACAATGTGTATCCTGCTGATTGGTGGTGGTTATGAGGTTTTTCTTGTTGACTTTTGCCTAGTTCTGTCAATTGTTCAGAAGCAGATGTTGAAATCTCCAAGAATAATTGTAGTTTGTTTGTTTAGCCTTTCAATTGTCTTTGCTTTTGCTTCACATAGTTTACACCTATTTGACTGGGTGCATCTACCTTAGGATTGCTATGCCCCTTGGGAGTTTGACTGTTGTATCATGATAATATATTCCGCTCTGTCTCTGGTGATTTACTTTATTCTATGTCTAGTATATTTGATATTAATATGGCCCATCCTGCTCTCCTTCATGTAATATTTTCATAATAGATGTTTCTATCTTCTTACTTTCAGCCTTCTTATGTTCTTATATTTGAAGTAAGTTTCTTATAGACAACATATTTTTAGGTCACATGTTTTAATCCATTCTGAAATTCTCTGTCTCTAAATATGAAAGAACAATAGCAGGAAGGGAATCAAAGAAATGTTTTTTTTAGCATCTTAACCAAATATATCCCCAAAAAGAGAGCTCTGATATAAACTGATTAGAGCACATCTTTAAGTTAGTTTGCAGACCTAAGTAAACTATGCTTCCTAACCCTACTGTCCAAACCTGAGGAATGCTCAGGCACACTAACGGAAGGACTGAGAGGCTGAGGGCCAGTACAGACTCTGGTCTAATACTCCACCCAGCTTACATGTATGTAGCAACATGGAGAAGTGAGCTGGGTTTGTCTGTCCTTGGAAGGTCTTGCCCCACCCCTCTGGGAGAAATGCTGATTCCCAGTGGGTCAAATTCAGCTTATTGATAAAGCATGGCCTCACAAATGTCGTGTCCCTAAGCAATGAGTAGTAAATTAGTAAGTTAGTAAGTAGTAAGTAGATGTGTAGGACACTAGTGAAGAAAATTCAAGAATCTTCTGACACAAGACATTTTCCTGATGGCTGACTTTTACTCTTCAGGCTAAACTTCACAAATTTACGTTTCTCCTTATTCTTTTCATCTTTTTCACTTCAGACTGTCGCTCCAGACAACCAGATTTTCCAAGAGATTTCTAGATTTCATCATCTTTCATCTCTACTTACCCCTTTCACACGTTGTATCCCAGAGATTTCCTGAGAAGATTGGATACCCGTGGGTGACCTTAGACATGAACTCATTCTCAGCTAAATAACAGCATTCATGTGCCTGAGATAATCATCAGGAACACTTCCCTCACTTAAAGAGATATCTCTGGATACTCCAGCCACTCAGCAACGTTGCAGATTGAAGTGGGTGATTTATCACTGCACTCTGGGGGATCCAGGCCCACAGTATACATTGGCACAAGAGACCGTGGCCAGCAAAGTCACTCAGACACATTTTTGATGAGTCAACAAAAACCAATTAAATCTTATACCAAGGATCATTTAAGTCAAAAGTGGACTTATATGAAGAGCCACATGATCACATCCAGATACCTCCCAGGAAGTCCACAGTAGAAATGTGCCCTTTGCGCCACCTACAATAAATCAACAACTGAAGAAAATAATCCTAATTCAGAAATGTGTTTTTCCAACAGATATTCACTCCTTTTAGCAAGATCCCAGAAAAAACAGGTCATCATCCTCTCTGTAAACAGAAAAAAAGCATCGCTACACGTTAAGTATATTCATACTTCAAGGTTCAATTACTTTTATTCAAAATACCAATTGAACCCGAGAATGGGATGAGAGGGATGGAATATGGAATATTGTCATAAAATACAAGAACTTAAATGATTCACTCAAGGCAATGATATTTAGAAGTGATAGTGTCCGAATTCAAAACCATGTCTAATTTCAACATGTCTCTTAGAAATGAATTAAAATGGACAATGGTATCAGAAGGAGAAAGACTCTTCCCCAAAGACTGTTCAGTAAGAAGTGCATGGCCCTTTTGGTAGGCACTAGCTAACATATCAAATTAAATATCTCCAACAACAACAACAAAAAATGGAGGAGAAGTAGAAATAGTGACTCAAAGACAAAGTTAACCAGTGAAATGTGAATAAAAAGGATTTTGTTAAGCTTTTGTAATACTTCACATGTTTTATAAATTCTGTAACCCTTTTTGGGGCCTCCAAGATAGGAGCCATGGTGTATGCAGTAATAGGGTGACCGATTCACCCTAGTTTAACTAGAATTCTTCCAGGTTTAGCTCTGAAAGTTCATGTCCTCAGAAATTTCCAATCCTATGCAAACTGGATAAGAAATCAATGGGATGATCCACACCAATTACCTGTTCTGGTCTAAGAGTTCCATGATATTTGTCAAGTTACCCCAACTCTCTGGCTCTCAGTTTCTTTATCCATTAAACGTAGATCTCTTTACTCAACTCAGGTAAAAATAAATAAATAAATAAATAAATAAATAAGTGCAAGTTCCACACAAGATCATCTCTGTGAAAAAGCTTTCATCCAGTGGGTTCTCAACACTTTTGTGTTTTTAAGGCTGAAAACACATTGTAGGGCCAAATCACATAGGTGCACGTCTAATCCAGATGTATTTGGGAAGTGAGGGCTTATCCAGCAGGGAAGAGAAAACCTCACTGAGGAGTCCATCTAGGAGGGAAGGAGGTGGGATAATGGAAGGGAATGGCAGGTTAGAGATTCAAGATCTGTGGAGATCTCTGCCCTGTTTGCCTGCTGACCCTTGGTTATCAGCCATGACTTGACAGGATGTCAAGTCCAGGTTGTCAGCCATGACCTGACAGCATGTCAAGTCCAGGATGTCAGCCATGACTTGACATGAAGACCTGAGGCCTCTCAGAACTTTGCTGGGTGTCTCTGTGCCAGCACTCTGAGAACTGAGAGCTTACTTATGGTGCACGGTGGAGGAAGACAATAACGCAAGGATGGAGCCCACCACTGACTGAAGACCACAACCCTTCCTATTTTGGAGGTGTGGTCTTAGTTCCCAAGGAAGACGGGTAGACCCCATAATATCATAGATTGAATTAGTCACTGCCTTGGTCCATGAGTTCTCAGATTTAATTTAGTTTAAAACAAATAGAGTTAGTCTCCATGGATCTAAATACTGTAAGACAAATTGTTATCATCTACTCAAAGAAAAATAAGATATTTTTCTGGATCATAAATATTCTTAGAGGATAGTTTAAAGGAATGACATATATATAGTTAATTTTTACATAAGAAGATGTAATTGCTTGTACAAGGGATGGGGAGAACTGAATAAGGAACTTTTTAACTGTAAATTTTCAAATAGAAAGGCAGACAGAGCAGACCTGCAGTTCTCTCCCATGATAATCCCTGGGACAAATAACTTCTCTGAGATCAGACAAAGAGCCTAGATGAAGAACGTACTCAAAATGCCATGTTTATGCCTAAAAGAAGAAAGACAAATACACAGGAACAATCCTCAACTCTTGATCTCTCTCCTTTTTCTACAGAAGTCTCTACCAGGGTCAGGAGAGGAGGGAACATCCTCCTTGCAGACTACTTCCACAGGTAAGCAACACTTTGGAATGTGCTAGTCCTCAGGACCTGAGGAATAAAAACCAACTAAAGACCCTATCAAATGTCAGAAAAGTCACTTTGTTCCAAAGAGGCTACTTTTAACCACTCTTGTTCCAATCTAATGCTAAACCCATGGAGAGTGTAAGAATTAGCCTTCCCTTAATTGGCACTGGCACTCTAGGAAAGTTCTTCCTAAGGGAAGATTTAAAATTCCCTTAGTCAAAACCATAGCTGAGGGGATGCAAGGTGGGTCTGATTTTCTGTCTAAAATGTTTAGAGTAACTGATGAGAGAGAGAGAGTGAACCAGCGAGGATAAGCGAGTGCCTGAGTTGAATGATTGATAATGAAACATTTCTAATCACATCAGCCTTTTGCAGAGAAGACAGGTCATGGAACTTATAGATCCACAGCTACAAGTTTAAGAGTTTTTGACAAATAGCTATAATTTAAAATACAATTACTAAAAGATAAGACAGATGTGAACAGCTTGTTTCTTTTTTCATGTGGGAGTCAAACAGGAACAGGGAGAGATTTCGCTGCCACAATGGTTCAGAGTTGGTAAAGTTAGCTCACAAAACACTAAACCAGCAAAACTGAGGGTGCCTTTAACTCCCTGGGGAGAAAAATGTATGTCCTTTTATTTTCTATCCTCTAGAAATGACTTATTTTAAAATAGTATTTTATTTTCTGACTGTAAATGATGTATGTTTTCCTTTTTGAAGTAAATAAAATAAAAGTAAAATATTAAATATAAAATAAAAGAAACTCTCATCCACATTCAAATCTAGAACTAATTACTAACATAAGTTTTCCAAAGAATAGTTTTATATAGTTTAGGTTTTGCATAACCCATGCAGTCACCTGATTTTGTCCCCATTTAATATTAAAACACAAACATTTTGCAATGCCATTAAAAAATACTTTCTACATTTAATTTTAATACCTCCAAAACATTTTATTGTGACTTTTGAATTTTTCAAGCCTGTTAAATTTGATAAATGAAAAAAATTAAGCTAACAAAATATAATATCTAAGATTGTTGTAAGGAATTTACTTTGCTTACTACTGTAAATAATTCTCTGAGAATTTAATTTTATTGGATAACATTTGTTTTGTCAAATTGTTTTCCAAAACATCTGCATTTGTTCTGTACCTTCCCCATAGCCCATAAAGCAAGAAATAACTCCATATTAGAAAAGTAAACCTCTGAAACTTGTAGTATTTTATAATGTTTCCTCAACCCAAGTTCCTAGATATTTTCACCTCAGCGGTTAATTACTAACTAGCAAAGACATATTCAGGTCTTGAAAAAATGTCTTTCGATTCTGTTGAGTCTATCACGTTTCCTATTTGAATCCTGCCACTCTTAAAATTCCATTCCATTTTGCCTTAAAAGTTTGTTTTGGTAATTGTTGCTTGCTATTAGAAAAACAGAGGTTAGTAATTCATAGAAGAGAAATTTCCATTGATACCATTTTTCTTTCTAATATGAATACTAATGATAGCCGATTTGTACATATGTACAATGTACGATTTGTACATTACATATGGGCACCATAATAAGGAATATATATATATATATATACATACACACACGTATATGTATGTACATATGTGTGTGTGTATTTGAAGATTACATATATATATGTATGCATATATATATATACATATATATGTGTATATATATATAGCTATACCTCTGTCTATCTAGAAAATCTCCAAATTTCATTCTTGCAGGATTTCTGGTTTATGACTTAGGAAAATGTGGCTCAGAGAAGGGGAGTGCCTTCTTAAAGTCACACAGCCATAGAATGAGATGAGAATTAAGCTAGGAATAATGACAATAGAATCCAGGTTCTTCCAGTGCATTGAGTTTGAAGCACAAATTAAGCAATGCAATTTCACTATGACTCTAGATATGTAAAGGGACAGTCACTGGACTCTTAGACTTTTATCTTTAAAACTGACCCTGAACCTGGCTAGGAGAAAAGGATAGGGATTAGCTTTGCTCTAATACCTCTTTTTTTCTCTGAGACAAGAGTGTGAATACCTGTGCTGATTATACCTACTTATTCAAATACTTATGTTCCTTGTATCTGTCAGCTAACTCTTTTAATGGAAAATCCTGTGAATCTGGTTATTTCCTTAGTAATCAACTAGAAGGTGAGATCTGAATATATTTATTTTAGGAAAATAATCCCTATTTATTGGTGGAGAGATGAGGTAGTATAAAGGGTTGTATAAAGTTGGTTCTGCCAGTGTTGTAGCTGCAGCTAGATAACTTTGTAGATACATGTCTATAACTCCCTATACGACACACTTTCATAGTCTGGAAAAACAATGCCAGCTTTCTCATGAATTATGAGGATTTTATGAGATGATGCAAATTAACACCTTTTTTTTTTTTTTTTTTTTTTGAGAGAGAGAGAGAGGGAGCATTGGGACAGGGCAGAGGAAGAGAGAGGGAGACCTTAGCAGGCAGTGCAGAACCTAATGTGAGACTCATGAACCTGAGATCATGACCTGAGATGAAATCAAAAGTCAGACACTTAACCCACTGAGCCACCCAGGCACCCTGAAATGAACACAATTTATGAAGCACAGAAACACGATAAATATTTGAAAAAAAAAAAAAAAAGAGAGAGAGAGAGGGAGAGAGACTGACTGTCCAGTTCTCTCACTTGGCTGATAAAGAAGGAAGGTAGACTCTATACTGGTTCTGAGATATGCCAAGTGCAGTGCACACACTATATCAGTTAAGATGACAGCTTCTCTGACATAGATCCTTCTGTAGATGGGGCAAGTGAGTCTCAGGGAGATTAAGTCATACGCTCCTATTCATACATGCAGTATATAATCTAGTCAGTATTTGAAGTTGGTCCCTCTCTTTAGAAGACTTGGGCTTTACCTAAATGCAATGCTTTACCATTCCTTTTCTTCATCTCAAAGGCACTTTGTCCTGCATTTGACTTCCTTCCAATTCTGAATTCCTTCCAATTCCTTTGATTTATATTGGGTGACAATGTGACCACCACGTAAGAGATTCATTTTGTCCACAATGCACATCGCTCTCCCTGGGGTTGGGGCACCATCCCTATCCCAGCTGTAGAAAGTATCCTCCTTACTCAACTCATCTCTCTCCTGCACAAAAACTCTGCATAATGGAAAGTCACAGAAGTTAAAGCTTCCATGATGCATGGGACCCATCTCCAACCACAAACCACCTGGAGTAATTAAAGCATAATGAAATACCATAGTCGGTCCAGGCCTAAAGGAGGTCTTTCCTGCAATATTTACCTCCCACATTAATTCTCTAATGAGACAACTACACTTCATCTTCCCATAAGACCAGTTCAATATGTTAAGTGGAACTGATTATTTTTAATATATAGTTTATATTTGGAATTTAGATAGTTGCTGTGGATGAAGGGGCTCAAGAAATGGCAACAGAAAGAAAGTCCTTACTTCCTAAAATAATATTAGATTACTTCTTTGAAACGTCTAGTCCAGACCCCTCGGTGATAACTATATTCTTGCCAGTGTCTTTCACCTTACCAGACCAAGAGTCTAAAATAATCATCTTTTGAAAACAGCAACTTTAACAACAAATTCACATCTACTCACTCATTTGTTCCTCTAGTCAATAAATAAATCCTGGCTACTTATTGTACCCAGCACTGTTCTAAGTGCTCAGGATAAATAAGTGAGCAAAACAGACATGATCCTTTCCTGTCAGAACTGAAATGCTAGGAGAGGAGACAGACAATTCACTATGAATGAGCGTGATAATTATATGGCTTAGATACCATGTTGGACTGCATATGTGGATCAGGGTAAGAGCCATCAAAGTGTGAGGTGTGAAGCAGCCTACAGTTCTAAGTGCAGTAGTCATGGGAGCCTGATTGGAAGGTGGAGCTTGAGCAAAGACTTGAAGGGAACTAAAAAGGAATTTAGGTCCCCAGGGAGTAGAGAAGTGTTGTTCTGGTAGAGGAAGACTAAGGGCAAAGGCATAGAGTGTTTGAGAATCCACTAGGAGACCACCAAGACCAGATGGAAGGCCCTGTAGGACTTGTGAGGGACTCTGGCATTGGCTCCTAGTAAAAGAGGGAGCTATTAATGATTTCAGACTAGATGACTGATGTGAACTATCTGATATTTCATGTGAACTCATTGGTGCCAAGCCTCTGTGGACTGAATATGTATGTCCCCCAAAATTCTTATGTTGAAGATCTAATCCCCAGGGTGATTGCATTAGGAGGTGGGGTCTTTGGGAGGTAATTAGTGTCAGTGAGGTCATGAGGTTGGGGTGACCATAATGGGATGTCTGCCCTTGTAGGAAGGTGAGGGAGCAGATCTCTCTTTCTCTACCATGTGAGGAAACAGTAAGAAAACAACCATCTGCAAATCAAGAAGCAGACCTTTGCCAAGACCTGAATCAGCTGGCACGTTGATCTTGGACTTCCCAGCTTCCAGAACTGGGAAAAATAAATTTCTGTTGTTTCAGCCACCCAGTCTGTGGCATTCCATTATGGAAGCCCAAATGCACTAAGACACAGGTCCTAAGTGAAGTAATTTGTATTTCTCAGTCAGTCTGTGAGTTAACGGCAGCAGCTCCATTTGACAGATATGCACACAAAAAGTTCTGAAAGATGAAATGCCAAAGGAGTGATGTTCCAGAAGCAAGATAAATAATATTCTGTCCACAGAAATTCATTAGAGGCACCCACCCCCCCCCCCCCGCGCCCGACTCTCATCTGTGTAACTTTCCCATGTAGGTCCCTAGAGAGTCCCACTCCCATCCTCCAGATTCTTCTGGCATCTTCTTGTCTTTCAGAGCAGAGCTGAACCTCAATGTTCTGGGTAAAGTCAATCCTGAGCACCTGTTTCAGTATCCCTTCCTGGTTCTTCCATAGTTTTTATCATAATCTGTAACCGTTTATTTATTTACTTGTTCATGCTTTCTCTGCTACACTGAATATCAGCTAAATTACTCTAAATGATTTGTGACTATCGCACATCTAGCACAATGCCTGGTATTTTGTGGGTGTTAAATAAATATTTATGGAAAGACAGAGTTACGAACACTTAAAACAATATGAAAATAAACAAAAACTCATTTTTTGTGAAATGAAATAAAAATGGCTCCTCCCTGCCACCAGAACCAAAAGCTCAAGTCCTCACGGTTTGGCCAGAGTTTGCCTTTTTCTGCTCATCTATCACCAAATCCTTGTTCTTCCCACAAGAAGATACCTCCAGTAAGTCTGGATCTTTATTCATGATTGATTACCCAAGAAAGCGTATAATTCTTGGTGCACTACTTCTCCCACTGGAATTAAGCTTCTCAGGAGCAGGATCTGGTTTAACTCATAACCTCACATTGTACTAATTCAATGAACATTAAAAAGTATTCAGTACATAAACATATAAATTGAAATACTTAACATCACTAAGACTATATTAATATTGTTTATTCATATTGTTATTTTAAAAATATTTATGTATTTGAGATAGAGAAAGAGAGCAAGCAGAGGAAGGGGCAGATTGAGGGGAGAGGAGTGGACTGCTCACGGAGCCCCCTGTGGGGCTTAATCCCAGGACCCGGAGAGCAAGAGCTGAGCCGAAACTAAGAGTTGGATGCTAAACCAATTGTGCCACCCAAGCATCCCTATTCATATTATTCTTTCATGAACTTAGCACTTTGATCATGCCATTAAGTATTCTTTAAGTCACCACTGATTCATTCCAGAAGTCTCCTGCAGTGGGCAGAATGGTTGGTATTTTGTTTTAGAAACAAGGAAACTGCAGTTCAAAGAGGTAAAGTCAGTTGCCTAAGGAGACTTACCTAGTAATTGGTGGAGGGGAGCTTTGAACAGAGGCTGTCTGTCGTAAAAATCTGAGCATTTGCAGTCTTACATTTACAGCTAGTAGAGGCATGGTTGTCCCTGTTTTCTAGATGTGGAGTTTGGTGAAAAGGCAGACAGAACACCAAGGCTCACATTCTTTCTGCCAAATAAACTTCTTTGCCCAAGTCTTAACTTTGTTACTATGTGTCTCTGAGTGCGAGGGTTCTGGACTTTCCCAGTTACACTAGTGTAACTACTACTGTAACAGATAGTTACAATAAATTGTATCAAGAACTCTAGGAGGAGCAAGTACAATGAGCTCCATGCAGGCATGGATAAGAGCAAAATGTCAACAAAACTTACCCTCCTGGGAGTTCTGGTAACTTGAGAACTGTGGAGCTAAATGGGACCCTATTTTTTTTTTTTTTAAATGAGAACATGGAGACCCAGAGAAAGTCAGACACTTGTTACACATCATGAAGAAGGAATTTAGCCCTGCCCATACCAGAAACCTCAGTCTTCTTAATTTAATCCTGAGCTACTTCTACCACTCCTTGAAAGACTCAGGTCTTTTCAACCAGCAGTTTGGTACCAGAACAGAGTGAGTCATCTTCGCAAAAGTGACGTTAAAGAGACAGACAACGTGCAAAATGTCAAGTGGCCCAGATGAAACAGAGGCCTCACTTATTTGATTATTATGATAATGCTGCCAGTTGTAATAATCCTTGCCACAGAACAGACTCTGGCTATTCAATAAAAATTGAATAATGTAGCACGATTTTCTGACATTGCTGCCCCCGCTTAATGGAAACAGCACGTACGAACACAAACATACACCATTATGTAGGTCTGTCAGACAAATTACGGCAAGTGTGGAAAATTGGGCAGCATATTAGTCGATGTTGGGCCTCACCCAGAGAGGTGTGAGACAGCACAGGGTCTGGAATGTTCCCTACCACTGCCCCTCGTGTGAAGAACACTCAAGTGAGAAGATCAGTAATCTTGGTAAGAATACTCCCCAGGCTCCTCAGGCCCAGAGCTCTTGGCTACTGCGGGACGCATGCTACATTATAACAGATATTTTCAGGGCTTTGGTGAGGGCTGCCGGAGGGGGAGTCATTCCTCCAGGAAAGGATGAGTCTAAGTGGACACACTCTAAAATACATAGAGACCATAGGTATGGTCTGTGAAGAAACGCTAAAAGAGAAGCTAAGAATGAAGTTACTCACAGAGCACTCTGAAAATGCAGAAGCATAAGAGGAGAATGGGGTAAAATACAGAACTAGAGAATATAATTTTTCTATCATTTTAAGTAGCAGAGCCCCATATCAATCTTCTATAAAGCCCCTTTTTAGGGACTGATTGATATATGAACAAAATAAGGTCCCCACCTTTAGAAGTTTTACTACGTGAAAGTGGTAGGGAGGCATAGAAAACAATAGTTGTGATGTGATCATAACTCTTGCAACACGAAGATAGCACTCTGTGAACTCCGAAAAGGAGCCGCTCATTCTGACTGATGGAAGCAGAGAAGTTGGAACAGTGCAAAAAAAATACCATTTTACCACTAAGTCGAATCCCAGACGAAGTCAGAGAAAGCGGGATCATTTTGAGTGTGAACCAACAGAGCCAGATGAGGTAGGAGGTCAAAGAGGGTTGCGTGATATAAGAGCATAAACGAAGGAGGCATGGCTGGCAATTGGAAAAAGAAGAATCTTGGGAGAGAGGCAGAGCTGCCCGTGGGCAGTGTGTGTGGGCGTAAAGAGTGGCCTGCCCTTTTCAGGAGAGCGTGATGGGCCAGTGGGTGCTACAGAAACCAGGCTGGGTCCAGAGGGGAAGTGGAAGGACACAGAGTACTTTTAATACACGAAATTTCATTTTATAAAATGTATATTTTAAATAGGTTAAAGTGTGAAAACATGAGGCTTTTTACAGATGACACAATTTTCATTATTTTTGGCAACAAAATCCCACCCTGATGGAAATATTTCAAAACGTCGCATACAATGTGCTCTTTTTATTGAATGAGTTATTTTTTGGAGGAGGGATATTAATTGCTAAAATGACGTTTCCCCCTAAATGGATACAGATATAGAGGTACAGATACACAGATATATATCCTTATCTATACTGATAGTGATACTGATATATTTTTGCCCATTTACTACTTATATAGATACCTATGTAAGTAGATGTATATGTAAGTAAGTATCTATGTAAGTAGATGTAAATAGATATAATCTATTATAATCTATTACATCTAGATGTAATTGCATACAGCTATATACAGACATGGAGAGGCAAAGAGATAGAGAGATATGGATAGATCGATTGATCTCTACATAGACATAGATATATATTCTCTCAGTTAAGGTTGTCCAAAGAAACAGGACCAATAAGGGCTCTTTCCCCCTCTCTGATTTTTCACTTTGTAAGATTACGCTGGTCATAAAGTGCATGCAGGGAGCTGGGCCGGGGGGCGGAGGGGCAGGGATATCAGGCTATTGAGGTGACCCAGGCAGAATAAGTGGTAGAATCTAGAATCTAAGGCAGGGTGGTCAAATGACTGCTGAAAGTCTTATGTAATGAGGAAGCATATTATGGCTGGTGGGGCCCTACTTTTGCTAAACCCTGTTGCTGCTTCAGCTGACATGGTAACAGACCACACTACCTAGGGGCTGTGCTGATGGTGGTAAGCACAATTTCCAAAGCTTCTTAGCACTTGGGAACTTTCTGCATCCCTCCACTAGGGGATACTAGAACCCTGCCTACCAGGAGATGCCAGGGGCTTGGTAACTTCTCCACCTGGAATGGCCACTGGAATGGTACAACACTGGGCTCTGGGCTCTAATGAAACAGCCCCAGGTTGAATGAGATTTGATTGCTCTCATTCTGTTCTTCTGATGGCATGCCTTTCACAGTGCGGTAAGCCTTACATGGCCTTACATGGGAAGATGTATGTGTAGGATCCCATTATCCAGCACACAGGATGAGGTCCCCACACCTGGCTCTATTTGCACTACTCTTCCTAAATGCTGATAGAACACCAGTCTCTCACCCTATGTGATTAGAGAACAGAAATGTCAGAGGGTTGTACACACCGCACATAGAACAAAAAATTGCTAGAGAGCCCCTAAGACTGCAAAATCTCCATCCATATTAAATGAAAATGTTCCTTTTTATGCAAACCCAGAGGTGGATTTAACCTGAACCCCATTGCTTCATCCCAAAGAGGTGAACTAAACAGATACCTCTTGACAGCCTTTCTTACAATTGCAACAAAGCTTCGACATCAGCTTCTCAGGGTGACTTGTACTCTGAATATTAAATATATAGTTGGACCATATAAAATTGCACTTATGTGGGTCAAAATAGTGCAGTGTTGGTTATATCATATGGCTATGCCTAATGCCATATTTTTAGTGGATTACCATATTTTGCCGAAACTGAAGAAAAAAACTAAACTAAAAATGTCCTTCTTTATTCCTCACATTCGACTTAACTTGATAAATATTCAATCTTGGCTATGAACCAGGCATTGGGTATTTACTACAAACAGGAAAAAAAAAATGATAAGAGATAATCCTTGCTTCCAAGAGATTTGCAGTTCGATGGTGGAAACAGAGTTAAACAGATGGTCTCCAGACACTGAGATCTCAAAACTCAAGTGCCTGGGGCTAAGCGCAGGGTGACCGTGAGATGCTGTAGGAGTAGTTTACTGACAATGGCATCGAGAAAGCCTTCCTTGAGAGGCCAACAATGTAGCAGATTATTTTGGCTGTGAGTATCAATATAAATGTGTAGTGGACATTTGCTTTTATTTTTTGGTAGGTTGGCAAGTATGTTTGAATATTTTTGGTGGAATCCCTCATCATTTAAGTCTTGAGGGAAAAGAAATCTGTGATCTTCACTACAGAAGAAAAATAGGAGAAAATTGCTGCTCCCCTCCTCAAAGCAAGAGCATGAGGGTCTGAACTTGATAGCCGGATGCATCATACCCAGGGCAACAAGGCAAGTCTGAACTCCACGTAGCAGTGAGTGGTGATGTCTACGTGGTGTCTGGCAGTGGCTGTGTTTTGGAGAAACAGTGATGATGTTCTCTCTCTCAGCTTCCTAAATGGATGTTTTTGGTGCGTGATTTCCTGGGCTGTCCTTCATGATCCCAAATTCCTCTCCTTCTTGCTGGTTTTGAGTAAGCTGATTTTCAGCCCTCCCAAAATTCTGTCAGCTACCAGAAATCTTTCTACTAAATTCCTTCGTGATGCCAAACTCCTCTGGTTCTTATTTGTTTGAATATCCTGCTCATCAGCTTTCCCATGATTCTGTCAGCGACCAGAAATCTTTCTTCTAAATAGCTTCTCTACTCAGCCAGAGTTGCTTTCTCTTCCTTGCAACCAAGAAACTTAATGATACAAACCATTTGTTAAATGTAATTAGAATGTGGCAACCAGTGTGCCAAGGCCTTTACAGGGTTGTTTTTGGTTGTTTGTTTTTACGTTTAGTTCTCACAAGTAATGCTGTAAAGTGTGTTTGTCCCCACTGGGTGGGAAGAAATTTGAAATCGAGAAGCTATGTTGCTTAGAAATTACAGTTCTAGTCTCTGGAGCTGGGCCACCTTACAAAACAGGGAGTAACCAGAACTTCTCTGGTTGTGCTTTCGTTATCTAAAAATAGAAATAAAAATAGCACTCATCTGAAAGGGGATTGGAGAACATAAATTGTTCATATGTATAAAACACTCAGATCAGTTTCTTGCAGTAACTTCCTGGTCGGGGTTAACTATCAGCACTTCTGAGTAATTTGGCTCAGTTCTTAGAGCTGGTGAGTGTCAGAACTGGGGTCAAAATACTAATCTTTATGAATCTACATGCTGGTCTCTTTCCATGAAAATGTGTCAAAAATGAACAAGTCTTACACCCCAAAGAACACGTTCCTGAACACATCTTTCTCCTCTTTGGAGTTAAAGTTTAGATGAAAGAGTTATGCTTCTGTTTTCCTGATTTATTCACATATATGACAAGAACAGGAATAATTGGATAAAATAATGGAAATTATAACAGAATACTAAAAGTAGCAGGTCACATGCATTCGCTTCTGTGTATCAGGATATAGCAGAAAGGTGTCCATTGAATATTTACAATAACACTCAAGAGGAAATTGTGCTTTCCTGGGAGGCTTGATGGGGCTGGTGACTAGAACTCTTCTGTTTTGCTGAAATTCTAATCCAAATGAATAAAGAAGACTGTGGAGATCAAAATATATCTTGATGTTAATAAGTCTGATATTAAAAATAGGCTTTTTTCTGCACAACAGTGGACTTTCCTGCTCTGAACTCCTAAGAGCTAACTCTCAACTCAGCCAAAGATGCTTCTCCAGGGGCCTAAGTTTCTGTCTTGGAATTTATCACCCTGGGGAGGGTTAAAATGGGAATATCTTTTTGTTTCACGCTCAACACATATTTATTGAGCACCTAGAGGTGAGTGCTGACAAAGACACATAGTGGGAAGCTTTGGCAGGAGTGGGAGCCGGCCCCTTTGTGTAGGATGCACAGATGGTTCAGATGAATGCTGAGTAAACCGTGTACCTGTGCTATGGCAGTTAAGTCTTGAAATAGAGACTGTGTCCAAGGCAGATTATTTTAATTGTTAAAAACTGATTCAAGCGGCGCCTAGGTGGCTCAGCGGGTTAAGCCTCTGTCTTCGGCTCAGGTCATGATCTCAGGGTCCTGGGATCCAGCCCCGAATCGGGCTCTCTGCTCAGTGGGGAGACTGCTTCTCCACTCTTTCTGCCTGCCTCTCTACCTACTTGTGATCTCTCCCTCGGTCTGTCAAATAAATAAATAAAATCTTAAAAAAAAAAAAAAAAGAAAAAGAAAAAGAAAAACAGATCCAAGAAGCGGGTGGCCTGACATGGGAGGCAAAGGATGCTGTGTCCATGCCTGAGGGGAGCCTGGAAAGTGATGGTTGACCAATCTTTGTGTTCTATGTGTTCTTTGACATTAAACCCGGATAAGAAAGAAGCAGGTTGGGTGACCTCAAGAGGGTAACATGCATCTCATGGCAGGCAGAAAACCCTTCCCCTCTTGATCTATGTATTTGTTATCAAGATGACTGTCATAAGGAGAGAGGAAGAGGCATGGGGAAGGGCAAGGGAGCAGATGCTTGCTGCTGCCATCCTAGCCCACTTTCCGGGGATCAGATCAACTCCTGACCACACCACTTTTCACAGATGAGGCAGCACTGCTGTCCAGAGCTGACTCTCTCCCTGCCCCTCTTACCCTTGACCTTTAGTTCTTCTTTAATCAAGACCAAGCTGAATCGGTG
The DNA here is from genome assembly GCF_010015895.1 of Lontra canadensis. Classification (NCBI taxonomy): domain Eukaryota; kingdom Metazoa; phylum Chordata; class Mammalia; order Carnivora; family Mustelidae; genus Lontra; species Lontra canadensis. Next base: position 4,657,057 of record NW_022631043.1, read on the forward strand.
AGGCTAGAAGAATTCGATTCAGAGGAAGCTTGCAACTCTTCTTGGACTTCAAGGCCCGGGTGCCAATCCAGCCTCTGGAAGTCTGCATGAAGGTCTCGGGCATTCATTCCTCCATGTTACCGCAATCCTTTGATTTCCATCTTGTTACCATTTCTTGCATCCATAACTCCCTGCGGAACCCTGAAAAAAGGCAGGTAATCAATAAAATGTTGCCACAACAATGTTCTAGAACACAACAGACCAAACTCAGTGGCCTGAAACAAAAATTATTTATTGTTAATCATGCATTTGCTGGTCAGGTGGGTGCTTGGTTTCAGATTCAAGCCAGATCTACTCCAGTCTGCTCTCCTCCTCCCAGCAGCTACCCTGGCATGTGTTCTCATGTAGAGGGTAGAAATGCAAGAGAGCTGAGCAGAGACACTGGATTTTTCCTCATGCCTAGGAACTTTTGACCAAAATCCCATGCAAACTCAACATCTGTGAGGTGGCCTCTAATCGGAAGAATTGCAAAGTCGCACGGCACAAAGCTAGGGTATCGGGGAGTGTGAAGCATTAGAAATAGTAAGACTCTACCAGAGGAGGGACTCAGGTATTACTAGTAGCCAAGGGCTGTACCACCTAATCATGCCTGAATGTTACTCCTTTCCTAAGACTAGACACCATATAAATTTAAGTGCTGTCATTCTCAACTTGATAGAAAAGTGGGTGTATTAATAAACTAATAGAACCTCAATTACCTCTTAATTACAGTTTCATTAAGGGTAGAAGCTGGGCCTTACTCATGATTGCAGCCTTAGTGTTTGACATATATATTTGTTGGGAAAATGAATTAAAAACCAATTTACTAAAGAGTTTCAAACCTTTCCTAAGCAGATTTCCTTTTAAAGTGGCTAATGAGCAACATTATTGGATAAAATTGAACAATATATTTTTTCCAGCTAATACAGGTGCTAATTGATAATAAAATAAAGAAAGCCTCCAATGAGTTTGACTAGTATAAGAAGGGAACTAAATAATATATTAGCTGGATAATCAGAAACATCAGAAGTAGATTGTACAGGTTAGATGAAAACTTTATAAAGGAAAATTAAACCCCTTTTGATTTGTTGTCAAGGGGCCTGGAAACTATTAAAGGGACATTAATGTCATCAGAAATCCAAGTTTCTATTGTACTCACAGTGCACTGTCTTTTCTTTTGCTGGTCACTGTTTAAACTTCTGTGGAAGATGGGAGATGGAGATCCCTTCTTAAGAAATGCAGATGTGGTGGGCAAGTAGGCTATGCCCATGAGAAACAAGTAGAAAAGCGAATGGGCTGTCATGTCATTAAGCAGTGTCCTTAAGAGCACAAAGGAGGGAGCAGGACCCCACCTAGATTGTACCAACTGTGGTTAGACTAAGGAGTAGGATATAATAGTAAATATTAGGAGACAAAGTAAAAATGTACTATATGAAAATTCAAGTTTACCTTGTTGAAAATTGAACCTCTGGGTTCCCCTCCTAAAACTTATTTCCCTTCCTGTGGTCTTTATCTCCTGGTGGGATACCAGATGTGGAAGTACTTAGTCCTCAAAATGGAAATCTGGGAATTTTACTTGGCATTTCCTCTCCCCTGTTCCTCATGACTAAGAAGTCCCATGACATTAAACATAATTCTCTTTACTGAATACTTTTACATATAATCTCTTTGTTTGATGATAAGCAGTTGCAACTTGGGTTCGAGCTGGGGGCTGTGCCTGCATGTGAGAATCAGAAGGGTCTTTCAAGGGAAGCAGGAGGGAAGTTATGGGAATTAGGGGCCTTCTGGGTGAACGGAAAGGATGACAAAATAGTATATCATAAGGAGTGGCCATGTTCCAGTGAAGGAAAAGTAGTTTTTATGGCCATTTGGTATTACCATGTATATTTGCATTTTCAGTTCTATCCCATAGTGGTCCAGACCCTTGTCATGGAACAGGAAAGGTGTAGGGCTGCTGAGTGTGCCTTACAAGCTGTTCATGTGGGCAGTTACCATCGTGAGATGAAAGGGTGTTAAGATTGCCTCCCTTTTCCCCTCAGTTCAACTAAACTTTACGCAGCCTTCCTCCTGACTCAAGGCTCCTTACTCTTCTTTTCTAAGAGCATTTGCTTTTGAAGACTTTCAGTTGTAAATGCATTCCTGATTCTTGAGGCATAAGTCTTCTCTCTACTTCTTGCCTGTTTTACTACACTGAGTAAAGTCTCTCTCAAGAGCCTGGGAGCCACCCCTTTGAAATGCAATCATTGAAGAAGGTAGAGATCCTTTCTGGGTTTTCTGTGGGAGGATGAGAGCCTAAATCTGATGGGCACAATTAGCAAACATAGATGGCTTGATCACATAGACCAACCTCTCCTGACATCTTCCAGTACCTTCCCACCAGGTCACACCAGTATTTAAGACCCACCTGCTTTGCTTTCAGTGAGGCCATGTTCAATCTCCCCCCACCCCCCGCCCCCATCCAACAGTCTTGAGTAAAGTGTGCTTTGTTTAACTTGTCTGGTGCCATTTTTCTCTGACACAGGATACTGTTGGTGAGTAAATTGATTCTTGGATAATTCCCTGAGCAGAAGCTATGCCTGGCACAAAAGACAATGGATTGATTCTGGAGTGAAGTGGAGAGTGAACTCAGGGGTGAGACAAGTATTATTTTAGTCACTGTGTTGGAGGACAAGTAGACACTCATCTGAAAAAGAAGGAGATGTGCCAGAGGGGCCCCAAGGTTGACACTGAGGTGTGGGCCCACCACACGGCAGCCAAGGAGCTCCTTTTATAAATAAGGTGCACGAGCTGCTTTGCTGCAGTAAGGACTGGTCTTGGCAGTGGAGAAAATGTACCAGACAAAGCTGAGACTCCAACAAGCGTGGATTATGCGGGGTTAGCACTCAGCCTAACAGAAGCTCATCATCTCGCAGCAAACTCTTCTCCTCCCCTGGGCCCTCAGTCAGCTGCTGCTTCCCAAGTAGAACCCTTAGGCATCTTAAAATGTTTTTCTCTCTCCTTTCCCCATCAATGGCTCCCTGTCATTTCCCAATCCAGCCTCAGTGGGAGGCCAATCAAACTCCTTCTCTGCAGGTTATGTTTCTCGAGCTAAAAGACACAAGGATCAAAAGGAAACGTCAAGCTCATAATTCCAGCGGGTTTCAGTTCACATATGTGTTAAGGGTTCCCTTCTTTTCCAAAGCAAACTTAGAGGTAGAGGATGTGCCCCCCCGCCCCCCCCATCCATCTAGCATCCTTCCTGTCTCTGAAAATGGGGAAGGAATTTGACCTTTTTCAGCTCTTCCCTTTTGGAACAGAGGACTGTTGTGTCTGGGCTCCGGACACAGTACTTTGCATACGTCACATAATTTATCCCTCCAGCCAGCCTGGGGAGAAAATTCTTCTCATGTTCTGAAACGAAATTCAGACTCGAGAGGAGCAACTTGTCAGGGATCACAGAAATTATGAGAAGCTGAGTCAGGATTGAAAACCAGGCATTCCAGATTCCAAAGCCAGCACAATCACCAAGACCCAGGACTTTTTCCAGGGTAATTGCTGCTTAATATATGCAGCTTTTTGCTGGACCTCCTCCTCCTGCCTCCCCAGGGATAGCTGGGATCATTAGGATGCTACACATTTAGCTTCCAGTGACTTGTTACTCATTTGAGTGCTGTGCATTTGTCAGCAGTTCAAGTTAACTCGCTCTTTCTAGTAAAATCCTTTCTAGCAAAATTCTTTCCCCTTGAAAAAATTCAATAAAAACTGAAAAGCAGGGGAGCAAGATTAGAAAGGCTGAAAAAGGAAACTAGATAACCAAAGAACAGTCCCCCAAAGCCCGTATTTCTCTCTCATCAGAGATTTTGTGAAAGGACCAGATTGGCAAGAATGAAAAGGAAAATCCCTTTTTATTAAGCTCACCTGTATAGTATTATCTCTTCAGAGGTGTTTATGAAAACATTCACACACAGTAAAACTTGCCTTTTATAGAATTTTTATTTTTATTGAATAAGCTCATTTTTATTGAATTTCTTCAGCTCTCCATCAAATTTTAAAATCCCTGCCTATTACTCTATCTACACATAAATCATACCTCATGTCCATCAGACTCCAGCATAGAGGCAATTCCCTCCAGCTTCTGGTTATTTGATATAGAGCTGTGTATCATGCTAGGGGGGCACAGACGTCCTCAGCTTCCAAATCACCAGGGATGCATGGCAATTGCTTCTTTTCATTTCCTGGGCAGGGTGTGTGTGTGTGTGTGGGAGGGGTGTTGTAAAATGAACTAGGATGCAGAGGAAGATATAAAGGTCCACTTATTATCATAGACCCTTAATTATTCAGGCAGCCAAGATCCATTCTAAATTTAAGCACCTCCCAGTTATGCTCTGTCCAAGTTCAAAGTCTTCCCTGGGCTTCTGTGTCAATGACCCGTCCATACCCCACAGGGATGGGAGTCAGCTAATGCAAGACAAACATGTAGGGTGGCAGAGAGTCAAATGTGACTGAGTTGAGGCACCTCAGTGGGTCCAGGAGATGAGAGTTGAGGACAGCCCTGGCTTTCGCTCACAGGGACTAAATCAGATTTTGTTTGGAAGGGCTCTGATGGTAGACAATGGGCTGTTAGTTTTCAAAATTTTGTGTATTTAAAAAATGCTAGAGTATTTCCCTCCCAGACCTACCATCCTTCTATGTCTGTTAATTCATCCATTCCTTCATCATTCATGGGTTCAGGAAATCAGTCTTTCAGTCACTTGGTCCACAAAAGTACAGTTAAGCATCACTGATATGCCAGTGCAGTGTAGATGTAGGGTGTAATGGTAGATGAGAGACCCGGTTCTTGCTCTGGTATACTTATATTCCAGTGAAGAACACTTTTAAGAAACAAATTTGACATAAAACCAGGAATTCAGCACATGCACATTATACAGAAAGTCATAGGTAGTAAAAAAAAACAAACAAAAAACAAAACAAAACAAAAAACTTTCAAATCTTTTACATTCAAAAACATAATCCCGTCCTTTGGATATACAAGTCCTACATGGTTGAGGTTGCATACAGCATATGGATTTGTTAGTTTTTGATGAAGAGGTATGTCAGGGTCTGAATAGTGCACTGCACAACTCATTGGTACCATGTGTTGAGCCATCAGAGAGGTGAGCTGGCCCCATGGGTAGAGCTGGATAAATCGTTAAAATCAAGAACCTGTGTCCTCTGTCACCTAAATGGTTTCTGAAGGTCCATTCTCCATCATTTTCTAAATATCCTGATCTACTGTCACCGTGTCCAGGGGAACAGACAATAGTCCCTTGCCTGGGTGGCTCAGTTGGTTAAATGTCTGTCTTCAGCTCAGATCCTTATCCCAGGGTCCTGAGACTAAGCCCCATGTTGGACTCCCTGCTGAGTGGGAAGCCTGCTTCTCCCTCTCCCTCTGCCCTTCCCCAACTTGTGTTTTCTCTCTCTCTTGTGCACACTCTCTTTCTCAAATAAATAAAATCTTAAAAAAAAAAAAGATAATAGCCCTTTGTACTCCATGAACCCTTTGATCTCCAGACACTCACATCCGTAGGAATGAGTCTCTACTTTGGTTGCCATAATCTTACTTCTGCTTTTTTCTGATTTTCCCCAGCAATATGTGGGGTGTTTTGTTTTGTTTTGTTTTGGTTTGATTTTGGTTTTGGTTTTTTCCACCTGGATGGGCTCTTCTGGAGCTCTGGAGTTGAAACAGAGCTTGCCTACTTCTTTCTTCTTCCTCCATTGCCCTCGATGGTGGTCTTTTCCGCCATTCTCCTTCTTTCTACTCCCCAGGGAATCCCTTTTTAGAAAGCTAAGGCTGTAAGGATACCAAAGCAAAGGAGTATTCTGTCTCTCATAGTCCTCCCCACAAGGACAGCAGGATGACTATGGACATCCAGGACAGGAAGTGATTTAATGACAGATTCTCACAGGAGAAAAAAGATCAGCTGCTAAAGCACCCCAGAAATGTATTCACTCAGAAGGGTGGTTTCTGAGCTTAGAAAGCAAGGTTTAGAGACATTTACTTTGCCAGGTGGGACCAGGATTTGTCCAGTTGAACAAGATGTTGAGTGTAGAGGTCATGTGTAACTTGGTTAATACAAAGGTATTGTCTGTCTTAAGACAGGAACCATTCTTAAAGACTTCCGAAGAACTTGGTAAAATATTCTCTCAATATCATTGTTATGACTCAACAGTTACCAAGGAAAGTAAAGGGTAGCCCCATTTACTGAGTACCAATGTTCTCTAGGATATAGCACATACAGTATCTCATGCAGTACATACAACATCTCTTGACACGGAAATTATTATCCACATTTTATAAACATCTTCACCCAAACTCAAGAGGCCAAAGGAGTTAAGCCATTCACCTAAACAGTCAAGTGAAAAAGCTGGAATTTGAATTTAAACTGTGTTTTATCCCAAAGCCTGTATTGTTTACTTGCCATATGATCCCTGCTTATTTTTACTTAGCATCTAGTATGTTCACGGTAGCTTAGATAGAACATCTCATTGACGTTTTAATTTTAATTTCACTCTTGAAATAAAAAGATGCTAGAAATATAAGAAGCCTACATTTTATGGAAGTAAATTTCAAAGAGGTTAACAAATGTGTCCAGGTCATAGCACTATCAGATGGCAGAACTAAAACTTGAATTCCTCTCAGAGTTACAGGGAAGAGTAACGGAGGTGGTGCATGGAAACACATCTTGCTAGATCCATAGTAGGAACTAAAAAACTAGCCACTCTTGTTGTTGTAGGAGTTTCCACTTAAGCTATGTTAGATTAATCTAGTCTTCTGAAATTACTACTTTATTCACCCTGCTTGGTTATTTCCTTCTTCTCTTTTTTTCTGTGCCCAACCCCATGACACCTGCAGCTGGAAGAACTGTGATTTATTAAATGTAGTGCGGACATCTCCAAGTGCAGGGTGTAGCACTGAATAATGAGAAGGAAGTGGGCTTTGGGGTCAGGTGTATCTGAATGAGGCATCGTGATTCCGTTCACCAGCTGTCTCATCTTCAGAAAGCCTTGGACTTCTCTGGGTCATAGCAGATGTAAATTGGGAATTCGTACCTATCCCACAACATTGTTGAGAGTTTTAAATCCCAAAGTACCTGCTTAAAATTTTATGTCAAGTGGGCAGCTAATGTGTATTATTCTGCTCTCAGCCTCATTCTTACATGGATAGCAGGAGCACAAACACATAGGCAGTGCAGTAGCCGCTGGAACCCTTGGTGACCTGAACTTATTATTTCCAGCTCTCCTTTGGAACACATGGTACAGCATTGTTCCTTCCTGTCTCTGGAAGTTAACCTTGACCATATGATGATGGTGGCCTATCAGTTATAAGTGGAAGTTTTACCCCTCATTCACCGCATTCCCTTCCTTCGGTAGCAGAGTCTCTGACAGGGCACTCTTGATCCTGCCCATTGCAGGATCCCTCCATGTGCTGGGCTGATGTAAAATATGAGCAAGAACAAGGCTATTGTTTGATGAGCAACTGAGATTTTGTTTAACCATGGCATAACTCAAATATCCTGGTCAATATAGGTAAAGTCTACCTTGACCTTTCCTTCCATTTAATTTTTCCCCAAAAAGGCTGGTTTTAACTATTCTTTTCTGTTTTCTGAGAGGCCCAGAGGAGCTTGGAAGCAATCTGATCATGTAAGTGAATGATTTATCACTCCTGTTTGGCCCTAGCAAGGATTTGCCCTGTACCATTCATCTCTCAAGATATAATTGGACTTAAAATTAAAACTACATTACCTTCTAATTCATTGAAAGGAAACTCGTGGTTTTGACTTAAACAGCAGTTTCAAGCAAGGTATCTATTAGGAGACTGTGAAAAATTGTTCTAGCCTGTTATCCTGGGAGCCAGCATGGGAAACGAATTGTTTTCTAAATGGTGTCCAATTGATCCTGAGGTCCTAAGGACAAACATCAGGACTGGACATAGCAGAGATTGAGCTCTGTGGCCCTCATCATCTTAGCCCAGGCTGCTCCATGTGATTTCATTGTATTTCTGTGTTTCATCATAAGGTGTTGTTTGTAAAAAACTTTTGTTGCTAATGTGAGCTTCCTGCAAATGGCATGAAAAAGAGTTTGTGATTCAAGAATGTGGAAACAGACTGAAGTCAGAGCAGGCTTCAGAGGGAACCTGACAGATGAGCATGGTGGTAGGTCAGGACCCCTCCTGGTCTGTTTCAAGCTCATCTTGGTCACTACCTGAGTCTAGACCTAAAGTAAAAGCAGACTCTACTCTGAGTGGAACAACTACCATCAGATGCTTCAGAGGTTGGAAGCCAAGATGTAGACATCTTGCTACTCAAAGCATGAGCTGTAGATGTGCCTTTGGAGTTATCTGGGAAGGAAGTGTGGACACGGAGTTCAGAGTATGAAAGATTGACACCCAATGAGAGAAGGACAGGGAGCCTCCAGAGTGAAATACCATATGGGGCAATGTCTATGTCAACCCAGTGGGAGTCCAGGACAAAGAATGTTAGCAGAGGAATCTCATCGTGGGTAGAAGTGCCAGACCCTCAGACCAACACCATCCTTGGTCATCGACAGGAAGAGGGGTGCTCTACAAAGACCCTCACTCCAGTTTAACAGTGGGGGTGGACCCTGAAAAGCTAACACGAGGTTGCCATTTCGTTACACCCTTCACAGCTGGGCAGGGAGTCCTTTCTTGAAGGAGAATCTGTGTCACACACCTCTGATTCTGCCACAGGGATGCAGCAGCCTTAGCATCACCTGGGAGCATTTTGGAAATGCTGTATTGTGAGCCCTCCTCAAGACCCACTGCGCCAGGATCTGAAGTTGAACAAGGTATCCAGGTGGTTTGTTTTCTACCTCAGGGTATGAGAAACAAAGAATTAGATTCGAGGAGCCCAAGGAGGGAGATCAAATCCTGTGGCTGGTTGGAGAAACAGAGTTCCTGGAAATCATGCCAAACTGAGACCTCATTAAACATTGCTTACAAATTTTAGGTTGCATAAGAAGCACTGGAGGAGGTTGCTGAAAGTGTAAGTTCTAGACGTCAGCCCCATACCTACTGAATTAGCACATCAGGAGTGGACCCAGAGCTCTGCATTTCAGCAATGGCCAGGTCACTTGAAGTAATTAATCCACTATTCATTCCTTGACAAATGATTAGAGATCTTATGATTGGAGCTCTGCACCCAGACTTGCTGCACACAGATAGCTGTGGGACTTTCAAAAAATTAATGTTATTTTTTTTGTGCTTTGTTATTTTCAAGCGTAAAAATAGTCCCAAATGGTTGTGGTGAGGATTAAATGATACAATATTCATTTTTACATTTTCTCCTATTAAAGAATAAAACAAAGATCTAAAAACAGAGTTGAGTTTATTTTTTAGCCAAGGGAGAAAGGTTCATTAAAGAAACAAGTTTCATCAAGTCTCTGGGTGGGGAGAGTTGAAAGTAGAGCACCAGACAGAGACTCAAACGAGGGAGTGAATTCTATATGGGGAAGGATTCTGGGAGAGGAGTTCTGGCAGTTTAGGGGTGAAGGAATGTCAGGGATGGCCCTGGGACTGGCCATTGTTTTACATCACAAAAGTGGGAGCAGGCTCAACAGGGCATCCAAGGAGAATGGTGGAACTCAGAGCTTTGTGGGGACACATTTAGATGCACATGTCTGGTCCCCTGCCTTTCAGTGGTCTTTATGCAGTCCCTTGTGAGCACTTACCCAGGCAGTCCTATGTGAGGTGTCAGTAGAGCTGGAGTAACAGCTGAGTCCCTGCTCTCGGGAGCTCGCTGCTGCAGGGGAAGTGATGGATGGAAGTAAGTGTGGACCGTTCTAAGCCAGTGACAATAGGTCAGTTGAGGCATTGCAAGCAGAGGTGAAGCGAACACACTACAAGCCAGAACCTTCTCCCTGAAAGATGGCTCAAACTCTTTTTTAGCTAAGTGAGCACAGGCAAGTGGATTGACTTCTTTGTCAAAGCACCCTCACCTGCAAAATGGAAATAATAGCAAGTCTATCTCATAGGTCTTTTGTGACTATTAAAGGAGCAAATCTCGATAAATTGCTCAGAATAGAACGTGGCCTATGGTAAGCACTCCATAAATAGTTGTTATGCTAACAACTGTCCATTCATTCAGTGGAATATAATTCATCCACTCTCGACTCCACTTCAGGAAGATTACAGGTTAAGTGAGTACATAGATGTAATACCAAATGAAGCATAGGACAAGTCTGGATACAAAATTGCAAATATTAAGTGTTCAGAAAGTGTTAACTATTATTACTACTTAAATCAGAGCGGGGAAGTTGTTCCTGACAGGTACGTAATAGGAACTCTTTAAATGCCAATTTCTCTTCCCTGGTTTTCAGCATTAATTTTCCTGGCTATCTATACCTTGCATTTAACACTCCAGCAACACCAGATGACTTTCGTTTCCAGCATAAACCCTCTGCTGCCTGTTCCTCCCACGCCTTTGCTCATGATCTTCTGTTGCCTCGGTGCTTCTCCTGCTCCTTTGTCTGGAAGCTGACCCCCTCCTGGCTGTTCAGGCTGGCTGAGAGTATCCTTTGGCAAACCTTTACACAGCCGTCCTTGGAGGTCCCCATCACACGTGGAAACTCTCTCTTCTATGACACCACACAATATTGTCATGATTCTTTACAAGAAAATCTATGTCCACCCAGAGACAATAATCTCTCTAGAGCAGAAAAATAATTTTGAGACCTTGGTAGATCCAGGGACTGATACCAGATGGGCACCCCATAGTTTCTGATCTAGAAATGTTGAACAGGTGCATGAATCCTAACTTCAGAGCAACTGACCTCTCCCACAAACTCACGCTTTTCATCTTTTTTCCCAAGCTAATTTCTCACCCTAGATTGCTGTCCTCTTTCCCATCTTCCCTTTTCATTCAGAAAACAACTGTTCCTTAGAAATTCAGTCCACAGTCTATCTCCCCATGAAGTGAGGCCCAGGAGCCGAGCAGAGAGTAATTAAAATCTGGCATGGCATGTTCTTGCCAAGTACACTTAAACAAAGGTTCTCCAACTTTTCTCTTTAGTTTTCCTAAGTGGGGAAAAATAAGAACTGAAAGAAAGAAAGCGGAAGGAAAAAAAAAAGAATAAAAAAGATAAACCTGTTTCATGGAAGGAATAAAAATATTTTAAAGTGTAAATGTACCAAGAGTACAATGGTCAGCACAAGGTAGGTGTTTAAACAACAATTGGAATCCACCTCCAAAATGATTAATCTACTGCAAATTCTCATAGCAATGGCACAGCACTATTCTTCCCCCTAATCTCCATGTGCACATTTCTCTGCATAGCTCACAATTATCTCAAATTTAACATGTCCAAAACTACACTCATCATCATTATTCCAAACCAGCTTCCCCCAACCTGCTAATGCGCTAATCATTCTCCCAGCTGCTCAGACTTGACAACTAGGATTTGCTCAACCCTTCCTCTCTATTGACCAAAGCCCTTAGTTGCAGATAACAGGGACAGAACAGGGTGTGGGGAGTCTGTGGGAATGTTCTGCCCCAGGGAGGAGGAGTATTTATCACTGAGATCATTTAAAATTCCTGGCAAGTGGTGATAATAAAAGGCCAACTAATATTTTGTTAATTTTATTATTGATTTAAAATTCTCTGCAAAGAATGTACCCTCTTGTTGCCTAAACCTGGGGCAGATTACTCCCACATCTCCATGCATGGGAGGTATGCTATTGTTAAGGGATGTTTGATAGATCGCAAGGGTTCAATAAACCCCATGACCACCGGCATGTATCACAACTGAGCTTCCAAGAGCAGGACCATAATCTGGTCTGTAAACAGAATATTATTGCCAAAACCCTAGTGTAGAGCTCCTTTGCTATAGTAGGAAAGTGAGTGATGCCACACCACCTCGACCCCCAGAGACCTTCTGTATCATACCAAGTATGCTATCATGTCAGAACAATCTGTGCCCAGTTCCCAGTCCATATACTCTTGGAGCTCACGTATCTCACTTCCAGACAGAAGCCTCCTGGAGAAGATGAAACTAGGACAACCTAAGTCTCGTGCCTGGACACAAGTAGTTCATGGAGCTGAGGAATACCACACACACACACACACACACACACACAAGCAGTTGCAACCTTGCATGGGTTAACTCTGTGTTAACTGAAACTTGTGCATGTATCAGAACCATGGTTTCACATCCTATAGTTCCCTGATCACCACATAGGAATGCGTAAGTTGAGGGCATGGCTCTGAAATGCATGAGTTTCCATTAACACTGCACCCTGCAAAAGTGTGTGTATGGATAGATGGGGAGCATAGGATTCTCAAGGCTGGCTACTGAACCATGAAAGGTGGTTCATAGATTTAAACATTTGCAAATCATGGATTTCCACCAAATCCTCCCAACCCTCTTCTTCCAATTATTTCACACATTCTGTCAATCCTACCTCCAACACATTCCTTGCTTTCTGCCCCCCTTCCCAGGACCAGGCCCAGGATCTGCTGACCCTGCAGTAACTTTGTGTCTCATCTTCTTGCCTTCAGCCCCTGCCTCCCTGCTTCCAGAGTAAATTTCCTACCATGTGATTGTGATTATGTCATGCTCTCCATGAAATGCCTCCAAATCCCCCCGCATTATCTGGATAATGGCCTGTTGGTGACAAGTGGTCTTTGTTTAAGCAGATCTCACTTGGTCCAAAACAGGAGGGGTGTTCATTGTAAGGATTACTGAGTAACGCACTAAACAAAAAGATTTGCTGAATAATTAAGCCTCAAAAGGTGGAGAATATTGTGGTTTAAGGATCTCAAGTTCTGGAAAAAGGGAGCTGGACCACCTTAAAATCTGTATGTGTCTACTGATTGGACTTACTGCTTTCTCAATCCATCCTCCAGTCTTCCCTGCTGAGAAAGACTGGCTTCCTCCCCAGGCCAAGTGCACCTGATCCTCAGAAGCACCTGAAACACAGCTCCAGAAGCATAAAGAAGAGGACTTTTATCTCATTTCTTTAATTATAATTACAAAAATCTCAGGAAATAATAATAACAACCTTATATAGCACTATTTAAATGCTGTTACTGTTTTAAGGGTTTTTTTTTTCTTTTTACCGTAAGTTGTTAGCTTTCATTTACAGAATAATGAGTAAAACATTACTCATGTAATGCATATTACAGTCTTAGAAGATAGATAATATTATCCTCATTTTATTGGTGGGGAAAATGAGGTATAGAGAGGTTACATGACTTGTTCAAATTGCTAACAACTAGGCTCTTCTATTCCCAATCACCGTGACACCTGTCCCTTGTCACCTTACTGGACTGTTTTGCAAGGGCATTAATGGGCTGGATTTAGGTCACATGTGGTCCTATCTCCTAAATTAGGGATGAGAGATATTATTAAGATTTAGAGCCTGGGTGGCTGAGTTGGTTAAGCACCCAACTCTTGATTTCAGCTTAGGTCATGGTCTCAGGGTCATGAGATCAGGCCCTGCATCAGGCTCCATGCTCAGCAGGGAGTCTGCTTGAAATTCTCTCCCTCCGCCACTCCCACACTCTCTCTTTCCCTCACTCTCTCAAATAACAAATGAATAAATCTTATTAAAAAAAAATATTTAGAGCACATGTGGGCCAAGTAAGAAGAAACATTTCCTTAAGGAAGCTGGGAGAAGAGAAAGCTCCTGGGCCAAAAACCAGAAGGTATCCATTGTAAGTTCCATCCTCCAAGACCGGAAACTGTCTCTTCTCTCCCTTCTTCCCATTGCTCCCTTTGGCACCCTCTGTCATGGCCTCCTTGCAGCCAAGCCACTGGTCCTGGACATTCACAAGGTCCTCCTTTCAAGATGCCATTGTCTCACCTTTATACCCATGAGATCCCTCTGTTCTTTAATAACCACAATTAAATGGCCTTTTGCTGTTAAGTTTCTTGTGGCTTCGTGGGTATATCAAGCAAGTTTGGTACCATGGTCTTCTTGCAGCTTTCAATTGCTAAATTGAATTGCTAAACCAATCAAGCAATTGCCTGATTCTTCCACTGGACTGTGTGCCCCTACTCAGAATGATTCATCTTTGCACCCCTACCATGCAACCATATCACGTAGTTGAATACAGGGATGAAAAGAAGATGGAATGAACGGCAGCTACTCAGTCAAGTCCCTTTTTAGTCATCAACATATTCTTGACCTCTCAGGGTTGCTGAAAACATAGGCATTATGAACATACTAGATTCCATACCCGTGTGCTGACTTTATCTAAATTAGGTAGTTTTATTGAATCTTGTCTATAGTGAGGAACTTATCAATGGGGAAAATGAACCTCATAGAAACTAAGAAAGTTGTCCAAGGACATAAACTTTGTAGATCATAGATGTAGAACTGAATCCAGATCTAGACTCCAAAATATGACTTTTTCCATAATATTGCAATTTACATAAGAAGAGTCATAAGTTTTCTCCAAGGAGAAGTGAAATTTAAGGACCAAAAATTAATCACAAGCACTTTGAGTATATCCAACAGAGATATAATATGACCACCTACTTTAGCAAGTAATTGTATTGATTAACCGATTGATAATCAAGAAACCACACAGCAAACCCATTAACTGGGAGATGAAAGCACAAAGGAGGGCTTGGTGTTTCCAGGAATGTTGCTATCGATTAGGTTATTGTCAGCCTGGACGCAGAAATGTATGAACTGTATGTGTGAATGGCGTCACCATGTTCTAAACGATAATGGCTATCAAGCCACTCAAACCCTGGGGTGCGATTGTAACACTGCTAATCCTTAGCTGCTGTGTCATTCTGTCTCTAAAAAATCATCTGGATCCCAGGGTCCAGTTTTCTTGTTTTCACTTCTTCAGGAGTTCTGTCTCCTTATAGTTTCAAATGGGCTTTAATCAATTTTTTTTGTTTGTTTCTTCCACCATGTTTCTTCAGTAAAGGAATGCACCCCACAAGGAACGGCCACTGATGAAGCTGCTGTGAACCAGACAAAATCCAAGATGGGCACTGTTTTACATAGCTTTTGTTTATTTATTGCTAAGACACTGAAAACACTTGCTAAGGACCGGGAGTCCAGGTGTAAACATAAGAAAGCCTACTTCTAAAATTGCTGTGATAGAAAATTTTCAAAGTTTAATAGACATGAAAGCATAACTAGCAAAATTCAGGGGAGAAACTTCCATAAATTAACGGAAGCAGAAAACATCTGGTTGCAACAGCTTCCACCCTTGAATAGAAAATCTTACAAAGCCTTGATCAACAAGACTTAAGAGGGATCTTCCATGCTCAGAGGTGAGATGTAACCCATCTATGCATCTCCAAACAGTCAATGCTGGGAGATGTTCATGGGAATCAGCAGGTGTGAGGATATCATCTACTGGATTTGGCATAGGGGCAACCTCGACAAGTGTGTTCTGACAGCATGCAGAGAGTACTTCAGTTTAGTGAGACTAGAGGAGCGGGATCATACAGGATGGGGTATTAATGAGTATTAGCTGGAAACAACATAACTCTGGCCCATTGAAGCAGGAAAGGTACACATTGGAGGAAACTAAAGTATCTCATGTATTTCTGAAAGGTTCAGAAACTTAGGCTTGAACAAAGTCTTCCTTCTGTGTTCCCAGACTCTCATCTTGATGGCCCACAACTGTCCTAGTTGTGAAGGTGAGAGTCTAAAGCTCTAGGAACTCTGTCAAATCCAAGAGAGGCTGGAGAATGGTCACCCTACTGTCACAGAAGAACTGTGAAGACACTACTGCATAGGTTCATGGAAACAGAGATTACAGTCTGCACCATCCTTAATGCTGGGCATAAGATCTACTCTAATCATTCTAGGAAATGGATGAGGTCACAGCCACTGCTGTCATCACTGGAATTAGGGTGGCAGGGTCCCTATTTCCTGATAGTCTTAGCTCCTGATCAAGTAGCCACACCATCAGTAAGGGAAGATACAAAAGAGCTTTCTGGATCTTTCATTTTAAGAGTAAGAGAATTCCTTAGACACAAAAGGAGGATCAAATGTAGTGTTTCCCCCAAGTGAGGACAATTCTTAACTCCTATAGCTCTGGAAACGGCTCAGAGAGAGATGGTGAAAAACTGAACTATGGTTCAGAAAGGATATGGATTGTTTGAGAAATGATTAGAAATAAATTTGTAAGGTCAGTGGGATACACAGAGCCAACAGTGAAGAACCGACTGCCACCCTAAGGTTTCTCGATTTGGTAATGGGTTGGATTTTGTTGCATCCTACTAAGATACTTTAGGAGAAACAGAGAATACAGAGAGAAAGGCAGTGAGGTTAGTTCCACTGAGGTTGAGGTGCCTCGGGGGCATTCAGATGGAAAGGTCCATTTGGCTGAAGCAGAAGTTCTAAAGTATCCCCAGTTCATAGGTGGGGAAACTTAAAGGGCAAAGTGTAATGAAGTCAAGATAATAAAGGTAGAAACAGTATCGGAACCTAAATCTGATTCTATGTCCTTGCTTTTCCCAGTACTTCATACTGCTTAGCATATTTTTAAAGATTTTTCATCCATGGGGCACCTGTGTGGCACAGTTGGCTAAGCATCTGACTCTTGGTTTTGGCTCAGGGTCATGAGCTCAGGGTGATGAGATCGAGCCCTAAGTTGGGCTCCACGCTCTATGTGCACTCTGCTTAAGATTCTCTCTCTCCCTCTCCCTTTGCCCCTCCCCTGCTTGTGAGCACACATACTCTCTCTCTAAAATAAATGACTGAATCTTTAACAAAAGATATTTTTCATCTGTGTTTTGTGGTGTAAGTGTGTCTTTTCCACTTTCATAAGAGGAGAGGGGAAGATCAATATTTAATAATTGTCTTGGAAGTGATAACACTGTACAGTAATCATCTAGAACAAATTCAAAGTGAAATTTATTTATATTTTACAGATGATAAAAGTGAGGCTCTGAGAGATTAATTTCCTTAACATTATGGAGTTGGTAAGTGGAATTAGATGAGCTTTCCTTCTCTTTTTTAGAGTGTTTAGAGCCCATGGCTTATGGTGGTAGTTCTGAGAGTGTGAACCCAGGACCAGCAGCATCAGCATCATCTTGGGTTTTGTTAGAAATTCATACTCTCTATCCCTGCCCATATTCACTAAGTCAGAAGCTCCAGGGTTGGGGCCCCCAAATCTGTGTGTTAACAGTCCTCCAGGTGATACCAATACATGTACAAGTTTGAGAACAACTGGCTTATTATATGAGAAGGACAGATTAAAAATGTGCTTCTTCCACTTTGGGATGAGATAAATAATTTAAATGAGATACCATTTATAAAGTCCCTGGCAGAGTGCTAGGTACATATTAGATTCTCAATGATTCTAATTGAAATATGATGAACCTAATAATTCAAATTACAAACCAACCTCCACCAAAGACATTTTAATATACTAAAAAAAAAAAACTTTACATTTTTAATGAATTCATAGATTTTGATTCTCAAAATCATTTGTTTTCTTAAGAAAATTTTTCATGGCTTCACCTAATTTAGAAATATTGCATCCCTAAATCTATGTGTTTTTTAGGCTTCCTTACCAAATCTGCATATAGCAACAGTTAGGAAATTAGAACTTGGACATCTGAAGCGGATTTGGAGAAGACCAGATGGGTGTTTTTCTGTCCCTGTTAACTTTCTGTCCCCAGTACCCACTCATTTCTCATCATACTGGAAGTCTAGCTCTTGGTGTGTATTTCTGGTCACTGAAGATAGTTAAGGAAAGACTCAACAGTCACTGTTTTTGGATCCAGAGGGGATTCATGAGCTGAAGTGAAGGAAGCACTAGATAATTTCTTGGATCCCCTCCAAATTTAAGAGTCCAACTTTCAGTGAAACATGTGATACAGTGGGAGGGGCGTCCCTCAATGTCACATCTCCCAGACTCTGAACCCTCTGAGCGCTGCCCCCTTCTGTGTGAGAAACCATGAAGAAACCATGGCATGACAACTTGGGCTCTTCACTTCTTAGCCTTCCTTTATGGAACAAAGTACTCTGGCAGTAGATGGAAAAAATTCCTGCCAGCACTGGCATGATTCTAAAAAAGAAAAATTTCCCAGATAATAAAGAAATATTAGTTAAGGAAAGAGAGAGATTCCAGTCGCTAGCATGTTGTGCATTTCAGAAGGGTATAAATGGTCCCCCTGGAGGTGCAGATGTTATTCATTGTGCTGGAGATAAATTCAGAAATGTAGTTTACCCTGATTTAGCTTTATGCTTAATTGTTTTGAAGACTAATGCAAGGCAGTCAGCCCTGCATGCTGCTTTGTTGTTCTATTTAAAAGTGAATGCTCCACTGATTTGCCTTGTGAAGTTTCTCTACGGGAAGAACTACTAGGTTTATAGCCTCAAGATTCAGAAATGAAGGGCGCCTGGGTGGCTCAGTGGGTTAAGCCTCTGCCCTCGGCTCAGGTCATGATCTCAGGGTCCTGGGATTGAGTCCCGCATCGGGCTCTCTGCTCAGCAGGGAGCCTGCTTCCCCCTTTCCTCTGCCTGCCTCTCTGCCTACTTGTGATTTCTCTCTCTGTGTGTCTAATAAATAAATAAAATCTTAAAAAAAAAAAGATTCAGAAATGAAGGTATTACCACACTAGGAGATCTAATTATAAGAGCTATATATATTTCTTTTCCCAGCACATACTTTGGGGCAGCCAAGTGCTAAAACTCAGATGATAACGCATTGTTTCTAATCCTTAGGAAAACTGTAAAGAATTTAACACCCCATTCTACAAAGGAAGACACTATCTCAAAGCAGAAACATGATTTCTGACTGTGCCATGGGAAGTAAAAGGTAGAGTTTGGATCCAGATTATTTCTACTCAACTCTTTCCCCAAAACAAACATACCAACAAATAGACATAACTGGACAAGCACTATCTGCTGTATGTCAAGTCTTTTATGTTTATTTACTTCATTAGCTGTGACATCCCTCAATAGGTCTTATAATTAGCCCTATTCTACTGAGCATCAAATAAGTTGTCCAGGGTCACAGGAATATATAGGAGACAGATGTGGCTTTAAACCTAAGTGTTACAGTCCTGACCCATGCTCCAAATACAGTGCAGATCAAACACAGAGAGTAAAGAAAGATTACTGCTAAAAATGCAACAAAAAGCAAGCATGGACACCTAGCTAAGCATGGATGAAAATGGTTTTGTAATTCTTTCTCACATATTATGACATTTTGCCATTCTAAGTAATAATAAAATCTGGGAAAATATCTCATTATATCAAGACAAAAATTCTTCAAAAGCATTCTTAAGATTATCTGCTCACCTTTCAGCAAGTATTAGGTAGTCCTCACCCCATGCAAGCACAGGATACATTTTGGATAGTAAACGCATTTGAAGAGAGATGTCCTGACTCAATGCTATTGTTTTTCTTCTGATCACAACTGTTGGGGGAAACACTTGTTCAGTGTTTTACATTGTCTTGAACAATGATGTTGAAATATCATTAGGAGAAACCAGAGAAGACTGACATTATTTTCTGGGAATAGATAAACTATATAAAGGTTAGATTTGCATTCTTGGTTGTTGTAAAAGTAAATCTTTCAAGGTTATTGCTGAGACTATTGAGAGAATCTAGTTTTGAGCTTAAAAACTTGAAGACCATTTCCTTCTTCACGTAACAGATGAGAAAAATGACCAAATTGAAAAGTTTCAAGGTCACAAAACTAGTTAGGCTGAGAAAGGAATGCACATCTCCTGTGTGTGATTTACTTGCTCTATTAGACTTAATCATACCAGAAGTTGGATTATTATACTGCCATGCAATATTAAAAAACAAACAAACAAACAAACTAGGTTCAAATTCCAGCTTCACTTACGTACTGGCTTAGCATTTTACATAAGATATTTCACTTCTATTAAACTAAACATTAGTTTGTTTTATCTTGAAGATGTATGAATAATACAGACCTCATAAAGTTTTTGCGAGAATTAAGTAGATCATGTATGAATACTTCTAGCATCATAAAAGAGCTCCAAAATTTTAAATTCTTTTTTCCTCCTCCCACTTTATTTTCCCCTGAATTATGAACAGTTATGAAGTTTAGTACATTACCTAAACAGCACCCTGAGTCAACCAAGGGTTTCTTGAGCATAGCATGCAGCATACCTGTTGTTTTTAAACAGGGATGTCTCCTTTTATTTCAGAAACTTGTAGTAAACCTCTCCTGATGGATAAACTCTCCTGGCAATGTATTTATTTCAGGGAAGCTAGTCCCTGGTCTGCACAGTTGAATTGCAAAAGTGGCTCAGAACCATTTGATATGCTAAGCAGAGATGACAAGCACTGATAAGGTTAAGAAAATGATTTGAAAACAAATTTAGGTAATCCCTATTGAAAATGAGAAAACCTTAGGCTTCTCTCTCCACAGAAGGTTTATATTTATAAAATCCACGAATAAAAAGCTCAGCAGAAAAGAAGCAAGGCAGTAGTAAGTTATAAAAGACTGAGCTCTGGTGCCACAGGACTAGACTATGAGTCCCAGATGCATCATGTGTACACATGTGGAACTCCATGTGAGGATACCAGTTAGCTATTGCTGTGTAACAAAATACCCCAGAACTTACTGGCTTAAGATAATGGCCATTTTAGAAATTATTATTTCTCAGGAATCTATGGGCTAACATTACAGTTCTACAGATCTAAGTTGGGCTTAGCAAAGGGAACCCATCCATCTTTGGACAGCTGTACATTAGCTAAGCAGATCTTCTAATCTTGGTTTGGCTGAGGTATCAACAGGGATAACTGAGCTCTCTCAGGTCTGGTCCAGATGTCTCTTATCTTCTGAAGGCAAACTTGTGCATGTTCTTCCAGAGAAGGCAGAG
This sequence comes from Lontra canadensis, assembly GCF_010015895.1. Classification (NCBI taxonomy): domain Eukaryota; kingdom Metazoa; phylum Chordata; class Mammalia; order Carnivora; family Mustelidae; genus Lontra; species Lontra canadensis. The sequence continues at coordinate 4,677,895 of NW_022631043.1, forward strand.
GAACAACAGAGAGAAAAGACGTCTACAAGGTTGGCCTAGAACTGAGAGACCTAGAACTGAGAGACAATGATGTTCCATGTTTAAGTCAGTCTACATGAATAAGACCCAAACATATGTATTATATATATATATATATATATATAAATATTTATATAAAAGAATATTTATATAAAAGAAATATATATATTTCTTCTCTAGCTAACTACAATACATAGGTAGGTTTGAAGACAATGTTCTCACTGCTTGAATCATGTATGGATCACAATACTTTTTTTTTTTTTTAAGATTTTATTTATTTATTTGACAGAAAGAGACACAGCAAGAGAGAGAACAGAAGCAAGAGGAGTAGGAGAGAGAGAAGCAAGCCTCTCTACTAGTAGGGAGCCCGACAGGGAGCTCAGTCCCAGGGCCCTGGAATCATGACCTGAGCCAAAGGCAGATGCTTAATGATTGAGCCACTCAGGTGCCCTGGATCACAATACCTTTTATGAAAATGTTACAACTAAGCCAAACGGAAAGTGTAGAAAAAAAACAAAACAAAACACACCAAAACAGGTCCTTATTAGCTCTCACAACTGAAATTTCAGAGGAAAATGTAAGTTTTGTTATGGTTGAATCCAAGGGCTCCAAAGACAGGGTGTCTGTCTCTCTCTGTTTGCAACTCTTTTCTCAGCTTTCTATGGTGGAAGCCATGTTGTGAATGTGGTCCTTTCTATATGGGAGGAAACTGGCCATCAGAAGTTTCCATAGTCCTTGGAACTTTATTAACTGAGAAAGGAAGAAAGAGACAGAAAGAGAGAGGAGAGAAATAGAGACAGGGCTGCTCGTTCTATAATTTAGACATATCCTATTATGAGTTCCCATTGGCACAACTTGGATCATGTGTCTACCCAGGAGCTTGTATGAGTGCATTCAACACATGTGGAGGGAGAATGGAGGAGATATGAATTCCCAAAAGAAAATCAGAGTGCTGTAACCAAAAGAAGAGGAAACAGAGACTGGACAGGCAAAAAGGAACAGATGTCTTTAACAAATGATGTATTCTACAGCTGCATTTCTGCAACATGCTATTATATCCCTTTTCATGCTGTCGTAATCATGTATTTTATTCTGACTTATACACTGCTCTATTATTTTCTTGAATACAGGGAAAATGAAATGTATCTGGTCATTTTCAATGTCCTTAAGACTTCATGTGACACTTACGTAGATCTTTGTTATAACTATTTTTTGAAAAGATTTTGTTGGGAGTTTCAATCTCTGATTCCTTCCTAGGTTGTTAAATTCAAAAGGTGCCCATGCACGATTGCTCTTTTTCTTGAATTTTATTACCTTTGGATGCAGCCCTATATCTCTATTTGTTGTGTAGCCCTAGAAAGTTGGGTGATGTAGAAGGCCTCTTTGGCCCTGACAAGAATCAAGCCAAGTAGCCTGATCTTTGAGCTTATTCTACTAGACCCACATCCCAATCTTGATCAGACTGACTCAGAATTATACCTTCTTGAGGTGACGGCAGTTTAAAGAAGACAAAATATTTAAAGCATAGAGCAATTTTCCCCATCCATCTTGCTTCCATTTGTGTATACTTTGGTTCACTACCTAAATTTTGGGTGATCTTCCAAACAGGAGTTAGGATCACTTGGCCAGAAGAAAAACTACATAACTGAAATCATAGTACTGACTGCAATGGAATGAAGGAAGCAAACTAACAAGATAGATAGCAGATCAGATATTATAAGCAGTAGAAAAATGGGAGAAAATAATATTATTTTCACTTTTTCCTGAAAATTTCAGATACACTGAATATGTGTGGCATAACTTGTGCCTCTCATCCAAATGAGAATATGTGTGTTCTTGTCCTCTCCTGTCTAAGGTCCCTTTTGGACTCTTGCTCAGTCTCCGTCACCATCATGGTGACCAACCCTGCCAGGACCCCACCTAATCATCATGAGGTTACCAACTATAGGTGGACTTTTCCCAGCTGATCCAAGGCACTACTCTGCCTCCTAAGATAACCCCTAAGATTCTAATTCTTCCCATCACTACTAGACCTCAGTAATATAGCTCACCCAAAAGTTTCTGCAGGACAAAGGGGATACCTCAGAGAGCTCTACTTTGAACATTGCGAGTTTTGACAAATGAAAAATAGAAGACAAAAGGAGACTCCTAGATAAATTCCCCCTCTGTCCTTCCCATGACCATCTCCTCCTGTACCTCAGGATTTATTCAGGAGACTGAAACCCCACCCTCAATTTTAACAGAAAAAAAAAAATACCATAAAGATTTCTTACTTTTTTCTTGACCATGAAGGTTTATTAATTGGATTATAGGTAGTTGTATTTGTCTGCTTGGGCCATCATAACAAAATACCATATGCTGAGGGGCTTAAGCAACAGAAATTTATTTTCTCACAGTTCTGGAGGTCAAAAGTCCGTGATCAGGATTCTGGCTAATTTGGATTTTGGTGAAGACTCTTCCTGATTTCACAGTCTCCTTTTCCCTGTGTCCTCACTTGTGTGCAGTGGGATAGACAGGAACACTCTCCCATGTCTCTTCTTCTAAAGACAATAATCCAGTCTGATCAGGACCCCATCCTTATGACCTCAAGTAACCCTGTTACTTCTCTATTACAGATAATAGTCACATGTCAGGGTAGGGCCTCAGCCTATGAATTTTGGCAGAACAACTTCATAACAGTAGTTAACTATTAAAAAAGGTAAAAGAGATGGGGTGCCTGGGTGGCTCAGTGGGTTAAAGCCTCTGCCTTTGGCTCGGGTCATGATCTCAGGGTCCTGGGATCGAGCCCCGCATCCAGCTCTCTGCTCAGTGGGGAGCCTGTTTCCCTCTCACTCTCTGCCTGCCTCTCTGCCTACTTGTGATCTCTCTGTCAAATAAATAAATAAAATATTTTTTAAAAAGGTAAAAGAGAATTCCAAGGTATAAAAAATTAATAACTACAGAGTATCCACTACACCCTAAGGTTGAGGGGGAAGTAGAGAAGAAAGAAGACCTGAAGCTCAGAGAATGAGGCCAAGCACAGCTGATAGACAGCACACAGCAAGATAGCATGGCCTGCACAGGAGCACACTGCCCATGGCTGGAGTGACAAAGAAGCTGGATACAGAGTATGCACCACTGGAAGGCCCCATCTGCTAACCCTCTAGAGCAGCCCACCACTGTGGCAAAGGCTGTCCGGTCCTTTCACATAGATGCCCTTGATGCTGCAGAGATAACAGAACACCACCTTCTCATCCTAGCCTAACAATGCCTCTGTAGAACCAGAACCTGCCATTGTCAAACCTTACCATGTAGATACACAGTCTAAACCATCACTGTGTGCATTGCTGGCTGTGTTATTTACTGCTCCTAATTACAGCACCATTAGATAATCTGATACTAAATAATAATGTGAAATTTAACCTACAGTTTATCTGTATAAAATTGTAAGGGGAAGGAGAGAAAAAAGTAATTAATATGGAGACACAAATATATACACAAAACAAGCAAGGAGAAATAGGCTAATTGCCTTCAGTTGTTTCTGTAGTTGCCTGTGAAATCATAGTTGATAACTATGTCTTCCCTCTTTCCATGGCCTATTCCATATTTCCACTTAGACAGCAACTCGCCTGATTAAAGTCCCTCACTGAGAGAGTACACCAAAACTTGAATTCTGAGGGGGTCTGATTGTCTTCGAGCCTTATCTTATTTTGGTCATTGCAGTTCTCCATTAACTTCTACTATTGGCAATGGAATATTAATCACCCAAGAATGTCCCCTGGATTCCCCACATAGCTCTCATCCTCACTCAGCTACTCTGTTTCTTGTTGATAATTGGGATCAGTCACTCCATTCATTACAATAACACCTTCCCCTCTTTTTGACCACTTGGTTCAGTGGCATAAAGATCCCCAAATGGTCAGAGGTCAGTTTCAACCTTCCATTCATTGGGATCACTGTTGTGTCTTCTAATGGAAGTGCATCCCCTTTGGGAACTAGTGTCTCCAAGTCAGTGGGCTTCAAGTTGCCAGGATGGGAATAAGAAATTCTGTGAGAGTGTTGTTACATATAATGAGAGGAGCCACTCCAAATACACCTCTTTTTCAGTCAGACCTATTTTAACTATAAGAAGAAAGCACCATAAAGTACTGATTGAATCTGTTTTCAAACACATACTGCACCCTGTAATATAGAACTCAAACCTTTTAGAATACTATCTCTAAGCTGACACCATAACTCAGTCTTCAGTAAGCAAGCCCACAGACTCAAGAGGCATCACTTAAACAAGAATAAGTCATGGTTCAAAGCTGATTAATCAAATCTAATTAGGTGGTTCACTAATTGATCCCAGAAGCTACCACCATTTGACCTCTGGTAAGAGGGCTCAATACATTCAAATTCCTCTGGAGACAAATGAATAGAAACTCCCATTGGTTTAAACCACATAATTCAATTAAGCCACTTAGTGAATTCAAGGGTTAGTCAAATCACTCAAGTGTATATTGGTTTTCAGGAAGAGATTGAACTAGAATTTATCTTTTCCTTGTCTTTTGATAAATACTGTCTAGATAGCGAAACCTTACATGCAAACTTCAAGAAATGATAACATAGAATAAGGTTGGTCACTATCTGCTTCAGAATACATTCCTTCTTAGGTTTTTCTTCCTTTCCTTCTCTTTCCTTCCCTCCCTCCCATCCTCCCTCCCTTCCTTCTTAATTCTCAAAATCTAACCAAACCAGATTCTTTGGTAACAGAACATGTCTGGATTAATCTGACAATGTAAGTAGGGATTAGAATCTATAATTATCTAACTTTATAAAAAAAAGCTAAATGACAAATTGGCATAATACATAACAGACATGGGGTTAATATATTTGATATATAAAAATCATCTTGCCAATAAATGAGGAATCATAAACATATAGTAGCAACATATGTAAAAGGCACAAATATTCCACTGAAGAAAGAATACAGGGAAATAACCAACAAAAATATCAAAATATATTCTTTTAAATTCTCATTAAAGAAATACAAATTAAAATATCTGTAAGAAAAAAAAAATCTGTAAGACCACTGATGTCAAAAGGATAATTTACTTTCATCTGTTGATATATTAACAAATTACCATATATAAGGTCACCAATATTATACACTGATTCTGATGTCCCACACAAATTATGTGTGTGCATGTAAAGATATTTAAATTTTTGTGCATTATGAAGTAGGTTATAAGAGACACTACAGAATATAATAATGTTTTAGGAATTAAACCAAAAATTTATTTATTTATTTATTTATTTATTTATTTATTTATACACACACACACACACACATACACACATATGTGCTAAAAAGACTACAGAAAGCTGGTAATGTTTGTTTTTGAATATTAGGATTATGGGTAATTTTTAACTTCATCTATTTATTCAACCTCAATTTGTTATAATATTTTAAATTGGTTATAACTTTTGGACCAAGAAAAGTTATCCTTTTTATTAGAAGATTTAAAGAAAAAATGTCAATGATATAACACTGACAAACCTCTCTGGAATTCTACCCACGTTTCTCCCATTGGAGTGTTTTCACCTGCTGTCTCTCACATTTTTCTTCCTTTACTCTCCAGTCTCCACTTGGTCCTCTACAAGGCCTTTGATGTTCTCCACAGGAGCTTCTGTATTTTAAAAAATGCAGTTTCAATATAACAACTATCCTATGACAAATTTCAACTACTCCTGCTCTCCTTCTGTCTTCCACTCTGATCCCGTAAAATCCACTTGGTCTCCCCATCACCCAGTGGAACATCAAACTAAACAACCAGAAGAAAAATAAAACTGAATGCCAAGGAGAAAAAAAAAAAAAGATATATATTCAATTTACTCTTCTGACTCTATAGAGAGATATTGCACTCTGGTTCTAAGAGCAGAATTTGTATTAACAAGTAAATGTTACCTGCTTAAGTTTGGGTTCAATATAAATATTTTCTTCCATAAATCAGTTTCATTAACCTGGACTAAAGTGCCTCCAGATATTCAGGAGGAATATGTACTAGAATATAAATACAGTAAGTGTCTACTGGGCATTTAGGTTTGTCTTATATGTATTCCTTACAACCGTCTAGTAGGTTAGACCCCATCGGCATGTGTCAGACCAGACTGGCACTCAAAATTGTGAAGGCATTCATTTAGGATCACTGAGTAAGTGGAATAGTCAGGATTTTATGGGGTCCTGAGACCTGGCTTCTTTTTTCCTACTGCACAAATAATGTCACGAAACAGCTAAGCCCCAGCATGGTCAGTGTGAAGCTTCTAAGGCAGAGGAAAGCAGTGTGACCCACACACAGACAACAAGTAAGAAAAAAATAAAGGAGGCTCAAGACTTCTACAGCAAGAATGACGAAGGTGGGAAGGACAGGGCAATGACTCATGGAAGAGGAGCTGAATCCCTAAGTCCCTCCTGATAGCAGTCTGCTTGGGCTACCATAACAGAATACCACCAAGGGTAGTAGCTTAGACAACAGAAATGTGTTTTCTCACAGTTCTGGAGGCTGAGAGTCAAAGATCAAGGAGTCTGTGGAGTTGGTTTCTTCTGAGGTCTCTCTCTTTGGCTTATTAATGTCCATTTTTTTCCATTGTGTCTCTCTATGGTCTTCTCTTTCTATATGTCCATGTCCAAAAGTCCTCTTCTTATAAGACGCCAGTCCCATTTAATTAAGGTCTATGCAGATGCCTGCATTTTTACTTAATCACCCCCTTTAAAGACCCTGTCTCCCATATAGTCTCATTCTGAGGTCCTGGGGGCTGGGTACGAATTTGGGAGAACACAGTTCAGCCAATAACCCAGTCTATGTGGGAAAGCATGTACTACTTCCAATATCTCTCTTTTCTAAAGACATTTTCCACGACTTCATTCGCAGCACCTGATAGTCAATGAGTCAGTCTCTCCTCTGAATAAACATTTAATTATGTGCTGCCTTTTGTATAGATCATTTCACTCTGTATCCTCAGTATTTGTTTCCAGTCTTCCCCATCAGAATTTCAATTCCTCGAGGATGTATCCAATGTGTTACCTTTATTACCTCGAAGAATGCAAGTGCACACAAGAGCATTTAATGAAGAACTGTGGACCGAAGCATTAAATAATGAATGAATTCATAGAGAAACAAATGAGAGCATGTTGAAAGAGTCCCAAGGAGACCATGAACCCCTCTCTGAATGCATATCTTCCCACGTGGAGACAAGCCTTGGGAAGCTGAGTGGGCATCAGAATAAAGGATTAGCGTTAGTCAAGACTAAAAATTGAAAAGATAGGCTCCATGTGCTATGCACTACTCAAGGACAATGATCCTGTTTGTTTTATTTAAAAAGAATACCCAGAACCTAGTATTGGAAAATGACACAGGAAATGTTTTTGCTTTTTGTTATTTTTTTGAATCAATAGATGAATGAGACAATGGAATATTTAACAAACGAAGCAGAAGGAGAAACAGAGAAAGAGAAGGAACCATCGGAGAGGGAGGAACATTTGCTGGAAGGTAGCACCAAAATGCATCTGCCTCCAATAATCTGCATAAGATTTCTTCATTGTTACCAAATTCTCTAAATAATTCTGATGTAAACCAAGGTCAGGGAGGCCTGCCTAACCTGCATCTCCTTTGCAAATGTTTACAAAGTGGATTGCTTAATTATCTGAAAGCCTGCCTTCCTCAACCACATCGTTTTCTTCACAGGGACCTGTTCTGGCCTCCAGATGTCTGCAGTGAGCACGTCGGAGGAGTCCCATGGCAACCTCCTTGGAGACGGCACAAGGATTATTAATACAGCTTTGGAAATAACGGCTCTCAGACACTGTAACTCATATTACCGTGCAATATCCCTACCGCTCACTGGGCTGATGGGAATGCAATGTACTCGCTCTGCTTTATTATAAAAGCATTAAAATGTACTCTGTTGCTTAATCATGATGACACTTTCATCTGTTTGGAGGGGTTTTCGGTTGTTTTTGTGTGGAATTTAATCATATACTTTTTGAACTTTACCTTCTAGAAATGAGTCTGAGACATTTGGGGCTGGATCCAAGCAACACAAATCATACATATGTTATTTGGCAAGTTAGAGCCTCAGTCAAAGCTCCTTTCAGAATCAAGAAACTGGGATGTTTGGGTGACTCCGTGGGTTAAGCTCTGCCTTTGGCTCAGGTAATGGGTCTTGGGATAAAGCCCTGAGTCAGGCTCCCTGCTCAGCGGGGAGCCTGCTTCTCCCTCTCCTCCCTGCTCTTGCTCTCTCTCGCTATCTCTGTCTCTCTCTTTCTCAAATAAATAAATAAAATCTTAAAAAACAGAAGATTTTCATCCTGGTGCACCTACGATGCGCTAGATCATAGGGCAATGTGTAGACCACGATGGTACAATCTCTCATCTAAGCCTCAAAAGGACATTGTGAAGGGAAGGAAAATTTTGACTATCAGTTGAACAGGTGAGAAAACGGAGCCTCAGGAAGTTTTATCCATCACCTCAAATATATTAAACAAGCTTCTATTGTCTTCCTACTTCACGTTCTTGACTGAAGACAGCCCACAAGGTGACTAGGGCCTGCTGTTCCATGAATACTTGGGCTTTTCCCTCTATTTTAGTTTGTTAATGATTATATAATCATTATGAGATAAATAGTAATTTGTGAAGTCAGAGGCCAGAGAGAAATTAAGTTGTGGGGCTCGATTCCTTGGCCATTTTCATTGAACTCTAAAGATCTTTGGAAACCCACAACACCTTCTATGTTCTCTACGATCTCGCCTTCTCTCCTCTTCCCCCACTCCCAACCACCCTATAAATTTAGAAGTTAGTCAGACTTGGAAGCATGTTTACATTGCATTCGACCCTCAGGGTTTCTTGAGATTGACAATGTGGATCAAACTCGACCCGTACCATGTAACCGAAGCTGCGGATACTCAGTGGACATTACGTGATCACTTACAAACACAAGGAGACAGATTCAATTTAGCAGTGGTCTCTCCTTTTTGGATTAAATATTCAGGAAATACCATCTGAATGCCTACATCTAACAGGTGATGCTCTGATCCAGGGGCTGGTGAATGTTTTTTGTAAAGAGGTGGGAAATAAACACACCACCTGCGTCACAGTGTCACCACCATTGCAGCATAGAAGCCCCCACTGGTGACCTGTGAAAGGATGAGGATGGCTTTGTGAATGACAAGCAAGGAAATGAAAAGGAAAGCTTTATCCTCGCACACTGACATTTTAAATGTTACGCAATGTTCACGTGTCACTAAGCGTTGTTCTTTTGAATTAGTATTCCAACCACTTAAAATATAAAAATAACTTTTAGTTCACAGGTCACCCCAAAACATGTGGTGGACCAGATTTGGCTCAGAAGCTGCATTGTGCTGATTCCTGTTCTAAACCCTAGAGATTCAATGCCTGATAGATCAGAACAGCAACTCCTTGCCCTTTTGGAGATTACATTCTACTGGGAGTAAGGGAACCAGGGAAGAAGTAGATCAAACGTAGAGAATGTTCAGCAAGATAGGAACAGGCTAGAACCCAAGCAGAGAATGGTGAGCAGGTAGATTTGTCGGTGAGTGTATTTGCACATGACCCTGAGGGTGTGCTTACTTCTGGTGGTGGTCATGTGGGGTTAGTAGGCTGGTAGTGGGATGAGATTACTGAAGGATTCAAGAAAGAGGCTGCCTAGCATACAACTGAAAGTTTTCTTCATTCCTGTGCTTTGTTGTGCTTGGCTGTTCTTAAACAACCTTCTGTTACTGTGAATTTTTGTAAAGTCTACTCTGCACAATGGGCTGTGATGAGTAGTGTTTTGTGAAATTGAAGGCAAAGGGATGGTGTTCCACATTTAGGTCAAAACACAGCGGCCTAGAAATGGGAGGAGCCACCTGAAGCCAGCTTCATGGGAGAATTTAGTGGAAGCTGAATATTAGTGCCAGATGAATCCAGGAATAGTTTCCTCCCAACCCTCACCAAAGAAAGAATCCCTGCAGATATCAGAAGGGTAAAGGAGAGTCCTATGAAATGTTAAAAGTAGTGAATTTCCTATAAATCTTGAATGTTAGAACACATGGCTGCTAATAGCTAGTCTGCATACTCTTATTTGATCTTTTGAAAACCCAGTGAGGTATCTGGGACAGATGTCTCCTTTGTACATTATAGATAATTATTTCGCTTTTGCTTTGGGACTCAAATATGATAATGATCGCAATTATCCTACATAGTATACATTATATATAATAATATATAATTTTATTATATTCCATTGGAATATAAGCTCCATGAAAAAGTATTTTTTTTTCTGTTTTATTCTCTACTGGATCTCTAATGCCTGAAAGAGTGCCCAACACATCAAAAACACCTGTGTTAATGAATAAGCAAATGAATAAATAAACAAAAGAAACATTAATAGAATAAGTGGGGACCCAGGTAATAATTCCTTGAACTATTGATTTTTTGAGTTGAAATGAGGGAAACGTTCAGGCTTGGGAAGGGTTTAATAAACTAGAAGACCTAGAGGTATTATATGTCAGCTAATTAAATATAATAAAAAAAGATAAAAACACAATGAAAAAAAAAAAAAAACTAGAAGACCCAAATGAATCTTCTCCATGGGGCTTCTTCTGTGCCCAAGAAGATCAGCTTGTGGTTTTGTAGAGATGATGCTTTCTAAAGAAGCTCTGTGTCTTCCCATGGGGACATGGCTCCACCACTGAATTACAGCCTTAGTAACTGCAGCCATTGACTTTCTAATAAGTCCCTGGTAAAAGTACATGTATCTCACAAAATTGTTGGAAATCTCAAGACTTGGTTATGATTTCTGCATCCCCTTCTCAGCAAACCAATTGATTTCTCTGCTCTGCATCATAGTGATCCTTTAGGTTGTGGGAAGTAAGAGGAAATAAATAAGGCACTGTTCTGTTTCACCCCTTTGTTCACCTAGATAAAGGCAGGGAATAACCAGAGTCCTTTCTCAAAGTTTGTATTTATCTCTTATCCCACTATAGACTCATTGATGGCAGGAGCCACATTATTTCTTTTGTATCTCAGGATTTCATGCAAAGCCTGTCACAGGTCCACCATCAACAAAGTATCGATTAGAATTTAATTAGTAACTTTCTCGTACATGATAAAACTATACCATTGGCTTGATCATGAAATTCTAAATGTGATATGTCCACTTTGAAGAACCTTCTGGTTCCAAACTTTTAATTGACACACCACTAATATCTGGTATCAACAGTAAAGCTTTACATTTTTTTTAAAGATTATTTATTTAAGAAAGAGCGAGTATGAGCAGGGGCAGAGAGAGAGGGAGAAGCAGACTCCTCACTGAGCAGTCAACCTGATGCTGGGCTTGATTCCAGAACCCTGTGATCATGACCTGAGCCGAAGGCAAATGTTTCACCAACTGAGAGCCACCCAGGTGTGCCAAGTCTTCTAATTTTTATAGAACTGATCATTTTAAATGCTTCCATTTTTTTTCTAATAGAGCTGAAATACGTGTGTGGATATAATTATTTTTTGCATTCAACAGATACTTAATAAGAGCCTCTATGTGACAGGTACTGAACCAGAGACTGGGTCTAGTGGTGAACATCTGGTCTCTGCTCTTGAAGACATTCTAGCCCAGGGATGCAGACAGAAAGTATGAAATGGACTACGAAAATAAGTATCTTAATACAGATTTTGGTAAGCGAAGAAAAAAAAACAGGCTTCTCTCTGTAGAATGTATAGAGTATAATATACAGCAAGTGGAAAATGGCTAGAGGAATCTCAGGAAATCTCATTTAAGCTAAGGCTGGAGACATCAGTAAGAATGGTTATGTGACTTACTTCACTGCATCATGAGGTCAAGGCGGAGAAAGCACCTACGCTGAGGACTGAAGACTGTGAGTTCAGTTCAGCCTCCATTGTCTTCAACGCATCCTCAGGTGTGTTGGTCTCACTTGCTTGATTGCTAGAGTAAAGCTCACATGTACTCTTTCTGTGCCTTGATTTGCTCATCCTGTGAAATGGGAATAATTATAGTAACTAATTCTTTTATTTTTAATAAGGATTAAAGGAGTTAACACATGTCAAAGCACTTAGAACTCTCTCAAGATTATTTTAAGTGCCCGATAAATGTTAGACATTATTGCTATTGTTATTTTTATTAGTGAATGTCAATCATCCATATGTCTTTCATACCTTGATTAAATTTGCACTGAAAGTGAGGACATCATGTCTTTTTCAGATGGCTGAAAAAAAATAATGAATTAATTTATACTTAGGATGCTTAGTTGGACCTTTTGTTTTTAGAGGGTCTGTAAATACTCTTTATTTCTTTAAAGTTGTTATTTAAGTTCCAGTGAATTAACTATGGTATAATATTAATTTCAAGTGTACAACATAGTGATTCAATATTTCTGTACAACACCTGATGTTCATCACAACCCGTGGTCTCCTTCATCTCCATCACCTATTTCCCCCATCCCCTGCCACCTCCCCACTGGTAACAACCAATTTGTTCTCTAGAGTTAAGAGTCTATTTCTTGGTTTGCCTCTCTCTCTCTCTTTTTTTTTCTTTGCTTGTTTGTTTTGCTTTTTAAATTCCACATAAGATTGAAATCATATGATATTTGTTTTTCTCTATTCCACTTAGCGTCATACAGTCTGGCTGCATCCGTGTCATTGCAGATGGACCATTTCTCTCCTGATGGTGCTGTCTGATTTCTCTATCCCATGCTAAGAGTCAGAGCAAGGGCTCAGGGGGTGGTGAGGAGAGGTGCTTGCTCTGTCACCTCCACAGAACCAGTGTGCCTCAAGGCACTCAGGGGAATTGTGTCCAGGGAATTATGGTATATTGAGCAGAACAGTCTGTCCTTAAACTGCTGCATTATCACACATACGCTGGGAGAAGACCTCCAGGCAAGATACGGAACCACATGGAAATTGGAGACTTGCGAACAGAACAAAAATTAAAAATGAAAATAACTCGAAAGTGATCCCCAGGGTGAGTCACTGAAAGTCATTTACTGTGTACCCACTGAAATGTGAAAAACTCCAGAAGAAGTTGGATGACGATATTGGGGAATAAAAAGAAATTAGGTAGACAAAGTAGAAAGAAAAGTTGGAGAAAACATCTCAGAAGTATGCTGCAGCCCAAAGATAAACCCCGAAGAGGAACAAAACAGGGCAACTTCAGAGAACTAAAGATAGCGAGAGATGTCTGGAGCATGTGGTACAAAGAAAAGCAAGAGACAGGTGAGGGTAGAGAGGCAGTCAGGGTTAGATAATGAGGGTCATTGTGTGTTATGTAAGGATCCTATTAGGTCAAACACTATAAAAGCACCCTGTTGAGAATTTTATCATCAGCTGGCTCTCAGAGTGACTAGTAGCTCCTCATTCGAATGGACAGGAAGCGTTAAAGACAGTAGAATTGTATTTTTGCCTGTCTCCTAGGAGATAACTATGGAGCAGCTAATAGAAATAGTGACATCACTGAAACACCACAATGTGAACACACACACACACACAGGCACGCATGTTCACACTCGGTCACAACAGACTGATTATCCATACAATGATATCTCTAACAATGGCCACAAAACACAGGGAATTAGTTAATTAGAACACATTTCCCTGGATGTTCAGGGTTTCAGCTTTCACATTTGCATCTTTCAAAGGTGTAATTATGCCAGATAATACACCCTGTCCTGGAGTTTTTACATAAACACTGTGGTCTGGTTCAGAGTTATCTCTACTGCATGCAGCAGCTGTTGGGAGAAAAATACACGCTATTAAAAGCAGTTTGAATTAGATGTGGTCTACTTGCTTAAAATATACAATGCCTAGTCACTTATCAAGCAGAGGAGTGAGTTACCATTTATTTATTATGCAAAATGTGTGCCTGGATAAGGTATACAAATTAAGTGGCCTGGAGAGGAGCATGTTACCAATTCTGCAAGAAACCTAATAGCAAACTCCCTTTAAATATACATTGCAATTTCAGGTCAAGTCTTTATTCATAGGTACATGGACAGAAACAAATACTGAAGGTCTGGACCTGGCAATGAAGCAATGGGAATTTCTTCCCTGTTTTCACAATGCTCTTTTAATTTCACTGTGTGATCACAGACATTGCTCTTTCGCTGAGGGCTCTTTAGAATAGGAAATAGACCATATTTTCAAGCCTGTTCCATTAAGGTTCAATCAGGGAAACAGAAGCAGGTTATGTATTATGGAATAAGGGCTTTATAGCAGGAATTAGATCTTACAGAATTACAGAAGTTGGGAAAGTAACATTCTGAAAAGGGTCAGGAAAGAGTCACAGACAGTCCTGACAAGGGTGCATGGACCACACCTTCCAGGAAGCTGGGCACCCACAGCTGGTGGGGGGGTAACCCTGAAGGGCAGAGAGAAGTCAATGGATGGCTGTTCGTCTTCCTGGCACCTGTGAACTTCAGCTCAGCATCTGGCAGTGGGCCTGGAGCTGCTACTGACCAGCAGGGTGGAAGAGAGGAAGGATTGCTGGATGGGAGGCAGGGAGAAGCAAGGATATTTGCCTCTTGTTTTTTCTAAACAACCATAACCTTCAGGTGTTTTTTTTTTTTTAATTAATAGTGTTTATTTATTAGAGTTTTAGGTTTACAGAGAAAAGAGCTGAAAGCACAGAGAGTTTGCACATATTCTCCTTTCCCCACAGTTTCCTCTAGCATTGATACGCTGCATAGGGTGGGACATTTGATGATTGGTGAACCAGTATTGGGAATTACTAACTAATGTCTGTGCTTACATCAGGGCTCACTCCTTGTGCTATATCGTTCTATGGACTTTTGACAGATGCACAACAAAATGTACCCACTCTTATAAGATCACATAGAGTGACTTTGCCACCCTGAAACTCCCCTGTGCTCCCCCATTAATCTCTCCTTCCCCCTTCTCACCTGAACCCTCTCCTCCCACAACCACTGATCTTTTTACTCTCTCTAGAGTTGTGCTTTTTCCAGAATCATAGAGTTTTTTTTCAAACCAGATTATTTCACTTAGCCTTACGCACGAAAGCTTCCTCCATGCCTTTCCCTGGTTTCACAGCTCCATTCTTTTGATTGCTGGGTAATACTCCGCTGTATGGATTGGCACAGTTTGTCCATTCAATTAAGGAAAAACATCTTGGATGCTTCTAAGTTTCGGCAATCATGAATACAACCTTCTGATTTTAAAGGTTGGTCCTTTATTTCTGCCACCCAGACACCACACAGTTTTTCTTGTGGCCAATACTAATGCTGATCAATCCAGGAAAGGGAATTCTGGGAAAGTTAGTTATAGCTTAGCCAATTTAGCACAGTGCAAAATCACCACCACCCACTTTGCACAACTTGCCCTGTAGATACATCACTGTGACCTAGTGTAACTCCAAAGTAAAGTGACTAGTAAAACCATGCTTCTTTGTAACTATCCCACCTATAAATAAAAACAAGCTAACTCCCTCTCTAAAAAAGAGTATCAAGTCTGGTATGCCATTTTCTTCATCTCTGGAGAACAGCCTTCCCTTTTTGAACTGTGACACATTACCCATTAGATCTCCTTTGACTACAAATACTGAGATGCAGTCTTAACCACTATTAACATGTCACAATTAACAGGTGGAAAAGGGAGATTTGTTAATATATCACAAAAGTAAGAAGAAATACTCATAGCTATTATAGTGGTTATTTATGTAACTGGTCAGATTTTGGCAGCTGGTAGTTATAACTTCCTTCTATGTCTTTTATTCCATATTTCCTTTGTCCCCTGCAAACATGGTTTCTTAGCCAGAGTTCAAAATCTTTGTTTCTGAAGAGTCTGGATTATCAACAGTCCTATGGGTACTGGAGTTCCATTAACTTTTATTCATAGGGCAAGGGAATATTAAGGGGCATCCAGGGAGATTTCCTGCATTCCAGACATAATCTTCCCTTATTCTTATTGTGTCTAACAACCCAACTTCTCCTTGATGGTCAAGATCGATCACCCTGGTCAGGACAGTAATTCCACTTCTTGCCTGTTTGGTTCACTGACCTGAGAGATACATAGTGATCAACGATCTCCCAAGGTCCCAGTTTAATAGACGATGGCTGTGTCTCCTGATGAGGATTTCCATAACCGGATTTTGAGGTTGTGATTGAAATATGTGAGCTAAGCATTTTCTTATCTCAAGTCCTCTGGTATACCAAGAAGCAACCCTTATTACTATCCATATTACTACTTATTCTACCCAAAATGTTTGAGGGTAGAAATCCTTGATCAATCAAAAGTTTTCCTTTTCAGAGTGCTTACAATTTCAGAGGGGATAATTTATATAACAATGTTGTCAGTGTATGCTGTGGGTTGTCACAGTCCCTTTTATAACTGATAAAATGAACATCGGAGGCTTTAAATATAATAGCATTGGAGAATCAATTTCAGATTCTCATCTTTAAATTTATGCTTCCCTGGAAACACATTGCGGACTAATAATTGAATCAATAGAGTTCACTTAGAGAAGTGAAGTGCTAGATATTATATTACAAGTAATTTTACATGAAAATTAAACATTACACAACTGTGAGAGAAACTGAGGAAATAAAAGTCAGAAAAGGATAAGAAAAATGTTGGGGTGCCGGGGTGACTCAGTTGGTTAAGCTTCTGCCTTCAGCAGGGTCCTGGGATTGAGCCCATGATCTGAGGGTCTGGGGATCAATTCCCACATCGGGTTCCCTTCTCGGTGGGGGGCCTGCTTCTCCCTCTCCCTCCACTCTGCCCTCCCCCCCCACTCATGCTCTTTCTCTCACACACAAATAAATAAATAAAATCTAAAAAAGAAACAAAGAAAGAAAAAGAAAAATATTGTTCAAGAGCCTCGGCATGTGTGGATGAACCAAAGATTGAAGGTAGATGTGTTCACTGTAGGTAGCCTTAAAGATAGAGACCTACACCACTACTGCTCCTCTGAGTTTAGAAAGACACAGCTGGCCACCCCCTCTCAGGGTACATTATGGAGTCTTGTGTCTCTGAGCCCCACGGTGTTACTGCTGCTTGCCTCTTGAGAGCAGACTCTCTCAAGAGATTCTGAACACTTCCTTGAATAGCTCTGGACCCAAAATACTTCTATAACAGTTGGCTCTTCTGAAACTAGTCCCAGTGGGAAAGGAAAGGCCAGAAGCAAACAAAGTGTCTGTGAGTATACCGTGAACCTAAAATAGGTCTGTTTGGAAATAACTTTTCCTAGTGTGTATGGCAACATAGGCAATCCCAAACCATGTCAGTAAGATGGCTCATAAGAGCCTGAGCAAACAGTGATGGTCACCCCATTTTTTTTTCTGGCAGAAATGACCTCTTAAAATAGAGCTTAAAATTGACAGCAATCTTTTTTATATTCATGGTTGGTTGTTTCAATCAAGATGCAAATAATACTCATACACTTGTTAGATCTCAGAGGTATATTTGTAGATTCCTCTACTCATCTCTTTAATTTTAATTTTTGTAATTTATTTGTTGAAGAAACTGATTATTTTTCTGGTAGATATTCCCACTGTGTGGGTTTTACTGATTGCATTCTTACTGTATAGTTTATCATCTTCCAGGGGTCCTTTGTATTTCCTGCACATTGAAAGCTGGATGCAGAGTCTTGATCAACCTTGATCTTTTTTCGCAACACTCCTTCATCCAGCAAAAGGCACACCATGTCTGATCTTCTCTTCTCTGGTGATGTCTGTAGTCACTGAGATTATTGGTTAGATGCATTCATTCATTAGAACTTGCAAAATAGGACACCTGGGTGGCTCAGTGGGTTAAGGGTCTGCCTTTGGCTCATGTCATGATCTCAGGGTTTTGGGATCAAGTCCCAAGCCAGGCTCCCTGCTCTGTGGAGACTCTGCTTCTCCCTGACCCTCTCTCCCTCCCTGCTGCTCATGCTCTCTCAGACTCTCCCTTTCAAATAAATAATTAAAATCTTTTTTAAAAAAGAAGCTGAAAAATAGTTGTATCCTAATTTTACCATTCCTTCATTTGGGGGACATTTACTATTGGTCAATGAGACACAAGAGACATCTCCTGGTGGACAGAAGTAGGGTGGACTTCTGAACTTCTTAAATAAAGAGAGAGGTGCTGGGGAGCATGTGCTTGCATCTTCTTGCTATAGGTGTTATTGAGAAGAGCTAAACCGTGGAGTTGTCACAGCCACCTTATAATCATGTTTTATAATTTGAGACATTGCCAATAGATTAAAGAATCAGATTTTTAAGAAATCAAGAAAGACATACTTTTATGACATGCTTGGGGTGTGAACCAAATCTCTGAACTTATGGTCATCTCAAAAAGTAAAATAATCCATGTTATTTTCAGCTACAGTTATTCAGTTAGTATCTGACCTGTGGCCAGAAACATGCTAACCAACAGAGTCCCAGGTATGGACTGGTTATATTCTCTGGTGTCCTGGTGCACTGGTACACCAATGTCACCCACTACCTTGTGATCCACATGACAATATACTCTGTATGGACACAAGTTACATTAAATAGAGCCAGTAATCTTGGCTGACCGCATCTAAATCAGATTCAACCATCACTGTAAATGTCTTTAACACTTCAATCTCTACAATTGTAAGCACAGTATCTTACAGAATTATTTATTTAGACCTGAAATGTTTCAATGAACATGATCTTCTCATGATCTAGGAGAGAATCAAAGGAATAAAATGATTACTTGTTCAAGTATGGAATCAATAAGTGACAATATGTTCTTCCAACGCTCCACAGAGTGATAAGAAATATCCTAACATGGTATTGTTGGTATCACTTTGTACTTCCTTTTAAATCGATTCTTTGCCAGGATGCCTGTCTGTATTGAATTTGGTTCCATTTATTCCATGTACCATCTTGTGATGCTCCCCATTCATTTTCCTCGGGCCCAGATATTAACCATTTCCTCACCCAGCAGAGGTTCTCAGAAACCTTTCTGTGTCTGAGTTATCTGAGAGTTATCAGATTTCTTTCAACTAATAGTAAAATATCGTAACCCAGGGGAATTTGTATGTAAACTCTTTGGGTCAACAGACTGTTTTCTTACAAGTTATGCTAAAAAAAGAAGAAGTTCCTGCCTCTTTCCTGCCTAGGCCTGTCTCTGCCTAGTTCCTGAAAGGCCACCGTCAGGGAGGAAGGCATTTCTAATTGGATCAAAATCTGAAACACTCATTGGATTGCATTTAGTAACAGGCAGGACCTCTGTCTTCAAGAACAAGACTAGAAACTCTGCCTCTGCCCCTACATCTGCCATTCTGCTTGGCTTTCCTCACTCGGGGCAGCCAGCGAGACAGCTGGTCTCCCTAAAGCATAGCCATTTCACGTGTACGCCCTCTTTCGCTTCCTTCCTTCATCTGATAGTCAACAGGATGGCAAAATCCCCAAGTTAGATTAATAGGAGAAATAGGAGCCCAAAACCTACTATATTGTCCAAATCTTCAAATATTTCACCCAAATAAGATTGTATGAGAAGTCTGCATCATGAGGTGAGCATCTGTGGTTCTTCCTTGCTAGGTTTTGCATGTTTACCTTCTTCCCGAACGCTATGGAGAGGAGGCTAATATTTCAGCATTCCTTGTTCTCTGGACATAATTATATCACTATTGCAGTAAAACCTACCCATGATTCATATCGCATTTGTTGAAAACATGGAGGCAGAGGTAGAGCTTGTGAAAGCACCAGGAGTTGGTTTTCTCATTTGGGTGGGTCAGAGCAGAGATTTCTTTCTTCCATCACCATGGACAGAGTCCCATGCAAAGCTCCCTCCCAAACAAGTGACAGGTCATTAGGGTGGCTTTTAGGTATCCTAAAAATCCCTTTTGTGGTGGAAGAGTTTCCATAATTAGGTCTTCCTTGACTGCCTACTCTGATTTAACTCTTAAAATAAACTTCATTTTTTTAGGATAGTTTTCAGAAAATTATGGAGATAATAACAGAGACTCCCATATAACTCACACCCAGGTATCCCCGGTTTATAGCACGTTTAGTACAATTACTGATCTTGTTACATGTAAATATTGGTACACTATTAATACATAATGTCTACACTTTATTCAGATTTCCTCAGGGTTTCCCCTGATGTTCTCTTTCTGTATCACGACCTTCTCTAAGATGCCCCAGCACATTTTGCCATCGTGTTTCTGCAAGCTCCTCTGAACGATGATGGTTTCTCAGATTTTCCTTGCTTTAGATAACCCTGGCAGTTTTAAAGAATACTGATTGGGTATTTTGTAGAATGCTTCTCTACTGGGACATGTCTGACGTTTTCCTCATGATTGAACTGGAGTTGGGAGTTTGGGGAAGGAAGACTACAGAGGCAAAGCACCATTTCCATTGAATCCCATACTACCAGCACCAGCACAGCTTATCACTGCTGATGTGAGCTTGAGCATGGGCTGGAGGGCATCTTACAGGCTTCTCTGCTTCAAAGTTGTTCTTTACCTGCAGCACCAGGTAAGGCAAGGAGGGTGGGGAGTGGTTACACTTCACTTCCTTGAGAGGCTAGTGCCTATAAAAATCATTTGGTTAGTGCCTACATAAATTATTTGGAACTCTGCATAAAAGGTTTTGATTGATTGATTGATTGATTGAGTCATATATTTATACCAGTGTGGCCGCAGGGATATTTATCTTACTCTTTGGTTAATAATATGAAGCTACTTCATTTCTTTTACTCCTCAAGTTGCTCCAGATTTTGCCATTGGAAGCTCTTTTCTGTTGTTGGTGTTGTTGTTCTCAGTGGCTCCTTGATAAACAACCTCATTGAGGTTTCCTTTGTGGTTGTCTTTGTTTCTGGCATTTTGTTTTAGTACTTCTTACTTTCAGGCCTGAAGAGCTGCTTCAGGCTCATCTTCTGAGTTTCCTGGCACAGTTCTAGATTTGGCCATTTCTCCAAGGAGCCCCTGTTCCTCTTCTGAGAGAATAGTTTTAGAAGCCACGATCTAGGTGCCTGATGTGTTCCCTAGTTCAATTCTTTGTTTTTGTGTCTTGCACTTAGTTTTAATTTTTAGATATTAAATTTAAATTGTTCTTTCTCTACTCTATCCTTTCTCATTTAGAGTTTGAGTTGTGAGAGTTAGCAAATAAAAAACAGTCTGCCCAGGTAAATTTGAATCTCAAATAGACAAGTTTTAAAGTAAGTATGTCCCAGTTAGTTTTTGGATCATACTTATACTAAATTAATTGTTTACCTAGAATTCAAAGTTGGATGTGTTTCTTATACTTTATTTGGCAACACTGCATATTCTTCTGTAAAGGGAAAAAACAAAGTGGTAGATTTTCCTACTGACACCAAAGCAGTGGCATTTACCTTGTCCCAGAGACTGACGTTCTGAGTCTCATTGAGGTTGGAGGGAGAAGCATGGGCTGTGAATGCTTTTGCTAATAGGCAGGGCAGGACAGTGGTTAGGGGTGCGAATGCTGCATACAGACCCCATGGCTTCTTAACTGGCTTCTGATTTCACAAACTTGGGAGGCTCACCAGCAATAGTCAAAGACTAAGAATGCCTCCTCTCCTTGCAAACATTCAGGGTAGAACCATTACGCTGTTGGTGGGAGCACCCCACACTGCCATTAAATCCAGAGGGCATGGGTTGGGGGCCAAGTAGGATCTAGGAGAAGCTGAAAGAAGGAAAGCTTCCTTTTAACTTATTCTCTTTATTTTGAGTATCTTCCCTTGCCAAAATAAGAAAAATAACATGCTGTCCCTTTGACCTTTGCCTGATAAGGGTCATTTCTGTTGGATCATGGCTTTTGCTTTGAAAATGATTTGCTGCAGAGTCACATCTGGTTGAAAAAAATGGGTGGGGTGTGTGTGTGTGTGTGAGAGAGAGAGTCTGTGCATTTGTGGTTTCATGGATTTATGGATATATGCATATACGTCAGTGTATATTTGAGGGTTCCTGGGCCCAATTGCAACATGGAGGGTGCCCCCAACAATAAGGAACAATTCCCTGAAACGCAAGCTGGGTGCCCCACAATTCAACTCCATTCTAACACTGTCTACCTGGCCAGCTGCAGACCCCACCTGTTAAGAGTTCCATCCCACAAGACTTCACATGCCAGTTGCAAGTCTACGTTGTTACTTGTACTTGTGACTGTCTGGCTATAAATCAGAGGTTCTTATGATCCCCCCTTGCCCCCTTAGGTTCATTTAACTTGCTAGAGTGGTCACAGAATTCAAGATAATTATTTTACTTACTAGATTACCAATTTATTATAAAAGGATAGATATAACTTGGGAACAGTAAGAGAGAAGAAATACACAGGGCCAGGCATACAGCAAGAGCATACTTTCTCCAGGCAGGCCACTCTCTCCACATCCTCATAGGTTCAGCAACCTGGAAACTTTCTGAACTCCATCCTTTTGGGTTTCTACGAGGCTTCATTACACAGGCATGATGGATGAAATCATTGACCATAGACACCTGACTCAACCGCCAGCTCCTCTCCCATCCACAGAAGTCAGGGGTTGGGACTCAAAGTTCCAACACTTGAATCACAAATTGGTTGCCCTGACAACCAGCTCCCACTCAAGGGCATGGTCCAAAACTCATCTTATGAACATAATAAGAAACACCGTTGTTGCTCTCATCATTCAAAAATTCTCAAGGATTTTAGGAGCTCTCTGCCAGAAATGTGGCTGAGGAGCAAATATCTATTTCTTATTATAAATCACAATATCACAGTGAGGCATTCAGAGGGAATGTGTGTCTGTGGGTAGGCGTATTTGTGGCATTTAAGTGTGTGTGTGTCAGCAGGAACTGGTGTCTGTATGCATGTGTGGCTATACGATGCTGGGTGGTGATATGAGGGTCTGTGTGCTGATAGAGATGGCTGTGTAGCAAGCAGTGTGGTAATATTATCTTTCTATCTGATCTTTTGAATTGTTTTAAAAATTGGCTAAAAAGTCAGAAATGATTTTCCTTGGATTTTGAATAGAATTTTGTCGCAAAAATATGATGCATGTTCCCTCTCTCCGGCCTGAGAGGAGCTTTGGTACCTTTCTTCTTCCTTTATTCTCCCTATCCTATAAGCCAAATATTAAATGTATAAAACCAAGCAAAGTAAGCCACTATGGACAGATTGAATATTGCATCTGTGAGAGAGGATGTGGTTCAGCCAGGATCCTCATCTAGAAACTATTGTTCATTCTTTCTGAAGTTTCGTGACTGAAGAAAGAGGCTCCAGAAAGAAAACTTGATATTAAATAGTGGAGCCCTTGAGACAGGGTTCACAATGTGTCGAGAAGTTGCAAGCAGTCCAGCAGCTGGTTCCTCACATAGCTGCAACATCGCACCGATATTCAGGGAAACACATGTTTTTTATCACCCTTTCTCTCTTGTTCTCCTCTCCTTTGAAACCTTCCCAAATTCGAGGAGGAAAAAAGACATGGCTTGATCTGAAGAGCAGCCATAAGTTGAAGGTTTATATCACTTAGAGCACAGGGGACAACAGCATCCATTATTTACAATAGAAACTACAAGGCATTCCTATTTTATTTCATGTCAAGAATCACATGGTATGGAAACGGCAGGTGTTACAGTGGGTTTAGGAGGAATTTTAAGACGTTCAGTAAGCTACTCAATGTAAATACATACTTCCCTTGAAACAAAGTATACGTCACCCACAAGAGCTTGCATCAAATTTACAAAATAAATATAAAAAGTAATATAAAGTTCTGTTAGTAGCTGCTTAATTCATGAATTTTCTTGGCCCTGGATGGGACAGTGCAGTGTGCAAAGCAAAGGTATGGGGGTAATGACACCATGGGCAGGATATGGGCGAGGAGGAGAGACAGACCTATGTCTCTCCATCCCAGACAAAATAGAAATACCAAGTCAGAGGCAATCTTGGGACTCTGTCTGCACTCTGGCCAACTCTGCCTAGCTGAGGCTACAGAAAGCATTAGTGAGGAATTAAATTGATTTAAAATATAAGTCATTGAAGAAAGAAAAATATCAGACTTGGAAATTACAAAGTACATTAAAAGGCATTTCACACAATAATCACATAACTTAATCCATATTATTTTACAATTTTATGTATTTTAAATTGAGGCGTTTTTGGGGGAAATGATTTAGATATGACTGTCCCTCTGCTCTTGTATGCTTTCAACCACTAAAACAAGTTTGGAGATTGTGTGTGTGTGTGTGTGTGTACGAGTACATGTAAATATACACATGCTTCATGAATTTATGTATTTCATTTTAATTGTATAATATAAAACAACTTTCTGAATTATGGTTTCAATACATTAAAATCTGAAAAATCTTTCTGGTTGGTGCACAGAGTTATAACTCACTTTCCTACAATTTTTTTGTGATATGGATTAATGATGGTTTATTTGAATCTTCTTTTTTTATTATAGTAAATATTTTTATTTTGTGTGTGTGTGTATTTGTGTTTCACATTTCTAAAATTTATTTTCAGTGTATGAATCTTCCACTTTTAATGGAAATATAAAGTTAAACTTTATCAAATTTCAATTGCAATAGCATTTTATGAGAGCATATATGCTGATTCCATCAACTTGCTAACAGATATGATTCAATATTTTAAAAATCACCAATCCTTTCTGGAAAACAATTACCTCAGAGTTCTAATTTTATTTATAATTTATATTTATTCTTCTCTGGAAGAACATTTAAGCTGTGGAATTTTAAAAGTTATATGGTTTTCAAATTTATTTGGACATGTTCTATACATATTTTCGACAATACAATATATTCCAGCATGTAATTTTTCCCAGTATTTTATTTGTCTTCTAATATGTGTTTATGAGGTCCTTCATCATATAAATGAAGTAACGGGCGATTCAGTTGAATTTTTCAATCTTTTCCTACATTGATTTTACTTTTTGTGTCTTCTTAAAGAAAGCTCCTTACACTAAGTCATGTTCTCATATAATTTCTGGTAACATTTTTTGAAGTTCTTTTGAAAGACGGTGTTCTTTAATCACGTATTTATTTGTGTAAGTGTATGAAGTGTTGATCAACTTCGTTTGTTCTCCAAATCCATGACTAAATGATCCCAAACAACGCATTAATTAATCTGCTCCTTTCTTGAGGCTCTGAAAGGCAGAACTTCCTGACCTGCATGTAATGCAAGGTCCAATTCGCTAGGGGGCACCATCCACACAGACGTCAATAGGGATGGCGCGCTGATGGTTGTAGAGCAGGTGTCTGTCTCCCTCTTAAATGAATTTCCAAATGCCTGAGCATTTATTTATGGACTCCCTTTTCTGTTCTAATAACCAGTCTGTATACAGTTGGAATTAATTCCTTTAGTTACTTAAATGTGTGTGTATATATATATACACACACACAGAAACCATATACATATATATATATATATATATATATATATATATGTTTCTGATCAAACTAATTTCATTTTCTAAACAAAATATTAGCTAGCCTTTTGCACTTATATGAATTTTATACATATATTTTATACATATCAATTTTAGAAGCACTTTGTCAAAATCCATGAAAAATCCTATTGGGATTTGAGTAGGATTGCTTTAGATGTATAGATCAATTTGGGGAGGAAGATGGTCTTTACAATATTGATTCTTGTCATCCTTGAACTAAGTAGATTTCTTCCTTTACTCAGGTATGTGCTTTAACTGTTCTGCTTAGATGAGCCTATTTTGTTTTCCTTGCACAATATTTTAAGGAGGTGAAATACATTGATATACTTTCTTTTACTGATGCTTCCTTGCATTTTTAGAATTAAAATATTTTGTTTAAGCTTGGTCTTCTATTTTTTTAACATATTGCTGAGTAGGAATCTCATTAACTAAGTATTCCTAACTTGAGTCAGCATTTGAGATTACCTCTAAAGAACCAAAAGGAGGGGCACTTGGGTGGCTCAGTGGGTTAAAGCCTCTGCCTTCAGCTCAGGTCATGATCCCAGGGTTCTGGGATTGAGCCGTGCATCAGGCCCTCTGCTCAGCGGGGAACCTGCTTCCCTCTCTCTCTGCCTACCTCTCTGCCTACTTGTGATCTCTGTCTGTAAATTAACTAAATAAATAATCTTAAAAAAAAAAGAACCAAAGGAAAGGAAAATATTATAGTGGTCTGATGAATTATATTAATTCCCTCTTTAACATCACCCTCTGTTTAGCAGAGACTGTTAATCATCATCCATGTAGTTAACCTTGGTCTATCTCCAGCTAATTGTCAGTTAGTTTAGTCATCTGATAATTAAAATATAAACAGATTGCAAAACAAAATGACAACTATCACAGAAAATATAGAAATTTAGGAGTTAGTAAAAGCATTGGAAGAATATTCAAATCATTAATTCATTCAATAAATACTAATAAATCAACTGTTATAGGTCAGAAATTATTTTGTCTGTTGGAATATAATAGTGAAGTTAAATGAGTAAAATCCCGGCATCACATACAGATTATATTCTATTGGGAGA
This sequence comes from Lontra canadensis, assembly GCF_010015895.1. Classification (NCBI taxonomy): domain Eukaryota; kingdom Metazoa; phylum Chordata; class Mammalia; order Carnivora; family Mustelidae; genus Lontra; species Lontra canadensis. Next base: position 4,704,368 of record NW_022631043.1, read on the forward strand.
TACAATTAATGAAAAATTATAAAATTAAAATAAAATAAAGTGCCAGTTAGTGATGTATGTTATAAAGATCTGCAAGAGCAAATAAAAATCAGAGAAAAGGCACAGAGTTTGAAGGTGGTGGGAAGGGTGGTTATCTTTGAAATACTAGCCAGAGATATGAAACAAAAACATTGAAAACTTTTTCATCATTTCAGCAAGATTTAAAAAATTAAAGAGAAATAAAGAATGCAAGATATATATTTTAACATCAAAAGATTAGAAGGTTGTTGAAGAAAATGTTGAAGCTCTCAAAAGGGTTTTGCAAAAATATCTTTCCTTCAGTGATAACAGGCAGCAAGCAAATACGGAGTGAACAGAAACAGGGGAATTCTGGCTTGTGGTGCCTTTAGGAAAACAACAATAAAAAGAGCAATAACTAATACATTTTGAGATCTAATATTTAATATTTCTAACAAGTGCATTACAACAATAAACAACAAAAATTCTATTTAAAATGGTAAGTTTAAACAAAACTATGTTGTAAAATCTAGTTGTACTTTGTCAAAGTAAAACCTAAGTAATGTAAACTTTCTTTATGCTTTTATCTGAAGAGCTCATCTGTGTTTTAATTTATTGCAGTTTAGTAGCATTTCTGAGTCCCCATAGATTCAGATCATAAAGGCATTTTTGTTTGTTTGTTTTTGTTTTTGTTGAGAGAGAGAGAACATGCACAAGCAGTGGAGAGGGGCAGAGGGAAATTATAAGCAGGTTCCATCCCCAGCTTGGAGCCAAGCTCCATCCCAGGACCTTAAGATTATGACCCGAGCCGAAGGCAGGTGCTTTACTCACTGAGCCACCCAGGCACCCCTGTACTGTAACTTTTCACCTTTTTCTCTATTCTAGAAAAATTTATGTAATAAATTTATGTGAGATACAAGTATTTTTAATACTTGATCTCATAAACCTTCTTGGGCCTGTGCCAGTTTAGGGATTAATAATTGACTGACATTTAAAGAGTTTATTCCCTTATATTCAAGTATTCTAACTTGAACTGGGTAATTCTGATGATATTTTCTTAGCATGGTATTGAAATACAGTGCTGTATTATTGTGCATAGAACTAACACAATTTTTGAAGTAAACTTTTTATACAGTGAAAAACACATATTTTAGGCATACAATTTTTTTTGTTCAACAATTCATTAGTTGCATATAAATATTAACAAGTGCATACACTTATATATCTGATCTCTTTCTCAGGATAGAAACAATTTCTATGATGTCTCTTCTAGGCAGTTTCCACTCCTGCAGAGAACCAACCACCTTTCCCATTTTTGTTCACCATAGATTAGTTTTGCCTGTTTGGGAACATCTCATTAATGGAACCATAAAGAATGTACTCTTTTGTGCATGTTGTTTTAGGCTTATTTTACTCCACGAAATTCCTGTAAATTTCATCTGCCCTGTTGTCAACTCCTAGTGTTTGTCTCTGAACAGCCCCTGGAAGCTCTTCTAAGTTCTTTCCGATTCCAGCTTCTGCCTCTTCACTGAGTCCCTCGGTGTCTCCCAAGGTCCCTGATGCACAATTTGGGGCCAGAGTTTATGTCAGGGTTTCTCTTGTTCATCCCTTTCTGGAGCTCTTTTCCCTTACCTCCTCTCATTTGTCCTTCCTGCCTCTAACTCTTTACTTTGACACCACAAAGATTGTTACTTTCTACCACCCAAACAGTCTGTGGAGATTGAGGAATAACCACAAAAGAAAAGAAGGAAGGAAGGAGGGAGGGAAGGAAGGAAGGAAGGAAGGAAGGAAGGAAGGAAGGAAAAAGAAGGAAGGAAGGAAAAGAAAGACAAAGAAACTCATGCAATTCCAAATCTCTCCTGGTACAGTTGATATGGTTTTCATTTCTTTTCCCCTTGGGAGACTTTCAAAAAATTTTCTATTATCATTTTAATCTTTTGGGCAGCTTTTATAAGTGTCATTTGTGAACAAGGTAGTTCAATCAAACCGCTTCCTCATTACTAGAAGCCGTACATATATTACATGATTTTAAAAATCCTTCTAGGTAAGCTGTAAATGTTTCCTCTCCAAATATCCATCTCTTTCACTATTTGTTTTACTTCCTGGGGGCTTTCTTTGAATTTGTCTTTAAACTGGTGAATCAAATTGATATTTATTTTTATTTCAGATGCTATTGTTCTCATTTTACAGAGGCAATGTGTGCTCAAACCTTTCTGAGGGCATCAATTATTTTTTAGAAGTTTTATTCTCTATTATATATAAATATTTCACAGGAGAGGTAGCATGGAATGGGAGGCTTGGGAATTCAATCTGGGCCTACATGTTATCTTTATCTCTAAAAATCTATGGAAATTTGGGAAAGTTGTTGTATGAATCAGAGTCCAAGCAAAGAAAATAAAATATTAGCCATAAATAATGGAGATGGGTTTTGTACCGGGAATTAGACTCACAGGTGATGAAAGATATGGAAAGGCCATGCAGCAGAGAGAAAGGCAGCTGAGATATTAACAGGGAGGGGGCCTCTATTATCTCTTGGTGACACAGAGGAAGGGGCATTTTTACCAGAGTTTGCACAATAATAAAGCACGGTGAACCTGTCTGCTGAGAGATGACGCTTCACATCAGACTCAGCAGCCGTGAGACACACAGCCTGCGGCAGAAAGAGAAAAGAGAGACATGTCCTTGCTATTTTTTTTCTCCTGCATTTTGGTGCATTTCTGGTACTTCTGTTGGCCAAACCTGGAGGATTGCTGGCACGGTGGTTTGGGACACGTGGCCTGAACTGGGGGATCAAGCAAAGATAGCAACAATGCTAGCAAGATTCCATTGAAAACTTGACTCATTTGGCTTTGAAGTGACAATCTTAATGACCAGCACTAGGTGTTTGAAGGAAGAGTACATGAAATAATATGTGCTACTTCCTGGCTCATACCTAAGAAGTGATAAATATCAGGTAAATTTCCTGTATATAAACTGCATATAGCTGTTATACACTAAGAAGAGATACACTGTTGTTGAAAACATGTATCTGTATTGTAGACTGCAAAAAAAAAAAAAAAAAGCCTATAGATCCCTTCCATTCCTTTAGGTTTAGATTCAGTTTCACCCAGCTTGATCTATAGATTAATACTGATCCCAAATAAACATATGAAAAGATGCTCAATATCATATGCTCTTAGTAAGTGATAAGTTAAAACAGCAGCAAAATACCACCACCCTCCCAGCAGAATGGCTGAAATCTAAAACATTGACAGTACCAAAGGCTGGTAAGGCTTCGGGAGCAACGGGAACTCTCACTCATCAGTGGGAGTCCAATGATACTCTGGAAGACAGTTTGGCAATTTCTTACGACAAAGTAAAGATACTGTTACTATACAAACCGGCGATCATGCTCCCAGGTATTTACTCAAATGAGCTGGAAAGTTATGTCCATATAAAAATCTGTACATGAATGTTTTCAGCAGCATTATTATTCATAATTGTCATCATCTGGATACAATCAAGACATACTTCGGTAGGTGAATGGGTAAAAGCAGCAGTACAATCGACTAGTATTCAGCAATAAAAACAAATGAGCTCTTCACTCATGAAAAGTCAGGGAGGAACTGTAAAAGATTTTTGTTAAAGGAAAGAAGCCAGTCTGAAAAGATGATATATGATGCGACCATCCAACTATGTGACACCTGGGAAAAGGTCAGCAGTCATAGCGGCTGGGGGTGAAGGTCAGAAGAGGGAGAAACAGGGGTTATGGAATGCAGTAAAACTATGAGGTATGATAGTTCAGTGGTAGATACATGACATTACACATTTAGCAGAACCTAAAACTACAACATAGCTAGTGAACATTAATGGAAACTATGGATTTTATTAATAACAATGTATCAATATTGGTACATTAACTGTAACAAATGCACCACACAGATACACAGTATTAATAATAGGAGAAACTGTGGGCAGAGAGTGGGGACACTGAGTATGTGAGAAATCCCGTACATTCTGTTTAATTTTTTTATACACCTAAAACTGCTGTCAGCAATATGGTCAGTTAATTAAACTAGTAAACTTCTATTGTGAAAAAACAAATATCACTTTACTGTTTCTTTCTTCAGGAGTCAAAATCTCTCCTTCCATCCATTAAATCTGGCCTGGACCATGTGATATGATTTGGCCAATAGAATACCTAACAAATGTGAAGAAGTAGAGGTTTGAGATGTGCTTACAGAAGAGAAATTATCTCTTCTTCTGCCAGAATCTCTTTTGTCACCAAGAGAAGCCCAAACAAGTCTAATAAAGGACAAGACCACAAAGAACAGAGACCAGCCATCCAGCTTACTACCATTAAACCAACCAGCCGTTAGCTAACTGAAACCATAAAAGTTACTCCAAGTGTGTCTAGTCCAAGGTGAGAAATATTTTGTTAAGCCCAGCCACACTGAAAACCTATAGAATTATGAGTAAATAAGATAAGCATTTAAATTATGTGTAAATAAATAAGGTTTAAAGTCATTGGACTTTGGGGTGGTTTGTCACAGAGCAATGGACAGCTGAACCCTTTGTATACTGAGTTCTGGTTGCCGCTCTTCCATCAGGATACTGGTACCCTGAGAAACTCACTTTGCAGTAGGATTCTTACTTTTCTGGACTCTAAAATACAGTAGCAGAGCAGAGAACTGGGAGAGGCTACACCTATTTCTAGTTTCTTCCAACTCAAATTATATGATTATGCAAAATGAAGCTTTTTTTTTTCCTGTAAAGTTATTCAAAGATTTTTTTTTTCTTACCCAAAGAATCTAGCTTGGAGGACCATTTATAAATATCTCATCATGAGAACGCAGATCTCTTGCCAGTGAAATGAGCAAGAAGTTCAAAGAACTCTCAGAGCCGCCAGCCACATCAATACCAAAGGCAGCTGTTCCGGTGTGACCACACTGCAAGGAAGGGCAGGTTTTAAAACCTCAATGATTTTGCTCTGAATACCAGCCCTGTGGCTGTGATTCTGAGAAACTCATTCAATATATGGTTATTGGCCAGAAGATACACGTAAACATATGAGGATATCTTTCTCTGAATTGGTATTCAGGGAAGTATGAGTAAGGATCATGAGACATCATTCCTCAGCCGTTCAAATAGTCAAAGTTGAGAAGTAAAAAAAGAAAGAAAGAAAGAAAGAAATCTACTGGCTAGGAGATTGTGTATCAGTAGGGTGTCTAAAAAAATATAAAAATCCTGGAAATTTCTCAAACTCTCATTGACACAAGAATGGATATGTGATTTAATGTATATTCAATATAGCATTAAAATTGCTCCATCAATAGTGTGAAAAAAATTCAGTTGCATAGTTTTCAATAAAAAGATAGGTCTCAAGATATACAGCATAAGATGTTTTCTTTTAAAAAGATTTTATTTATTTGAAAGAGAGGGAATGAGGCAGAGAGAACATGAGAAGGGGGAGGGACAGAGGGAGAAGTAGACTCCCTGCTGACTCGATCCCTGGGCTCCAGGATCATGGTCTGAGCCCAAGGCAGTTGCTTAACTAACTGAGCCACCCAGGCACCCCTACAGCATAAGATCTTTTAAAAATAATGTAAGAAAAACTACCAAATACCTAAATGTACTTTTTTTCAGATATATATAGATGCAAAAAAAAATTAATGCAAAGGAAGGGAATGAACACATAATTTGGAATAGTGGTTATGCTGGATGGGGGCAGGAGGTACAGTGAATGGAGGAGGACCACACAGAGGGATCAACATTTTTATGTTGGTATTAAGTTGATTATAAAACTTTTTTTTTTAAATTTATTTATTTGACAGACACAGATCACAAGTAGGCAGAGAGGCAGGCAGAGAGAGAGGGGGAAGCAGGCTCCCTGCTGAGCAGAGAGCCCGATGCAGGGCTCGATCCCAGGACCCTGAGATCATGACCTGAGCCGAAGGCAGAGGCTTTAACCCACTGAGCCACCCAGGTGCCCTGATTATAAAACTTTTTTTTTAAAGATTTTATTTATTTATTTGACAGAGAGAGATCACAAGTAGGCAGAGAGGCAGGCAGAGAGAGAGAGAGGGGGAAGCAGGCTCCCCGCCCAGCAGAGAGCCCGATGCGGGGCCCGATCCCAAGACCCTGGGATCATGACCTTAGCCGAAGGCAGAGGCTTTAACCCACTGAGACACCCAGGCGCCCCAAAACTTTTAATAGTGTTTGTTATTCACAGAGAATGAAGAAAAGAACACCTTGAATGGACTAGTAAAGAGAGTTTCATGTATCAAAGATTACAACTATTCGTTTTTGTGCAATTGACTTTGAACCCATGAGCAAAAAAATAGTTAATGACACGAAATAATGTTAGGTGGAAACAATGGATCAAACTATATTTTCAGTGGGACTCCAAAGCCCTATAATGGTAAACAATGGTGGGGTAGGGGAGGAAGTGTGAGGCTCTGGATCATTTCTCCATTTGCTCCCGGACACTATCTGAAATCTGGTGATATATGGAATGGCTTTTGGATAAATGAGGATGTTGCTTCCTGCTGCCTTGCATTATACTGTCAGTCTTCGCATACCTAATTCTTTTTTTTTTCTCCACGCTTCGGTAACTGGCCCCATGATTAGCAAATACTAACTGCTAACCTTTATGGAAGTCTTATAAGCTCTTACTGTGCATTAATACATTGCATTCTGATAGTCTCACAACTATTATTTTTTATCCTCATTTTACAGAGGAGGAAAATGAGGCTCAGTGAGGCTAAGGAAACTGCCCAAGTTTCTATTGCTAAGAAGTGACACTTCTGCTGGGACCATAGGGTTTTGTGTTTTTGTTTTTTGTTTGTTTGTTTGTTTGTTTGTTTTTCTTTTCAGTGTAACAGAATTCATTGTTTTTGCACCACAACCATTGTTCCATGCAATACGTGCCCTCCTTAATACCCACCACCAGGCTCACCCAACCTCCTACCCCCCCCCCCCGCCTCTTCAAAACCCTCAGATTGTTTTTCAGAGTCCATAGTCTCTCATGGTTCATCTCCCCCTCTGATTTCCCTCAACTCCCTTCTCCTCTCCATCTCCCCATGTCCTCTGTGATATTTGTTATGCTCCACAAGTAACTGAAACCATATTATAATTGACTTTCTCTGCTTGACTTATTTCACTCAGCATAATCTCCTCCAGTCCCATCCATGTTGATACACAAAAGTTGGGTATTCATCCTTTCTGATGGAGGCATAATACTCCATAGTGTATACGGACCACATCTTCCTTATCCATTCATCCGTTGAAGGGCATCTTGGTTCTTTCCAGAGTTTGGCAACCGTGGCCATTGCTGCTATGAACATTGGGGTACAGATGGCCCTTCTTTTCACTCCATCTGTATCTTTGGGGTAAATACCCAGTAGTGGAATTGCAGGGTCATAGGGAAGCTCTATTTTTAATTTCTTAAGGAATCTCTGCACCATTCTCCAAATTGGCTGCACTAACTTGCATTCCCACCAACAGTGTAAGAGGGTTCCCCTTTCTCCACATCCTCTCCAACACACGCTGTTCCCTGTCTTGCTAATTTTGGCCATTCTAAGTGGTGTAAGGTGGTATCTCAATGTGGTTTTGATTTGAATCTCCCTGATGGCTAGTGATGATGAACATTTTTTCATGTGTCTGATAGTCATTTGTATGTATTCATTGGAGAAGTATCTGTTCATGTCTTCTGCCCACAGGTTCTTAATCAATTTTGAAAGGACAGATAAAGGAATCCAGAGTTCACCATGCTCTGATGAACATGGAGTGTTGCTCCTACAGAAAAGCTGTATTAGTGGTCCCCCAAATTCTCCAAATAAAATCCATCTCCTCTACCCGGTCTTCACTGCTGAGATCTTAACATGCTTTGTGCCCATAGTCGCATGCCGTATTATTCCTGACACACACAAAATATAATAACACCTCTTAACACTTTTCAAGTGAGTGAATAGCTCTATGAATATTTGTTCCCTGGGGCCAGTGTCTGGGGTTGTTGTGGTCTTCGTGAGAAGGAGACATTCACCAGGTCTGTTGTATAAATGAGCTATCCCCTCAAGGAAGTCAATAGACACTGCCCTTGGGGCTCAGACAACCTGAAGCCATTAGTATTCAATATTTGTGCCAGAATCTTTCCATCAATAGAAACATCTCTAGCAATCCATGTTCGCACTTAAGAGAAATATATCCAAGAGGAGATGAGCCACAGGATCCAGCAGTAGATAAAATTTAAGCACAAATGGTATCATTACAGACCTCAGGAAATGCACTTTTCCCTCCTCTACTTCGCCTGCTCAAGCAGTGGGTCCTGAGATGCTGGGTGCTCTTCTTAGGTGCAGCAACAAGAAAGTGTAGCGGCTGGGACCTGCGTGGCAAAAGGCAAGGGTGCATAAAGGGATCCAGAAGGGCTGTGAGTGGCACATCTACTTATGGGAAGCATATACTCAGACAAGTTACTCAGCCTCTTCCACTGCCCAATTTTACAATGAGAATCTACCAAACACCGGGTTTTGTGAAAATGACATAAATGAAACAGATTTTAATTCCTACCCACTTCAAAATAGTTCCAATATTTCTTCCTAAGCCTAGCAAATGTCTGTGGAGAGCCCACTTCTCAATGCTGGGGACATCGCAGAGAGGAAAACAAGGTCTCTGTGGAACTCACATCCTAGATGGAGACTGACAACAAAAGAACTGGGTGCTTAGAGGAACAGAAAAAGTAAAGGCCAGCATGATATATATGATATATATAGTACTTTCTAGATAATATTACCTATATATCTATACATACATATCTTTTTTTTTTCTAGATACACAAAGATGACTGGACCTTTGAGGGTTATCTGAATTTAGTGCTTTTGATTCTTGACTCTGCTCAAAACAAGATGTCATTCTCCATCTGCTTGAAATCTCCTGTGACGTGCTGTTCATTTCCTTAAAAGATGCTCAAACTCCTTTCCTAGTTTGTTTTTTAGGGATGATCATCTTTATGTCAGCATGAATTCAGGTTGCTCAGACCTCCTGCCTTTGACCCTAACTCTACTTCTACATAGGAGATCTAACTCATCTGGCACACGACCACCCCCAGGACTTTGGAGGGACCCTTCACATCTACCTTCAGGCAAAGAACCACCTACCACTCCAGACCCAGAATGTTCTTTTTCCACATGTTTTATGTGTGACTCAAGCGCTAGACACTATAATGTGGACTAGGAAAATGGGTAACAACTGAAAAATGTCCCATTTGGAGAGGTTCACACTTGGGTTGAGGATCAAGATACAAATAGGTGAATTATATAATACTACAGTTTGTGCCACCCAAGAGGTAAATGCAGTGTGCCATCAGTGTGAATAGAAGTGAGTATCTCTTCTCCAGGCATTGGATTCTTTATGAAGAGTCTACATGAAAATGCCCCAGAGGTTGGCCCACCTTGAATTTTGAACCCTCAGATTCTGGTTCAGTAGGAAAGAATAGAAACAAGAGCCAAGTTAGTGCCACATTAGCTGTGCCTGAATTATAAAAATCTTGCTCTATGTATCCTTCCATGGACAAGGAGACTTGCTCATGGCGTGTGTGTGTGTGTGTGTGTGTGTGTGTGTCACAGAGATTGAGAGGAAGGGACAGTGTGTGTGTGTTAGGGGCACAGAAGATTGTAAAAGGGAAAATGGGCAAGAAATATAAGCTGTACTTTTCTACACTTGAGTTATCTCCACAGTTGGTCAAAGTGCTATATTTGTGAGTGACAAAGGTGCCCACTCCCATCTGTTAGCTCAAATATGTGTTCACCAATATACATTCTCATGGCTGGTTTAAAATAAGCTCAGTCTGCAAAGACATATTGTGCCTGAGAAATACGTTAGTTGCTTATATAACATCTCTTTCCCAAAGTGCCCCAGGCATTGCCAGTTCAGAGGAGAGTACACAGGAAGCAGGGGCCACCCCTCATGGTGCAGTATAAAGGGGCTGTGTGGGTCAACCCTTTACCTTCAGGCAGTTCTGAATGCAAACACTCTCTCTGCCATTTATTAGCCCTCTGACCTTGGTACAATCACTTTGCTTCTCCAAGCTCCACATTTATAAAAAGCTTTGGATGTGCCGTGAAACTCTCTGGGTGTTATTTTCATAAACAATATTGAGATGATGCCTATGGAAATGAAGTGTGATGGAGGATGTATTTTAGAAAGGCCATTCTGGCAATAGTCTGTCTTGGGGTTGGGGCAGGCACTGGGGATTAAGAGAGGTCATAGGCAAGTTTAAAAGACTGTTCCAGTTTCCTAGGTGAGAATCTGAAAAGAAAGTTCGGATTTTCAGAAACCACTTCGCCAGGCTACCTGGCTTGTAACAGGAAGCTACTGGGACCAACTTTGCCTTGAAAAGGCATGGATGGCTTTACAGTGGAGGCTGTATTTAGCTGATACTTGGACCATAAGTAGAAGTTTTGCAAGTAAGAGAGAGCAGATGAAGCATCTGGTGAAGACGGGAAAGAGAATACAAAAGAGCAAAGGCACAGAAGTGTATATGCCTTGTGAGGATAAGTTGCAATTATCTGGTGAGGTGGGGTTACAGGGCATGGGGTTGGGATGTATGATGCACACAGTGATAGGAGCTGGAGATGAGTAAGATTAGGGACAGATTGTAATGGTTCTGGCTTACCTTCCATACTTACCTATTTTTTTTTCAAAGTAGGTCAATCCACTTGTGGATATGTAAGTTGCAGCTTATATAAACAATTATAACTTGCATGTTCAACACTTGATTACCACACCACCCTCATCACACACCACCATGACTACACTATGTTCCTCTTTTTATATCCTTCCAAGCTTGCAAACACTTTGTCTCTTGCCTGTCAGAACCACTTCTCTCCATGTTGCCTACATGCTGATTTTTTACCTCTAAGACTTCCTTCATGGCCTCCTTCTGCCCTGAATGGCTCAGTGCTGTAAGATTCCATAATTCTATATGTCTCAGATAAGTGTGCACTGAGACAGGCACCAGGCCTATGGAATCCAGCATCTTGGTTCCAACAAAGAAGAGACCTCTCCTACCCCAGCCACCCCCGACTGCTCAAGAGCCATGGTGTCAAACCTTCCCTGTCCTTTTGCTCTGACCATCTATTCAGAGAGGAAGTGGCATGTTGGAAGACCTCAAGAGATGTGGGGGATGAGGAGGAATCACACTGGCTCCATCCTACCCACAATCAGCTTTATGAGTTTCAGTTTCAAAAATTTTATTCTTTTTTTTTGGGGGGGGGGTTGAGCTGGAGAGTATTTCTTACGTTTTTATTTAAATTAAAGGTTCTTAACATATAGTGCAATATTTGTGTCAGGTGCACCGTATAGTGATTCAACACCACCATGCAACACCCGGTGCTAATCAGATCTGTTCGTTTTTAATGTAGAGCACTGTTCTCAACACCTCAGATGGCATATGCATGACTGCACATTTCTCTCACACTGCTAGATGATGAGAAGACAAATATGATCCAATCCCTCATTCCCTCCAGGTGTCTTAAGCTTTTCTTGGATCAAGTTGACCTTTATCTATAATTGTCTGAATGATTCCAATACTAGTAAAAATGATGGTACATAGATATTAAATCCAGCACCAAGTCATTTCCTTTGGAGAAGATGGACCAATTTATCCCACGTTGGTGAAAATAATTAACTTTGGTGTTTTCACGCTGTGCATGCATGTGAAGTGATGTAGTTTTCAGAAACAGTCAACCGCACACACACTTACTTAAATGCTCACAATGTTTTCAGATCATTTTTTCATTTTTTAGGTAAAGAAATAAGGTACGAAAGTGTGTATGTTTCCCAAGTGTTACTGCACTAATTAATTCACAGAGTACATGTGGGGAAGGGGGAGTGTGGGTTGGGTTCAGTTTTTCCCAGAAGCTACTCAAGGGCTCTTTCCCCCAAACCACACTCTACCATCATGTTTATATCTCTTACGCTCACATAAGTAATCGTAGATCCTGGAACCCAGCATGTCGTTAATTTCTGCAGCCCTGATATTAAGATAAGGAAGCAGCTCATTTTCTTAGAGCCCAGTGTTTTTTTGTTTTCCATGTGAGAGAGTGGTATGAATGAGATGATCATGCTCTAGACTTTGGGAATGGTGCATGGTGAGGTTTTTGTGTTGAGTGGGGAAGTACTCATTTGAGACAATGATGATTAGAGAAACTTAAAGTTGTCTCAACCATTCTGGATGTGACAGAAGTAGGGGTTGAAGTCAGGGCATTGATCCAGGGAGATAATATCAAGAAAGATAATTTTCAACACAAGGTAAGACTCTTTATAGTGTACTCTGGGCCACAGTAGAAGAACAGTAGAAGTGGTAGAAAACAGGAGAAATAATGGCACTAAGTGTGTGAGGGACTCTCAGAAGTGCTATATTTACATCACAGCACCATGTTAATTTGGATTGTGGAGAATGAAGTTCCAATGTTTAAGTAAAAATAATTTCACATCCTTGACTGAGAAATTCAAGGTTTTCATCCATTTGGGAGAAAAAAATATGAGCTACTTGGTAAGTGCCAGTGATGTTGAACACAATCAGGTGTAGGTGTCCACTCACTGCTGGAGAAAATGTAGACTTATAAGTCACATCAGAAGTAATTTTGAAAAATGATATTACAATATGAAATTCATAGACTACATGACCTAAAATATTAATTTCTGCTGGTTACCCTAGAGAAAAACAAGGAGGCAGGTACAAAGGTGCTCATTAGAGCGCTGTATATAATACCGACCATTACAAATTCATGGTAAAGTCTAATAATAGGGGAATGGCTATGTAAATATGTATATTCATCTCTTATAATACCACAAGACAGTTAAAAGTAATGATTTATAAGTATATGTACTGAGAGAGAAAGTCATCCAAGACATATTATTGAGTGATGAGTATAAGGAAAACAATATATATAATACATACAATATAAATACAATATGATATAATATATAAATTATATATGATATAATATATAAATACAATATGATATATATAATATATATAAATATATACAATATGATATAATATATAATATATTTTATATAAAATATAAATATATAAAAATTTATATATCATATATAAATATATAAATATAATGTATAAATATATTTATACAATATTATTTACTGTATTATTATTATGCATTTAGTATTATTATTATGCACTTTTTTAAAAAAACCTATATAATTAAAGGTATGGAAGGTTATGCCTCAAACTCAGAATACAAGGGAGTCTTCGTAGGGGGTTTTAACTTGTAGAAGATTGGGCTATTGACACTACTTCTTCATTCCTTACTGTACTGATGAGATTTTTAAGTTACTCTCATTAATGGGAGGGATATCTGTACCTGTGACTTTACTCAGGTTTTACCTATGTTTGCTTTCGTTTATATAACAAGGTAGAGATAAAGGTACCATGTCTGAGTGTACGTCTTAAGACATCTTACATGTTTCTGCTTCTCACTCTTTCCATAATTAAAACATTCCTGGGATGCCCACTAGTCACAGGAAAAGGATGAAAGTGATGTGGATCTGAGCTTCCCCAGGCAACCTCCAGAATTGCAGTGAGAAGCAGAGCTGCGTACCTTGGAGTAGACCAGCTGTACCCACCAGTATGCATTTGCAGGTGAAACTAGGGTAGTGGTTTTTTTTGTTTGTTTGTTCTGTTTTGTTTTTTTAGGCATTTAAAAAAATACATTGTTTATTTTCTTTTCTTTCTCTTTTTTTTGATCTTTTTTTTAATGTTTTTTTTTATTTTTTATAAACATATATTTTTATCCCCAGGGGTACAGGTCTGTGAATCGCCAGGTTTACACATTTCACAGCACTCACCATAGCACATACCCTCCCCAATGTCCATAACCCCACCCCCCCAACCCCTCTCCCTCCATCAACCCTCAGTTTGTTTTGTGAGATTAAGAGTCACTTATGGTTTGTCTCCCTCCCAATCCCATCTTGTTTCATTTACTCTTCTCCTACCCCCTTAACCCCCCATGTTGCATCTCCTCTCCCTCATATCAGGGAGATCATATGATAGTTGTCTTTCTCCGATTGACTTGTTTCGCTAAGGATGATACCCTCTAGTTCCATCCACGTCGTCGCAAATGGCAAGATTTCATTTCTTTTGATGGCTGCATAGTATTCCATTGTGTATATATACCACATCTTCTTTATCCATTCCTCTGTTGATGGACATCTAGGTTCTTTCCATAGTTTGGCTATTGTAGACATTGCTGCTATAAACATTCAGGTGCACATGACCTTCAGATCACTACGTTTCTATCTTTAGGGTAAATACCCAGTAGTTCAATTGCTGGGTCATAGGGTAGTTCTATTTTCAACATTTTGAGGAACCTCCATGCTGTCTTCCAGAGTGGTTGCACCAGCTTGCATTCCCACCAACAGTGTAGGAGGGTTCCCCTTTCTCCGCATCCTCGTCAGCATCTGTCATTTCCTGACTTGTTAATTTTAGCCATTCTGATTGGTGTGGGTGATATCTCATTGTGGTTTTGATTTGTATTTCCCTGATGCCGAGTGATATGGAGCACTTTTTCATGTGTCTGTTGGCCATCTGGATGTCTTCTTTGCAGAAATGTCTGTTCATGTCTTCTGCCCATTTCTTGATTGGATTATTTGTTCTTTGGGTGTTGAGTTTGCTAAGTTCTTTATAGATTCTGGACACTAGCCCTTTATCTGATATGTCATTTGCAAATATCTTCTCCCATTCTGTCAGTTGGCTTTTGGTTTTGTGAACTGTTTCCTTTGCTGTGCAAAAGCTTTTGATCTTGATAAAATCCAATGGTTCATTTTTGCCCTTACTTCCCTTGCCTTTGGCAATGTTCCTAGGAAGATGTTGCTGCGGCTGAGATCGAAGAGGTTGCTGCCTGTGTTCTCCTCAAGGATTTTGATGGATTCCTTTCTCACATTGAGGTCCTTCATCCATTTTGAGTCTATTTTCGTGTGTGGTGTAAGGAAATGATCCAATTTCATTTTTCTGCATGTGGCTGTCCAATTTTCCCAACACCATTTACTGAAGAGGCTGTCTTTTTTCCATTGGACATTCTTTCCTGCTTTGTTGAAGATTAGATGACCATAGAGTTGAGGGTCTATTTCTGGGCTCTCTATTCTGTTCCATTAATCTATGTGTCTGTTTTTGTGCCAGTACCATGCTATCTTGATGATGACAGCTTTGTAATAGAGCTTGAAGTCTGGAATTGTGATGCCACCAACTTTGGCTTTCTTTTTCAATATTCCTTTGGCTATTCAAGGTCTTTTCTGGTTCCATATAAATTTTAGGATTATTTGTTCCATTTCTTTGAAAAAAATGGATGGTACTTTGATAGGAATTGCACTAAATGTGTAGATTGCTTTAGGTAGCATAGACATTTTCACAATATTTATTCTTCCAATCCAGGAGCATGGAACATTTTTCCATTTCTTTGTGTCTTCCTCAATTTCTTTCATGAGTACTTTATAGTTTTCTGTGTATAGATTCTTAGACTCTTTGGTTAGGCTTATTCCTAGGTATCTTATAGTTTTGGGTGCAATTGTAAATGGGATTGACTCCTTCATTTCTCTTTCTTCTGTCTTATTGTTGGTGTAGAGGAATGCAACTGATTTCTGTGCATTGATTTTATATCCTGACACTTTACTGAATTCCTGTACAAGTTCTAGCAGTTTTGGAGTGGAGTCTTTTGGGTTTTCCACATATAGTATCATATCATCTGCGAAGAGTGATAGTTTGACTTCTTCTTTGCCGATTTGGATGCCTTTAATTTCCTTTTGTTGTCTGATTGCTGAGGCTAGGACTTCTAGTACTATGTTGAATAGCAGTGGTGAAAGTGGACATCCCTGCCGTGTTCCTGACCTAAGCGGAAAAGCTTTCAGTTTTTCTCCATTGAGAATAATATTTGCAGTGGGTTTTTCATAGATGGCTTTGATAATATTGAGGTATGTGCCCTCTATCCCTACACTTTGAAGAGTTTTGATCAGGAAGGGATGCTGTACTTTGTCAAATGCTTTTTCAGCATCTATTGAGAGTATCATATGGTTCTTGTTCTTTCTTTTATTAATGTGTTGTATCACATTGATTGATTTGCAGATGTTGATCCAACCTTGTAGCCCTGGAATAAATCCCACTTGGTCGTGGTGAATAATCCTTTTAATGTACTGTTGAATCCTATTGGCTAGTATTTTGGTGAGAATTTTCGCATCTGTGTTCATCAAGGATATTGGTCTGTAGTTCTCTTTTTTGATGGGATCCTTGTCTGGTTTTGGGATCAAGGTGATGCTGGCCTCATAAAATGAGTTTAGAAGTTTTCCTTCCATTTCTATTTTTTGGAACAGTTTCAGGAGAATAGGAATTAGTTCTTCTTTAAATGTTTGGCAGAATTCCCCTGGGAAGCCATCTGGCCCTGGGCTTTTGTTTGTTTGGAGATTTTTGATGACTGTTTCAATCTCCTTACTGGTTATGGGTCTGTTCAGGCTATTTCTTCCTGGTTTAGTTGTGGTAGTTTATATGTCTCTAGGAATGCATCCATTTCTTCCAGATTGTCCAAGTTGTTGGCATAGATTTGCTCATAGTATGTTCTTATAATTGTATTTCTTTGGTGTTCGTTGTGATCTCTCCTCTTTCATTCATGATTTTATTTATTTGGGTCGTTTCTCTTTTCTTTTTGATAAGTCTGGCCAGGGGTTTATCAATCTTATTAATTCTTTCAAAGAACCAGCTCCTAGTTTCATTGATTTGTTCTATTGTTTTTTTGGTTTCTATTTCATTGATTTCTGCTCTGATCTTTATGATTTCTCTTCTCCTGCTGGGTTTAGGGTTTCTTTCTTGTTCTTTCTCCAGCTCCTTTAGGTGTAGGGTTAGGTTGTGTACCTGAGCCCTTTCTTGTTTTTGAGAAAGTCTTGTACCGCTATATATTTTCCTCTCAGGACTGCCTTTGTTGTGTTCCACAGATTTCGAACCGTTGTGTTTTCATTATCATTTGTTTCCATGAATTTTTTCAATTCTTCTTTAATTTCCTGGTTGACCCATTCATTCTTTGGAAGGATGCTGTTTAGTCTCCATGTATTTGGGTTCTTTCCAACTTTCCTCTTGTGATTGAGTTCTAGCTTCAGAGCATTGTGGTCTGAAAATATGCAGGGAATGATCCCAATCTTTTGATACCAGTTGAGACCTGATTTAGGACCGAGGATGTGATCTATTCTGGAGAATGTTCCAAGTGCACTAGAGAAGAATGTGTATTCTGTTGCTTTGGGATGAAATGTTCTGAATATATCTGTGATGTCCATCTGGTCCAGTGTGTCATTCAAGGCCTTTATTTCCTTGTTGATCTTTTGCTTGGATGATCTGTCCATTTCAGTGAGGGGAGTGTTAAACTCCCTGCTATTATTGTATTATTGTGGATGTGTTTCTTTGATTTTGTTATTAATTGGTTTATATAGTTGGCTGCTCCCACGTTAGGGGCATAGATATTTAAAATTGTTAGATCTTCTTGTTGGACTGATCCTTTGAGTATGATATAGTGTCCTTACTCATCTCTTATTATAGTCTTTGGCTTAAAATCTAATTGATCTGATATAAGGATTGCCACTCCTGCTTTCTTCTGATGTCCATTAGCAAGGTAAATTCTCTTCCACCCCCTCACTTTAAATCTGGAGGTTTCTTTGGGTTTAAAATGAGTTTATTGTAGGCAACATATGGATGGGTTTTGGTTTTTTATCTATTCTTATACCCTGTGTCTTTTGATTGGGGCATTTAGCCCATTAATATTCAGGGTAACTATTGAGAGATATGAATTTAGTGCCATTGTATTGCCTGTAAGGTGACTGTTATTGTATATTGTCTCTGTTCCTTTCTGATCTACTACTTTTAGGGTCTCTCTTTGTTTAGAGGACCCCTTTCAATATTTCCTGTGGAGCTGGTTTGGTGTTTGCAAATTCTTTCAGTTTTTGTTTGTCCGGGAAGCTTTTTATCTCTCCTTCTATTTTCAATGATAGCCTAGCTGGATATAGTATTCTTGGCTGCATGTTTTTCTCGTTCAGTGCTCTGAATATATCATGCCAGGTCTTTCTGGCCTGCCAGGTCTCTGTGGATAAGTCTGCTGCCAATCTAATATTTTTACCATTGTATGTTACAGACTTCTTTTCCCGGGCTGCTTTCAGGATTTTCTCTTTGTCACTAAGA
The DNA here is from genome assembly GCF_010015895.1 of Lontra canadensis. Lineage (NCBI taxonomy): Eukaryota > Metazoa > Chordata > Mammalia > Carnivora > Mustelidae > Lontra > Lontra canadensis. Next base: position 4,722,573 of record NW_022631043.1, read on the forward strand.
CTTGTAAATTTTACTATTAGGTGACGGGGTGTGGACCTATTCTTATTGATTTTGAGGGGGGTTCTCTGAACCTCCTGGATTTTGATGCTTGTTCCCTTTGCCATATTGGGGAAATTCTCTCCAATAATTCTCTCCAATATACCTTCTGCTCCCCTCTCTCTTTCTTCTTCTTCTGGAATCCCAATTATTCTAATGTTGTGTCATCTTATGGTGTCACTTACCTCTCAAATTCTCCCCCTCGTGGTCCAGTAGCTGTTTGTCCCTCTTTTGCTCAGCTTCTTTATTCTCTGTCATTTGGTCTTCTATATCGCTAATTCTTTCTTCTGCCTCATTTATCCTAGCAGTGAGAGCCTCCATTTTTGATTGCACCTCATTAATAGCTTTTTTGATTTCAGCTTGGTTAGATTTTAGTTCTTTTATTTCTCCAGAAAGGGCTTTTATCTCTCCCAAGAGGGTTTCTCTAATATCTTCCATGCCTTTTTCGAGCCCGGCTAGAACCTTGAGAATCGTCATTCTGAACTCTAGATCTGACATATTACCAATGTCTGTATTGATTAGGTCCCTAGCCTTTGGTACTGTCTCTTGTTCTTTTTTTTTTGTGGTGTATTTTTCTGCCTTGTCATTTTGTCCAGATAATAGTATATGAAGGAGCAAGTAAAATACTAAAAGGGTGGCAACAACCCCAGGAAAATATGCTTTAACCAAATCAGAAGAGATCCCAAATCGTGAGGGGGGAGAAAGGGGATAAAAAGAGGTTCAGAAAGAAAAAAAAAAAAAAGAAACAATTAAAAAAAGAAAACGAATAAAGAAAAAAATATAAAAAAGAAAAATGTATATATATATTAGATAAACTAGTTAAAAAACATTAAAAAAGAAAAGGGTAAAAGTTAGAAAAAATTTGGCAGAAGAAGAGAAAAAAAAATTGAACCAGAAAAAAAATTAAATTAACTGCAAGGCTAAAGAATCATGGGGAGAAAGCCATGAGCTCCATGCTTTGCTTTCTCCTCCTCTGGAATTCCGCTGCTCTCCTTGGTATTGAAACTGCACTCCTTGGTAGGTGAACTTGGTCCTGGCTGGATTTCTTGTTGATCTTCTGGGGGAGGGGCCTGTTGTAGTGATTCTCAAGCATCTTTGCCCCAGGCGGAGTTGCACCGCCCTTACCAGGGGCCGGGCTGAGTAATCCGCTCGGTTTTGCTTTCGGGAGCTTTTGTTCCCTGAGCGCTTTCCGTAGAGTCCGGAGGACGGGAATGAAGATGGCGGCCGCCCAGTCTCCGGCCCGGAGGAGCCGAGAGCCCGGGGTCCCACTCCTCAGTGCGCCCTCAGAGAACAGCGCCCAATTGCTCCAGTCACCCTGGCCTCCGGCCGCGCTCCGAGCTGACCAAGCCTGTGAGCAGTTCAAGGTAAACCCGAGCTTAGAGCTCACTCCTCGGCTCCGTCTCTGTAGCCGGCTTCCCCGTTCTAATACCTGCGAGCTCTGCGACACTCAGCCACCCCCGATCCTTCTGTGACCCTGCGGGACCTGAGGCCACACTGGCCCCGCGTGCGCTTCACCCCGGTTAAGCCTCTGGAGCGATGTTCCTCAGCGGAACAGACTTTTAAAAGTCCTGATTTTGTGCTCCATTGCTCCGCCGCTTGCTGGGAGCCGGCCCCTCCCCTCGCGGTCTATCTTCCCCTCCCTTTGGATTCACTTCTCCGCCAGTCCTACCTTTCAGAAAGTGGTTGATTTTCTGTTTCTAGAATTGCTGTTCTTCTTCTCTTTGATCTCTCGTTGGATTTGTAGGTGTTTGCGATCTTTAGATACGCTATCTAGCTGATCTCCCGCTACCTGAAGTAGTCTCAGCCTGCTACTTCTCCGCCATCTTGACTCCTCCCCGAATCTAGGGTAGTGTTTTAAGCCACTGAGCTTTGGGCTGGATTGTTATGCACCATTATCATGGTGATAGTTGACTAATACATTACCTTATTTCTGATATTTATTTATTTTTAAAAATAAAGAGAATAAAACAAGGGACATAAATACATTGTGAAAATATTTTAAAAGAAAGTCAGCTAATGTTTGTAAATATGCTTTTTTAGGAGGTTATTGTTTTATTGAATATGGAAATGGAAGGCTGCTTTTTTAAAAAGTTATATACATCTCTATGTATATTGCAGTTTTTTTTTTTTTTTAATTTTGTTATGTTAGTCACCATAAAATGCATCATTGGGGGGTGATGAGATGGGTGAACCTGGTGGTGGCTATTAAGGAGGACATGGATTACATGGAGCGTGGGGTGTTGTACATGAATAAGTAATCTTGGAACACTGCATTGGAAGCCTGCTTTTTAAAAGCTGAGGATGGGAGCACCTGGGTGGCTCACTCACTGGACATCTGCCTTTGGCTTGGGTCATGGTCCTGGGTTCCTGGGATCAAGCCCCACATTGG